>NW_003852399.1:33363628-33699934 GCF_000181295.1 Otolemur garnettii
TATATATATATATATATATATATAACTACTTGGTTACAGAGTTCAACCTCAGATCTGTTACTTTAGTAGATGCGCCTGAGATTAAAGTGTTACCTGACTGTGCTCCACATTCAGATTTATCCTCCGCAGGACAGGGCTGGCCATTAAATCTTCAAGAGCTACTCCCAGAACATCATTTCCAACCCAAACCAGTCTTTGCGCATTGCCTATTAAGTACACGTTCCTCAGCCTGGCATCCTAGACCACTCATGGTCTGGGCCAACCAAGCCTTTTAGTGGTATTTCACCCTATTCTCCTGCCTTTTTTGAGTGACAAACTGTCCCCCTGGCTAACTCCCAAGCACATATTGGGCATTTATATCTTCCCTCAAGCTGTTCCCTTTGCCTAAAATATTCTCCTCATTCCCTCCTTGTCAAATCTCTACTGACATTCAAATGTCTCCTCTCCATGAAACTTTGTAAAAAAATTTTCCTCAACCTGACACTTTCTTTACTTCTTTATCACCTTTAATACTTTGTAGCTATTCCTGGAATTACTATGGTCTGCCAGGCACTATAGCTATTGGAATAGTTTGTTCGATTTGAGGACAGAGACTAGCTAATATGTACATCCTTAACTATAACACATTTTGCACATATAAGATGCACAGTAAAAAGCTTAGCGATAGATGCACAAGGGACTTAGCAGAGGATTTGGGAGAAAACTGGATGAAAAGACAAAGCTCTCCACTCTTAAGTGCAGGCGAAGCACTTCGGACCCTCTTTCAAGACTCCTTTTAGCGTAATAATTGATATTCATTGGAAATGTGTTTCAATTTCAAAGAAAACAGAGGGAATGACATCATCTGTGCTATTGATGTTGCCCTCCACGAAAATTTCATTTATCTCTGTCATCTAACCTATGCTGTCAGCAGTAAGGATGGAAGCGTCATTAAATAAAACCCAGAGCAGGTTTTCCACCTTGGAAACTCCCAAAGTGTTGTGCATCTCAGACCCAGGAGAACATAATCCTCAATGAACATAATTAGCTAATTTAGAATTTGGTTTAGAACCATAATTGTGAAAGGATAAATCTTTGTCAATTTTTTTTAGCTATTAACTACTTATATAAACTGGTTTTGCTAAAAGTTACCAATAAGTTAGTACCAGAAAGTAGAGTATAATTTTCTTGGTACTTGTCACTCAGTTCCAAATTAAACTTTTGGTATATATATGTATAAAACTCCTTTGCCTGTGTGCATGTGTTAAAACTAAATCCAAACATATCTTCCATGTAACTGTAAGTTTTCTTAATCACATAATCAATTAGATGTAGTTCAAATACGGTAAAATTTATGGACAGAATTTTGGAGAGTTAAAAAAAAAAAGGGATCAGGCTTGAGCTCCTGTGGCTCAAAGGAGTAGGCCTAAAATTCAATTTAGGAGAAAATAATCTTACATTTTAAATCATGAAATGGTAGTCTACTGTTTTTTGCTAATCTCTTAAGATCAGTAATGAGCTGAAAATCAGGATTCTGTGTCATGATTAAAAGTTTCTCAAAAGTTATTCAAGTTTTTGGACAGTGGTAAAACTTTTGATACTATTGGAACTAAAATTTCCTTATTTTTATTCATTTGATTAGATTTTCCCTTTTAGACTAGAGTCTGATTTTATAGAACTGTTTTCTCTGAATGTACAGGACAATAGAAGATCTACCCTTTTAGAGCTGAAAGGATGTGATAAAAGGGAATCATTATACTATACTATAATTAACTATTTTCCTATAAAAGTACATTAACTTTTAAAAAGTTATTGCATAAAATTCAAGAACTATAATCTTTTAATATGTGATTTATGGTAATTTGTCCTACTGAGGTTTGCTGTCTCAACTCTTAAAATATAAATAACTATGTAATATCCATGTCATTGTATATATGGATATAAATATATATGTCATAAGATATTGGATTGCATTGCATTATATTGTATTATATTTAAACGGAGTTCAGCAGTAAATGAGTGATTGGGAAAAATACTGTGCCTTGTTAATAGCTCATATAATTTCCCAAAAATTCCTTTGTGTAGAAAAAGGGCATGTCATTTCTCTGCTGGATGCTCCACCAAGCCATGTTTACTGTAACCAGGAGATGAAATTTCCAAACAAGCCCTGGTGTTTACAGCACTTGGAGAAGCATGTGGCCTGCCATTCCAGTCTCTGACAAGCGTGTGCCCCACCTGCTTTTTGGCTTTGGCTTAACAAGTTAGTTGGGCCACAGCACAAGTGTGAGAACACGAGAATGTGAGATGCCACAGGCCAGGTGACATGCCAGTGCTGAAAAGCTGGTACATGGCAGGGTATCATTGTGTACACAGAAAGGCCACATGCCACACCAAAATGTAGCAGCCACATTTCCCAAATTAGATGAATAATTTTCCTTCCATTATGTTCTCACAAACATGTTGGAAAACAATGAGCCTTGAGCTACACTAAGTCCAAAAGTTCAGGGTTTCAAATGAGTGACAAGTGAATATTCATGTTGATTTCTGACTTGATTGACAGGTAGAACTTTTTTTTCCATCATGCTTATGCATGATTTGAGAATAGTATTTCAAGGCAGCAGAAATCATTCTCATAGGTATGAGGATTCTGACATAGTTAAGTGCTGCTCTCAGCAAATAACCTTTTCTTTTTTGTCTGATGTAGCAGGAGAGAAGTTACTAGAAGCAGCGTCCTGTGAGTTCACACAGCTCCTTCTAGTTTTCCCTGAATTTCATACTTCTGTGTGCTCCCCCCAGGCCTATGCTGCTAACGCAACATCAGTTGAGTTCATTTCAAATGTCAGGAAAAGATACAGAGAAAAACAACTACACTTTCGATATTTTGTTGGGTCTATTGTGGGTTACTGGATTCATAAATGTGTCATGTCCTGCAACCCGAGGTGTTTTCTGATTTTTATTCTACTGCTGAATACGCATATGAAGATAAAAGTTGAATAAAATTTCTGGATTTTTATTTTCTTCATCTTAACTATGGAAGACTCAATTTAAGGCCAAAATACTTCTGAAATTTGTGAGGAATTAGAAGTGAGGATTACTATCGTGATAAATCAGTAGAAATCCTGAAAACTATGATGTGCTTTTCTTCCTACTGTCCAAATGTTAAATAAGGAGATAATTGTGGAATTTGTAATTATTAGCATTTTTTTCTAGCATGATATATTTTCAATCTTGTAGTTTTTAGGTTAATTTTTTTGTTCAACCATCAACCATGACCTTTCAAGGTAGTTACATCCTTTTTTGTGGGTTTTATATAATGGTAGAAAGGAATCAAAGAAAAATTTTGAGAAACCAACAAAACACTTGAACATGTGTAAAGCTATATGATTTCAGTCTGTAATTTAGATTTGCATCCTATAGTTCTTGGCTTTTACAACTGCTCTCTGGCTTTCCTAAAATAATTCACCAGGCTTTAGTGTGGGATGGAGAGTATCCTGCAGGGCCATAGTCTGGTTTTAGATTAATGGAATCCTGGTGGGGTTGCTGCAGCCAAGTATTGTTCACCCTCCCTAGGAAGACAGCGTCATCGCTGCTCACAGAAGATACCACTGACACTGTACCATGCGTCAATGCTGTGTTGCCTAATGAGGTTATTTTGCAAAGTTTATTTATTTCCTGTTTTCTGAGTAAATTATCCCCTATAAAAGGTTATGCCTCTCCAGAGAGCATTAGAAATAAAGTCCCAGTCTTTTTCCCCAAAGTCTGGGTGATTTCCAGCATCTTTGAAGCCTGAAGGTTTAATAAGGATGTCATCCTTTGATATAGTCTGCTGAAATAGGAATTTAAAGCTCATGCACTGCCTCTTGACGAACATCTGGACTGAGAAGATAGAGAGGGGGATCCTGAGACCATTAGAAGTCAAATGCTAGCATTCAACAGTGTGGGTTGAGATGGTGTATGATTTTTCAATGCCGATTGCTAAGTAGAACATTTAGTAGAACTTCTGCACTTGACTTTTAAAAAGCAAAAATGTTCAACATTGACAAGGCTGATACTCTTTGTAGCATATATATTTAATTAAAGAAACTATAGGGGGAAAAGTTGTTATTCTTTAAAATGTTGAATATTCATATTGACTACCTGTGTAAATTCTATACTTTCTAGCATATAACTCCAAAACATTATGTTAGAAGTATGAAAGTCAAAATATTATTTCACATAAAAAATACACAAATATGTTTTGCAATTTTTGTGTGTAATGATTTTTAGAGTATTTGCAGATGTTGTTTTCTATTTCTCTGGAAATCAGTTTTAATATCTCCTTTCTCATTTTTCATTAGGCTTATTTGGGCCCTTTCTCTTCTTTTCTGGTTAATGTAGCAAGAGGTCTTTCAATTTTGTTTGTCTTTTCCAAAACAAACTTTTGTTTCATTCATCCTGTGCATTGTGTTTTTATTTGTTTGTTTTCCATGTCTCTTGGTTGTGTTCTGATCTTAATTATTTCTCTTCCTATGCTGGATTGGGGTTTGGTATGCTCTTCCTATTCTAGGTCCCCGAGATGAGTCAGATTCTTGGAAATACCCAATTTCCCAAGACTCCACCAGAAAGAAATAGAACTCCTGAACAGACAAATAACAAGCAGTAAGATTAAAGCAGCAACAAAAAATCTCCAACAAAAACCATCTATGGCCAGATGGATTCACAGCTGAATTTTACTAGACCTGCAGAGAAGAGCAGGTACCCATACTGTAGAAATTATTCCATCACATCAAGAAGGAGAGAATCCTCCCCAATTCTTTCTATGAAGCTAGTATCACCTTGATACCAAAGCCAGGAAAGGACACAACAACAGCAAAAAATACAGAACTACAGAACAATGTTGTTTATGAATATAAATGCAAAAATTCTCAATAAAATACTAGCAAACCAAGCATATTACAAAAATAACCACCTTGAACTTCATCCAAGGGATATAAGGATGATTCAACATTCAGAAATCAATAAATATTATTCTTCACTTAACAGAAGCAAAAACAAAGACCATGTGAACATTTCAGTAGATGCAGAAAAATCATGCAACAAAACCCAGAACCCTTTCATGATAAAATTCCTCAACAAACTAGGCATAAAAGTAGCATATCTCAAAATGATTGAAGCTGCATATGACAAACCCACAGCCAACATCATATTGAATGGGGGAAACTTGAAAGCACTATCCCTAAGAAGTAGAACAAGAAAAGTGTGCCCAGTATCACCATCTCTATTCAACATGATACTGTAAGTTCTAGCTAGAGCAATCAGGCAAGAGAAGGCAAAAAGGCTAACCAAACTAGGAAAGAGAAAGTCAAATTATTGACTTTCACTGGTGATATGATCTTACATTTAAAACCTCCCCAAAACTCCCAACAAGAGACTACTGAAATTGATAAATACATTCTGCAAAGTCTTGGGTTACAAAATTAATGTGCACAACAAATAGATAGCATTTCTGCACACCAAGAACAGTCAAGCTGAGAGTCAAATCAAAGATTCAATACCATTTACGATAACTACAAGAAAAAAAATACCTTGGAATATACATAACCAAGGAGGTAAAAGATCTCTATAAGAACTACAAAACAATGAGGAAAGAAATCCAGAGGAGACAAACATATGGTAGAACATACCTTGCTCAGGGATCAGGGATTGATAGTGTTAAAATGTCTTTACTATTGAAAATGATTTATGGTTTCAATGAAATCTCCATTAGATTTCATTAATCTCCATTTTTAAAATGGAGATCTAGGAAATTTTTTCTATGCTTTGGTTGATCTTAAGCAAAAACAACAAATTTGGAGGCATCACATTACCAGATTTCAAACTATACTACAAGTATATAGTATAACAAACTATAGTCAACAAAACAACACAATATTGGCATAAAAAATAGAGACATAGACCAATGGGAGAGATCAGAGAACCCAGATGTAAAATCATCCACATGCAGCCAACTGATCTTTGCCAAAGCAGACAACAACATATACTTGGGGGAAAAGGCCTCATTCAATAAATGGTGCTGGGAAAATAAGATAGCCACATACAGAAAAATAAAACAGGACACATGCCTCTCAACACTCACAAAGATTAATTCAAGATGGATCAAAGACTTATGTATAAGTCATAGAATCATAAGAATTCTAGAAGATAATATAGGAAAAAATTCTTCTAGATATCAGCCTAGGCAAATAATTTATGACTAACATCCCAATGGCAAATATAGCAATAACAAAAATAAATAAGTGAGACTCGATTAAATTAAAAGGCTCTGCCCAGCTACGGAAATAATCAACAGAGGAAATGGATAGTCTACAGAACGGAAGAAAGTATTTTCAAGCTATACACCTGATAAAGGGCTGCAGAATTACAAAGAACTCAACCAAATAGGCAAGAAACAAACAAAAAAACTACCAAAAAGTGGTCAGAAGACTGAACAAAAGATTTTCAAAAGAAGATAGACAAATGGCCAATAAATAAATACATGAAAAATAATCAACATCGCTATTCATCAGAGAAATACAAACTAAAACCATGAGATTTTACTTTGCTCCTGTTAGAATAGGTTTTATTAAAATAATCCAAAAACAATAGATGCTGATGTGAATGCAGAGTGAACAGAATGCTTATACATTATTTGCTAGGACTGCAACTTAGTACATCTTCCATGGAAAACAGTATGGAGATTTCTCAAAGGTCTAAAAGTACATCTACCATTTGATCTAGCTATCCTGCTAGTGAGTAATTACCCACAGGAAAAGAAGTCATTTTATTAGGAAAACACTTGCACTTGAATGCTTATTACAACACAATTCACAATTGCAAAGATGTAAAAATAACGCAAATGCCATCAATTGATAGATAGATGAACAAAATGTGGTATATGTGTATCATGGAATACTACTCAGCTATAAAAAAGATTAATTAATGCCTTTTGCAACAACTTGGATGGAACTGGAGATCATTATCCTAAGCAAAGTGTCTAAAGGAGGAAAAAACAACCCACTTGTATTCACTATTCCACATGTGAAGAGAGGGAAGTAAAACTCAGTGGAAACCAAGCAGGGGGGAAGTGAGGGGAGGGGCTGGGCAAAAAGCTACCTAACAGGTACAATGAGCACTAGCTGGGTGATGGGCACACTTAAGCCCTGACTCAAGCATGATAAAAGCAATCTGTGTAACCAAAAACATCTGTAGCCCCTAAATATGAAAATGATTATATGGATACATTAATGATTATATTTTATACATATAATCATATGTATAAAATTTTATTCATATAAATAAATTAAAAGTAAAAAAGTACAGATATCTAAAAATTGTTTTCCCCTGATATTTTCTTTCTCCTTTTGGTCTTCATTCATTTTATTTCCTACTCACATTTTTCCGTATCCTTGTATGTGACAATATACATCATACATATTTCTAGTACACTATCAAGATGCCTTCCTGGTGTCTGCTGACTTTCCTTTTCCTTTTAGTTCATTCTCTCTTAGACCTGAGAAATGATAGGAAGATCATAGTAGAGAGGTATTTATATAACAATTGAAAGATGGAATGAGATTAAATGATTATATTCTATTTCACGTTGGCTTAGAGTGGAAGCAATGCCATCCCATCCTCTTGGGTCTGGATTAATGACTGAGTGGTAATTGTACCATTTTAACAATGGTACATAGATTAGAGTGGGACAGGTGGAGCAGCCTGCCCATCACTGTCTGTGACACAGAGTGGGCCATTAATAAATACATGATTTAAGTTGATCAGAAAAAACAACGCTGTGGAATGTGTCATGTTAGGTTGGAAATGTAGCACCGAGGGGGAAAATAAACAAAAAGAGAATCATTTCTGCCATCAAACTTAAAATTATGACTAGAAAGACTTTTATGAAAATAAATTATGCAAAAGAAGAGACTAATATTTTGAATTAGTGAAAGCATACTGTTTAACACCAGGAAGAATGTACCCTATTGGCATCTAGAGGAAATGATGGTTGAAGCCAGGTAAAAAATTGAGAGAAGATATGTTGATTTTATAATCTCACATGATATTCATTTGTTGGACTCTAATCTCAATGTTTTCATAGTTAAACATGGAAAGAAATTTTTAGATGAAAACACAAATTTATTATGTTAAAGTTTACTTCACTACAGTATTTTCAGAGATTTCATGATGAATCAAAAATAAACAAAGTGACTTACAAGAAAATAAAAAATGTGTTTAGTTTTTTTTACACCTGCCAAAATTATAGGGAAGCATAATCACCACTCGGTGCCTTTTTTCAATTTTATGGGGAAATGTTTTCACATTGTCCTCACGAACGGTATAGAAAATGTATTGAACTGGACAAAAGTGAAGGTGAACATGAATCAGAAGGATGCAATGTCCAAGAAATAAAATGTGATGATCTTTCATTCAGGAAAAATCAAGATTGATAAGAAGGAAATTAATGCCAACGTGGATTTCAAAAATCACTCAGTCTCGTCATTGCATTAAACATAAGATAACCCTGGGCTTGAATTAATAATTACATTGTTTTAATTTTTGATTCTCAGATTTTAAAAAATTTGTTTTAAAAATTGGCATTATGTTCAAAGCACATATGAGTAACATTTGAAAGACATTTGTAAAGAACCAAATACATTCGCCAATTTCCTATATTTGATTAGAAGATAGTTTTAATCCATTTCAGAGGACACCAAGATTGATGAAGATTTTTTCACATGAGCATATTCTTAGTTTAACCATATGCTTTGCTAAGCCACACATGAAAATGTAGAAAAACATAGGTATTTTTTTTTTTTTTTGACCTGAAAGGAAGACCACACATATACTTCAGTGAATTGAAAACAGCTGTATACAGTCTTTAGCCCAGGCATTTTTTTTGAAAGATTACATCTGTGCAGTCAGTTTAGGTTTTGATACAATCGCTGTTAATGCATTTACCTATAAAGATATGAACCGCTTAAAAACATTTTTAGTAGCTGAGACATTCACTCCTCAAATTGTTTCCTGTTTTTTCCTTGCATTCTATTGGTTACAAAATTCGAAAAAAAAAATATTCAAATACAAATATTGACCATTAAATTCAAAGGAATGAAAATACCTTTAAAAAAATTCTGAACATTAGGAAATCTTAATTCTACCCTTGATCCTCTGACTTACTAAATGCTACTTTGCAAATGATTTAATCCAAATATTGCTCAATTTTCCTACATGATCGGATTAGCAACACTTTTCATTTACTGGGATTTTTTGGAGAAGCTATCAAAATTACCTAAAGACTCAAAAAAAATTTTGTATTTACATATTGTCTTATAACTAGAGTCAATATTTTCTTTTGCCAAATTTTTGAGCATGTTGCATATTTGAGTTTTGAAAAATTAATGTAATTTGTTTCATTATGATTGCACAAGCTGGAATGAGTAGGCACCAAAGCGAGTACATGTAAATGAAATAAATTTATTATAGTAAAGATTTATTTACTATTCTTATTTTTATAATCCCCTGGCAAATGGCAACTCAGGACAGCATGGTACCTCTGACTACAATGTAATCGTCTTCAGAAATGTGTTTGCAAGACCCACATCGGATATTTCCTGTGACTGTAACCCTAAAGTGTAAAGCAATAACCTGCGCATAGCTATGAATATCTAAAGATGCTGCAGTGACTTTCAAAGGATTCCCTGCTTCACCATCCCATTTCCCTTAGAAAGAACTAAAAGGGACCGAAGATATCAAATCAATCGATGTATTTTTCCCCCCCAGGCATCAATTTTCTTGGAAGTAAATCTAGAAGTAGGAAAAATAATTTAGTGTAGGCATGGATGTTTACTGTACGAACTTTCCCCATGATGGAAAGTGAATGGAAAGGTTAAGGAGAAGACGTGCATCATCGCTGTAATTTGTAAACTGATGTGATAACCTCATGTTTAATATTTTATGGAGTAGAAGGTGAATGGTACAGGGAGAAATGTCACTTGGAGATAAGGGAAATTGTATGCTGAGAATGTGTATAAATGTGACTGAGAATTAACTTGAGTGTTTCTTTATTAATTGATAGACTGGAGTAACATGACAATGAAATAATGAAGGTCGCCTAGCAACCATATTTTCATAACAACTGTGGCCTGTCAGACTCTGATGACTGTCAGCCACATTTTATTAATTCAGGAGGGTGAACAAAGATAATTTCAATTAATAAAACCTCTCTGCAAACAAAATATAATGTAGATTTAATCACACCTAACTGGGAGTGTTTTATTTATAAAAATAATACTATATAGAGATGAATAAATTGTTTTCAGCTTAGAATATTCCAGCTCAGAATAGTATTAAGACAGTCTGCCATTTATCTAGTTGGTATGCAATCTGAGAAAAATCTAGGAAAAAATCCTCAAAGACCTGTTAATATTATAAATTCTGCTTTTAATATAAAATATTGAAATAGGTGTTTACCTATATCCTATTTCTATTTTTATAAGCTTTATATATTCTAATAATAACAAATCAAAAATGTTGTATGTCCTTATTTGGATATTCTGAGTATCGGTTTCTTATTTTTAAAAAAGTGTTCTTTTAAAATTTTAATTGACAAATAACACTGTGTCTATTAAAAATATAAATGATGATTTGGTATGCATATTCATTGTGTACTGATTGCCACAAATTAACAAATCCATCACCACCCACAGTTACCATTTGTGTGTAGGGGGAGTAAGGACACTTAGAATATACTTTCTTATCAAATTTCAAGTAAACAATGCATTTTAAAATTGTCTTCAGTGTGATTCTCCTCTCCCAAGTCCTTAATTTATCAAAATACTATTTCTTTAGCCACTTTAAATACAATCAAAGCGTGTTATGAAGTACCTACTGTTTGTCTAAATGAAAGATCATTATAACATCATTATAAAAATACTTCTACCCAAGTTTAAAGTCTATTTTTTTCTCAATTTTCATCTCCTCTTATTTAGTGTAAAATAATTTATTTGTCTTTTCTGGTCAGGAAAACAAAAACTTTCATCTCCTTGAAAGACGTTTGATAACAGGGAACTTTTGCAAGGGGTAAAGAACATCTCAGGGCCACTCCAGGGAGTCAGGAAGGAGGAGAAACTGCTGGAAAATTTGACAACAATTACTGTTGCTTTCAGCAACAAAGCCAATGATTCAAGAAAAAATATTGGGAGGCTGGTGCGAATCACACCTGCCCCAACTCACGTTATGTGCCCACTGCAGATGGAACAATGTTAGACCAGCTTCTGCCTTTACTGTGCTGCCGCTCACTGGCAGGATCTTACCTGGAACCCCACTGACAGCAAATCTGGAAATCAGGCTTCCCGCTCCTGTAACACGGGGAAGAAAAGACAGGAGGAAAAATAGTGCAATAATTTAGGGCCAGTATGGACTCAGAGAACCTTCTAACGAGTGATACTATAGCAATTGCAAACATAACAGGAAAAGTGCAGCACAGATCTCTAGCTAAATCATCTCAGATATTTCAGCAACTTTAATAGAAGAACTAAAGAATACCTAAGATGCTGAATGGTATTTCTTCAACGGTGCTGCTGTTCCTCCAACTCTTTCGTCTGTGTTCTAAAACAGCTTAACACTTATTTTGTGTTTTCAGTAACAACCTGAATAGATCTTTGGAAATTTGGGACCGTTTAACATCTTTTTAGTTGCCTTCTTAGCTCTCTGATTGATATATAAGCAGGATAGGTTATGAATACTGAAAACTTTTTTTTTTGAAGCAGTCACAAAAGTGAAAGTTAACACTGGTTAACTAGAAGAATTCATCCTAAACAATAACAGCTCTCCTGGGGCATTTAAAAATTTGAATGTCAGGTGCTCTTTCTGTCTTCTGTATTAAAAGAAAAACTCCCCTTTTTTACTTTTAGCTACTGCGGAACAGTTAATGAATTGCACGAAGGAAAGAATTAGAACTTCCCAAGACATTTGGCTGCAATGATGCAAATAGACCCGTCTGGGGGCAGAGGTGTGTCCGCCCGCTTTACAATTCTATGCCTCCTCTTAGTACAGAGCCTTTCACATGCAAAGAACCCAGAAAATATGTGCTGAATAATATGTGGCTAGTATTAAATTTGTTACACTTAACTTGCACATCATTTTAGAAGTTTTCTTTCTTTTCTTCAGGGAACATCTTGATGAAGAAGGGATTTCAAAACACAGCCATGCTCAGATTCTTGATAGTTGTCGAATCTGGCCATGACAGTACACAGGGTTTCATAATCTTTTCTTTCGATTTTTGAGTGTCTTAAAACTCTTTCTACATAAATTTTCTTTTAAAATTTTGTCTACCTCAGATGATGTGATCCCAACACTCACAGCAACCACTCTACTGAAGCAATACATGGCTTGTATGTGTCCAGTCTTCAATCAAAAAGTCTAATAATAACCTACCCAGGCTCTGATCCACGACCAGGTAGCTGCCTGTGAGGGACATTGCTTCTCGAAATGTCCTCTCACCTATAATCTGTTAATAATAGTACCACTGCAATGGGCCTTCTTTGGGTGCCATATATAAAATAATATATTAATATGTAAAATATATTTTCTATTATATCTTACACATCAAAAATAATGTGTTAGCTATCATTTATTCTATGCAACAGGAAACGTTCTTTAAATATTTTCTTTTATTTTGTAGTTGTGTCCCACTTCTTGGTCCCCCCCAAGAAGTGGGACACAACTAAAGGGACCTTACCTAACAAATTCAAACTTTGTAACCTTATCATTTGTCCCCTCACCTTAATCTGAAAGAAAATAAATGAATATTTCATTTTATTTAAAGCTTACAACAATCTCATGAGAACTACAGGGAGGAATTGGAGATTTAAAGATATTGAATCCATCACACTAGGACACACAGTTTGTTTGTTTGTTTGTTTGTTTTTTCCTTTTTTGCAGTTTTTGGCCAGGGCTGGTTTTGAACCAACCACCTCTGGTATATGGGGCTGGTGCCTTACTCCTTTGAGCCACATGTGCCGCCCAGACACACAGTTTTTATGTCACAGAGCGAAGATTGAAATCCATGACTGAATTGAATCCAGTCAACAATAACAGTTTAAGTGAAAAAACTTGGAAATAGCACTTCACTAAACTCAGGGAAACCATTATTAAATAGAATTTTTTTTGAGGATTGTTTTATTTTTATTTATTTATATGTATTTAGTACTTTTTATTTTGAACTACTAAGGGGACACAGTTATTTTGCTGTATGGATAAATAATATGATGCTGAAGTTAGAGTTTTTAGGGTACCAATTGCGAGAATAGTGCAGATTCAATGCAACTTTTTATCCCTGACCGCTCCTTTCACCCTCCCGTCCTCAGTTTCCAGCATGCTTTATAGCACTTTGTGACCATGTGTACACATCGTTTGCCTCCCACTTATTCCTGAGAATACGTGGTATTTGTTTATTCATACCTGAGATATTTTGCTTAGGATAATGTTCTCCAGTTCCATCCAAGTTGCTGCCAATGACATTATTCTATTTCTTTTGATGGCTTAGTAGTACTCCATGGTATGTGTGTGTGTGTGTATGTATATGTATGTGTATATGTGTGTGTGTGTGTATACAAACCACCTTTTGTTCATATATTCATCATTGATGGGCGCTGAGATTGATTCTATACCTTTGCATTTGAGACTTATGCTGCAATAAACATTCTGATGAGCTATCTTCCGATATAATACCTTCTTCTCCTCTGGGTAGATACTCAGCAGTGGGATTACTGGATTGAATGATAGGTCTGGTTTTAGTTCTTTGAGGAATCTCCATACTGTTCACCACAGAGTTTGCACTAACTTACATTCCCCCCAACAATACACATCTAAGCATTCCCTTTTCATGGCATCTGTACTAACATCTGTTATTTTTAGAATTTTTAAAAATAATTTTAATAATTTATTTTACATAATCCCATACCTCTCACAAACCTTATTTGTTCTTCTTGATTCTTATTTTTGACTGTGTTAATACAGAAGAACCATCTCCAACCTCTGCAACTCCTCCTTCCGCTTGGCCTCGTTTATGCTTAAAGCTTTCCACTGTGTTCTGCGCTTTCCTAAATGAATTTTTCATTTCCAGAAATTCTTTTTTGTTGTTGTTTTAAATATATTTATCACTTTAGTAGTAAATTTTTCATTTATTTCCTGAATTATTCTTCTGGTTTTTTGAATTGGTTTTCTGTTTTCTCTTGGATCTCACTGAGCTTCCTCACCATCCCTATCTGGAATTCTTCATCTGTCATTTAGGTATTTTTGTGTTGGTTTGTTGTCCATGCTGGATGGTGGATGAGATCCTTCATAGATGACCTTTACCCTCTGATTTTTTATACTTCCTGAGTTCTGGCATTGATTCCTCCTCATCTGGGGCAGCCATGGCTTCTTGATTTGAATTTCCCTCTGTTTAGATGGGACTCCCCCACCCTTAAATGTGTGCCTGTAGTCCAAGTTGTGGGTATGCCAATGGGGGTCTGGTTCTGGATGGACAGCACAGTACACACAGCCTCACTGTTTTGGTTTTCTCAGTTGCTGATTGTTTGTAAGCTATAGCGGTAGTGCACTGTTGGTGTGGGCGGATTTCCTGCCTCTTGTTGAGAAGGGAAGACTTTCTCTTTCCCCAGCTCTGCGGTTTTAACAGAATGAATTATATTTGAATAGACAGCATATTCTCTAAGTCTGTAGGTAGCACTGGTGGGTATCTATGTCTCCCATGATTTAATCAGCAATTGCTATAATGGGCTATAGAGATGTTCTCCCTGCCTGTAGGGAAGATTCAGTGCTGTTTATTGGAACCTGTGTCTGGTCCTAGTCAATCAGGAGACACACTGGGATGGCTCTGGTGGTGGACCGGGCCCTGAAACTCCCAGGTCACTCCCTCTGTGCTTCACCCCAGCAGAGGTGGGTAGAGGGGTGACGTTGGGTGGACCTGGGTCAGGGAAGCTGCATTCAGGCTCCACAAAGGCAGGCAGGAGAGCTGTCTCAGCAGAGGTGGAGGGTGAACTCTAAGCCACGGGGGAGGAGGTGAAGCAGCCCCACCAAGCCAGCAAGGCTGCTCTTGGGGAAGGGGCCATCCGAGATTCCCGATCTGGCAGATGGGAGTGCGGTTGACTCTTCCCCCTCTTCCCTTGCCCTGGGGACCTTCTTCCAGAGTCAGGCCACAAGCAGCAGTACAAACTAGCTGAGCTCACCAGTCATGCTGCCACAGGCTGGGAGCTTCCCAAGATCCTGCCCCCGACCAATGGTGAAGCTTTCTTGTCAGGGGAGGTGATAGGTGCTACCTGAGGGCACTGCAGCTCCAACCTACCCTGCGCTCTGCTTTCATTTGTGCTTGTGTGGGCTCCCTCCCTCCCAAGGTCGGTTCACAAACCTCTCCGCCATGCCCTGAAGGTCGTCATCTGATCTCCTGGGTTCAATCCCTGACCAGGACCATACCAGGGAGAAGTGTGTTGGTCCGGAGTTGCTCATGGAGTGCTCAAGCCTGCTCCCTGTCCCTGTACTTCTGCTTCAGGGTGCACCCCGCTCCACCGCAGCAGCCTTGGGGACAGTAATGGAGAGGGCTAGTGGCGGCAAATGCTCTGGACACTCCGTGGCCTCCTGCAGGTCTTCAAAATTAAAAGCACGAGCACCACTCTCTGTGGAAGGCCGGTTGTGGTGGGCACACCAGCACAGGTGAAACGGCTACTCTTAAGAACTGTAGCTCAATGGCCCCTTGTGGCACCCACGCAGACCCCCAGGGGAGCGGCCAGGGCAGCATCAGCAGCTGAGGGCAGGGAGAGGTGGAAGAGAAGAGTCAGTGGGGAGGAGCGCTGGCACTCTGGTCTCCTGTGTCCTGACAAGTCCCCACATCTCGCTGCACTCTTCTCTCCCCCAGGGCAGCGTCCCCTGAAGGTCCAAGCTCGGGGATCACAGTTTTCCCGGGACCCACTGGCCTCTGTGGCCATGCAGTCTGGGCAGACTTTGGAATGGTTTATGTGTGGTCCAGGGACCAGAAGACTGTAGGCCTGGAGCTGCCCGGGCAGGAAAAAGCCACACCAAGGTGAAAGGCGGTCTGGCACTACCTGCCAGGGAGGGTCTGCGTCTCCAGAAGCTCTCAGTTCCCCCAACAGCAGCTTCGGGCCGCGGAGATTAGAGAAGATCTCCAACAGTTCCGAGGCCTGCAGAGGGCTAGAGATGGTGGGCAGGAAGAGCAAACACACCCGCCTACCCTGTCAGGTCTCTGCAAATCTCTCAGGGGCTGATCCCTCCTGAAATCCTCCTCCTTGTTCTGTTCTGTAACTTCTTCATGTGTAATCTCTGGTAGATTCTGGCACCTTCCCTCAAAATTAGACCTGGGCTATGTATTTTTTTTTTTAACCACAAACTTTTCCTGTTTTCTGAGGTTATCTGGCAGCATTTAGCTGGTTCTCCCATTATGCAGGAATTGAATGACTAAATGGTAGAGATGCTTTAACACCAGTAAAAATAGGAATTAGATATTTTCAAGTTTTAAAATGCATAGTGGCATAAAAAGGTATTACTATAGTTCTTTGATTTCACATTCACCAGCTAGGAAGATCGCATAAGAAGAGGTTTGGATAAAACAAAGAACTGTAAACAAAGTTAATAATGTATGTATCCGTGTATGAAATTAAGATGGGAAAAAGATTTTGCCACCCAGATTTGCAATGAGAAAATTTTTCCATGTAATTTTTTTTCCATATTTAAAGTACTTTGGGTTTTAACATTATCTTTTTAATGTTGACTTTTTGATAGTGCAATTAAGGAGTATTCTGAATTCCTTCATTGTTTTATTTGGCATGACCAGAATCATTCAAGTTATTTTTTTATTTAAAAAAAAAATGAGAAAAAACTTGTATGATTATTATATTTTCAAAGTAAAATTAAAATTTTCAACATTAGTGTTACAGCTTCTTCGAGACCAATTTCTGTGGTGCTTTTTTATTTAGTAAAAGCAAAATGACTATTAAGCCAATACACACAGACTTTCTCCCAAATGAAAAAAAAAATGTCCAGCAATAAAGCCAACTGTTCCTTATAGCTGACTTGGGTTGGTGCTACCACCCAAGCCATCCTGCCAATCCATGGAGATCCTCTGTCTACCACACCACCACCTTCATGCTATCCCTCTCTGGCATGCTAAGGTTACAAGGTTTCAGGCCCCGCGCCTCTCTTCTGCAAACACTCTTTGCCTTGTCTCCTCTTTTTTCTTTTTTTTTTTTTGGCAGTTTTTGGCTGGGGCTGAGTTTGAACCCGCCACCTCTGGCATATGGGGCCGGCGCCCTACTCCTTTGAGCCACAGGTGCCGCCCCATCTCCTCTTATTTTTTTAGTACTCATCTGACAAAACCTCTACTTGGTCATAATCCTCTTTCCCTCATTCTCTTCCTGCATTGAGGTGGCTGCAAGTAGCTGAAAAAAAATCTCACATCCACAAGAATGGTCTCACTTTGGCAAGATGACTGACAACATTATCAAGCAGCAGTGAAGCTCCTCCAATAATGCACAGTAGATATTGCCTTTTTTATTCGATTTTTTTAAAAAATCCAGATGACTATGTGGGTACAAATGATTAGGTACAACATTTGCATTTGTTAGGTAAAGTCCCTGTTGTAGTTGTGTCCTATGCCCAAGAGGTGTGCCATTCACCCTCACATTGTGCCATAAAGTGGGAGCACACCCATCCTTTCTCCCCTTTCCTTCATTTTCTGTCTCCCCAAGTTGAACTGAATTGAGTTTTTCTTTTATACGGGTATGTATTACATCAGCTACTGGCTTTGTATTAGTAGTGGGCACATTGGATACTTGCTTTTCCTGGGCACTGCTCTCTGTCTCTGCTCAACTTCACAACGAAACTCCTTAAAGGAATCGTTGACGTGAACTGTGTCTGGTTTCTCTCTTCCATTCTCACTTCAGCTCACTCAGAGCTCGCATCCCTTCCTATCCTTGCTCTCAAAAAGCACTAATTTCTGTCAATCACAATTTCCATTAGATTTGGCCATGTTAAATACTTGGAATAAATTCTAGTGTAGATATTATTATAATATGTAGAGATACTTGGAAAATACAGAGCCTATTTTAATAGCCATCAATAAGAAAACTGAGGCTTAGAGGATTTGCCCAAGGTCATACACTCTGTGAAAAACAGGTTCAGACTTCCAGGCCAGGCGGTCTGACTCCAGTTTCTATGTTCTGAATGCTGACAGTATAAATAGCTCCTTTAGGGAAAACTGCCCTCTTGACATGCTCCTTGCTCCACACACACCCTCGGTTGGGAATCCCTGTTATAAGCTGCCATATAACTCAGTATGTCTCCCTCACAGTCTTTACATCACAGTTTAAATCAAATATTTATTTTTTTAATATTTTAACAATACCTGCTTTTTCTACTAATCTGTAAACTCCTGAAAACAGGAGGAAGGTACTGTCTTTCTTTTGGTTATTGTTTTATCCTTCTGGTGTGAAACATATTTTGAGATAATGAATGGATGGATGCGTAGATTACAGTGACTCTAAAGGATTACCTGGGATAAATTTTAATACTAATTATGTATTTGCAGAATGACCCAAATTACAGTCCAGGCAGGATTTTTACAAATGGATATACACCCGTGTACTCACCATATTATTCAGATTAAGGACATTTTCATCACCTCAGTAAACTCCTTCATGCTTTTCTCCAATCCCTACTCCTCATCCTGCAACCATTGGTCTGGTGTGTTTCACCATCACTTAGTTTTTCCTTTTTAGAAATTTATGTAATTATCCTCCCTCCTCTGGGTTAATGCCTAGTAATGGAATTGCTGAAATATAAAGTCAGTGTATTGAACTTTTTTAGAGAGTATCAAGCTTTTCCTGTAATACATATAGTTGATTGATTCATATTTTCACCAGTATTTTGTATTGTTGATCTTTTTCATTTTAGCCATCCAATGTGGATGTACAGTGGCATCTCATTGTGATTTTTAATTTGTGTTTCTCTAATTATTAACAGCTTTTCCTTACGTATTGGTTTTTGTGAAGTATATACTCAAGTCTTCAAAAACAATGAGACTTCATGGATCACCTATGAATTTGTGATGAGAATTAAGAAGAGGTTCCCAAGATAGATCCCTGGAGCCTTTCAATATCAAGATCAAAACATAGCTGCTGTGGACAAATCTTTGTATTTAATTAGAATTTTAAACGTTTTCACAACCTGAAACATCTGTGATGACTTTTAAATTGTATTTCTTTACTGTTTTATAATAATTCTATAAGACCATAATAAAAGTAACTTCAGATGCATATAGTGTTTTCTTTATGATATTTGATGGTCAGTAGATTGCTTATGGATTTCTCTGATAATCCAGCTTCATCTTGCCTCATTACTGATATATGGTTCATCTCTCAGAAATACTATGCCCATTATTAAAAAATAAAACATTTCTATAGGTATAAATCCAGAAAAATGATGAACAAAGGTAAAATTTATAACTATTAAGAAAAAGATGTCTTTCATGCCTGTAATCCTAGTACTCTGGGAGGCTGAGGCTGGTGGATTGCTTGAAATCAGGAGTTCAAGACCAGCCTGAGCAAGAGTGAGATCCCATCTTTAAAAAAGAAAAGATTGGCCAGGTGTTGTGGTGGGTGCCTGTAGTCCCAGCTACTTGGGAGGCTGAGGCAAGAGGATCAGAGTTTGTACTTAACATTTCACAGGTTTCCACACCTTCTTCCTTTGTGTATTATTTTGTAACATCACAAGAAGAACAAGGTGATAACCTCCCATCTTAAACTAGCGTTTGAGGTTGCTGTGCACTCTACCCAGAGAAACAAAGTAAGACTTTGCCAAAAAGAAAGAAAAAAAGAAAGAAAGGAAGAAAGAAAGAAAGAAAGAAAGAAAGAAAGAAAGAAAGAAAGAAGGAAAGAGATGTTTTGCATCTTTCTTCCCTTCATCCAAGTTGAAATTATTAAGAAATCAGAAGTATCAATTTACAAAATACCACATGACAAAATTACAGCACTCAAAACTGCAGGCCATTAATACCATGTTTTTCCAGAAAATAAGACATTGTCTTATATTTATTTTTTCTTAAGAAGACATACTAGGGCTTATTTTCAGGGGATGTCTTCCTCTCTGTGCTGAAATGCAGGGCATGGCTATACAGATACACTGCATAGCCACACCCATCACTACGTCTTATTATCGGAGTAGGGCTTATATTTAACAAATGCATAGAAATCCTGCTAGGGCATATTTTTTAGGTAGGTCTTATTTTCAGGGAAACATGGTATTAATGGCCTACAGTTTGTATGATACTACCAAATTAAAACCACAACTATTGAGAGGTTAGCTTTCTAGAGTTCTTAGGCTCCTGGAACAATTCCTTATCTAAAAGTACCAAAACCAAACCATATTTTCTTTGCTGATAAGAAAATAACCAAGAGCAATGAACGAACTGAGCCAAAAAGTTCAAATGGTAGTGTAAAAGAAAGCATCACCAAGCCTTGCAATGACTAAAGTAGTGCTTCCTGATCATGGACTAATACACACATAAGATATTTGAAGACCTTTGGGGATACTTAGCATCTTACTGCACATCAGGCATTACCCTGAGGGTATATGGAAACTGACTCCCTTGGCTCTCTTGACAGCCAAAAGTTCTTTATAGATTTTATTTATAAGGGATAAGAAAAACTGTCACTTTTCTAAGGTCACAACAGAGTTGGTGAGGAAGCTTCACACATTATTATCTCTTTTACTTCAAAGACTTGCTCTCAACCATTAGGTTGTAACTATTTGTTGAGCGAATAATTATGCTAACATTTTATTTGTTAGATAGATCATTGAAATGAGAATATCACTCCTGGTTCACATTTAAAATCTGCTTCGATTTCATATTTGTAATCTTTTAGGAATAGAAAGATGAGTCACCACAAAGAAGAGTGAGGTCCTAGGAGAAGAATATTATCGGAAAATGCCAGCAGTGTTACGTTCATTCAGTCCATGAACATGGGATGGCTCCCGTGCATTAGGAATTACTATGGCTCTAGCTGGATAAAGCTGACTACACCATAGTGCCGAATCACAAGGAACTTCCATTTATAGTTTAACAACGTGGGAGGTTATCACCTTGTCCTTCTTGTGAGGTTACAAAACAATACAGAAAGGAAGAAGTTATGGAAACCTGCGCAATGTTAAGCAGAATTCATTGTGAAACAAACGTTTGTGTACCTACTGCATGGCATTCATTCCACTAGGCTGTGAACATAATAACTCTCTCAAACAACAAGGGAAAGAAAGTTAGGATACCCTTGAAGGAAGAAGTAGCCATTCACACACAGGGAGAATTCTGTAATATGCTAATGAATCAATGCAATCATGACTAATTTGCTTTGTGTATTGTCGGAGTCAATGAACATTGCTGTTTAGTTCTTTTGCAAATGTTCGATTACAATAAAGTGTTAGTAAGATGTCATATTGTCCATCCACCCAAATCAGAATTGCTTATTTTTTCTTTTTCTGTTTTAAGTGGTTCTCAGTCAAATAATCCAAGGATGGCTTATCTCTAAGACCATATTTACCAGAAAGGTTAAGAATCTGTAGGCCCAGTAACTGTAGTCAAAGAAATAGTAGCAATAGTCACTATTTTTGAGGGATGTATTCTATGCCGAGAACTATACTAAATATTTTGCACACGGTGTGCACTTACAGAACAAACTTTTTAATATTTGACTCTTCTCTAAGTATGGGGTATGCCTTAAAAAATTTTAAATGGACAAAACTCTGTCTATTCTGAAAATATTTGTTATTTTCTAGCTGGAACTTAGTGGGTTAATCCCGAGCCATCTGGAATATTCAGCTGTTCAAAATAACTCATTTTTAGGGAGCACTGCATAGTTGAAGACTTACTGTATGTGTTTTCACATAATGTGAATAGAAATGTGACTATTTGTAACACTGCAACGCTCATAATTTCCATAAATGAAAGAGAGTTCTGTATGAGATTTATTATGACTCAGTTTTTTTCTTCCTCCTCAGAATGGTACTTGCATCTTTGGGGGAGCTTTTGAATAGGCGCCGCAGCAAAATGCGCTAGGTGACAGCTAAACAGACTCTTCCACATTTGCAGAAGATGAATCATGTTCTTTCTCAGTCATTTGGCTTTTCAAGATCTCTGTTGAAGGAGAGATGCAAAAACTCTCGTCTGTATGACTCTTTCATCAGTCATCAAACTTGTGGCTTTTAGAACACATTGGTTTTGAGAAGCTTTTCATGAAGCACCTTGAAACAGCTTGCCATGGAAATGGGAAAAAAAAAAAAAAAAGGAAGGCAGATGCCTGAAAAAGAAAATTTTTTTCTTCTAGTTAACATATCATGAGATAGGCCCCATGCCCAAACTTGAGAATTCAGGATTCTCACTGACATGAAAAGAAGTTTTCTTTTTTTCATAAAGCTGCTGGATTAGTCCTTAGTTTTAAATAAAATTTTCACTCTTGCTCTTGCTCTCATTATTTTTTTTTTTTTTTGCACTTTTGTTTGGTAGGCAATTTCTTTGTAAGATCTGGATATCTCTCTTCATGTTGAATAATTACATCTCCCTGGATGTTTCCAGAAAGGTTAGATCTAATGGGTTCCTAAGAAAACATACACAGTGGTAACTTCTTATCAGACGTAGAGAGGTAGAAGTCAGAGTTAGGACTGTCTTTCATCAAGGTAATATTTATAGCTAAGCAAATCAACATTTCAGCTCTGCAAATCCTAAATTTGTTGCCAGACAGTATCTGGAGATTGTTTTGTGTGTTTTGATTAAATACAGATTCCTTGAACTTTTTTTTCTAACAAAACCAGAATCCTGTGTTAGTTCTTGTTCTTTGTTTTTCCCTGTCAGGTCTTGTGATAAATGAGACGTCTAATTAACAACTCACATCACTGAGTGTAAAGAATCTTTGTCTTCATGATCATAGTCACCTAAATTAACTTTTTCTGCAGTTTCTACTTGAAAATTCAGTAGTGATAATTGAAAAAAATGAGCACTTGAATTTATTAAAAGTAAAATTTTTCCTGATAGAAACGAGAGGAAGAAAAAGAAAAGCTGTATTTTTTTTTCTTGCAGTTAGTAAATTGTTTCCAAAATCATGCTTCTATGGGTATATATTGGAAAGAACAATTACTTGTGTATTTAACAAATATTAGTTGAGTATGGTCTATGTTCTGCATATTATGTTAGATGTTAAAAATAAGAATAGAGTGCCCACCCTGGGAAGTTTATGGTGAAATCAAAGAAATAGAGAAATAAAGAAGTCTGTAAAGTAAAATGCATACTAAGTTACAGGCTTTTGTACGGTTTACAAAAAGGCCTTCAAATAAAAATGAGGTGGGAAGAGTGTCTTTTTAGAGGAGTTCTTTCTTTTAATAGAAGAAATAAAGAAACCAGGATAATTTATCTGATGAAACTATAGTCCAATATTACAGAATGAGACTTATTAGAGGTCTCCAGACCTGGAAACCACATGAGGTCTTTTCGGCCTATGGAGAACTCCACTTTGATGTCGGTGCCAGAGCGGGAAACAATGTGAAATAGAATTCTTGACATGGATAAGAGTGTTTTCCCAAAGTGGAGGATGAGAACAATAGACCTATTTTCACATGGTAGCCACAGCCGAGAAGGATGTTCATGAACTCATACACAAAAACGTACTGAGTGAGGTTTCTAGAAGGGATAGAGATTTGCAGATATGGGTTGCAACATGGGTTGATACCACACGGTTGATTACTAAGAGTATGACCCCCTTCATCCACACAAGCTATTATGGCCTGAAGGAAGACTTTATGAATCTAAAAGCTCTCACATTAAGTGAGGGAAAGAAGTAGTGGGGGTGGACAGTTATCTGGAGACCAAATTGTAGTTGGCTGTATGTGCCATGCCAAGAATTCTTAATGTTGTCTATCAGACTCAATAATTTTCTTTGAACAGATTTGAATTTTCAAAAGAACATCCAGGCAACAGTGCAGAGAGTGAATAAATTGGAGAAGAAGGGAAATTTGAGGGTTAGGCTCTGAAAAGGCAGAGGAACAGAAGGATTAGCCTATATGAGAGATGACAAGCTTCAAAGTAGGGCAGCAGCTGTGGCAATAAAAAGAAAGAATGATATAAAAACTGGGAGTATGAATTGAAGGGACAAAGATTGATTGACTATGTGTAGCAGGAGAGATTTGAGTAGAGGTGAATTATAAAAAGAAGTGCCTACAGTTTCCAGATTTCTGCCTTGGGTATGGGGTGGGTGGCTGCACTAGTCACTGAAAGAACTAGATGATAGAAAAAGAAACACATTTGGATGAAATGGATGAAACCAGTTAATATTCATTGTGCTTCAGATAAACGTTGGGTTCAGACTTCAGGTATAAGTTGGAGTTTTGCATAGAGTTTCCATTTAAATAGAGATGCTATTAACTACACTTGATCTTAGCCAAAAGGCCGAGAAATGATGAGATGCTATTAATTAGACCATGTTTGGATCCCTGACCAAGTAGCTTAGTTTTTAAGAGAAAATGATCATGGGAAGATGAACCATGGAAGACTCTAGCTCTATATGAACTAGTTATTTTATTTTTGAACAATGTGAATTTAAATATATAACAGATAAATAAAAATTACTAACAATGTGATCTAGGTTGTTTGAATCAAAAATATTTATGTCTCATCTCATTTGATGCAAGGTTACTATAAGCCAAGTCACACTTATTCCTGAGAATTCCGGTGTTGATCAAGTTGGTGCCATTGAGTACAAAAATTCCTTGGAATTAAGCTTGAAGAAGATAAACATACTTGGCTTTAAGATGAAACATTAGCCAGAAAAGTATGGTGGTTAAAAGCAGCTTTGGATCTCACACCTGATTCCCAGTTGTTATACAACCTTTGTGAATCTCCTTGTATTTCTAGGAACTTAAGGTCCTCATCTGCGCGATGCAGGTGGTAATGGTATCTCCTCCATGGTGATGTGAAGGAGGCCAATGATCAAACAAGCTAAACACAGTACCCAGCATATTAACAAACACAAAAAGTTATCTTGTGTTAATGTATCTTATTTATAGAGTCAGAATAATAAAAATATTCTAAGAATAAAGGTAAAATGAAAACATGTAAAGACCAATTTACTAATAGAGAGTAAACTTTTTCAAGTGAGGACCTGTGATTTTTTTCTTTTTTGTTCTTGCATTATCTGCACATATGCAACATTCTAAAAAAAAATTAAAATATCAGTTAAAATATGAAGAGCACAATATTTCAGGTTAATTTAAAATAATATAAAAGCATAAAATAGCATAGGCTTAGTTTTGGCATCAATTTTACTTTGCAAAATACCCTAAGACTAATGAAGAAAACATGACAAGCATAAGAAAATGAAAAACTAGCTAAATGCAGGGAGGCCATAAAGTTCATGTGCAATTTAAAATAGTTTGTGTCTATTTTAAATTGAACAGAGTGAATTAACATATATAACAGATTTGGAAGCACTGTTTCCAAACAGCGTGTTTGGGTGGGGGAGGGGAGGGGAAAAGGACGGATGGGTAGTGGGAGGGTGACTGGAAAGATCACCTATATGGTCTGTCTAACAAGGGTACAAGTGAACTTTTCTAGAATTAGAGTATAAATGTTTTAACACAATAACTAAGTAAATGACACAAAGTCTATGTTAACCAGTTTGATGAAAATATTTCAAATTGTATATGAAAACACTACACTATACCCCATGTTTGGATTAATGTATACAGCTATCATTTAATAATAATAATAATAAAAATACACATAAAAAAAACCAAACAGCGTGTTTGGAATAATAAATAGACAATTACTTTATATTGTTATTATTTAATCTATTCTTAAAATAAATAGACAATTATTTTGAATCGACATGAACAAAAAAGCTATCCCCAAAAAGCCATATGTCATATATCGTATGGATTGATTCATATACTATATAAGAAGAAGCAACTCCATAGGAATAAAAAGTAGATCAGTGATTGACAAGAGCTGGGGGTTGTCAGGGGGCTGTTAGGGGCAACAATGCTAACAGGTACAGGGGATCTTTTAGGGGTGATGAAAACGTTTGGGATTTGATAGTGGTGATTGTCATACAGCCCTATAATTATATCAAAACCTGCTGAATGACATACTTTAAAATGGTAAATATTATAGTATATGAGTGGTATCTCAATAACTATAATAAAATATTGCATGTAAATATTGAATATGGTGTCTGAGTGATAGCTCGATAACTATAACAAAACATTGCATGTAAAGATTTAGTCTCAGTTATTATGGAAGTAAGAAAGCGTAAGCTTCAGATGCCTCATTAACACGAGCCCACCCAAAGCTGAAGAAAGAAACTCTGTTCCCATGCGTGAGTGCGTGTTTGTAAAGTTTGCAGACGTAGGATACCTGAAGTGTGATTGGGTAAGATGATTTTCCTTTCCACTCTAATTTCTCCTCCAGCCCCTTCTCCTTGTGATGAGTGGGATTGGAGCAGCTGAAGGGATTTTGGAGATACAGCCAGAGGAAGTTACACTGATACATTTTATTGCTTGGTCTAGGGGCCATTATTGGCCTGAGATCCAGAAAAGAATCTTAATGTCATACTAACTTGAAGGTGAGAAGCTTCTAGTTGTCCTGGTAGCACCTGGTAATACAGCACCTGTAGTACATATATGAATGGCCCTCTAGGAATATTCCCGTAGCAGCTGTCTGATTCACCCAGTGTCACGATCTAATGGTATAAAGCGGGGCTAAATATTGACTGAAAAATAGGCATGTCCCATGATTTTTGTCACCAAGAATGAAATAGGTAATGGAAGAGAACAAAATACGGTAGAACATCCATAATTGACCACCACACTACATTGGCCACCTCCTTAAATGGACCAGATCTTCATAGACCAGACTTGCACCAGATGTACACATCAGTACAGTAGGCCTAGTGCCTTATGTTGACCATCTTGGTCTGTTGACCAGTTTTTTACAGCCCTTTAATTTTTTTAATATATTTTTTATTAGATCATAATTGTGTACATTAATTCTATCATAGGATACAGTGTGTTGCTTCCATATACAGTTTGAAAAACTCTCATCCAACTGGCTAACATAGCCATCATGTCTTTCTCATAATTGTTGTGTTAAGACATTTATATTCGACCTTTAGACAAATTCACATGTACCCTAATAGGATAAATCATAGGCGTGATCTCCACAATATCATTCTCTTCACCCATCCTCCCCCCTCCCCTCCCTTCCCTCTCCCCTTTCCTTGTAGTCTTGGACTCCATTTGGATTATGGCTTTCCTAAGATAGCTAACAATTAGTTTCGTAATAGTATTAAGTACATTGGATACTTTTTCTTCCATTCTTGAGATCAGTCCTTTAATTTTAAACATAAAATTATCCTTTGATTCTCTTTGCAGAAAATGATATCACATTGTTCTGTGAAGGGGCACTCAAAGAATGCAAACAAAATACAGAGACATATTATAGAGCTATATCAGGCAGTTAATTAATAAAAACATTATGCACTTTTTCTAAATTTTGTGGTGTTTGTGACCTTTGTCAGCTCTTCATACTTTGTTGTGATTTCTCTTTCACATACAAAACACAGATGAACACTAATTATTAATTTCACAATCTTTTTTCTTAAAAAGATTACCCCAAATGGCACAACTTCAGATCTCACAAAACCTGGATCTGTACCCACATGACACTCAGCACATAAGTATTATACCACGAGAAGAGAAAAGTATTCTCTTTTTGGAAACGACTGGGGAGGTTTTAGATTTTCTTTTTATTGTCCTTTTATGTGAGAACGATGTTTATTAAGACGATGAAAGCCACAAGAAATGCTCCTATGAAATGCGTCGGGTCATTGGGGCTGAAGACTTCTGACATATACAGGCGGCAGGTGACTCCTTCAAACTTGGCTTATAAGAATATGCAAAACCAGCACATTCCAATATCACTGTTCTCTCAGAGTTGAAACCTTGATTCTGTTACCTTCACTCAAAGATGGTAAAAAGAAACCCACTTAGGGTTAATCTTCCTTTGCACATATCCTGGATGTTTAAACAAGAATTTTGAATTCTGAACCTCTCCCCTAAAGTGTACAATTAGCGTCTAAAATAACATAAACAACTACTTCCATCGCTATCCAAAATAACCTTGCCACTACATCAACGTCTTTACGGTCGCCAAAAGTTTTAAAGGTGTCATGTATTTAATAACTTGAATTTTAAAAGTACAGACGAATAGGAAGCAAACACCTCCCAGGTTGGCTTAGGATGCGATGTCAAACATCGCAGAGGAAAGGAAAAGGGGGTCAATTTATAACCCCATATAAACATTTCTGTGGTATTTCAGACGGTTCCCCCCAAAAAGTGTTGCTAGGGAAGCTACATTTGTGTATTAATTGACACTTGCGAAAAGCAACATTTTGTATATTGTTCCTTGCTTTGGGCCTTCCTGTTAGTGAGAAATCTTTAAGAATACGTGGTTCTCAGAGCACGGAGTCAATGCGGATAACCGCGTGTGGGAAGGCAAGTCCAAGGTGGAGAACAGAAAGCCAGGAGGTTTTCAAAGCTACTTGGCGGTGTTTCATCCGGGAGGTGAGGACCGGACGACAGATCTTCTAAGGCTGCCAGCAGTCAGGGACACCTGATAGCAGCTCCAGCTGAGAAGCTACAAAGTCACAAAAGAATCCTCTGAACTTTCCTCCCTGAGTATTCAAGTGTTACTTAAAAGCTTCAACTTTCCTAGCTAAAAAGTTCGGGTGGGGTAGGCAGCGGGAGGCAAGGGATCAAGCCCAGCCTTGTAATGATATTCCTAAAGACGAGATTCTGGCTCCTCGCTTGCCTGCACATAGACAGGTGACGTTCAAAAGGAAAATGCCAGGCATTCGGACCGTGGGGACACCTGCGCGGCGTGTCACACTGTTTCCTGGCTTAGGCACCACATTCTGCCTCCAAATGTTTCCTCTGGTGCTCATGACTTTGGACTGCGAACCTCCTCTGCCTTTCCTGAGCGCCTATGTTTAGAATTATCGTCTAACAGGAAAGGGGGGAAATTACATACAAAGATATAATATATGCAAAGAAACAGCCTCTACTATTAGAGGATAGGGAAACATGTTTTACATATGTGTGAATAACTTAAGAAAAGGACGTATGGAGAGGATATTTGAATACTTACATTTCAAGTCGTGTCTCTTTGTACTTTCTTTGACTATGATGATAGCACAGCTTTTGGCATATAGATGTCATTCAGCACTCAGCTTTAGATTAGCTTTGCTGCAAAATTTCAGGATGTCAGATGCTCATACAGGCAGGAAAGGAATCTGATGGGTTTTTTTTATCCTGTAAAACAAAGCCTCTCAAAGTCACTACTGTTCTTTGCTTTCATATTTTACACAAAATAAACACTCGTGTGTTAATTATTGCAAATGCATGCAAAATCCCCTCCTTTTTGTTGCATTAAATGTGGTGGTGCCATCTCAGTTCAGAAACTTCTATTATACAGCAGGAGACTCTTAAGAAAGACAGAGGGAGGGTTGAAAAAAACAGGTTCAGTAATGCCCTTTGTCTTCCACCAGCTCTCTGCGAGCAATCACTGGGGCCTCATTTCCCCGCTTTAGGGAAGGATTGAGCTGTACTTTGACTTGCTACTATTTTTAAATCTACACATCACATCATTCAAAACATATGTTTTAATCAAATCAAGCAAAGATGTCTGGGGTGATTAGCCTGGGATTTTCATTCCTTGAATTCTCTTGGCCTTGGATACTCCACTCCTCCCCTGTTACATTCCCCAGATACTGTTGATTTCTCCAGTTATAAGCTTTACATCATTCATGTTTATTTTAGCTTGTTTGTGAGAAAGTTGACACCATACAGTGACAGGAATCACATTTTGAGCCTAAATGTTTAACATGGAGCAGGGATTTTAACTAAGAGATCCAGTCATGCCAACTGTAGAATAATCTGTCATTTCTAGACAATCTGCTTTGTTTTATCAGAGTAAAGGTCAGGATGGCCAAAATTATGTTTTTAAAATGACACTCCCCATAGCGCATGTACAGTTGGCTGAGAAGATCAATACAAAAGAAAATTAGAAAACTCTTCTAATAAAAGAAAAATTGAAGTACTGCTAAATGAATATGTGTGTCTCATATTGGTTGTGAATCGCTGTTCTTTCCTCATTCTACGTGTGCAGGAAGGGAATAGTTTGAAATCGTTAAGTGTCAGTTTATACACAGGTGAAGGAGGCAGTATTTTCTAACATAAAAAATGTTAACATCAAATGTGCAAGTTCAGAATGAGAAGTAGCATGGACTTTTGGTCATTTTCTCAAATACTATTCATTTTCTTCTACCTACTGACTGATTTAAATCTGGAATCAAGGTTTAGACCCAAAGAAAACAGTCAGTGGGGCAAATCCATAGTGGTAGGTAGAGAATCAATGTGTAATATGTATCTAACAAGTAATTTTCTTTACAGGATGGTACCGAAACCATCCAGGCAGCTCGTTTCTTGAGCCAGAGTTGCACTGGCGGGACTATTTGAGTCTAAGCATCTTTTATTAGATTTCTCTCCCCAATCGAAGGAAGGCAATAATCTCCTCCCCAAGCATATTTTGCATAAATGTCCTACACCCTATGTACGTGTTCCACAATAACCTCACAGTCCAAACCAACCTCCTGATGGTCTTCGTGCACAAGTTAATTCACACAGAAACAAACATTGCAGCCTAGGTTTCTTTGCAATGAGCAGCATATTTTGCTCACTGAAGGGAAAAGGCAGGAGGCAGCCCATTGTATTGTAACAGTTATCTCCCAGTGAATAGAAAGAATTGCTTCCAAATGCAATAACAGAATTACTGTAGATTAGTGTAGCATTTGAGCGTTAGTGCTAGGGTAAAATTGTTTTCTCTATTGCATGACCATGATCTTGAAAGTTTTCATTTTATTCCAATAATGGAGATGCTTGATCACATACTGAGTCAGGTAAATCACAAAGCCAGCTCTTCAGCAGTCCTGGGCAGGCCCTAACTAATGCCATAGCTGAGGACTGCATTAACCACAATTCTGATGAATAAAATCCGACACAAGCTCATTGGATTTGTCTGCAGTGGGAATTGGGCCTTTTATTCAGGAATACAATAATGCAGCAATAACAAATGCTCTCCTGAAAAAGAGGCCCAGATACTGTTCCTTGTGGTCTGTAGTCTTTCATCCCTGAGGACAGCATGCCCAGTTCAGGGACCCTGGGTGTCAATGGAAGAGATAGAAACTGTGAATCAGGGGAAATATTTGTATACATTTGAGGATAAAAGAGCCGAGGGAATGAAGAATTGCAGGAACAATTACAATGATGAACATGGGGCCGCTTAAAAAATTTAACTTGAAACATGAAAAGAGATTGTCATGTGGCACTGCACAGCACATTAATAGCCTGTAGCTTCAGCTTTGAAGGCAATGACCCACTTTCCCTTCATGCATACCCACTAAAATTAGGTAGCACTTTGCTTGAAATGTTGACGAATTTGAGATCAGTTGGAGCGTCACATAAAAAGTTGAACAGAGACTATAACTTTACCCTCTAAATGTGCAGATTGGGAAAGAATTATCTCCTCATGTTACATTTGACTTAAATAAAAACCATATCTCACTGCCCTCATTATAGGAAATCCCAAAAGTCGTCCATGCAGTCAGCAGGCAGAGAAAATGAAAAATTATAGCTAAATGTGCCTTTATTTACAAAATATTCATGACATAATTTTACAAAGAGGTGGTCAACATGTAGAGAATATTTTCTGCACATTTTTACAAAATTCCGTAATGAATATTTGTAACTAAAGTTATATTTAGCTACATGTTCCCGCTTTCCCTATGCACAGAGACTTTGTGGGTGACTTTTGGGACAACGTATAGTTTGTAGTGAAAAGAAGAGTCAGCAGATGATGGATTTGAAATACTGCTAAACAAACAACCTCTATAATAACATGATTCCTTTAAAAGTACCAAACAAAATTCTGAGGAAACAAATAAGGAAAAAATACTTAAAAATGGTTTTTAGCCAGGCATTGTGGTGGGTACTTGTCCTCCAAGCCTCCTATGTGGTAAGCTGAGACAAGAGGATTGCTTGAACCCGAGGGTTTGAGGTTGCTGTGAACCACGATACCATGGTGCTCTACTCAGGGCAACAGTCTCAAAAATAATAATAATAAAATAAAAATAAATAAAATTCAAAATAAAATAAATAAAAATACAGTTTTCCTATCATCAGCCCCATCCCAAGTGGTATTCCATTCATTCACTCCACACTAAAGTGTTTATCTGGTCAGAAGGCTTCTGGATTGATCCATTTGTACTCATCAAGCTAAATCGAAGAACAGAGGGATTTTGAAACAAGTTATTCTCAATATACAAATTAAGATTGGCCTACTCTGTTCAGAATCAGGAGCATTAGAAGGTACTAGAATCACAGGATCTGTAATTTTTGTTTTTTACTCTGGTCTCCACTTCATTTTCCACATGAGAGTCCCAAGAAATCATGAACCCAGAGGGTGAGGACAAATGCTAAATTTGAAAGTGCCACAATTCCTGTCAGCTGACCCCCAATGGTCTGTCACGAAGCTCTCTGGATAGCTGGGCTGTGCACTTGGCTCATAGCTCCAGAGACTTCTCTGGATTTATTTGTCTCCCTCTCAGGCTCAGCTGCCTACTAGAGCCAGAGCTGGAGCTCGCCAGTCAGGGACTGGGGGGATTGGAGGGGTCACTACAGTCCCCCCTCAACTAGGGAGCTGGTGAGTTTGACTCCGTCAGAGGAGTCCAGTCAGCTCCATCTTCTCCCTGAGCAGAAGATGGGCAAGAAAGTCGGGGAGAGGCAAGAAAGGGTGGAAAGAAAGTGGCTCCAGTGGAAAAAGAGTGGTGCTCAGAGTTGTCCTCCTGTCCCCAGACTGACACTCTGCCTGGAAACCTTCCAAGGGAAGTGCTGCCCTGTGAAAACTGGAACCAGGAAGGGGAGAGAGTAAGATGTGGATCGTGTCCTCCAGAGGACTCAGGTGTAGCAGGAAAATGGGCTCTAACCCTAATCCAATGTATTTATAAACTAACTTAAGTAGAAAGCCCAAAGGGGCAATTATGATCCTTCTACCATGACTGGGAGAATGGATAGAAATGGTTAAAACAGGGATGTTTTATGAAGACACTGAATATCCAAAAGTAATTTTAGCAAATTATTGATATGACAAAACAATGTCAGTGAAAGAGAAAGGGGAGAAGGCAGCCAATGTTCAGCAGATAGGAAATTGCAAGGTGTACCTGGTGAGCGCTGTGGCTGGAGGTCTGGGGGAAGAGGGAGGGGGCAGGGGGAAGGATTTGGAAGTAATCTAGAAAAGGTGTGTCATTTAGGAAGGGCCTCGAGTGTCCTGCTAAGAAATTAAGAGTTTTATGAAGAGAAATGACACCACTAACTCTGATGTTACCAGAGTTTATTCTGGCAGCCCTGTAAAGGATGAACTTAAGGGGAGAATGAGAAAGGTGGAGGGACCAGCATGGAGGATCCCACAGCTGTGGAGAAGGCGGCTGCCTCTGCCTCGGAGGTGAACAAGGAGGTTGGTGCAACGTGGGATTACTCAACAGACCCTGGGCTGCCTGCAAAGCGGACTCACCGAAAGTAAGTTTGAAATAATTTGACATTTTAGAGTTCAAAGTAGATGGTAAAATGGTCATTATGGGAAAAATCAGAATTTTCTTGGCCATCTTTATACTTCTTTTATTTTAAAATATGAGCGTGGTAGGAATAGGGGCTGCACCACCATTTTCTTCATGCTGAGAGCTTCCAAAGGTCCCAATCAGTGGTGAAATCTGTTGCTTAAGCAATGGAATGTACCTGTGCCAGTAACTGAAACAAGGAACACAAAAATAGGGCAGATTTGGGGGGAGAGGGGACACAGTTTGAAGATTTTAGAGGTTAAGGTGACAGAGGAGCTTCTAAGTGGGAATGTCTAGTAAGATCCAGCTTACTAGATCTGGATTGGCTAGGGGTTGCGACAAAAGTAGACAAGCAATCCCCAGAACATACTTGCCTGTTTACCAAGTGCCTTCATACACATTTTGAAGAAGGTAATAGTGAAAATGTAATAGGAAATACAGAAAGAAGAGGGAGGGGAGTGCTTTTCACTTGATCACTTAATAGGTTTAAACAATCTTGTCTGCTGTTTTAAAAAAAAACCTTGCTTTGTTTTATTTTTAGGTTGGAAAAACTTTGGGATTCTTTTCCAGGAGGGGTTTTGCTGTGTTGCCCCAGGGGCAATAGAATCACTATTTACAGGGGCAATCACTGCCCACTATGTCTTTGAACTCCCTGGAACTTCCAGGCTCAAGTGATCCCTATGCCTCAGCCTCCCAAGTAACTGAAACTACAGGCATGTGCCACCACATCAGATGACACCTGGATTTTTTTTTAGCTGTTGTGGATCAACCATTTGTTTAAAACCAGTTGTTTCCTGGTCAATTTTGTTATGAGAAACTTATGTTGGCTCTGGTTCCAGCTCATTTTAGTCTAAAACTACCAAACAATCTCAACTAACCTTCCTACAGTGGAGTCAAATTGTGCTTTACAGACCCACAATAGTTATTCAATAAACATCAGTTGAATCAAAATTTGCAGGATGATGGACGATGTCTGTCTTACATGCTGGTCTCTTCAATTGAATTCAAGCTATGAAGCGACCATGGGCTTTTCACACTTTTAAACTTTAGCTTTTCATTCTAAATGAGACTCTAGCAGGGATGTTACAAAAATAAGTGGGGAAACAAGTGCATTTTTTCCTCCACAACACATATTGCAATATGCATGATACGATTTTTTACTCTTCTTGTAGAACATGGAGCCTCATTAGCAGAATGGTCGAACATATCTCCTGCTGATTTTGTTTTATTTTTAGGATATATTCAAACTTCATCAAAGTTTGTTCACTTCCAATGAACCAAATGGAGTTTTTTCTATGCACTTAAAAATAGGACACATTAATGATCATGCAAGTAATAATAATACTTTCGATAAGTTCTATGATAAACACTTTACATTATCTCAGTTTTACTATGAAGGAGGTATTTTTATTCGACTTAATTTTCATACGTAAAACACTGAAATGCAGAGAGGGTAACATGCATTTACCCTCTAAGGTCACATAGGCAGTAACAGGTGGAGCTGAGATTTGAACCAGCCAAAGGGATTCCAGATCCCACACTTTTAATTCACCAAAATACATTGTACCATTTCATGCCTTATTTCTCAAAAGGGAGAATTTCTTTTTTTAACCAAGTCTGCCTAAATCAAAGTAGGTTTTCTGAATATACCTGTTCCTTCCTTGTTTATTATGTATTATAGCATCATACATTTTTTTAATCAAATAGAGCTATTAAAAAGCTTCATTTTACTGTTTCTAATAAGATTGAAACTTCCCTTCACCTTAGCCAAGAAGGAAATTTTCATGAAATATCCCTTCTTGAAGTTCTTTCAGCAATTGAAGCTGGAAATATATGACAAACCAATCAGACAAATAAGCAAAATCAATCGTGTATAAGTTTCAGGAAGCTGGGTTTTGAGATTTTAGCTTTACTCTGAACTTAAGAGGTTTACTTGTCAGTAACATCCAAATTAGGTCATGCAAGAATACGGCTTTGTTTCTCCCAAAGAATGGACAGTTGTAAATGATTGTTTGAAAAGCATTTCGATAATGTATCAGTAATAAAATGTTTATACCTTAATCAGATTAACATATACACCCTAAAAGAAAATAATAAAAGAGTCTCTTAGAAACTGAGACTCACCTAATTGGAAAAGAATATTTTAAGCGCTTCTATGTACATCAAAACAGATACTAAATAGATGAAAACAAATTTAGGATAATAGCTGTATTAGGGTTATCCAGAGAATCAGAACCAACAATGTGTTTCCGTGTGTGCATGATGGGCTTATTATAAGGAATTGACTACGTGATTTAGAGACTGGTAAGTCCAAAATCTTTAGAGCAGGTGATGCAGTTTGAGTTTGAAAGTCAAAGACTCTGTGGAGCCAGGAGGAGCTGATGTCCTGGTGCTCTGAAGACTCTCGGCAGGAGAATGCTCTCTTATTTGTGGAAGGTGCAGCCCTTGGTTCTCTTCAGGCCTCTGGCTGATTGGATGAGGCTGTCTCACATTATAAAGAGTAATTTATTTTACCAAGACTACATTTTTTTTTATTTCAGATTAATGTGAGGATACAAATGATTATGTTACATTTGTTTCATTTGTTAGGTAAAGTCCAAATTGTAGTAGAGCCCTTCACCCAGGAGATGTGCCCCTATATTGTGCCCACTGGGTGAGAGCACAACAATTACCCTCTCTCCCCACTTCCCTGTCCCTGTGTCCTCCTCCCCTCTACTTGAGTCCATTGTGTTTTTCTCTTGTGTGAGTGTATATTTTTCATCAACTGGTTTCCTATTAGTATTGAGAACAGTGGATACTTGCTTTTCCATTCTTGTAATACTTTATTAAGGAGAATGTTCTTCAACTCCATCCAGGTTAATTCAAAAAATGTAAAGTCTCCATTTTTTATGACTGAATAATATTCCATGTATACATATACCACAGTTTATTAACCCGTTCATGGGTTGATGGGCACTTGAGATGATTCTACATCTTGGTGATTGTGAATTGAACTAGAATAAACATTCTAGTGCAAATATCTTTATGGTAAAATGATATTTTTTTCTTCTGGGTAGATATCTAGTAATTGGATTAAGGAATCAAATGGAGGATCTACTTTCAGCACTTTGAGGAGTCTCCATATTTCTTTCCAAAGAGCCTGTGTTCATTTGAAGTCCCATCCGCAGTGTAACAGTGCTCCCTTCTCTCCACATTCCCACAAACACTGGTAGCTTTGGGATTTTGTGATGTGGGATATTCTCACTGGAGTTAGGTGACATCTCAGGGTGGTTTTGGTTTCGCTGGATATTAGGGACAATGAACATTTTTTCATGTTTTTTTTGCCATTTGTCTTCAAGAAGGTTCTGTTCATGTCTCTTGCCCAGTGATAAGTGGTAATGTTTGATCTTTTTTTGTTGATGAATTTGAGTTCTCTGTAGATTCTGGTTATCAGCCCTTTGTCAGATTCATAAAATGCAAATATCTTTTCCCTTTCTGAAGGTTGTCTATTTGTTTTAACTGTTGTGTCCTTAGCTGTGCAGGTTTTTAGCTTAATCAAGTCTCATTTTTTTTGTTGTTGTTGTGATTGCCAATGGAGTCTTCTTCACAGTTTTTCCCAGATTGCTTTCATTACATTTTCTTCTATGATTTTTATTGTTTTGTGTCTTAGATTTAAATCTTTTATGCATTGTGGGTCAATTTTTATAAGTGGTGAGAGGTACCAGTCCAGTTTCAGTCTTTTACATGTGGTTAACCAATTCTCTCAATACAATGTATTGAATAGGAGTTCTTTTCCACAGTGTATACTTCCATTTTTTTTGTTAATTTTTTTTTTTTTGGTTTTTTTTGAGACAGAGTCTCACTATGTTGCCTTCTGTAGAGTGCTGTAGTATCAAAGCTCACAGCAACCTCAGACTCTTGGGCTTAAGCAATTCTCTTGCCTCAGTCTTCCAAGCTTCTGTTTGGTTTATTATCTAGGCTTTACACTGTGTTCCATGTGTTTATGTCTTTATTTTTGTGCCAATACCATTATGTTTTGATCACTGTGGACTTGTCATATAACTTGATATTTAGTAAAGTGATGCCTCCAGATTTATTTTTATTGCTAAGAATTTTGTTGGCTATAAGGGTTTTTTTCTGCTTCCATAAAAAACAAAGAACCATTTTTTTCAAGTTCTTCAAAGTATGATGTTGGTATTTTAATGAGGATTGTATTAAACCTGTAGATTGCTTTGGGTAGTATGGACATTTTTACAATAAAGATAATAAAATAGGAAAAATATAGGACAGACAGGGTTATAAGGATTCTTTTAAGAATTAATAAAATTGATAAGTCTCTGTCAAGGCTAATCATGAAAAAAGAGAGATAACATGAATTGACAATATTAGAAATAAAAAAATAACTACAGCTATAGCAATAATTTAAAAAATCCTAAATTTATTCAAGGCACAGTTGTATGCCAATAAATTGGAAGAGTTAGAGGAAATGGATAGGTTTCTAGAAAAATATGTCCAAAAAGTGATACTAAAACATAGATTACCTGAAAAATTCATTTTTAAAAGTAATTAGATAGATAAATATTTACTCACTATAAATATTTAGAAGTGTTCTCACACATTTTTGAAGAACAGATAATTTAAAGCTTATGCTAATGGGTTTTTTTGTGGAAGAACCTCTTTATTATTCCCAATGTCCATTGCATCTCATGCATTTTAGCTGACCATGGACGTCCAACTACAGACCATGTTTTCCAATAACTCTATCATCTACTTTTGGCAATATGCCTGAACTCATTAGATGTGTGCAACTTCTAGGTCACAGCCTTTAGGATGACAAAATATCCCCACAATATCTTCTTGTTCCCAATCCCCATGGGCTGAAGCTTACAGACCTGATGTGGTTGAGCCAGCTTTGGTCTTTTATATAACAACACAATTTAGCAAATGGCAGAGCAATAGGGTAGAAGAACCTTGATCCTTGGGTACCCTTATGAGACCCAAGGATCATAGATTCTTACTAAATCCCTCTATGCTGCTTGTGCCATTGTATTTTTGGACTTTCTTGTGAGAATATCTTGTCCTGCACACCAAATAGAATACCGAGTTATAACCTGTATTCTAAAATCATATTAGGAGAGTAAAAAAAAAAAGTAAAATTATATACTTTTTTGGCTTAGTATAGACTCAAAAGTCCTAGATAAAATGTAATATTTCTGAATAAAATATAATGTAAAAAATATATAATGTAATTAATATTTTTAACATTTAAAAAAAATGTTAATACATAACAACTATGTAAGGTTTGCTCAAGAATGCAAAGATGGTTTAATACTAGAACATTTATTAATGCAGTTTTCACATGGCCAGAATAAAAGATAAAAGTGTATGGGCTCAGCGCAGTGGCCCATGCCTATAATCCTACACTTTTAGGTGGCTGAGACAGGAGAATCACTTGTGGCTAGGAGTTTGAGACCAGTTTGGGCAGCATAGCAACACCTAATCTCTACCAAAAATAAATGAATTATTTATAGGCACAGTGGCATGGACTTATAGTTCCAGCTACCTAGGAGGCTGAGACAAGAGGACTGCTTGAGCACAGGAGTTTCAGGCTGCAGACTGTACTATAGCCTGAGTAACTGAGTGAGATTTCATCTCAAAAAACAGAACAAAACAAATGCATGTGCCCGCACACACACACACAAAGAAAAATGTGTATGAAATATCACTGGAGGGCGGCACCTGTGGCTCAAAGGAGTAGGGCACCAGCCCCATATGCTGGAGGTGGTGGGTTCAAACCCAGCCCCGGCCAAAAGCTGCAAAAGAAAAAAAAGAAAAGAAATATCACTGGATACAGAAGTATTTGCATTTGATAACATTCAGCATTGCTTTGTGATGAAAACTCTAATCAAGCTGTAATCGATGGGGATATTTTTAATGTGATAAGGGCTGTGTATCAAAATTATACTGCAAGTGAGAAGTCTATGGGTAAAATATTAGAATCCATTTATGAATTGTTATTAGATAAATCAACTGTGAATATGTTAAAAAATAAAACATTAAAAATAAAACAGTTAAAAGGAAGGGATTAGAGCTGCTTGTATCTAACATAAATTAATCCTTTAAAAAAATCTATTCATTATACACTCAAAAATATTTCTTGAATACATACCCTATATCAGGCATGGTTTAGGCATTAGGATATATATGGAAGAATGGAGAATAATAGTTGAAAATCTGTTAAGCAGTACTACATTTTGATTATAAACAGACCTATGAGGAGTGGACATATAAAGAAAAAAAACACGTAAAGAATTTAGAAAGAAATGCCTGGAAATTATAAACAGCACATGAGGAGAGAGATTACTGTCTGAGGAAAGAGGAACTGTGAGGAATGAAAGGGGAGGGACACCCTAGGACTTAACTGAGATGAGACGTTATATAAATATCTATATCTACATGTACAATTACATCTAAATCAATACTACACCAATGTCTGTTTCTACCTTTATCTACTTATCTAATCTAAATGATACATATGTGTATAAAACTGCTAAGATTAAACATAGCTGAGGAGTACATACATTGATTATTACATTGTTTATGAATCTTCTGTGACTGTGTAAAATATACCATGATAAACATATAAGAGCAAATCATTAAAAACTGATTTCCAGATCCTACATAGCAGAGAGTTTAACAAATAAATGCTACCCTGGGACACCCAGGGCATCTCCTCAGCCAGGCAGATATTGCCTGCTTTCTGCTTTGGGCTTCCATGTTAAACCTCGAAATTTCCCCTACTATTGAGATATTGGACCTTGCAATATCATGCTTAAATGTCTAAAAGTAGCCAGATTCTAAGATTTAAATCATAGCTCATTTGTTTTCTAGTTATATCATTTAGTCTAAAACTGATTAAGTTACAAATCTCTCTTGGTTTCAACTTCCCTGAGAAGATGGGGGCAAAAGCAGAACCTATCCCATAGGGTTCTAATGTTTATTCTTGGTACTGCATAATGCATTTTAATTGTTGATATAGGTGAGAACTTTGCTTCACATATAACAATTGCTAAATAATTGTTAGGTATGAGTTAAAAGAGAAGAACATGGTAGTTCAATAGGTAGACTATAAAATTAGACTGTTGGATTGAGACTTTGGATATATCACTTCTCTGGGTTCCAAATTGGATCACTGGTCAAAGGAAGATAGTAATAGGATCTACTTTCTAAAGTTGCTCTGATAATTAAGTTCATCAGTGTATGTTAAACTCTCATTACAGGGCTATAGGAGGAATAATTATAATTATTTTAATACACTTATATACCCATATAGACTCATACAGAATGGGTGTACATATTTATTTACCCATACACATATATACACAAAGTCTGAGATTCTCTCCTTACCAACTCAACAGAGAGTCTAGAATTTCATTTCACCCTGGTCTGTGTACTCTTCCAACATATTTATTATCTCTCTTCTAAGTAGCTTATTCATCATCAGTCTAATATTTCTTTTGACTCCATGATATTCCTGATTATCTTTTTTTTTTTTTTTTTAAGACAAAGTCTTATTATGTTGCCCTTGGTAGAGTGCTGTAGTGTCAGAGCTCACAGCAACCTCAAACTCTTGGGCTTAAGTGATTATCTTGCCTCAGTCTCCCAAGTAGCTGGGACTACAGGCACCTACCACAAGGCCCGGCTTTTTGGTAGTTGTAGTTGTTATTGTTGTTTGGCAGGCCTGGGCTGGGTTCGAACCCACTAGCCCCAGTGTATGTGGCTGGTACCCTAGCTGCTGAGCTATAAGTGTCAAGCTTATGCTGGTTATCTTAACTATTAACAGTATACTAGCTCTGTCCAGAACTGTGGGCCTTTAATACCTAGTATACAACTGCCCATTAAGGACTAAAATATTGCGTTGTGCCCACATGTCTCCATCATGCTACAAGATTTCTAGGACCTAACTGCTGTTTGCCTGTCCAATTCCCATGGAACTATGAGTATTTGGATAGGTCTATGTTTAGTTACAGGCTTCATTGTTCACAATCTCTGCCACACTGCCTGGGGCCAATCCTGTTTCTGCCACTATGACTACAAATCTCAAATGAGTCTCTGATCATTCATGTCAAAAACTGTGGCAGATTGGTTTCCTGCAAAGATTAACAAATTGTTACACGTACTATGCTAGAAATGAACATAAAGAAGGGAGTGATTCTACCGTATCTCCTACTTACATTACTATTAATTTTTTCATGTAATAAATGTACCCACTATGCCTTTGGCACTGGGGTAATTGCCAGAAATATATTAGTGAGACACATCCACAATCTCAGAACCCAATTCTAGCAGTATGCAGTGGAGTGGAAGAAACACAACATTAGGATAGACAGGCTTCCTTAGGAACTCACAGACAGAGGAAGTAGTTACCTGGTAAGTCATCACTGGGGTCAATGAAAGAGTGCTGTACGTTTATGTCTTCCCAAAATTCATATGTTGAAACCTAGTCCCACAGAGTGATGGTATTTGGAGGTGAGTCTTTGGGAGGTAATTGAGGCTTTGACCTTCTGAATGGGATTAGTAGCCTTGTAAAAGGAGCCCCAGAGAACTCCCTCTCCCCTGGTGCCTTATGAAGACAAAGCTAGAAGACAGATATCCTTCTGCTAACCAGGAAACAGACTCTCACCAGATGCCATATTTTCTGGTGCCTTGATTTTGGACTTCCCAGCCTCCAGAACTATGAGAAATAGTTTCTGTTGTTTATATGACACCCAATATATGGTATTCTGCTACCTGGATGGACTGACAAAAAGAATAAGACTACAAAAGATTTCACTGAGAGAGCGATATTTTAACTAGAGATTGAAGGACAGTCTTTGCAGTGGAGAATCACTGGGTATGGACTTGAATTTAGAGGATGGAAGATGGCTATATAATTGAAAGAAAAAGCAACAGCAAGTGTAAAGTCATGATCTATGTGTATATCACTTAATAAAAAAAAAAAAAGAAAGTGTATAATTATAATATTTGGTTTGTTCAGGTTAAGTCCCTGAGGATAATATGGTTCAAAAATGGGAAAGCTGACAGAGTTATGGTAATTGTTAAATATACAAAAACATATACACAGATTGTCCTTTCCCACTTTCAATGTGCTACCCAAACTCTGCAGCTTGGACTACCCTAGAGACTTCCAAACACTCCACACTTTTCCATGATTCAGCACCTGAAGGGCTGGTCTCCCATGACTAACATCTGTTTCTCTGCTGATTGGTTAGAAACCTATGAATTGTTGGATATTGTTCAATTTTGTATTTGAGCATAGGTGGTGGTAGTGTGTGATTTATTTTACTTCCTCAGATTAAATTAATTAATTTTTTTGAGACAGAGCCTTACTTTGTTGCCCTCAGTAGAGTGCCATGGCATCTTCAAACTCTTGGGCTCATGTGATCCTCTTACCTCAGCTTCCCAACTACCTGGGACTACAGGCACCCACTACCATGCTTGGATGCTTTTTCTATTTTTAGCAGAGATGGGGTCTTGCTCTTGCTCAGGCTGGTCTTGAACTCCTGAGCTCAAGTAATCCACCCACTTCAGCCTCCCAGAGGGCTAGGATATAGGCATGAGCCACCTCACCCAACCCTGATTAATTAATATTTAAATTGGCATTTTGTAATGTAATGCTTGCATTGGAATGACTACTTTTCAACTCAGAGAGAAAGGTGATTCTTTTCATTGGTCTTTAGTTTTAATGTCTACAAGTTAAAATACAAAGAGAAGCCCTACAGAACTTGGAAACTACAGTAGTAACTCGTGTATTGTTTTCAGTCAATTAATACAGGATAATTATAAAAATGTTTTAAAATGCTTAAAGCAATTTCCAATTAACAACTAATTAACATTTTCTTAGGAATCCCTCCAGCTAGTTTTAATGTCACTAGTGTTATAATAGGTGTGTATGTTTGTGGTGCCTGCTCAGATGATCTGTAATGTTGTTCACATGAATTATTTCCCATGAAACATTCTGCCCCATAATTCTATAACTTTTCCACTTAATAATGCATCTTGTACATTTTTCACCACATACATATTTCTTTCTTTCTTTATTTAAGTCATTGTTTAGAATTCTGCCTAGAATGTGTACCGTAATTTATGATGGGTATTTAAGTAACTTCCAGACTTCTACTATTGTTAACAGTGTTGTTGTAGTTAATGTCCCTGAGCATATATCTTTGCACATTATAAAGGTTTTAATGAAACTGATTCTTTGAACACACAAGTAACTCATGCTAATTGTTTTTGAATAAAAATTGTTGTTAATGTGCAAAAAAACAAATTTAATTATCTGAATCCTTAATAACTTTCTCTGAAAGCTTTATATAGCCCTCAAGTAGAAAAAAAAAAGTAGATGATATAATTGTCCCCTGTCTAGACTGAGGCAACTATGGTGACATTTGTTCTCAATTATTAATTAAACACACATGAAATCCTTTGGATGAGCAGGTGATATGGTTATTATTAGATGTGTTGCTTGTTTACAAGGACATATTTAGAGCCTGAGATCAAAGTTCCAAAGCTGGTTTTAGAAGAGTAGCAATAAATGTGCCAAGAACTGGAACTCTGGGGAAGCAAATGAGAGAGAATAAAAGTAACCTAAACTACCACAGAGTCAGATCATTCCACCATTATTCTAAATTAGTTACACAAACTATTGCATAGGTGTTGGTAGAAATGAACAAAACAAAACCAAAAGCAAAAATTATTTCACTGTATTCTCTCAAGGGAGATAAATACTCCATACATGTGAAAGGGTTCTATGTTCATTCATTTAGTCATTCACTTAAAATCCATTTATGCCCTACTTCTTATGTGCCACGCTCAGTGCCAGCTTTGGATGAAAAGGACATCATCCCTGAGCTCACAGGGTTCCCCTGTATCTGACCTGAAGCTGTCATAGTAATTTTTTAATATGTTGGTTTCTATGTATTTCTTTACCACTATTTTCACTGGTATTGTGCTAGCTCAAGTCATTGTCATTTTATTCTTGATCTATGAACCCACTATTACAGTGATAAAAGTGTTTTCCTAATACACAATTCTTATCATGTTGATCCCTCATTCAAAAACAATGCTTCCGTGTTGTCTTCAATGACCAAAATATACACATAGTATTGCTGAGGGTCTTCATATCTCCTCCCCATCCATCTGTCCAGCCTGCTAACAGATGTCCCCGTAGACACACATACACAAGCACACAGGCACAGGCACAGGCATGTGCACTCCTCCCACAAGATCCTCATAACTTCACCAATATGTCTGGGACCCTTTTGTGTCTGATTCTTAGTTAAAAATCTTATTTTTATTATAAAGTTTCCTTCCTTATCTAAATCTTACTCATAAATTAAGACTTATGCCCTCACCTAACAAAATTAGCTATCTTGTGCCTATTATGTCGCAGGCACTAAATTAAGTTGAGAAGATAAAAATAAACACATAAAACATAGCCCCCTTTTACTCAGTAACAGACATCAATGGTTAATTACATCATGAAATGAAAAGTCTTGTGAAGACACGGCTACTATGAGAATAAAGAGAAGGTTACCTAATTCAATTAGAGGTATAAATAGGGACCATGGAAGGCTTCTTGGAGGAAACTGCACCCAAGAAGAACCTTAAAAGATTAGTCAGACTTAGCCAGGTGAGGGGGATAGGGACATTCTGAGCACAGGAGTCAGCTTGAGCAAAGACATAGGATAAAATGCTTAGCTTTATGAGCAGAATTACAAAGAATTCAGTGGGAAAGCAAATTATGAGGTAGGTGGTCATGTAAGATAAAGGCAAAGAAAGAGTTAAAACAATGTGAGACCAGTAGCAAATTCTGTTAAGGAAGTGATGAAATCAGAATCAAATTTAGATGCAGCCTTCCATCCACTGGGAGAAGGTAAATTTGGGAACATAGTCTTAGAGACTGGGAGACTATTGCATTAGTCTATGGCTTACAGTAATGTAGTGTAAGTGGTTATTTAGGAGGTAAAATATGCATCAACTTGGTGATTATTTGCATATGAAATCCAAGGATGAGTTTAAGGTCCAATGTCTATTTTGGATGACTGGGTAAATGATGGACTCTGGACTTCTGGAGAAAAAGCAGGTGTGTGTGTGGGGGGGGCAGGGAAGTTATACAATCTTTATTTGGCTCACCCCTTTTCTGATACCCTGACTTGTTCAAAAGGATTTAAGGCAGGGCATGGAGCTAAAAATCCCTATAGGACAGTGGTTCACAACCTTCCTAAGGCCACGGCCCTTTAATACAATTCCTGTGGGTTGCAACCCACAGGTTGAGAACCGCTGCCCAATAGGACAATCAGGTGGAGATAAATAGTAAGTTCTGGGAACATCTCAGAGTTGAAGATTTTGGAGAATAACTCACATAATGCCACCAGAACTACCAAAATGCAGTTGGCACTCTGAGAATGAATGCAGTAAGGAAGTACAGGAAGTGGAGGATGCAGAACTTTGAAACAGCAGAATTCATTTAGAAAGACCAAGAAGGAGGCTCAGAGATATGTAAGTTGTTTAAAAATGGAGAGGCCAGAGTGGTGTAATGGAACCCAGGGCAGGAAGTGTCAAGATGAAGGGGGTAATAAGCATTGCGAGATGCAAGAGATACATCTGCCTAATAATGTCCACAGGACGGTATGATTCAGATTTTTCTTCCAGAGCTGTGTCAGTGGGGGTCATGGCATTAAAAGTCAGATCTCAGTCGATGGAAAGTGAACAGAGAAAAGTAGAGATAGCTCAATTCCTCACTCAAAGCACAGGAACGCAAGGAGGGCTGGACAGAGGCTGATATAAGAATGGCGCAAGGTCATGGGGGGGGGTTTCTATTTAGAGTACAGTGTACTTATTAGTTTCTAAGCTATTGTGTTTTTCTATCAGAGAAATGAGATGGAAGTAGCTGATGAATAGAAAAGATTACATATGTTGGAGGAAAACAGAGATAGGTGAACAGAATTGAATCAAATGCACCAACAGAGGGAAAAGAACGCTGTCTTCTCTAAGACTAAAAGAAGAAGAGAGATAAATTGGGCAAACAAGTTTATAGAGGAGGAGCGTGTCTCATGACCTCTCTTCAGTAGGGTACTTCCCTAAAAATAGTCTTAAAGAGTTCTTTTTATCACTGTTTCTACTCCTGTGCTCCTGTTTTCTACCAAATTATTCACCTCCTTGCAAAGTGAATATTGGCTAGCACATATGCACAAAACAGGTTTGCTCTCCTGCTAAAGACTCCAAGTAAATTCAGAATTAAGCATGTCAGAATGTCCATGACAATATTAATGATTTAAAATTAAAAGAGAGTTAGAAATAAAATAACCAAAATAAATAAGAGATAGGAAAAATTAAGAATCACTGCTTAGTTCCAGCTCATCAGAAAGAGAAATGACAATTCCAGCAGCTTTTAATTCTTTGCATTTGTCTTCTATTAACAGAAAAGTAAAAAGAGGGAAGGAAGAAAGGGAGGGAAGGGAAAAATACAAACTTAGAAAAATAAGTATTTTGCTACTATTTAAATATTCCACAACATCCCACATGGGGCTTGACACATAGGAGGGGCCCATCAATGCACAGTAATGGATTGATATAAACACTGATAAAGGAGTATACAGGAGTATACCTGTTATACAGGTATAACACACATAGAAACATGCGACTTCTTTGTAGCCTTCTCACTAATAGTGAAGAACCATTGAGAATTAGAAATAATTATGAATAGGCTGGGGAAAGTGGCTCACACCTGTAATCCTAGCACTCTTGGAGGCCAAGGTAGGAGGACTGCTTGAGCTCAGGAGTTTGGAGACCAGCCTGAGCAAGATCGAGACCTTCGTCTCTACCAAATATAGAAAAATTATCTGAGCGTTGTGGCAGGCCACTGTGGTCTCATCTATTCTGGAGGCTGAGGCAAGAGGGTCACTTGAGACCAGGAGTTTGAGGTTGCTGTGAGCTATGATGTCACAGCACTCTATCCTGGGTGACACAGTGAAACTCTGTCTCTCTCTCTCTCTATATATATATAAAATATGGACTGAAGCAGCTCTCTAAGCACATTCTGTACCTGCATGAAAGGTCACAAGATAGATCCTTCCAGATGCCAAGCCCTCTGGGTGCTTTGCCAGGCTTTGTGAGGGTGTCACTAAGTGCTGTGATGTGAGGACAAGCTATGCTTGCTCCTAGATCCCAGTCGGTGGTGCAACGGCACATGCGAAATGGGACCAGACCTGTTTGTCTTCAGTTCAATTAAACATCTTTAGAGAGTCGTATAACTCAAATAGAATCTAAGGAGGTGAGATATTTTGTAAACAGGAAAATAGAATAACCACTTGTCATGGTATCACTTCAACGATGGGAGCAAATATAGTGCTCTCCTTACAATCGAAATAAGATTTTCCCCTAATAGCACCACCCTGCATTTTCAGGAATCTCCCTGGAGTCTGGCAGAAAATGTGTATTGTTTTTCAGAGAAGTCTCTTCTTTCTCTTCTCTTTTCTTTGCCACCTTATTTAAGGAACTGACAAACGTTAACTTACATGCTCAGACACATCTTGCTCCTGAGACCATCCTGCCCGCTAAGGCTGCAATAAGATTTCTTTTTCCTAAGGGCTAGAATAAGATTCTCTAGCATAGCAGTTACATGAAATCAATTCTACAGAGCTTCAGAGACCTCCCTGCCAATCAAACTTTGGTGGCTTTCCCAGGGAAGTCTTTTCCATAGTGGGCAACTCCACGGGCTTGGGGTTCTGTCCATGGGACTGATTTGCCCTCTATTTTTCCGTGAGGACTAGCTTTTGTGCTCTGAATACTCTCTCCCTATCAGCTTCTTTGGCTGTTCTTATTTTCTCCTTTTCATCCTGTCCATAGTTGTTCCAACATAATATTTTAGGGGAATACCTGCAATGGCAAAGACATCCATTTGGATTCCTTTATCTCAGGAGAGAGAAAATATTAGCAAGTTTATATAACCAACAATTATTTAGTTTAGCATCAGCTCAATCTCAGGAGTGGTAACAGACAAGGAAAGAAAAATGTATTCAAGGTAACACAAACTCTAGTTATAAAATAATAATTTACACTTTAAGTAATAGAATTAGTTAAAAGTTTAAAGAAAGTGGACAAGAGGGAGGATACGAGATGATGGTGAAGAATTAGTTCATAGAAATCTTCATTAGAAAGCTAACGAAAGAAAGGGAGGGAGAGAGAGAAACAATTTAGTACTTTATAAGTCTAGAAACTCCATCCTGGAAATTGATTCTACTGAAATAAAAACATCATAATTTAAACATATTGATTATAACTGAATTTGTAGCTGCAGAACACTGGGAATGACCTTGATACCCATCAATGGAGAATGATTAAATAAATTGTATGTCTATACCATAGAATATTGTGTAAGTATTTGAAAAGTCTACAAAGATATTCAAGATATAATATTAATCTTAAAAAGAACTTGAATGGTAACAGCTATAATTTGATCTGATATTTTCTTAAAAAGGTAAAAGCTTTGCATGTTTTTCTATCAATGTGTCTATGATTTTGTATGTACTGAATAAAGAACAGGTCCCGAACGCTTCGCGCTGGTTATGTGATTGAGAGGAATTCCTATCTGCATTGTTGGTGTTCTTTAGCACCATTGCTTTTGTATCTTTAAGTATAAAGCCTCAAAATGTTTGAGATACCCCAATCTCATACAGACTTGCAAAATCCCAAGACATTGTATGAGGAGGTTTACAAAGAAATGAAACGTACGATTTTATGGAAAGAAATAACTATAGATCTATTTGAACTGCTTCCTAACTCTTGGAACCAGGACATGTTACTTTGCTCCATTTACAAAGATAGTTTCTCCATGACCCTCTCACCGCATTCTGAAATCCTCTCAGTGTCGATCCAACCTGAGGCACGCATCTGTTGGCTTTCCTTCTGACCCCTGTCCTTTGCGAACACTTACATGTTCTTTCTAGAAGGAACTGCATTCCCATTTTTTAGGGAGTGAACACAGCTGCTTTATAGGAACGACTCTGTCTGCTACTGGCAGCTTGATATGTGTTAAATTCAATCACGTTACCCCTGAGATGAAGAGAAATAAGGCCGTTCTACTCACTCATGACTTCTGAAATGTAAGTCGTTTTCTGGGTATCACATATTTTATTCAAAAATCCTTAATTGGGACCCCTCCAAAACCTTAGCGACATTGAAAACGATAGAATGCTTTTGGGCATTAAAACACTTCCTCATGATTTCCCTCTGTTATTTTCACAGTTGACTTGCCATTCTGATGAAATGCCAGGACTGCTCACAGATTGACTGGCACGGCTGGCATCTCACTGGAAGGTATGGCTTAAAATAGTTTGATATAAACTAAGAGAATGTTCCTAAGACACTGGGATCTGGAGCTGTAGAGTGTGAGGATTTAAAAAAAAAAAATCTTAATTTTAAAACTTTCTAAATATAAAATCTGGGGATGTTTCAGATCACGTTCCTAATTTATTGCAATTGCCAACTGTGACCTGAAAGCTTATCATCATTTGTTCCTTTATTTTTTAAAATTATATTTTGTTAAACACTTGAGCTCTGGGACTAGCCCTTTGCTCCTGTGTATTAATTCTTCTTTGTCACAATGTTGTGCACAAAGAGGATGTTCAATAAATACTTGTTGAATGGAGACAGAATTTGGTTATACAATTCATAATCCTTTCTATGACTCGGGCGTGGGATTTTTGTATTCAGTTTCGACACTATACCTCCAATATTAATGAACAGAAACCAAGTTTTGAAACCAAATGGTTTTTATACCAAAAACTTTACACACAGGAACTCACCCAGCCTTGTCACACATACACCCCCCCCCCGCCGTATAAAACATTGCACAGAAACATCAAATCATGTAACACTTTTTCTTTTCTATTAGTAGTTCTTACTTCTGAAATAGGATGAATGATGTAAAAGTATGAAGAGAAACAAAATTCAAATTGAAGACATGCTATGGTAACTTTTTAAAAAGAGGTTCTATAAATCAACATATTCAGGAAAGGATAGAAAGCCTTTTCTGTTTCCACAAGAAGTTTGTCAAAGTCCCTGAAAATTTCCCTAAAACGCCTCCCCCCCCCCCACAAATCTGACAACAGAAAATCCCTAATCAGTTAACGGTAAATGAATCTGAAACATATGGATTAAATTCTCCTTAAAACACATAACAGTTTAGAAATCAAGCAGAAGATTATGATTAATTTTTTTCCAAATGCCAAATGTTTGAAAAACAGTTCAAGATACTTGTTCGACCTGAAATGGACCTGAGTTACCCATCCAAGTTTAATTCAGGTAAAAGTAATGCTTACCAGCTGAATGTTCTACTCAGTAGACTTGGTAAGGAAAAAAAATCAATAACATCATATAGAAGAAATTCTTTTTAACATAGAATCATTCAAACTGAAAACCAAATATCTTTGTGCAACATTTGCTAGGAAGATGTGATGGCTCTATTCTCAACTTTTCCAGACACCCAGGTCACACCCCAAATTAGGTAACCTCTGAATTAATCTCTTCTGTCTTCTTGTGCTTGAGAATTGAACTCTCTTTTTTGGTAATTTGGCCAGCAATATATTGTGTAATGGTGAGAATGGCTATGTCAAAAGGTTGTTACTGAAAGAAAAATCTCTTCTCAGGATAATTTAGGCCTTTACTAATGTTACACCTTCCTATTTGATTTTTGCATTACCTGGCTTTACTTAAGTAGTTGTCCCACTGATTTTGACAAAGGATTTATCTCATCCCTATAGATGGGTCCAAGAACAGATAGCTGAGAAATAAGTGTATTTGCTGGCAAGTTAAAGTTGATAATAAAAAGATTGATGTGGGCTCAGCCTGGTGGTGCACACCTATAATCCTAGCACTCCAGGAGGCCAAGGCAGGAGAATTGCTTAAGCTCAGGAGTTCAAGACAGCCTTAGCAAGAGCAAGACCCTGTCTTTACTAAAATAATAAAAAACAAAAAAGCCGGGCTTTGTGGCAAGTGCCTATAATCCTAGCTACTTAGGAAGCTGAGGTGAGAGGATCACCTGAGAGTGATATGAACTGTATATAAATAACATATTTTTCCAAAAAGAACTACCTTCTTTAGGTGTAGAAATTTGATGAAGTCAAATGGATGGCGATATGAAGAAGAAAAATTGTCTGAGAAAGACACAAAGGACAGAAGGAACTGTTAAGCACCCTGGTCAAAGTTGGGGTGTGAGGCCTACTTTAGTTATGGCCACATATATTTTACTGGAAGGAGACTGGAATTTCAAAATGGAAGGGGTTTAGAAGTGATCTAGGATAGAATAGCATCCCAAACTAATCAGTTTCCAGATATTTCACTCAGCATCTTTAGCTTCTGAAGTTATATAATACTACATATTATTTTCTATTGCTGCCATACAATTACCAAATTTAGTGGCTGAAAGCAACACAAATTTATTACCTCACAGTTATATCCACAGTCGGAAGTTCAACGTGGATCTGGCTAGGCTAAAATCAAGGTATCAGCAGATAGGCATTCCTTCTGGATGCTCTGGGGGATGGTTCCTCTCTTTGCCTTTTTCAGCTTCTTCTGGAGGCTGCTCTCATTCCTTGGCTCCTGGCCCTCTTCCTCATCTTCCGAGCCCCCTCCCCACCTGCCGCACTTCTCCGACCTTGCTTCTGCCATCACATCTCTCTCTGATTCTCTTCTGTTTCCCTCTTCCACTTATAAGGATTCTTGGGATTAATTGGGCCTGCTCAGATAATCCAGGATAATCTCTCTATTACCAGTTCAGCTGATTAGCAACCTGAAGTTCATCTGCAACCGTAATACCTTAATCCCCCTTGCCATGTAACATAATGTATCCACAGCTTTGGGGGATTAAGACTTGGACATCTCACTGATGTGAAGGGGGTGATGGGCATTTTTTGGCCTACTATACACTATACTCTCATTTTTAGATGAAAGTGGGAAGTTCCATAGCAGGGAGGGATTGGAATATTGCCTTTACGACAACTTTCCTTCTTGGAGTGGAATTACTCAAAAATGGTCTGCCATCCCTAGTGATATAAAACTGAAAATGTGCTTTGTCTTCTGATTAGAATTCAAACATTGATTCACTGTTAGGTGTGGTTGGGGTGCATGGACTAAAAGAATCAATTGATTTTTAAATCCTGAATGGCTACTATGGGCCTAAAAGTGGAATCTGACTGAGACGATGAATTTATTCTGTGTTTGGGGCACTTGGAAACCAAACTTCAGAAAGGTACCTGAAAGTAGAACTATGTTATAACTGAACTGGAGTCAGTGTCTCATAATGGTCCTCACTGGTCCCTCAGTATAAATTATAAATGTTTTGGGCAATGAAGGTTAATGGAATGCAGCATTAAAAACATTCAGATAAAAGATAGGAAAATCACAGGACTTTATAAAGAATGTCGTAAAGAGTGAGCATTACGGCAAACCCTAACCTCCTAACTTCAAAAATGTAAGGCTGTAGGGGAAAATAAAACATTTCATGAATTTTTTGAGGCAGAAACAGTACTTTATATAAAATACAGTGTATTTTTCCACTATACAACTAGAATTATACAATTTTTAATTAATTTGCAGACATTAACCATTATTTGACGTCCAGTGTTTATTAGTGTTATTTTTTTCTTTCTATTGTCTCACCTTCTTTATCGTTCATTGTATTGTCAGATATTTAGCACAGTGATCTGCTCATTGCTCATTCTTTCTATATAGAAATAATGTGTTTAGACCATATTAATATTAATACACTTGCATATGATATAAAAACAACAAAAAGCAATGAATCAATGAATGTACAAAATTGTAAGAAAATGTTAACAATAGCTTTCAGCAAATATTTATTCCATGTTTAAATTCTCAATAAAATAATACTTGAAAAGGACTAAAATAGAACGATAAATTATATATCAATGTCTAGCTGACTGGAATTCTTAAAAAGTATTCTTTGGATCCTTGCCACATTGTCATACAGTTGTGATTTCCAATTTCCTCTAAGTTCTAAATGACACCATCTTCATCAGAGAGGGAAAAAATATCAACATACTCTTAAGTTTCCATAGTGGGAGGTATGATTCAGTTTCTCATCTAACCTTAAGATTGCTTCCATATTGCAAATGTGTTTACAAGCTGGATAGTCAAAATAAACTTCACTGAATTATGAAGATGATCTTATGTGTAAAAATACTGTCTCCTATTATTATCATTAAAAATATGTATTAATTTTTTGAGAAAAAAAAAATTTCAGCTCCTGTTGTGATTCCCTTACACGTATCTTCTAAATAATCTCTTAAATAGCACTAGGGATGAGAGTATCATTATGTTCACTTTAAAGTCAAGGTTCAAAGAAGGGGTTGACGAGGTTGCCACAGGATCTTACTGTTGATTCCAGACACTACACTCTTGCACTGGTCTTTAACCCTTTAACTATAATGAAGCCGACATGATGTCTTTTTTTGAAGTATTACTGTACAAAATTAACAAAATCCTCTTGATGGGCTTTGCTCGGGCTGAAAGTATTACATCTTTCTCTGTTCTACTGAAAACAAGGACAAGTAGCCTTTAAATACTAAATTTGTTAAATTCACTTTTTTCTTCAAGTGATGTACAATCGATCTTACTGAAATCGTTATCTCAGTACTGAATAGTAGCTTTAAAATTATTTCTGGGAAAGGAGCAAACATGACTTTAATACTGGAAACATAAACACATAAAATAATACTAACCACTAATTTCAACTTTTTATATCATAAAAATCCTAATAATTTATTTCAGAATTACTTGAATTTAATTACCAAAATAATGTGAGTTTTTTTCCATTCTCAATTCTTTTAATCTATAATATACTAGAATTGTGAAGGCTTAAGGAATGGTGTGGCTATTTTTAACTTTAGAGAGTGTTGTTCTAATTAATTTGACTTGTTCTTAAATGTACACATAGGAAAATATAAGGAAGAATCTTGAAACCTTAGAAATGTTGAAATCATTATTCAAATATAAAATATTATTTCCTCTGTTACCATTGTCCAATAATTTAATCAGTATAGATGTTAGTGAACTTGCATAATTTTCCTACTCAGATTTTCTGCTCAGCTTAAGGTCTGTATCTATTTCATACCTATTAATGATATCTGGATCTGCCTTAGTTTGTTTGGGCCACTATGACAAAGTTCCATAGACCAGGTAGCTTATTAACAACAGAAATTTATTTCTTGCAATTCTAGAAGGTGAGAAGTCCAAGATCAAGATAGGAGCTCGTTTCCTGAGATGGAACCTTCTCCTTGTGTCCTCACATGGTGGAAGGGGCAGGGAGCCTCTCTTGGGGTCTCTTTTATTAGGGCACTAATCCCACTCATAAGGGCTCCACCCTCATGATCTAGTCATCTCCCAAATGCCCCAACTCCTAATATATCACCTGGGTGATCAGATTTCTATGTATAAATTTTGTTTATGTTGTTATGGTTACAACTTTGTGGCTTATTTTTATACATATTCTATAAGTGTTGCATCAAGTTCAAATAATAACCATGCCATGCTTCTATACTCTTGTCCATAGAGTTCACCTATTTGATCTTCCAGGAATCCCACAATATAGGCACACACCTTCCCTGAGTGGCATTATGAACAATCAAAGTTTCAACAGCCCAATGCTCTCCTAATGCAGTTATACTGCATGCTGATAACTTCCAATGACTCTCTTTGACCTAGAAACCTCCCCTGAGTTTCTGACTCATGTATCTAGTTTTCTGTTGGCATCTCCTCCTGGATTTCCATCTGTACCTAAAACCCAACATGTCTAAACACTTGTCATCTTCCCCATCACACCAGCTTTTCTTTCGTTATTCTTGGGGGCAGACTCAGTGCATTCTCTACTTTGTATCCTTGGTTCCTTGATACTTTTGCAGATTTTACTTCCAAATACGCTTGGCTCTTCCCCAATCTCTTTCTTTTAGCTCATTGCCAAGAGAATCCTAATGCCCTCCTTTAAATCCACCCTCATAGAGCCATCCAAGTGAATTATTTGAAATTTAAATATGACCACAGCACCTTTAGGATGGTTTTTTGCAGTCTTCATGCTTGAGTACCACCTCCTTGGTAAGCCTGTATTAGAGATATAAGACTCTATCCATCTTATGCTCTTTGGCATTTTCTTTTCCTGCTCAGTTGGTCAGCATTGAGCAATGTTGTTGTGTCTCTTGTCTTGCCACATTTTGCACTCCAGCAATGTCAATTGCAAGGGGCTCTGTTTCCTAATGTAATTTTCCCCCTTGACCTGGTCCAATCTCATTCTAAGTGAAAACTTCAAGTCTTAATTCCTATGACGACTCTTCCTGGAAGCTTTCCCTAACCCCCTTCTTCTTATTCTCACATCCTCCTGAGAAGAGTTTCTCTCCTCGATGTTCCAACAAACATACATTTTCACTGCAAGAGAACACAGGGTCACGCCATTTATGATGTTTCAATTATGAATCTTCCCCCACCTCTCTATCTGGTGGCGTCTTTCTATTTCAGCATCCTGCACTTATTAGGTATTATGTTAATTCTTCCAGATTAAATGACTAGGTAAATGGGACTAGAATACAAGTATTCTGATCTTTAATTATATTTTGTTGTTATTGTGGTTACACCATGCTGTCTCCAATGCTGATCCTATCTACTTCAAAAGGCAAATAAGTACTGCAATTGTGGTAGGATAGAAATCACTAGTTTGAAATGTTACATTTTCATAGTTTGATACTATACATAATAAGTAGAATTTTAAATGAAAATTGATTGATCTGGTAAAGTGTTCATATTCTGCCCACTATTTTCACAGTTCTGGGTCCAAAATCATTATAATAAAGTTTCTACTTTAGCATTCATCAAAATTACAAAAGAAATGTTGCCATTCATGGATGTATTAGTGCAACAGGGCCTGGTGCTGCTTTCAAAGACTATTTTCTTCTACAGAGACATTTTATAGTCAGGCAATCATCTTGTTAAACATTTCCTATAAAATTTTAAAAATCATTACCTGGGAGTCTATCACTGTGGCACTAATCACACCTCCACAATTAAGCTTATTTCAACCCTTTCACTGTAATCCTTTTTCTTTAATCAAGGGTTTATTATTGGGCTGTTAATGTGAAAGTTGAAATAAAAAGTCTCAGCCCAGGAATGAATTCTAATGGTGTCAGTTATAGAAAACCCTAAGAAATTCCAGTATTTTTCTATGAGATTTATGTTAGGAAGTGGGTTTCATTCCCCTACCCCACTCCATGACCTTTTTTTTTTTTCCTATAGAATGATTTGCTTTACTTAAAGGAGACTAAAGCTTTTCCTATGTCTTTAAGGATATCCTTTATCTACTGCATTTAGGTTTTCCTCGGCACCAACACAAAAGCACAATTATTTTATTTAGCTGGAGGGAGCAAATGCAGTTGGTCCCAGGGATTTTTTTTTTTTTGCCTTTTCTACATTACTACATAGAAGTGCAGTTTTGAGATCTGTGAGGAAAAAGGGCCAGAAAGTAATGTCATCTTGCCAAATCAATCGACCAGATTGTATATCTCCCAAAGGTTTCACTAATAATGAGGAGTCTTAAGTTCAAGACAACATGTATCTTAATAACAAGTTAGTCAAATTCTAACCTTATAATGTACTAATTCGGTATAAAACTTTATGGTTTTAAAGTGAATTGACACCCGAGATTACATTTGCTATACATAACAACACTAAGAAGACTGTCCTTATAGAACTCCTGTCTCCTCAATCCTTCTTCTCCCCACTCCCTACCACCGTCTTAGTCTAAGTCTCAGACATGTCTCACCCAGTCGATGTCTTTCTCACTATCCTCTCACATCATCTCTTGTTTCTCTTGTCAATTATCTGGATGACAGGTGGAGGATTTTTTTTAATGATAACATTCCTTCTCAAGTTAGAGACATTAATGACGGCACTCATTTTTGTTTTTTAAAATAAAGAACAAAGCCCTTTTTGTGAAAGGCAGGTACTATTGTTTGCCTAGCCCACATCAGTCTATCTCTTAGCTCTCTCTTACCCACTTTCTCCGTAGAAGCTGGAAAAGTTAAACTGTCCCCACATTTGACCATTGAAAAGGGGCATGCAACATATTTCTGACCATTGAGGTATAATTGGGAATCTGCTGAGGACCAGAAGACTTACTTTATCATGTGAAGCAGACAGATACTGCCACTTTCCCTTCGTTTCTTCGGGCCTTGAATATGGCTGTGATGCTTGGGGCTTCAGCAGTCATCTTGTGACCAAGAAGTGGCAAACATGAGGATGAAGGGCAATGTACTAATCATGAAATGAGGAAGACCAGGAAAAAATCAGGGGGTGATGCTGATGGAGAGCTGAACCAGTGCAGGTAATTGGCTATCTCTAAAATTTCTGTTATGCAAGAAAAATTAAACACATATCTTTAAACTACTGTTACTGACCTACTCATTTCTAACAGAAATGGCATGGATTACAGTGATTTCCATAATTTTTTTACCTTCTAATGGGACTGATGTTCTTTGAGTTCCTAGAATGTTCCTCCCCACCTTGGTGATTCTTCCACTACCCCACCCCAAACCCCTCATTCATCTAGTTGACTCCTACTCAATCTTCAAATTTTAGTTAAAATGTGTCTCTCTCTAGGAGAATTTCTCTGATCTGTAAAATAGGTTATCTCTCCTGTTACATACTGACAGAACATCTAACATTGTTCTTCTTGGCACATATATTGTGAGTACATCTTCATTCATACATGTATTTAATAATGCATTCTTCAAGAGACTAAAAGATCTGGTAGGATAAAAACTATCTTGCTTATTACTGTCTGCTCTATTTTTAGCAAACTGCATGGGACAGAATAAGTATTCAATGATTTTATGGCCAGCAGGGCTGGAAAGATAACAAAGAAAGAAAAAACAAAGTTCATGAGCACTAGAATGCCAAATTTGAGGTGAATCTGGGGCCGGCTGCTGTGGCTCGCTCCTGTAATCCTAGCACTCTGGAGGACCAGGGAGGAAGGGTCACTTGAGTTCAGGAGGTGGACATGAGCCTGAGCAAGAGTGAGACTCCATCTCTTCTGAAAATAGAAAAATTAACTGTGCATTGTGGCAGGAGGCTGACACAGGAGGCTCACTTGAACCCAGGAGTTTGAGGTTTCTGTGGGCTAGGTTGACACTCTAACAGACTGAGACTCTATCTCAAAACAAACAAACAAACAAACACAAAGAAAAAAAGAAAGTGAATTTGGTATCTCCTTTGATATTGTTTCTATTTTGCATAAAGAAAAGAAATAACTGAAAGTGTGTGGTCCATGTTTTTGAAACAAAATATAACAGCATCATAAAGCACTTGTTGCAAAAACATGTTAAGAAACATAATTCTTCATTATCTGGGTTTTCTTTAACTTCATTTAATTTTCAAAAAAAAAAAATAGTTGAATTCCTACCTTCTGGTATAGATTGGTGTTTGGTTATCAATGCAGCATAGTTAGAAAGCCAAGAATGGGAGAGTGAGCAGAGGGCTGACGTGGGGTTTCCTAACTTTAGATTTATGGCTTGAGAAAGGTTGAACAGACAACCAGAAATTCAGGGGGCAATGAAATTCTTTGAAATTATATACTAAATGTTGTATCTACGTATATTTTCTTAGATATTCAAGAGCTTTTCCTAGATTTTTAATATGGTTTTGGTTTAAATCTAGGTTAAGAATCATTGGGTCAGATTACAAAAGTCTAGCCTTGGTACTAAAAATCACAAATCACAACCTCTTATAAAAGATCAACGTGTAAGTGTTTACTGTAAGTTTGTTTTGGAGAGTTGTATTTGTAGGACACATATAAGCCTGTCACAGTCAGCAGTGTTTCCTGTGGTTTCCAGAAATCATTTGCCCAACTAATCTATCCATTCGTTAACCTTTCTCTTTGTAATGGACTAATATATTGATAAGAAAACTTTGTAGATGCCAGACACTGCACTAACCTTATTACATGCATTATCTCATTTAATTCTTCTAGAAAATCTAAAATCAATTCTCATGCCCCTCTTCCCGATGAAGAAATGTAGTCTCTGTAAGACTTTCAAAAACATGTTCACTGTCAAAACTGAGGGCTGAGTGAAGGGAGGAAGTAAAGTAAAACATATTGTCAGCCTTCCAAGAAACTGAGATTTATATAAAAGATAAAATAATGATAATTTAGAAGTAATGTGTGATAATAGCCTCAGATACAGTAAATAATAGTAACAAGCACTTAGGATTTAAAAAAGATCTGCTGGGATTCTGTCTGGACCACAACTGCCAGTTAAAAGCTGAGGAGAAGAGGAAGAGATTTTAATTGGAGTAAATTGCATGAGTGAGATGGGGAGAGAAGAGGGTGCATTCAGGGAGCTGGGGAGTCTGGCTTGATGAGGCCTGGATTCCTGGTGGGAGCCCTGGGAGATAAGTCTGGGAGGGTGTCTGGGTGCAAACCGCCTTGTGTGCTAAACTAAAGTGTTTGACCTTTACCCTCAGATAATGAGAACCACTTGAAGAGTGTTTTGAGCTGGAAGGTGACATCATGTAAATTTTTTTTTAGTAAGATTAATTTTGCCCCAGTGCACAGAATGGACTGGGAATAGAGAAAATCAGAACAAGGTGGCCCAGCCAGGAAAGCAAGGAGAACTGAAGGGAAAGGTAACAAAGACAGGGATGGAATGTCAGGGGGAGGATTGGAGAAGGCACTCCCAGGGAGTGGTCAGTCATACGCAGTGTGACTTTGACCCTTTGAAAACTAAAAACAAAAAAAACAAAAGACTCTTCCCGTAAAAGGGAAGCCACCGAGGAGGCTACATGTTTTTGGATCTGGTCTCTGAAACAAGCATCAACTTTACTTATTTCGTTTCTACTTTTCCCTTTTTGTGTGTTCGTAGTTTCTCTTTTTTCCCCAATTTTTCATTCCTTCCTTTATTCAATAAACTTATTGTTTGTCTGTTAAAGACCACGCACCATCTAATACTGGAAATACGGCAGCTAAGGAGAGAGATGAAGTTCCTGCCTTGATGAGGCATGTATTCTGTGGTTGATAGACAGATAGTGACCAAATACATGAATATATCATAGGAAAAAGAGTAGAAAATTAAAATAAGGTGATGTGACAGAGAGTGACTGGGAGAAATGTAGGCAAAATGTTAGACTGATCCTTCTGAGAAGGCGACATTATAAACAGAGATATGAATGACAAACGGAGGACAGCCATACAAAATGTTGGGAAAGAGTATTCCAGGCATGGGATATCTCTGATGCAATGGCATCAAGGCAGAAAAATGAACCTGGCTTGGTCCAGTAACAAGAATGGCCCAGATGGGCTGGAATATGATAAGTCACAGTAAAAGTGGAAGGAGGTAATGTCATAAAGGTAGGTAGAGGCCAGGTGAGGTAAGGCTGCATAGCCAATGCAATGAGTTAGAATGCTGCTCCTTTTAGGAAGTAAAACAACTGGAAAATTTGCAAGAAGGAAGGAAGATAAGACCTAATTTCCATTAAGAAGAAAAGAAGACCCATGCTACCTGCTCTCTTGAGAATTGATCGCAAGGGTAAAACGAGAGACAGTTACATCAGGGGGGAATCTCTTGCTAAGGTCCTGGCATCGAGATTGCTGATATGGGGGACTTGATTGGAATTTTGGAGATGAGTAACAGACAAGTGCTACGGAAGTGGGGACGTGTTTTGAAGGCAGAACTGGAAATATTTCCTGGTGGATTGGATGTAGATAAGGAAAAAACAGAATCTAGAATGGTCCCTAAATTCTTTGCCTTGAGCATGAATGATGGAAGTAGATTGTAAATAACTAAGAATGAGGTGAGGGGAGAGTTAACAGTTACTCTTTTAACCATGCTAAATTCTTCTGTTCTGCTCCATTTCTTAAGATTTTAGCCTGGCTTTCCCGTTTTTTGCTTGGAAGCCTGATGTAGTAGCAGCACCGGCTTCCTGTCATGTCTCCCCAGATGGCTAATTCCTCTGTACAGGGCTCTTTTGAAGTCTTCACTGTGTGGTCTGACGGAGGACAGCACTTGGTGCCTGTGGGACCAGTGAGGGTTGATAGCTTGGGTGTTTGAGATTTTGAAGAGAACTCTAAAATGTTAAAATTTAGGGATTATCAGGTTTGGGTTAAGAGGATGAAGTTACAATGGGCAGATATTTGAACACAGAAAAGTAGCTAGCTTTTGCGGAACAAAACATATTGAATTTGGATTAGGTGAGTTGTTTTGAGTTCAAAGCAGAGGATTTCTCCGGGGATAGTCTGCATAAGTAAGAGACATTATTAGTGCGTAGAGGCTTTTATTCTCAGATTTATAAAGATACGTATTGTGGAAAGTCAGTCTAGCTGCCATAGTCACCAATCAAGAAATCCATGTAAAAATCTGAACTTTTAAAAATAGATACTTTACCGAAGTTTACTGGTGTCAATTTAACTTAATTCAGCAATATTCCTTGGCGTTAGCCTCCGTAGATCAATAAGAACTTTATCTGCAGAAGGATTCAATGGGAGACTTTAGGAAACAATTAAATGACAAACACACTTAAAATACACCTGCACACAATGCCAGTGTGATCTCTGACAATCATAATCTATTGCAAGGTATAACTATGGGAAAGGAGTTGTACTTTTTTCTCTGAGGAATTTAGGATATGAATTTTCTACTTTGCTTAGATACTTATAGGGGAGGAATAAGGGGCACTCTTTAGTCTCATAGCTTGATTGATTTTTATTATTTTTAGGAAAGAGATTTTGAAAAAAACAAATTCCCTTTTTTTAAACTCAAAACGCCTGAATCTTGAAAAGGAAGCATCAGAAGAGTTAAGAGAATTTACCATAGTTGAACTTGTACTTCATTTTCTTTACAGATTATTTTGAATCTGTTTTAAGAAATGCATATGTCCTCTCTAAATATATTGTGGAAATGGTTCATTGAGTGTTATGAAAGGAAAGTTTAGTCTCATTTCCTAAGCAGACTTTTTAACCTGACAGTGCTAAATGGGGAAGAATTCTTTAGGATTAGGGTGTGTGTTTTGATAGAGATCTTGAAACAGCTGGTTATTTTCAGTCATTTTCTCGCTGTGGGAAGATACTGCTGGTGTATGAAGCAAGAGAACTAGAACTTTGCTGTCCCTGCAAAATTAGAAAAAAAAAAAAAAGACAGAAAGAAAAAGAAGAAGAAGGTGCCAAATATTCTGGAGGAAAATTCCATTTTATTTCAGAAACATACATATTTTACTATTCTGTTCCTAAGACAGGTATTTCAAACTGTGTATTTATAAGGACAAAAATAATGAATCTACTAGCAGTATCAGGTCCTGCAGATCTGAGAAAAAATAAATTTCAAGTCGTTAGGTAGAATCTGTGGCCTTCCCAGTCATTTTCGTAACAGAGAATCAAGACTGTTTAACAGGTCTTGAATTCATCTTTTCTTAACTTACAAGGCACTGGACTACCTGACAATTCTGATTCAAAAATCTAATCATTTCATGGCGAGATCTCTGTAAAGTCAGCGTGGTTTGCTCTGAGCCGGTGAGGAATGCATCCATCAGGTAGATGGTTTATGGACTGTTAGACTGCACTGCTGGTTTAGATTTGAGGAATTACTCCACGAGAACAAGGCAGGTTCTATTTTTGACATTTCAGCAATGAGACCACTTGTACATTATGGCCTGATTTGATTTACTGTAAGAAAATAAGAGTGCTGTAATTTGTAAAAGACATTTATTACACAAGTCCAAAAATTAAAAAAAAAAAAAAAAAAAAAAACGCTTAGTGTCTCTGTCCATCCCATCTGGTTTTATTTTAATCTCACTCTAGTCACATATGAAATTTTGCTTAGCTGTCTTCATTTTCTTAGTCAATCTTGATTAATGGCCTTCAAAGTAAAAATAATTGGCCTGCATCAGGGTTGTTTTATAACTCTTGTTCACAAAGAATGTGAAAGGCTGGAAAATGAGCCTAAACAGAAGGAATGCATTACGTCTGTCTTTGAGAAAGAGCAGCCCTGCAGTTGTGTTTCACTGTGTATTTTTATAACAGGCGCCTCCTTGACCGTCCATGATATTGCAAGTATGTGGTGCCAAAAGCTTATGTACACTTCGTCAAACTGGCCATGGCAGCTCGACATCTCTAAGCAGCCACACATGTGAAGGCAGACACACCCGGGCCAGCCCCACTGGCCTGAGAATTTCCAAAGTAAATTATGGAGGAAGCCAAGGCTATGAAACCCACAAGTTAAAAAACGAGCAGGGGGCTAATTGTCTCTGAAGTTTAAATGGCTTGTTTATAAAAGGCTTCTCCAGCATTTCCCCCCCTCTTTCTTAAAAAGCGAGTTCCACTTTAAAGGAGTTGGGGAAACGCAGGCGCCCTGTGACCGGCGCGGGTTTGGAATTGAGCTCTGCTTCCTTTCAAGATCTCCACTTCTGGGGGAGCTCGTCAGTTAAAGAAATAAATTTGAGTTGGAAAAATAAAACTACACAAACACCACTCTGAAGAGATAATTGCTTTTTTGTAAATGGATATAGGATGGCCTTTAAAGGGCTAGTCATTTTATGACTAGTACTGATTAGGAAATGAACATCAAAAACCTTCTAGCTTTTCCCTAATCCCAATCCTAGGTTCAATGACCCAGTGAATTTTCAGGAATTTCACAGATTCTCCTATTTGGAAGTTTGAAAACAATTAAAAGTCCTTTTATGATTTAGTTAGTATTGGACATAAATTGATAGGCACTGTTCTGCACACACCAACAGTCCAATGCCTCTGGTTCACACTGCCCCAGGAAGGGCTGGCTGGGGTCCTCAGATGGGGGAACATAGGCTAAAAGGTGGGAAGGGTGGAGGGAAGTTCTCTAATGTTGGCAATCCTGTGGACAATTGTCTAGATAGCATTTTTAGTCCAAAGTCCATTTTCTTAACCTCTATACCAGAATTTCTGAGCTTGGCCCTATTGACATTTGGGACTAGAGAATCCTTTGTTGTGGGGGCTGTTGTGTGTGTTGGATAAGGTGACCAGATTTTAACATTGGTAAAGCAGGACACCATTGATGGGGTGGGTGGGGGTGGGGCAGAGGAGGGGTGTGTTCTTGATTAAAAATTAGGTCTATATGGAGCAACAAAAATTTTCATAAAATGCAAAAATAGTATTGTAATTTTTTTTAAATTTCAGCATAAGTACAATTTACAAATATAATACATTAAAAAAAATTATGTATAGGGCAGAGCCTGTGGCTCAAAGGAGTAGGGCGCTGGTCCACCTGGGCGACCTTGCCCAGGAGGGGCATAGGGAGTTTACATTAGCCTTTTCATTTCCAAATGAATTTAACCTCTTCATTCCCAAATGGAGTTACATTTACCTTTTCAGTAGCCAAAACCCATATATTCCCTTCCCGTTGTCCTGCCCTTCCCTAGTTTGTCCTGCATTCTTTCCAAAAATAGGGACTTTTTTAAAACGCCGCAGGATGCGGGACAAATTGTTAAAAATCAGGACTGTCCTGCCAAAAGCGGGACGTCTGGTCACCTTAGTGTTGGAAGATGTTTAACAGTGTCCCTGGCCTGTGCCCATTAGATGCCAGTGTCACCCTCCCTACACACTCACAAGTAGTGTCAACTCCATGTTTCTCCAGACATTGCCAAACGTCCCTTAGAGCAGAGAACCTCTTCTCTCCGTGTTTCTACTATAAAGAGATTCTCTTAGCTCCTGTGTTATTTCACTGTTCTACATGGAGACCTATCAGGTTTGTCGAACACTGATACAATCCCAGTGATAGTTAATCTCAAGAAAGGGCAAGAGGTAGCAAGGGTTCCTCAGAGGGGCCCTGTGGAGAGGCTCAAATATGTGAGCAGCTGCCACCAGCCCCAACGGGCTCATCAGAAGCCACGTGGGTTTCTGAAAATGAAACTAGTGGCAAAGACCACATTATCACAGATTCCAGTTTATGAACCCACTGGAGGATGGCAGGTTCCTACTCATCCCTCCAAGGAAGCAAAGAAACAATAGGTGACACAGAAAGAACATCTGACTTGGTGGATCTTGATGAGAGTGTAGACAAGTGACCGGCAGCTCCCAGCTCTGAGCCATATTGACCCCTAAGATAGAAAAGATAGATCTTTTTCTCCATCAACCCAATCAGGACTACAAAGCCTCAACTTTTTTTACCCTTTGTAACCCCACTTTCTGTGGATTTTAACTCCCTAATTATAAGTTTTCCAGTCCTCACTCTGTATTTTCACAAATGCAAAAAGTAGGTTTACTCTCACGGAAGGACCCTCCCATTATTTTTCACACTCTGCATGGGGCCTTGATTCCCACATGTTTAACTTACAGAGCTCCTTTTCCAAGACACTATCCCAAGGCATAACTACACCCCATGTTCATAAAGTAAAAAGAATACCAGGCTTGCTAGTATGAGCATGCAAAATGGTACTGGACCTCTGGCTTACTTTGAAGCTGCCACCTAACCCAGACTTTAGGATTAGGGAAGGTTACCAGGAGGAAAGCAAATCTTAGCTGTGGCTTCATGGATGACCAGTGTTTTGGACTGAGTTGTGTCCCACCAAAATTCATATGCCCTAATCCCCAATGTGATTATATTTGGAGGTAGGGTCTTTAAGGAGTTGATTAAGGTTAAACCAGGCCCTAATGGTTGGGTCTCAATTTGATGACACTGGTGTCCTTCTAAGAGGAAAGACACCAGAAATGATTTGCTTTCTCCCCTGCATGTGCATACAAAGGTAAGGCCCAGAGAGGCCCAGTAAGAGGCCGTCACCTGCAAACCACAAAGAGAGGCCTCATCAGAAACCCATCCTGATGGCACCTTGCTTTAAGTTCCAGCCTTCAGAACATTGAACCAATTAAGTTGTTGTTGTTTAATCCATCCAGTCTGTGGAATGTTTTTATGGAAGCTCCAGCAAACAAACACAACTAGACATGAGCCAGATAGAGTGGGAGAGAGTGGGTTGGGGGGAAAGTAAACAGGCACGAGGGCCAGAGTGAAGGACAATGGTCCTCTCCAGGGGAAGGCCTAACAAAGACTGTGTCTGGGAGAAGATCTAGGTGTGCTGCAAAAGGATTTAAAGATCATTAATTAAATTATTTTTTAAAGAAGTTCAAAGCACAGGAACTATGTTTTTTTAACTCTTGTTTTTATTAACATGATTTAAGTGTGCCATGGAAGTTTAACTATAGGTTCAAGTGCGCTCTAAGATACAAAGGGTTGAAAAACACCGGTCTAGTACATCACGTCGTGTTCATGCATTATCTGCCCACCAACTCTACATCTCAGCTCATACCCACCATTAACCTGACAATAAAATAATAATGGTTGTGTCTCAGGTCAGAGCAGAAAGTCTGATGTATTTGTTGAACATCAGAAACTCCTCAAAGCCATTGTAGGTTTATTTCCAGCCCCAGGGGTCTAATATACATGGTAACTAAAATCGAATAACATCTTTAAAAAGAAAAAAGGCTTCTCATAGAACAAGTATTCAGCAAAAGGTGAGGAGAACAAATAAAAAAAATCACCTAATTTATTTATTCTGAAATCCTGTAAATCAGATTGTAATCTAATGAGTTTTAAACTTACAGAAATTGAATCTTCAAGCTGTTTGAACTCTTACCAGTTTAACTGTGTGTCAAATAACGTACTCCTTTAGGAGACATTACAAAAACATTGACAGCATTATTTGAACAAACAAACGAAGAATAAATATTATAATTGCCTTGCTGTTTCAGTGATAACAGCTTCCTTGCTCCATAAAAAAAGAAAATAATGGAAGCAAAGGAATATCATTATCTTTACTGTAATTATAGGTATCGCTAGAGCTGTATAGGTAAAATTAAAAAGAAATGGTTGAAATCTCCAATAACTTTGGCAATGACAGAATGTGAAGACAAGTAATGGGACCAAAAATCAACTTCTTCAGGGGAGTTTTGCTTTTTTAGGAGCCTATGTAAATTAAATAGTGTACAAGGCCCTTCATTTTCCCGTGCTCTCTTCCAACCCCTGCTGAAAAAATGTGCGTTGATCTTTTCAGACGCTATGTAGCTATATGCTCTTTCTTACATAAACATTTGCAATTCACCAAGGAGAATGTAAGATGCATCTTGCATGCTTATCAAGCACCACAAGAACTTTACAGATTACTGCCTGCCTCAGGATCCCAGTTCCCTGGTGCTTATGCATAAGCAATGGATTTATGCAAACATTGTAACATTTCCAAACAGACTGTGACATGAGTCGTTCCTAGTTCATAGAAGGTTCAGATATGCAGCCTATTTTCTGCTCCTACTAGATCATTCATCTCATCGAGTTTAAAATGTATCATCTCAGCTTATAATGTTGTCAATATAAAATGTCATAACGTGGTACTCAATTTGAACAGCAAGATGGATATTAATCTCAAAGGCTTCTGCGCACTGCTGTGGTGGAAATGAACAATGTGAAGCAGCCTTAGTCTGTTTGTTTGGTAGTCTTAGCATCAAGCACCATATGCATAGGTGGTAAACATTTTGTTGTATACAGTCTACTAATTCTCCTTGATTTCTAGAGTGTTTATACAGCCCCAGTGGTATAATATGCATTATAACTTAAATTGGATAATATATTTAGAAAGGAAAAAAGCCTTTACAAAGAACAACACCGTCGAAGTATAATGATAACAGGCCTATTTACATAATGATAATGCACATATTTACTGCCAAGCATGTTTGTTCTGCATTAGTGTTCAGAGCAGGGCACAGGGAATTACAGAATTACAAAAGGGAGTTCTTCTAGTCTCCATTACTGTGGTGGGGTGGTTAGTGGAAGTGAAGAAAGAAATAAAAAAAAAAAACCTCTCATTTTAATTAGTGAGAAAAATGAACAATAGTAGTTGTTAAGTTCACATTGTTTGTGAGCGCAAATTTGCCCAAACCTTTCACTTTTTTTTTTTTTTTCCCTAATTCTGGGACATGGTGTCTTTTAGAGCAAGTATAAACTCTTGCACAGATTTTTTGGCAGCCAGAATAAAAAATTAAATACATAAAAATCAGCTCTGTTGGCTGTATGCATCCCTCACAAACATGTGCTTAAGAAAAGCCACCGTTGGAATCGTTTACTCCAAGATGCGAAGATCTGCATTTCTGCGTTTGCATCCAAAACTGTGAATTTTATTTATATGGCTACGAAAGCCTGGAACCTTGCACTTAAAAAAAAAAAAGTTGGAAGATGTTATTTTGTGAGCTGTCATATGTTTTCTGAACTTTTTATAATAGGAAGGAGTCTCTGAAGAGCCCTTTCCCTCACTCCCTTAACAAAGGCATGTCCCAGTTTATTAAAAAATCATACACAACAATACTGCTTGCCAGGTTTTATAGTTCTAATGAAAATTTGGTCCAGAGCACAAAAATTATCTGGAAAAATGCCTGAAATTTCCCTGTCGCAGATGTTTCAACAGAAGGTGCTTGCATGCCATTCGTTAATACGGCGCCATACGGGACTCAGTGTGGCCGCTGCAATATAACCAGTAAGTAACACACGCAGCATGCGCAGAACTGCGCCAAATTCTCCGTCTGTTGTGTGGGACTCGGATCCCACGGATTGAGACGTACCTTGATGAAACTGCATTGTCATGGAATGATAATATTTGTGGATCACCAGGCACAGAAAACATCCTATCGAGAATGTGGGAGGTCCGTTTAAAGATTCAGGGCATTTCTTGGCGTTGCACTTGCTCAGGATGGATGTGGATATTAGCGTCTCGGGTCCGGGTCCCTTCCTCATTCGTCCGTGTACAGGAATAACTCCCTGGAGAGAAAATCACTTTTCCAAAGCATATTGGTTTAAGGTCACATAATGAAAAGGCCATGTGCCAGTTGTTTTCGTGTGTAGACAGAAGGCGAATGCACAGGCAGCTTTAGTTCATTCTTTGCTTTAAAATACATATGAAGGAAATGATTTGGTGCTCACTCTCTTTGAAATCAAAAAAATTGCTTCCTTCTTGCAGAGGCTGATAAAAATTGAGGCACTTCTAGGATGCTGCTCACCTACGCTGCATTTTTCTGATGAACCCAGATAATTCTAGCTGGATTAGACTATCAGAAGCAACATTGTTACCCATTTTGTGGAGCAGATTTGACAATAAATATTGTCACAAAAATGATGTGCCCAACTCTGGAGGGACAGTTGGAAGAGGGCAGAGAATCGTGTAGCCAGCACCTGACGGTCACCCTGAGGTGCTAAAATTATACACACACATACACACATATACCCAGGGTATTATTTTTGTGTTTCTTAAAGTATTACTTTGCTAGGTATATACAGAGAGAATATACCATCATTTTTGACACCCAGTTTTGGCAGTTTTATGTTACCTTAATAAATCAAAAAATTTCAAAACATAAAAATAACCTGGATGTTCTAACAGCCTAAGAAGCTCTACTTCTAAGTTGCTCTGCATCTTTCAAAACAATAATGTATTTGATTATGCTGTGTTCATCACTTACGATTCTTCTGAGGGCACAATGTTGACATACTTTTAAAAAATAGATTTTGTCTCTTTTGGGGGGAAGACAAAACAAATTATAGATTCTTGACGATCTCCAAAAAGGAAAAAAAAATTTGCTGCAAGCAAGAATTACTTCAAATTGTCCTAGATTCTTTTTTGGTTATAAGAAATATTTTGACATCCAATGCCAAGTACTTTTGCAACTAGGTGGAAGATGGAGAGATTCTTTTCGCCACTTCCTTACATAAAATAAGTGATTGCTTGTTGTTACTAATTATAGTCATTATTTCCTTAGTGTGTTCATTTTACCTTAATATACATTATCTCTTTTAATCTTTGCGTTATACCCTCAAGTAACTCCCCCCCAATTATTGGTACAGAAATTGAGGCTTAATGCTATAAAAGACTTGCTGAAGATCACATATTCAGTGATCAGTATTTCTAGGTTTTGAACTTGGAGCTTCTGCCTTCAAATTCTCGGTTCCTTTCTTTGGAGTATATGATCTTCCCATCTAATTACTTCATACTTTTAAGCCATGACATCAATTACTACCAAAGCATGATTAATGAACAACTCTTAGCCATCAAACCAAAAATTTCTGCAGGTCTATTCAAAATGGTATTATTATGACTTAATGTCATTGTCTATATTGACAACATAGAATGCAATTGTCTAAATTAGTCTATATTTGACATACTAACTTAATCTTTATAATTCCTTTACAAAACATGGAGCAGCACACTCAAAATTATTTTGCTACCTTTAAGAATATGTATGTGCATACTTAAGTACATATTTTTGTATACTTCAGTATTTTTATCAACATATTTCAGGGAAATTGTTACATGTGACCTGCAAATCTTTTGATTTCATGGAATATGCCCCCAGTCAAGAAAAGTCTGAGGTCCATGTCCTAAACATGGACTCACATAACCTTATCTTTTTTTAAGGGTGAGGAAAATGTTTTTACAATCTCAGAAGTTTAAAAAGCTCCCATCCTAAGTCACTCTGGAAAATTCAAGTACTGATATATTTCTCTACTCCAATATAGGAAAGAACAGAACAAAATTTCTCTCTGCGTGATATCCTTCAGTTAGGAATACTGTGTAGTGGGCCCTGAGATAGCAGACCTCTGTTATAACATTGCTGGAAACCATGATTATTCACAGATGCTTCTTAGAAAGACAATTTGAAAATGCTTCTCTCCACAGCAGCAGAGGAGGAAATGTCTCTGCTTGCCAGTGAAATGCAACCAAATGATATGCTGATAGATAATACGCCCTTCCAGACACTGATCAAGCAAATTTTTTCCTCAATTCAAAACAACATGTTCTCTGAAGCTATGCTGCTATCACTTGATATTTTTTTAATGTATATTTATTAATCTCTAAAATTCAGCTTGCTTTCCTTTGGGCTGGTTTTTTTGTTGTTGTTTATTTATTTATTTTTACCTTCAAGTAGATTAAAATATTCCTAAATGCTGCTTCTTTGGAAGACTCCTAAAGTATAATAAGCCTTCCCAGAAGCTATCGGTCAATGTTAAACAATACTGAGAATTCTAAAGTAATTCCTCACAGTAACGCCCACTGGCTGAGCCCAGAAGGAGGAGATGCGTCCAGCTGTGCCTCTGAGGCATGAGAGCTGTTTCATGCTTTTGGTCTGAAATGATTTTCTTTGATAGTCTAACATTTTTATGGTAACATATTTTATTTTGTTTTCCCTCTCTCTTCGGTTTTCTTCTCTCTTCTTTCCCTCCCTCCTCTTCTCTTACCTCAGTCTTTGTCATTCATTCCGGTCAGCCTCCGTGTGTCCTGACTGGGTCACTAAAGAAGAAAGTGCCATTGGCTTTGTGGATTTAATCAACTTCAGAACATTAGTCAGCTTTAAAAACACGGCTACCAGAGAATTGCTCAATGACCGTCCTCTCATTTTGAAGCTAAGTGACATTTAAGGTCCTGGTGTTGGTAACTGCCTGTCAGTATTCACGAGGAAAGAAAAATGGACCAAAGCCGTGTGATGTGAACCTAGCCATCACTCCAACTGTTTGCCCCCAACGGAAGCTGAAAATGATCACTGAGCGTCCCCACGTATCTGGCTCCTTGCTAAGAGGGCATGTTCTGCTTTCAGCAGAATTAGTTGTCCTTCTCTTTTCTTCAGCTTTTCAGCACCTGTCGTCCTCCAGAACGTCCAGGCTTTGAGCATCCTTCGTCTCACTGTTGAAAACATGGAGGCACAGACACAAGAAAGGGCTGGCTCATGGCACCAGATCAGTAGGAAGCCTCCCTCCCAGTTGCCGTCTCAGATGGTGTTCTGAACTGAAACACATCTGGAGCTGCCAAATGTGGACACCCATCTCTTGCACAGAGAACATTTCCGTGTTCAGAGCCAGTTCATAGGCTGTTTCGCATGCCAGTAGCCCTTTCTTCGCTACTGAGAGCTTCTAAGAGACCACCCAAATGTCCCGTGTCCTCACCAGCATACGTATCCCCGAGGGGAGAGCAGATGGATGTGTGATGTGCTTGGTGAAGGCTCTGAAGATTAGGATGTGAGAACTAGGAGCCGGGAAAACAGGAAGCTAAAACAGTAAAAAAGAAAAAGAGGAAAAAACCCAAGAAAGTTAGGAGGTCATGAAATGCTGATTGGAGTCCTGAATGGGTGTCTGAGAGGATGAAAAGAGAAGCAAGAATAATTGATAAGACAGAGAATGGAGTGGCTGTGCGTGGAGTGGAACAAGAGCGAAAGAGAAAGAAAAAGTGAAATAGAAGTGCCCGGGAAGGCTCTGTTATAAGGCACAAATTGCTTCCCTGTTAACAATGTCCTCTTCTGGATGACTTTCCTTTATTTAGCTGGGTGTTTGGGTACACGGGTGCCAGGAGATGTATCAAGCTAGCCACTCTGTTGATAATAAGCCACGGTGGGAATAATGTGAAGATGCCATTCTCCCGTGTTTACTTTGCCTTTTGTTCCTGGATATACTATTTAAAGAAGTGTGTTGACCGAACCTGCCTCTCACTTGTTGTTAATGCTGTGCCCCACACGGAAGGACTCATGATGAAATCAGAGTTGTGATTGAACGGAGCAGAGATTTTTCCTCAGCTGACAGAGTCCCTGTTTTATTTGGAATCTCAAATTTTTCATTTCACATTTGAGCATTGTCTATCGTATTTCCCCATTAGGGGACAAAATATATGATTATAATTATCAAAATAAAGTATACGAGATATTATGGCATTTCAAAATAAGAAGAGGTATTGAGATGTTTCTGTGTCCCCAAGTAGGAAAATGAATCCTACTACTTGAAATCTACAGAAACAGGTGGGAAGGCAGGGCTCTGACTTTTACTTATTACTGATTTAAATTCTCCTTCTGATGAATAAAGATGGTGGGAGTCCTCTGGTAAGTCAACTTCTTCTTAGTGAAGTTTAAACAAGTTGCTCTGTGAGAATTTAAGAGTGGCTATCCATTGACAAATTTCCATGCCATCTTTAGTGAACAAAAAACAGTGTAGGAGTAAAGTCTAGTATTCTAGATGGACCCAGGCTGGCTTTTTTAATACTGATTTCTAATTCGACTTTGAGAACTCTAATTCTTTGTTTCCTTCATGCGCTTTGCAAATACATTTACTGTAAAATAGCTCATTAGAATTACCACATGTGGTCTTTGTGGAGATTATTTTTAGCAAGGGTGGCTTAGTTCATTAACCCTTTGATTTTGATCACATCAGCTATAGAGGGACTAGTTACAGAAATGTTAATGAATGCGTGCTCATGGAAGAGAACCGGGGAATTGATACGATGGCACTCCGAATTAGCTTTCGGTTTTCATGCTGGCTGCAGGATGAGATCATTTTAGTGACCACAGAAATGGGGAAAGTTTTGGTTTTTTTATTCTTCTTACATGTCAGTATCTATGTAGGGGCTTCCAGCATTTTCTCCTGAGAATAGTAGTCAGGGGGGATACTTTGTACAAACCCCAGCTGTGCCATTCACTCATTTGCTATGTTACTAAAAGTCTATATGCCTCAGTTTCTTTATCTATAATAAGGCAATATGATACTTATCTCACGTAGATGGTATATGCATAAGATGCCATAAAGCATATAGTTCCAGGCACAAGAAACGTTCTCCCACACCGTCATTTGTTCATTTTGCAACTGTGGGTGTATCTTTCTACCTCTTGACACTGGAGGAGAAAATTGGGCTGAAAGAATGTGGAACGATGCCCTGAAAAGAATACCAGCCTGGCGTTGAAGTCTTATTCTCCAAGTCCCAGAGGAGTCACACAACACTCACTAAATATTTGTTGAATAAAAGAGTTGACAAATGAAAAAGTCTTATTCTCCTTATTTTATAGCTTATCACTAATAATCATGGCTGGCTTCATTACTGGGGCATTCATGGTACTACATATAATAAGCACCCTGCTCTTTTACCTACATTGATTCCTCAATTAGTTCCTTCAAAATAACGCTGATAACCTTTCTGCTCCCATTTTACAGATGAGGAAACAGAAGTGTAGAGAGGAAAACTTTCCCAGAGACAGAGTTTGTAAGTGGCGGAGCCGATCACATTCCAGGTGTGCTTTCGTCCGGGTGCCAGCTCATCGACACGAGGCTCCTAGGCGCTTGCTTCCTGATTAAACAGTGGCTTCAAAGTCAGCTGTTCTGCCCACAAGACCCCCTCGGGAGGCTTCCTTAATTCTCTGCAGGGAATCTGACCACTAGTTTAAGATACAGGTCCGGAGCTGTTCCAATTTAAATGTCATAAATGTCTGAGGAATTTCCATCCCTGCCTGCGGTCGGTAGCATTGCGGGGGTGTCTTAAGCGCAATCAGAAGACCCTAATTCTCAGATGTTTGTCTATCTAGTTTTCATCGCCTTTTACATTTTTTCATCACAGCCAACAGAACATGCTACTCCCTTTCATGATTTACCTCAGCCCTTCCAGCCACAGGAATGTTTTATTTTTCTTCTAACAGGTGGCCGGTCACAATTTCTGTTTTAGCCAAACTAAACATTGGATGATTGTTATTCTTGGAAAACAATGTTAAAGTCCAGAACTGTAATTGCCTCCCAGGTAACATGGTATAGTAAAAATAACAGAACATCGTGCTTGCCTTGTTAAAGCATCGCATTTTTCTGGGTCTGAATCTATCAGTCTTGGTCCTAGCAAAGTATATAGCAGCAGTAAAATGCTGTCAATACCAATTATTGTGAAATGAAGTCAGAAGGCTGAATACAAACAAAGAGAACTTTCTAATTGGCTATTAACGATGTCATAATGAGTATAAGCCCAATATATTAGACGGAGTCATGTGACCTTGCTTCATTTTTTTTTTTTTTTTGCTTTAAACATTTTCCATTCCATCTGAGCAGTAAAAGTTTTCACTATATTCACAACTTTTCCCTGTGTTTCCCATTATGTCCTAAAATCAAATTCCCTTGGTATTTTATCTTTAAAAGTATAAAACAGGGAGATAATTAATTGCTCATCAAGATTGGTGCTAATACAGATCAAATTTAAGTTTGAATTTATAGACTATCTGGATAAGAAAATACATTCTTACATGGTGCTTGTTTTTTGGAATGAGGTAATTTTGTAGAACAAATTGAAAAACATTTCAAACATAAACATAATTAGAGAAGTTAAGGAGTTCACATGTAAACCAAGGAGAGTTTGAGAATTAATACTTTCAAAATGTGAAAGTATTACTGGGATCTAATACAGGGAGTGTGGAAGCTTGGAGACTTGATGCCAGCTAATGCCTCTGGGGGTGGGTCCTCGGGTAAAACACAGGGCACTCAAATTTGAATTTCAGTTAAACATTTTTAGGATAAATTGTGCTAAATATTGCATAGACATTCTTACCTTATAAAATTATGCATAGTTCATCTGATTTTAAAATTTAACTGGACATCCTGTATTTTTATTTGTTCAATCTTTGAACTCTCCTCTGACCTTTAGTGTATTTTCACTTTTAAAATGAGATAATAATCTACCTTTACTTCTGTGGATTGTAAAGTGGAGTCCAGCAAGAGCATATCATGAAACTTTTTGCCTTAAACATATTCATCTATATACCTATCCCCTTATACTTCACAAAAAGGAAAAGAAAGAGAATCAGAGGCAAAGAGAGAGGAACAGAGATGGAGAGGGTGGTGAGAAGTAGCATGGGCCATTCGTGTAGCCCTCCAGGCCCTGAGCACATGCTGGGGGGTGACAGTGACACGGGAGGCTGTTTCTGCCTGTGCCTCTGTCTCCCTGAGGCTGCTTCTCAGCATGTGAGCACCTGATGGTGCAGGAGTGTGATTCTAGTGTTTAAAGATACTTATTTTTCATGCAACATGGTCCCTAAACGCAAGCCAACTGCTTCATCTGGAGCTCAACCAAAGAAACAGTCATCTGTTCCAATAGGAGAAGAAGAAAAGAAATCTTTGGATTTATTGAGAAATGGTATGTTGATATCGCATGTGGCACTTCCTAAGGGATTTTTAAGGGTAATTTTAACTGTAGGCAATCTTCATCTTATAGATTGGTTTGAGAGCCCAACCTCCTGGTAAGATGAAATTTCACTATAATTGATGTAAAAAGTGCTTTGTACTCTATAAGGCAGTAAAGTCATAGAAGGCATCGTTTTTTTTCATATTCTTTTTCTTTTACATCCTATTGGTTTTATTGGTTTTATTATCACTATCATTGCACAAAATTAAGGGATATTTACATTTTTGAGGGTTTGCCAGGGAACTTGAAATAAACTAAAGGCAATTTGAAGGCACAAACAGATGCGAAGGTAACTAAAGTTTGGCTCCTTGGACTAATATCTTGGAGGAATAAAGAAGTAAATGCACGTGGTATAGCATCTTAGGGGGAGGAGAAGTCTTAGTAGTCGCAAGATAACTATAAATACTGGGTGTAATACCCGCATGCTGACAGTACTTCTTTATAATGAAATTATGGGACATGAGGTTTATTTGAAGTGATTGGACGAAAAGTACAACTCAGAAAAAGAAATTTCCTGGAACTTCTTTCTAGTCTATTGTCAGACGATCTTTCATGGGTTGTGGTCGGAGCCAAGTACTTTCAGTCATTTAAAAATAGACCAATTAAACACTTAGGAACACGCTGTAGGGAATTGCTCTGGCCTAGCAGGAAGAAAGGTCGCCAAATCTGAATGACCTTGCTTTGCCTAATTGTTATAAAAGTTTTCACGACATGTCTACTAATAGGACAAGATGGTAAGAACTGTAGGGAAGTTAGTTGTGATGATGACAATGATGGTGATGATGATGTTATATTCATAACTTCTTTTACAGGTATTAGAACTGCATATATTCTTATTTTGGCTATAACCACTTTGATTGCAGGGACCATTCACCTCTTTATTTTCCCCAGTCCCCCACTGAGCCAGATGAATATTTTCATCTGCACTGCTTTGGAGTAGTATTATACTCAAACCCATTTATATAGCTGGACAAACTGAGGCACTCAGAAAGTTGAGAGGTTAGGTCAATCATCAGGGCCTCGTCGGTGGAATGTGGTCCAGGCAGTACAGTCCCAGCTGCAGAGTGGTCTGCCTCTCATGGCATATGCCTTTCCCAAAGTCATGTGAGAGAGGTGTTGAGGGACTTTGGACGGGGGACAGTTAATTCAGTAAGGTTTCCTAGAAAGATGAGCTGAGGCTGGAAATGTGAGTCACATTGTAGAGCCACACTTTTTACTATTGGGACAGGAAGGTTATTCAAGGCAGAAGAGATAATGTAGGCAAAGAGGAATAGGCAGCTTGAGAAAATCAAATGAGTTCACAGAGCTGGAAGCTGTGAGAACAGTATGGTGCCAGAAGAGAGGGTTGGGCGTGAGTTTCTGTGACTGTTTGATCACGAGTTGGAGGGTGGGGTGGGAGGAGTAGTTTTCTGTACAAGATGAGGCTAAAGAGATGATGAGGGCCCAGAGGGTGAGCATGGGAACAAGTGGGAGGTGGGGGGTGGGGTTGGTGAGGCTGTAAGAGGACCTGTGGAATGGCAGGTGGAGACCTTTTCCTCTTCTCTGAGCTCCTCAGTCGCATCATGCTGGATTGAATTTGCTCAGAGGTCTTCTCAGGTGCAGACACCTAGTAGGTAGTTTGAATACAATTTTGGAACCCAGAGATATACTCATGGCTGTGGAAGCCTATTTCTCAAGTCATGCACGAACGGGAGGAACCTCAGGAGAACATGAAACTGCCTTGGGAGTGACTTGGGAGGGGTAAGAGGAATAGAGAGCAAAGAGAAGCACACACAATCGGGCCTACACTGAAATATAGGCAGAGGAAGGAGAGTGAAAAGTCAGAAAATGAACAATATCTTAGGAAGTCTGAGAAAGTCCTATTTATTTGACATAGGTAAACATGAATGGTTAGAAAATGACATTTTTGTTTTTTAAATAGTACAATATTCTCTTCTCATTCTTCTACCTAAAGACTGGTACATACATACACAAAAATGCACACACACACACACACATATGCATATACCTACCTTCGCTAAAGGCATTCTGTTCTATATTCTACCTAGGAAATAAATACTGCCAAGAACTGTGAAGGAAGACTCTTAGGAGCAGAGAACCGAAAAGGATTTCAAGAGCCCATTTGGTCCATCTTCTTGCCAGTAGGGGCATTTCCTAAATCATCCAAAGAAGAAAATTGTCAATTCTATTTTTGAAATATCTCTACAGATGGCTATTCCATAAGCTTCCCTGCTAATTTGCTCCAGTGTTTAATCAGTCTGACACACAAAGTTCTTCTTTACATCTAACTCGGTGCTCTCTTGCTATAACTTCGAATCTATTTCCTCCTCAGTGGTGGAAATGTGAAACAATCTAAAAACCCAGAAAACCCCCCACTCAAATGTGCTCAATTTTAGTTTTTGCTGGAAAGATGCATGCTAGTTTTTAAATTTCATTTCTTTTCAATAGCACACAATTTAGTCCTAATGAGAAAAGAAGGCCTCTTCCCCTAAGTTTACTTACCGATTAAACAAATGCCCTTTTGCTTTGAACGGCAAAAATATATGCAGGAACCTCTTTAGAATTACTCGAAGTTTTTCCAGGAGAAGCAAAGAACACCATATAAGAATTTGAGTGAACCTTTCTGGGGGAGAAATCTAAGCTTTTCATCTATGACATATATAAAATAAAGTGCAAAATCTTCAAATGCACAGATTATCTGTGACTATTACGAATGATATCTTTCAACTACTCTCCTGGACAAGGCTGGCTTATTCTTCAAGTTGGAAATCTTTAACACAGTTACTTTGAACGTTTCTCAAATGATGCTAGACAGGGAGGCAAGGGATTTATCAAAATAGCTGAAAAAGATCAAAAAGACAAAAACTTTATGTTTAAATTTTGTTTTTCAACATTGGTTTGGGGCCAATCGTGGGGGTTAATACTGTGTAATACTTCATTAGCAGCCTTGACATGGTTAAAAAAAGAAGAAACAGCCTCATTAAGGATGTAGAAGCAAAAAGTTACAAAGCAGAGGTTTAAAAGCCTTACATCACCTTCTTATTGGTCCAGGAAACACCCTCAGCCTGAGACACTATTAGAGGCTCCCAGCATCACCCATACCACAGAAGAGGTGGTCACCCCAAATTAGAGACATGATAATTAGGGAAGAATGACATGAGCGTCTCACATAAAAGGAAAACAGAGCGAAAGAGAACAAATAGAGGAAGCAGAACTTTAGTTCCAAGATCTTTAGAGACTGACTCCCAATGTTTCAGAGTATAAAGAGCACTGCATCAATGAATATTGAGAAATCTTATTCAGTTCTCAGAATAAAAAGAAAGTCCTATCCTTTCATTTCATGAAGAAGGAATATGTTATCTCTCTTAGCCACAGTCTTACCTTTGAGTAGAGTAGAAAACATACTCTCACATTCACCTGGAATTTTCTTCCCACTCTGGGGTTTTCTTCACTCCACACTTTCACTTTTAAGACACATCTTAGATGACATCTACTAGAGGAAGCCATCCTTCACCTTCGGAATGGGGTGAGATTCTGTTCTTCATTCTCCATCTCACTACCTACCCCATCCTGAGACAAATTACATTATATTTTAATTGTTCCAGCCCTTGTCCAGTTCTCCCACTGAATGTTAATGGCAGGGAAGAGCCTCCATCTTATTCAGGCCTACATATGCAGTGGCTCGCATGTTGTGTTTATAAAGTTATGTCAAATATGTGGAAATCAATAAATGCATGGATAGTGTCAGTGTCCTCCCTGCCAGTTCTTTTATTTATTTATTTATTTATTTAGAAACACAGTCTCACTTTGTTGCCCTCAGTAGAGTGCTGTGACATCATAGCTCACAGTAACCTCAAACTCTTGGGTTCAAGCAATTTTTTTGCCTCAGCCTTCCAAGTAGCTGGGACTACAGACACCCGCCACAACGCCTGGCTATTTTTACAGACAAGCTCTCCCTCTGGCTAGGCTGGTCTGGAACCTGTGAGCTCAGGCAATCCACCCACCTCGGCCTCCCACAGTGCTAGGACTATAGGTGTGAGCCACCACGCCTGGCCTCTCTCTGCCATTCTATTTGTTGATCTCTTTTTTAGTGAGCCTTCCTGACCTGTTAACTAGTCCACAGTGTTATGAGCTAGATTGTGTACCTTCTAAAAGTCGATTTGGGGGCCCTAAACCCCAATACCTCAGAATGTGACTATATTTGGAAATAGGGCCTTTCAAGAAGTGATTAAGTTAAATGAAATGGCTAGGGTGGGGCTTAATCCAACCTGGCTAGTCTCTCTATGAGACGAGATACCAGAGGTACACAGACACTGAGATTCCACAGTCTGAGGACAGCAGGGAGAAGCTGCCATCTGCAAACCAAGGAGAGAGGCCTCAGAAGAAACCAAATTCAGACACCATGATTGTGGCTGTCTATTCCTTGGAACAGTGTGAAAATAAGTCTGAGTTGTATAAGTCACCCTGCCAGTCTGTGGCATTTTGCTATGGCAGCCCCAGCAAACAAATACAGTCAATATCTCTTCCAATATATTCTACAGTATCTTACATTTCATTTTTGTTTTGCTAATCACATTTATAACATCTTATTCAAAATTCTCTTTCCCAGTCAGGCTCTCATGAGTAAACCCAAACCAGATTAGTTCTTTCAAAGAGAGATTTAGTACAAGGATTTAGTCATGCAGATTATGAAAGAGCTAAGAAGTTAAACAGAGATGGTGAAGCAAACCAGAGCCAGGAGCCATCACCCCGCCAAGGGCTGGAGGGACAAGAGACCAGAAGGAGGAGATGTCTGTCTGGGTTAGAACAACCAGCAGGAGGCAGGGAGAAAAAGGAAGAGGCAGAGCTGCTCTTTTCTTTTGGCCTCCAAACTTCAGTCGGTCCCTGCTCTGGGAAGAAGAGATTAAGAGCTATTTGACCAGAGAAGGCAGGAAATGCAGTGTGCAGAGATTTGCTCCCTACTCCTTCCACGCCCAGAGGAGCAAGATAAGGGTAAGAAATGCACGGGAGAGCAAACAGCTAAATTACAGGCACCAGCCACAAGAACGTAGGTAACAGCAGGGCTGAAAGCATGTCTGCCTGGTTTCTGTTTCGCCCCAGTACCTGACAAACTCCATCCAACTTATATTCAACATTTAACAAAGAGTTGTTGAATGAACACCAGTTGAGTGAACTTCCTGCCTCTCAGACCAAATTCTCTCAAATAATTAATATGTTGCCTATCTATAACATCTCACTGGAGGATAGTATTTAAGAGGCAGAGACTTATTATCTATTCCACCACTGATTTAGTGCTCGTACCTAGAACGTGTCTGGGGGCAAGTAGGCATTATACGTATTTGTTGGATTAGTGAATACAAGTATTTTTGGATGATGGGAAAGCCCTACTCACTATCTTCTCTTTTGTCTTTTTCTTTCATTTTCTCCCTCCCTCTTTCTTTTTCTTTCTTATTCTCTCTTTCTTCCTCTCCTCTCCCTCCCTTCCTTTCTTCCCTCCTTCTTTCTTTCCTCTCTCTCCCTGCCTTGTCTTCCCATGTTGTCTGGGTGAGAATGCAGTGGCTATTTACAGCCACAATCACAGGACACTACAGGCTGGAACCTGGAACTGCTGTGCTCAAGTAATCCTCCTGCTGCAGCCTACTGGATTATAGGTGTGTGCCACCATATCTGGCACCATCTTCTTGATAAAGATATCTGGAATTGCATCAAGAAAAGGTACGTCTTAAGCTTGGAGGAAGAAAGGGAACTAGTTACTATTCAATTAGGTCATAGAAACTTCACCACTTTGCCACAATCTTAACAAAGCATGATGGGACCCTGCAGCCTAAGGGAAATAGCAGCAGCTAAGATCCAAAGCCTCACAAAGCTTTGAAAAAATTAGCATAAGGGATGGGAGGTAGGGTTACACCTGCAGGTATGGGTACAGGAACCTCACCCCTGTATCTGAGGGATGAGGGTCCAATTTCAGATATAAGGGTTTATCCTAATAGACCAGAGACTTGAAATTTTATAGCTGTTACAAGGAATTATCAGAAATGAGAGTCAAATAAGTGATTCTCCAGCTGAAAAAATACCTAATCACATAATAATAGGGCATATACTATATGTAACATACACAAGGTGACCTATATTTAAACTTAAAACAATATACAGTAGAAGTGTCACACAGTATTTTTTAAAAATGTTATTAGGGAGATAGAAAACCTAAAAAATGAAAATGATACCGGGCTGAAGTCATTGGGAAGAGAAACACTTAGAGGCAAAAAGATTGTTTAGGCAACAGAGGAACGCAAGATTAGAAAGAGGATAGCACCCCTGCAAAAAATTGTTTGAAGCCTGCTTTATCAGTCACTAGCCCGTATGACGTACACCTTGGCTTTGAACCTCAGTTTTCTCATCCAGAAAATGAGGCTAGAAGCTGCATCCACCTTGTGGGGAGTTTATGAGGACCATGTGAAAATGATCCATGTGAACGCCTTGAGAAGGGCTGCACACAGTAAGCGCTCAGGAGCGTGAGCAGTGTGTGCTATTATTATCTCCAATGAAGCTTGCAGAAAAAAGAAAGAAATGCATCCTGCAAGTGTGAGGTTGGGTGTCAGAATTTCCTCAAGGCCAGGCTTGCAAAAAGGATTTACATAAAGAATGTGTGGGGATTTTACTGGTGCATTTGAATGTCACTATTTCAAAAGAAAAAGAAAAAAGAATGTGTGAAATCTTGTAAGGTAGGGTCACTCTGGTCGATTCAGACTTGAAGGCAAGAAGGTAGACCGATCTCCCCACACCCCCCCAAATGACCTTTCAAGTTCTGCCTCAGACCTTACCGCCATAAAAAAATATAATTGCCCTTTTTTGGCAGTTCATAGAAAAATGCTATTCCCAACCCTTCTAGGTTGCTCTGGTTGGAAAATGCCCTGGGTTCTCCAAGACTTAACACCCGGCCTTGTGAACACGAGCGAGATTACTCTCTCCCAGCAGCTCTTTCCACATGTGATAAGCCTGGCAAGCTGCCCTGCTAAGTGTCAAGCCCTGAATGTTTTTGTTTTTGCCCTGGTGGTCCTGAGGAGTTACTGGAATACTTCTGGGGATCTGCTTTATATCAAACCTTGGCCGATAGTGACATTGAGAAGAAACAGGTAGGAACAGAGCGCAGGGCTCTGGACTGCATCGCATTTAATTCTGATAGCAGACTCCCTGTCTGCCCCGGCCGCCTCCAAGCTGCCTTCAGTCTTTCTCTGGCTCCTTCACTCCGTGTTTCTCACTATTACAGGACAATCTCCTGTGCCTATGTGTTTGCTCCCTTTAGCTCCCCGGAGAGGCTTGTCAAAACTTCTTATCTGTTGATGAATGAAAGGAATGTCTCCTGTGCGGGCGGGCCCTGGCTAATGCGGCTCTGGCCAGCACGGGCAGGTCACGGAGTTAAGGGAGCACCAAAAGGCGAAGCTCACTCAAAATATCACAGTTGCTGTCGTGCCAGGAAGTGCCACCAGCAAGCATCTTCCTCCAGGCGGGGGGCGCGGGGTCAGAGCAAGAGGAAGGGCTAATGAAAACAATCTTGGGTAATTTGGGAGAGGGACGCCCGGTACCAGTTAACATTGTCTTTGGCATTCACAGCATTAATTCCACTTCCATATATGAAAACACGTGCTTAGGAACCTGACTGTATTTTAGAGGCAAATAAGAATCAGTGCTACTTCTTTTTTCATACAGAACTTTTTGGTTATTTCAACTAACATTCATTTCCTTAATTTCCTCCAAATTTCAACCATTGGTAGCTTTTTCCAATTACACAATGGGAAAGAGATCGGGCTGTTATATCCCTTAACATAAACGTTCTTTGATGCCCAATGATATTTTTACCTCCCATTGCCCCTCACACACGGAGTCTAGTGGGTTGCATGGGGAAACAACTCATTTAATGTATAATGAATGATTTAATGAAGAGATCCATTGTCTATACAAACCCTAAAAAGGAAAATGCTAAAGAAAGAAAGAAAGGGTGGAAGCGTTCAAAATATTAAAAAAATTAAAAAATTTAGAAAAAAAAAAAAGCCGTCCTAGTTTCACAATAGCTGTTGTTAGGGGACATGTCAGGGCAGCCATAGGTGGCCATCCATTCTGCTAAGATGTTCATTATGTCTGCTACATTCTCATGATTAATCTACTAAGGACATGAAAGTTATGAATATGTAAGAAATACACCCTTCTCATGGGCTGGGGAAAGCTGCTGAGAATGTAGTATTAGAAATGAAAAGGCACTTTGGCCACTGACATCCCAGCTTCACTTCTCATTCTACGTGATGGCTCACACTAACGTAATCACTCGGAACCTCCACATGCTCATCTGCAAAATGGGTATGGAATGACAGCTAAGTTCCTGGGGGATGGAGAGATTTTATAACTCTTTTACTTTTAACTTTGTTTCCATCCAATCATTCCTTTTCCAGAGGGACTTGTAGAACATATATTCTTGAACGATAGAAAGAAAAAAAGAGTCATTCCTTTGGAAAAAAGAAACTGTTCAATAAAGCAAAATTCTAGAAGGTAAAAACTTACTAATTTTCTTTTCAGGAAACAGAGTTGTTGGCAAGAATTCTGCTTGTTTACACATAGTTTCTCCTCTAGAGGAGACTATTCTCGGTCCCCTGATGAGCTGTCTACCCAACAGAATGGAGGAATAGAGCTTTATTTCTTGTGTTATCTGAATGACATAATAGTGTTATGCGATTAGCAAGCCAGGAAGTGGGGCAGCCTAACAAATACCTTACCCAGTTTACAATCTAACAAATATATAAGCTAAAAATAAGGTCCATGTCGTTGGCTCATTGTGTTCAGAAATAACACTGTGGAGGATTTTTATTTTGAAGATGACAAAAATACTAAGGACTTTGGGCTCCTGCCCCGTCCATACTTTGTCTTAGTCTAACTCTGATCTGTTGGCAGACTTGCATTGCCTGTTCCTTGGACCCCTAAACTCATAACCGGAGGAAAAATCTTACTGAAGAAAATAAAAAAGGTTTTTAGATTTCTAATTTTTTCCCCTCTTTTCTTAATTCTTTCCTGGAAGTGGTGACACTAGCTTAGTTCCTCTGGTTAGGGGTATCATGAAGACATTTCAAATTGCATCTTTGCCTCTGACTTTTTACCCTGAAAGTCACCATACATGGGGAAAAATGGGAAATTGTTGCTAAATGTACCTTTATTTATAAAATATTCATTACACAATTTTCCAAAGAGGTGGCCAACACATATACTTTGTAAACGTTTTGTAGAATTTTGTAATGAATATTTTGTAAATAAAGGTACAGTCAGCTACAATTTCTCATTTTCCCTGTGTGTGGTGACCTTATGGACTTCCTGCATTTCACCTTTTAGCAGCTCCCGGTGCTTTCCCCGCTTTCTGTTCTCCCAACCCAGCCTCACAGTCTCCTAGCACAAACAGAGCTGTGATGTTAGGACTGGCTTGTTCTTCTTTTTCATCACTCAGTTTTTCATTTAATGTGCTGATGGCCAAAGTGCTCAAGACATTACCTATAACTAAAGAACTGCTAGACAATGGAAGCATAAAAATAAGACAAATCTTCCTAGACTCAGACTCACACTGTGCTGAACCAGATCTCCTGCAAACACCTCATCTTGCAGACAAGGAAACTGAACTCTAAAGAGAGGAAGAATCTGGCAGAGGATGTAGATAAGACTTATTTATGACCTTTAAATGTAAATTTGGTCTTAAAACACTAATTTGAGATGAAACAGATTTCTTTCTGTTTTCTTCTTCTTCCTTTTCTTTTTTTTCTAGGGAAAGGAACAGAGGCAAATGGGGAAATCCAGAACCCAAGTGGCTGGGATTGGAAAGGACATGGAAATTGGTTGTGTCGGGGGAGAGCAAAGCTTAAACGAGTAGAAGCAGAGTGTTCAAAAAGGAAATTCACCAGAAAAAAGTTAGGGACAAAGAATGAAAAGCTAAGGGGTTTATGTCATCGAGTAACCAGGTCAGAAACTGAAAGGCCAGATTTGAGAAATTATGTGGCCTGAATACCCTGAGACGCCAAAGACGAAAGGATCCTTCAAGGAACAATGAAAAGAAAGCTCCAGAGAGAAGCTGAGAATGTAAGGGATAGCTTAAAAGAAATTGGGTGAAATCTCAGAAAAGGTTATTCTTTCCTTAAGTGATTTAGGGGATTTAGAGACACAGTTTAACTCTGCACAGAAATTCTATAGAGTAGGCTGTAACCAGACTCCTTTAAACAAAACAGAGCGAACTATCATGATCTGCTGACCAGTAAGTAATGTGAAATCCAAGTTTTCACACTCTGGGATAAGGTAGGTCTTTCAACTTTAAATAACTGGCTGAGTATGAGATGCTGACTCTGTTAGTCTCTTCTTAGACTGTTTCTCACGATTGAGTTGATGGTTGCATCTATTACTGTGGGTTCAATCAAGGCAAAATTGACAGCATTAAAGAAAGACTGAGAATCAGTTGAAGATTTACTGTAAGTGAAAACACCACCAGAAATAGAGGATCTAAATCTACTTTCAAATAATACCAGAAACTACTGACTATGGCAACATTAAGGTCATGTCAACAGTGTGGATACCTGTTCTGCTTTGTGGCACGCATATGGCTTCATGGAAATAATGTCCAGAAAACAGTTATGCTCCTTATCGCCTGGGCAATTGCTCAATCTTGTAAAATCTTCTCAAGAGTAACTCATGCAAGGAAACCTGTGTTTATTATCGTGAAAATATTCAATAAATATTTATGGAGTCCTTACATTTTATAGGAGACCACAGAGTATCCAAAAAGTAATTCTGTAACATTGAGTAAGTTTACAGTGTCAGGTATGCTTGATAGAGTTTATCTATGTGTACCAGGTAGCAGGTTGCTTGAGTACAGAGCTTGCCTTCTGTAGTAGTGTGGCAGCTTTGGGGATTTTTGAATGAAGCAGGATCCCCACACAGGTAAAGTTGCTAACTTAGTCCTCAGACTTCATTTATTGTTAAAAAAAGAACAAGAATCTAACAATTGAGATATTATCTCTCCAAACTACAGATATAAATAGCTATTTTTAGAAAGAAAAATGCCATGCATGATAACTATGTTAAAATCTCTACATAAAGTCAGCAAAACAAGGGGAAGAGATAGGCCAGAGATATGAAGATGAATTATTCAGATCTACCAAGTGTCACTCAAGCTGTTCTGTTGTGAAGATTTGCTCATTAATGTATTCCTTTATGTAATCTTCTTAAATGTCTACAAGGTACGTGACAGTACAAAATAACAGGACAATGTGTCTAGCCTCAAAAATCTAAAAATCTGTCTGGCAACAGAAACTCTCTCCACCTGAATATCTATGATGTAATACATGTTGTGTTGAAGACAGGGAGAGAAGGGGAAGAAAGGTGAGAACCATCGCGTAAAGACGGTGACATTTAACCCAGGACTTAATAGAATAGAATATTTGTAAGACAACCGAGTAAAGAAAGCACATTATGGACAGGGTAATAGTTTATATAAACTTAGAGAAGCATCACTGTATATTTCCAATTCACATATCTATGAAAACTTAATATGAGAGAGATGCCATTAAAAATTAGTGAGGATAAAATGACTATTTAATCATGCTGCTGGGAAATGAGATAGCCCTGTAGGGGCAGGGAGGGTATAAAACGAAATCTCTACCTTACACTACAGAAAAAATTAAATCTCAGAAACAAATTCATACACTATTGAAAGGCAGTAAAAGGAGGAAATAACAGATCGTATTTATGATCTAGAGGTAGGTTAAATAAACAACAAATGCACACACTATTGAAATTATTACAATATTTAAATATGTTACACAAAAGCCATCATAGACAAAGTACAGATATTTGGCAACTGGGGAGGGATTTCTGCAAAACATTTAGAAAATAAAACAAGCCAAGGAGGTAGCTTACATTTATAATCCTGGCACTCTGGGAGATCAAGGTGGGAGGATGGCTTAAGGCCAGGAGTATAGGACTAGCCTGGGCAACATAGAAAGACCACTGTCCTACAACAATAACAAGAAAAAAAAAAAAAGAAAGAAAAGAAAATGAAAGAGAGAGAGAGAGAGGAAGACAGAGAGAGAGAAATAAAAAGAATGTCTGTAATATGTGCCTGCAATCTTACCCATTCGGTAGGCTTGAGGCAAGAGGATCACTTGACCCCAGGAGTTCCAGGCTATAGTGAGCTAAAATCACACACTTGATCAGCCTGGGTGACAGAGACATTGTCTTAAAAAAAAAATTGGCAAAGAATATAAATAGGTGTTTCACATAAAAGGGGAGAGCGATTACCCTGTAAGCATATGAAAGTTTGCTGAGCTTCCCTCATAATCTGGGGAAACCACAATTAGATATAATTTCAGATTTGTCAGTTTGGCAAAACATTAAATGTTTGATAACAGCAGATGTGAGCAAGATATATGGAACCATGAACTCTCATATACTATGGTCTTATTAAAAAAAAACTTTTGTGATCAATTTGGCAGGATGTAGCCAATTTGAAGCTATATGCTCCCTTAAACTCCTTAGCTTCACCCTAATATATAACACAGTGAACTCTGTCTAGTAAATGTGCCCAAGGGATGTGTAAATAATGTGGACTGCAACATTTTTGGTGAAAGACAAAGCTAAAACAAAAACAAACAAAAAACATCAATATCCATTAAGAAGAGAAAGAAGCAATTAAAGATGAATAAACTAGACCGATGAGTATTAACATGAATAAATCTTAAAAATAGAATAATGATTAAAAATTGGGTTTTAGGTGGATAATACCATAGGCAAAGTGAGAAAAGATGCAAAACAATATTATTATTTTAAGAGTAAAAATACAAAAATACAAATGGCTGAAACTAATAAATTCCAAATTCAGGATCATGGTATTTCTGTGATGTTTTGTTTCATTTAAAAAAAAATTGTAAAGTAAATCAAGGTGGATCCCTTGGTAGTGACATTTATTAGATTGTCCCTATAATTTTCTGTGAGTTCTGTTTGCTGGACAGTGTGGAATCGGGTTTCTCAATTGTTTATATGAAGCTTGGGAATCACTCCAAGAGAATTTTTTTCAAAGATGACATTTGCAGCAGTTCCCTGATCAGTGGGGCTAACCCGATTATGAGGCTGGCTTATTCTTGTAGCAGCCATGAGGGTGCCTCTCTGTCCAATGGCATACTTTCTTATTGGTTGTTCACTGTGTTCTGGTATCTTCTTCCTAAACATGGGTGTGACACTTTAAAAGGTTAGGACATTCTCAGCACTTAGGAGTAGGTTAACGTTTACTGTAATTTAGGATCACGAAACCCAGTAATTAATAATTACTTCACAGACTAAAAAGTTTCCCCAAGTTTAGCAAAGCATGAAATAAAACAAGGCAGAATGAACTCCTGTTTGTTTGGTTTTGTGGACAGTCCCATCAGCCAGCTCAACAAGGGCCAGGAGGAGCATCTTCTCTCTGTCCCACTTGGCATGAGCAGGGATCTCAAAGGCTGGAAGCTGGAATCATCAGAGTTCACTCACTTTCTAGCAGATGATATTGGCTGTAGGTTCAGATCTTAGCTAGAGTCGTCAGTTGAAACAGCTCCTTGTGGCCCGGGCTTCCTCACAAAGTGGTGGCTTCATTAGTTTTTTATCACTGCTTCAATAAATTACCATAAATGGAATGGCTTAAGTCAACTCAGATTTATTACCTTCAGGTTCTATAAGTCGAAAGTCCGATAATAGGTCTCACTGGCCTAAAATCCGCTCATCCCAGTCTGTGTTCCCCTCTAATGAAGGCTCCGGTCTAGGCAGAGCCATTTTCCTGTTCGTAGAAGCTGCCCTCATCCCTAGATGTACAGCCCCCTTCCTCTCTCTTCAAAGCTAGCAACACTGCATCCCTCTGGGTTTTTCTTCCATAGTCACATTTTCTTCTGACTCTGAACCTTCTGCCACCCCTCTTTCTACTTTTAAGAACTTCTGTGATTATAATTGGGTGACTTACATAATGAAAAATAATATTTTCATCTCAAGTTCCTTAATTTAACTACATCTGCCACGTTGGTTTTGCCGTGTAAGGGAATATATTCACGGGGTCCAGGGATTGGAACACAGGGGAACCGTCACTCTGCTTGCCACAGTGGCTGAGTTGCAAAGACAAGCATCCTGACAGAGCGAGCAGGGTAGATGCTACATCACCTCTTATGTCTGAGCCCTGAAAGGCACACAGTATCACTGGCATTGTCATCATGTCCACAAGGTTTCAGGTGGAGAGGGAACAGACTATTGATGAGGGAAGTGAAGCTTCTAGAAAAACATGTGAGTACAGAAATATGGCTCTGGCCATTTTTGTCAAATGCAGCCTTCTGCATATGATGTGACAGATGAAAACACAAGCTCTGGGGTCTAAATGTCTACGGCAAAATCCTGGCTCTTCTACTTAGTAGTAACAACAGAGTGCCCTTGAGAAAATCAACTAACTTTTCCAATTTCCAGTTCTTTGACTTGCAAAAAGAGGACAATAACAGCACTACCCCAACGGTTAGAGGGATTAAATGAGATAACTTATACACAAAACTTAGTATGATGCCTGGCTCACAGTAAAACCTCCATAAATGTTGCTACCAACCAGCTGTGTAAATTTAGGCAAGTTACTCAAACACTCTGAAGCTCAGTCCCTTCATATGTAATATAAAAAATAAGAGTATTTATTTCATAGAATTTTTATAAAGATTAAATAAGTTCAAGTATGGTTGGTGGATAATAAGCATTCGATAAATATTACACATATATAATCATAATTATATGCATATATTCAAAATTATATACAACTGTTGGTATAATTATAATAATTAAATGTGACAGATTATTCCTAATCACTACCCCAAGAAAGCAACACGATACTACAAAAATTAAAAAGGAATTAAAACCAGGAGGCCATATGTGCAATACTATGAAGAACCTCAAAAATTATTTGTTAAATTTAAGTTTTTAATGAGGTTTTCCAAATATGCACCACAATGAAAATAATGCCGTGAATGTTATAGCAGTATAAATGTGTGCACTGATTCATCATAAACCACTGACACTGGGCCCAGCCGGCTACGGTTTGAACAACAATACTTAGAAGGATATGGAGCTCAAAGGAGGAGGAAAATGGTCAGTGTGAGGCTTTGATGATTATTAATCCTGTCCAGGCTGTAAAGGACTCAGAGAGCCATATCTGTCTAAGCTCACTGAACCCAGCCAAGACTGCTTGGAGCAATGCCTTAATTACACGCTGATTAGAATGGCACTGCTTAGAAACAGATTCCAAATTAAGTCATTGTTGTTCGTCTGTAAGTTCTTCTAGTATGTCGTACTGCTGTGTCTGATCTGTATAAACCGACGAAAGATAATGCTGTTTGAAAAATTTCTAAAATGCTGTGTCTATGTTCAAAAGTTCTTGTTTGAAAATGGTATGCTTGTTGGAGAAAAGCCAGAGCTGGCAGGTGCACGCAGCTCCTCCAGGACCCTCCAGGATCAGGACCCCGTTGTGATGTCACTAGCAAAGCCACTTCCTGTCAGGGTCTGCTTCATGGGCACCGCCACTGCTCTTGCACAAGGCTCCTGGCTCAGAAGGACGTGGGGGGACTGGGGTTCCATGCTTTGTGATCTTTGGATTTGTATTTTGTAATGAAGTCTGATGAGACTATGAAGTGAGTGGAGGGAGGGTGGCTTAGAGCCCGGCTAATGTGAGTGTCAGCCTTTCCTGCTCCCTCACTGCCCTGGGACAGGTTTGGGCAATCAGGTCTCTACCTTCTGGGCTTCCAGGCCCCAGCTTTCCCCCTTCCTATGCTGTTTCCACTGCCACCTTCCATGAGGGGCGAGGACAGCTCGTGGTGAGGGGCACATTCTGTCACTGTGTCCCACTGGTGGGGGCCTGGTGTTAAACATGGAGGAGTTTGGGGGAGGGTGAGCCTGCACCCCACAGGATCTCAGAGCAGAGTGTCCAGGGTTACTAACGCCTCAGGGCATTTGATGGGTGACTTGGAGAGCCTCTTTGCCACTTCTGAACAAGACACCCAGCATGCCCCCCTTGAAAGCTTGGCTTCCTCAGGGCTGTCCATCCATCCTGACTTGAGCAGTAGACTTGGAAAAGGAAGACTGGTGAATTGGTCTGGGGATCTGGGAATCCCCAGGTGTGAGGCCTGCACGTGCCCTCTGTGTGTTCGTCTGCCTGAGGGAGTGCAGGATTACAAGTGAGAGAAAGCTTCCCAGGGAGGTCAGCAGGGAGACCGCCTAAGAAAGAGAAAAGATTTACATGTCTTTATTTATTAGAGACAAAGTCTTGCTCTGTCACCCTGGATATAGCGCAGTGGTGTCATCATATCTCACTGCAACCTCAAACTCCTGCCTCCATTTCCCAAGTGCCTGGGAAAGTTTCAAATTGCAGTCCTTTTAGTGACATTTTCTTCCTGAATTTTGAACACAGGGTCCCCCAGTTTTCATTCTGCATTGGTCCCGGCAAACTATACAGCCAGCTCCGCTCCAAGCGATCACTGAATTTCCTTAATTTCTTCAACGCTAAGCAGTGGTGGAAGTGAATTAGGACCCAGTCTAGGGACGCGCTAGGCTGACTATAGAGGAGGCAATTCCGCTGGTCTGAATGGCAGCAATTCCTAAGGTGAATCGAATGTGGCTTCAGTACTGAGCTCAACCCGCTCTCTCAAAATAGTCTTTAAATTGGCCGCTGGCCGGCAGTCTCCAATTAAACTCCCATTCTGATTCATGTCTGTGGTTTGCTCTTGGCACTTTTTTAACTGAAAGCAGACTTGCAATTGGTTAAAACTGCATAATGATTTTATGGATTTTTAAAAATGCTTCTTACTTTCGGCTGTTTCGTTTTTTCCCTTTTTAATGGCTTTTGTTTATCTCGTTACAACAGTAATAATGATACAGCTCAGCTCATATGTAGGCGAAGTAGTTACATTTGAGGGACTCCATTAAATAATCCAGCAACTTCCCACAAATATTCTGCTAGCCTTCCACTAAGGGTTTGTTTTTTTGTAGTGAAAAATTGTTCTTGGGAAGCATAAATAGCCTCCTCCTTTAGGCTTAAAAGGACAGGATACAACAGAAGCTGACTTGCTACAGGATTTTCAAATCGTGATGGAAGAGCCAGAGGGACAATAGTGCAAATGTCCCCAGAAGGAATTTTTTCCCCTCCTGTATTTCTTTTCTGCTCAAAACTGGCTTTGCACAAGTCAATAAATATCATGGGATGTTAAACACATTCCTTCCACTCACGTGTCATGTCTTCAAAAAATCGGAGCAAGTTTTGCGTATTAAAACATATATGGAGGGTACCAAACACATCTACACATTTTAAGAAAGGGAAATGCCATATTAAAATGGTCATACTCGATAAATACTGATAACAAAAGATAAATATAAGTCATGTTAAGCACTTCTCGTCATAACAGAAGTCAAATGTGACTTGAACATAACAATTTAATACATTTTTTTTCCTTTCTTAAAATGTGTGTACAATTTGGCACACTCTGTATCTTCTTTCTTCTTCACTTCTTCACTATATTGGACACATGTTTCAGAAAAGAGTTATAGAGAAGCCACATGCTTGAATTAAAAGTGGTGGTGACATTTTAATTAAACAATACATTTTATTTTTAATAACCAACGGGCAGTAGCAAGGAAGATATTAACAAGTGGCTAGGACAGGGGAGTGGATGCAGCTGACAACAGTTCTGGTAGATTAAAGGTGAGGGGCGGTAAGAAAAGGGACATAAGGAAGGCTCCTCGGTGTTAGTTAGGCCCAAGCAGCTGAGTTGCCCACGTGCCATTTACTCAGCAGGAGGAAATTGGTGGAGGAACTGGTTTGGGATAAAAGTAAACCAAGGATTCCATTTTAGACTTGAGATGCCTTTTAACATGTAAGTGGAAAAGTCGAGGATGCAGTTAGATACTAAAGTCTGGGCCAAAGTTGAATATATACGTGCAGCGGTAATAGCCCAGAGCTTTCACAGGGAGTTGTGAAAGCCAGCCAGATCACTGGGGGCCAGACTGCCCTCAAAAAGAGCAGCAGGACTGAGCCTGCAGTCCGAGGCACCTGACGTCTGGAGGTAAGGAGCAAAGGAGATTCCAAAGGGATTCTCAGGGAAGTTGGAGGAAAAGCATAGGGTCACCTCAGCCAACAGGGCAGGAGGGTATTTCAAAGAGCATCTGGTCCACTTTGTCATATCAGAACAGGAGTCACAAGAGCAGAGGGAGGAGAAACTATGGGATGAACGTCATGGCAGTCAGTTCTGACCCTGAGGAGAGAAATGTTAGTGCAGTGGTAGAAAGGAAACTCAATGAAAATGATTGAGAAGACAATATGCACCATACTTTGAAAAAGGTTTGCTGTGAAAGAATGAAGAGGCTGATGCTAAGTGGAGCTGAACTCAAATTGTTTTAATTTGTTACAAAATGGTGTTAGCAGATACACTTCGCTGCTAGGGACTGAATGGTGCCCCTCCCTTCATATGTTGAAGTTCTAGGTCCCAATTTGGTCAGAGGCCATTTAAGTAAATAATAGAACTGGTGTCTTATGAGAAGAGGAAGAAACACCAGAAACCGATCAATCAATCAATCTCTCCCCCCACCTTATTTTCTCCCTTTCTCTCTCTCTTTTTCCCCACCCATGTGCACATAGAAGAAAGGCCAGATGAGGACATGGGAGAAGGAGAGAAGTTACAAATCAAGAGTGGAGGCGTCACCAGAAACTATCAACCCTGCTAGCACCTTGATCTTGGACTCCCAGCCTCCAGAACTGGGAGAAAGTAAGTATCTCTTGGATGAGCCGTCCAGTGTTCAGTCTCTGGTTATGACTGTACCAGACACTTACATAGTCTGTGTAATTCCAAAGTCTCATTTAAAATTAAAGCATTTTTTAATGCTTTGCTAAAGTATTTCTCACTTTTCTGTTAATTTCAATCTTGATTCAGTATTTTTTTTAAATTTCAGCCAACTCATCCTCTAGATTACCCTCCATTTCAGCAAATGTACTGATATTTAAACATTAAACATTTTCTCAGGCCAAAAATCTCAGCGCCATCCTTGACTATGCGCCTTCTTTTGTATACCACCTCCAATCTTCTGTTCTCCTTCACTTCCTGAGTTTTAGCTACCATCATGTTAGTTGGAAATCCCTCCTAATTGGTCACCACATCCGCTTCACCTCCTCTGCAGGTAATTTCCTGTGTCACCTAAATAATGCATCCAGACTATAAACCAAGTCTTACCTTACCTCTGTTCTTGACATTGTAATGGTTTTCCTTCTTGCAGAATAAAATCCAAAGTTTTCACTGTGGCCACAAGGCTGCCATAATATAACCCTCGCTACTTCTTTATATCACGTAAACATTTTTATATAACAACCAACTTGAAAATTCCTTGGCTTCACATGACCTTTATTATCATTGCATGTCTATAGCTTGGTGAGCAGTTGACTGATCCTGCTGGACTCAATCCGGATGCCTTGGCTGGGCAGCTCTGCTCCCTTAGGCACCAGAAGGCTAGCCTAAGCTGCTCTGCTCACAGCAGTGGGAGACAGGTGAGAGGGAGAGCAGGAACAGATCCAAAGCTTCCTAAGGTTCATACTCAGAAATGGACATATTGTCATTGCCATCCAGAACAAGTCACATGGCTACATGCAAAGTCAAGGCTGGGGAAACATACTATTCCTCTTTAGAGGAAAGAGCTTCTACGTAAGACAGCAAAGGATGTGTATAGGGAAGAGTCAATGATTTTGACCAGTAATACAGTCTTGTGCTTAGATCTGACTTGCTAATTCCTTCCTGTGGCTCCCTTGACTTTCAGGTACACACTTGCCAATCAAGCTGGCACCTCAGAGCCTCTGGACTGTGGTTCCTTCTGCCTGGGCTACTCCTTCCCCAGATGATCACACCGGCTCTTATTCATTTCACTCAAGTCTTTGTTAAAATACTGTATCCTCAAATGTTCCCACAACCAGGGATGAGCAAACTATTGCCTAAATCAGTTCTTGCACACTGTATTTTTGCAAATAAAGTTTCGTTTGATCACCACCATGCTCATTCATTCATTATCTACACCTTCTTTTGCATTAGCATGGCAGAATTAAATACTTACACCAGAAACTTCCAGAAAGCTGAAAATATTTATTATCTGATCTTTTTGAGAAATTTTGTGTACCTGTATTTTATCTTATTATCTTATTACCACACTTTATTTTCTCCTCAATGCTTATTAGTTCTTGACATCATAAATATGAATTTGTTTATCTGTTTCTGATTGAGCTCCCTCACCAGAATATAAGCTTATTTGGGGAGGGTTTTGTCATATTTGATGCTGTATTTCTAGTCCAAGAAATGTGCCAGGAATTCTGAATTGTGTTTGGGTCTCCTTTGAGTCTTTGTGTAAGTGTCGCTTTCTCAATGAGGACTCCCCTGAAGACCTATGCCCTCTCCCTCTGCCCTACATATTTTCTTTACTTTATGGACCTTATTGCCTTCCCCCTACTTTTTAACTGTATTTTAACAATTTTACTGTTGATTGTCTGACTTGCCTTGTGACAATGTAAACAACACAAGGGCAAAAATCTTTATCTGAAATGTTTACTTGGTACAATGCCTGCCATATGAGAAGTGCTCTATAGATATTTATTGAATATTGGAGTAAATAGATACCACATCTTAAGACTCAAATTTTAAAAATCAAAATTTAGAGAATAAACTAAATGAAAAACTATCGTATCATTGTTCAGTGTTTAGGAGATTCTTGAGAAAAATATACAAATGAGACTGATATTCTACAGCATGCCCGTCTAAGGAGATTTCTTTGCCCTAGAGCAGAAAGCCTAACTGCACAGCAACCAGGTGTGTCAAGGGTGTTATGACCTTCTCTGAAAGGTGTGCTGCCCATCAGCATCAGGGGAGAATGGAAGGAATTAGCAAATATCTGCTCAAAGCCCCTCTACTTAGGTATCTTGCTCATGAGCTCTCTACAACATGCATATTTCGGTAAAGAGAGAGATGTCCTTATGTATTCCAAGTAAAGTAAAAGGAAATTCTAATCAAATTTCGCCTTGGTCCCCAAATTTGTGCATCTACAGGAATAATAACAGAAAGTGGTGGAAGTCAGAACACTCCCCTGGCCTCGATCGAATGTTAGATGAATCATGAGAGTAGTTTCTGCATCTCCTCTGTTGTCTCACTCTCCACTCTCAGCCTGAGGAGTGAGGATCCTACGGGAAATGAAAATTATTTATTACCTGTAGGAGGCGGGGAACAGTTCAGGCAATACCCAGATGTACCCAGATGAGTTGGGGCGAAGGGATGGTTCTCCTCCATTTGTAAAGGCTGCAGCAGGAGCACTTCTCAGGGGCAGGAGCAGCTGCCTGTCATCTGGATGCCCTGTGGCTTCTGCCCATTTCCCAAAGGTGGGAGGAGGAGGACGTACAATCCCTCACTCATGTGGTCTAGTTGAATAAATAGCTACTAGGCAGAAACCTGGTTGACAGTAGCTTTCTTATTGCATGCTGTATGCTCCTGGTGCCCTGCCATTTCCCCTTGCCCTTAGCGCCCTGGGGTACAGCAACCCAACTCCAACTACCAGCACCTGCTCTTCTTTGGTTGAGGGTTTTCTTTTGCTTCTGGAATCTACTTGACCACCCACACAGACCAGAGGAGCAGGGGGACTAACATCCCAGGAACAGCCTTGACCGGCGGCTGGCAGGAGCTGATGCATAAACACCCCAGCTCCCTCACTTACCCAGGGGGGATACCTCTGAGATGTGTGTTCTACATGGGCTCCCAGGGTCTTCCCAGTGAGACTGAGCAACAGTTGCCTGCAGTGGTGACTTGTTTGATAATGTGACATTTACTGGCTGTCGTCACTTCCCTCTCCCACTTCCCTCACATTCACTCTCACTGGTGCTTTCTTTCACCTTCAGAATAAACTACGTGCAATCAAATTATAATTTCAAGTTTTGCTTCTGGGGAAATTGAAACCAAACAACATGCCTATCCAATTCATACAGATCTTTAGTACCCTACTCTAACGTCATTGTGTTCAATCGATCTTATTTTTATTTCAAATGTTAGGGAAAACATGTTTATCTTTAAAAACCACATTCTCTGCTTTAGGAGTAGTATATTAAAAGGTTTGGGAATATTTAGTGATAACCTTTCTCGGAGCTTTCTTGTTCTTAGTTACAAATTCATGTGTCATTACAACCTCAAAGAATTAACAAAATATCCATAGGTATGTTTACTTTTAGATTTTTAATATAATAAAATATCTTTAGATCTGACAGTTCTTTCCTAAAACCCAAGGCCTTAATTTCACAGGTGAGAACACCCTAGGCAATAAAAAGTTTGTGAAGTGCCTGCTTTAAGATCTCATTGCTAATTGATTTCACAGCGGAAATTATCAATTAAATTCGGATATCACTTAGAAGTTAATATTATTTGATGCCTCGTCAGGTGCTCTACATCCACTCCTTTCTAGGCATTCCCAGTTGTACCTGTTTCAACTCCTTTTTTTTAACATGTGTGCTTCCAGATGGTTTGTGAAAAGAAGATTTGTCTTTATTTCTTTGGCCTTTAAAAGCAGGAGAGTGTTAGCTTCATAATAGAGAAGAGGCTTCTTTTTGTTATTTCTAAGTTTATCTGAATAAGCAGTTATTTTTTTCAGGGAAGAGGAAATGTCCTTACCTTCTCTCTCTGCCAATTTCTGTAGCCATCACCTACAGAAACAGCCATTTTGTTGTAGCAGAAATAATGATTTGCCTCCTGGAGCGTGGAAAGCATAGGAGAGACCCTCTTGCCACCCTCAGGAAATACACATGGCCTGTGTGCTTGTCTATTTCAGCACGGTCTCTGCCAGACCCAGAGTGTGCACCTCGCCGAGACGTTCACGCTCACCTGTCCCACAGGCCGCCTTGACCCTGTCACAGCCCTCACCTATAGGATGGGTATGCCCTTTCCTGCAATCAGAAAACCCATTCCACTGCTGCTGGGACCTTGTGCTGTAGCACCCTGGGTTGCCTCGGCCTTGCACAGGGCCCAGGGGCAGACTTCCTTCAGCCAGCTTCCGTCACTATCCCATTCACCTGATCAGAAGCTTCAGGCTGACCTAACTCAGCCCATAGAGGTTCTGTTTTCCCACTGGGCTGGTTAACACAATCCAGACAAGCCAACATCACAGATTTTGAATTAAGAATAATTTTTTGATTGGCAAAACATGTAGCACAAGCATGTTGCCCATCCTCAGGGTGGGCATCAGAACAGAGAATGCTCAGTGACTTTCCTAGAATCTCATTGTACCCTCCATGGATTTGAGAGAAACAAAATCTAGCCTCTTGATTTCATCTTACCTTGACATTTTTACTGCCTGGTGCCTGTTTTTGTTTGCTTTCCCTCCAGTTGATCTGTCGGGAAATGTATAATGGTTAATTTCCTCCTAAAGAATAACTCATCTCGGGCAGTGGATGATCCATACATCTGCCAGGCTCTCAAGGATCTCATGCATTATGTGGCCCAAATGGCTACATTAGAAAAAAAAAAAATTCCAATTAGTGAAATTTAAATATGGAATTTCTTTGAATAGCAATTCTCCTTTCATATGTTACCACATCCTGATCAATGGCACCAAAAAAGCAAGAGGTTTCTCTTATTGCTATGTATTTTTATTTCCCTCCAAATATCAATGCCACATCAACTGTTAATCTGAAAAACCTCATTTAATGTCAGCTTGCTCACAGTTATGAAAATTCAGGTAATGTATTCCTGTTACTAATTGTATTTGAGAAAGTGTTATTAATTTCATATATCAAGTTCGTAGTGGCCATCTGTTCCCTCCGAACTGCTGCGTCTCCCTCCATCTGCCCTGTTTTTCTTCTGCTAATCGGGTGGCAAGGGCTCAGATGATCGGGAAGTTTCTCTCTGACTTTTGATTTGTCACTCATCATCAAGCCAGCTGTGCATTTGTAACAGACTCCTCCGACGGGTGGTGGTGAATTTAAATCTGTCTGGTTTTCTTTCCTTCTTTTTTTTTTTTTTTAATAAAACTTTTTTGTCAAAAAATGTTTAAAGGAAGCCAGATTGTATTTTCTACACTGTAAAATGTGCTTTGCTGCCACTAATTTGGCTGCATCTGCACTCTCATGAATATAGATGAAGGTACATGGCCAGGATATTATTAGGGACTGCAGCGAGCAGGGAAGAATTTTAAATGTGGCAAGATACCATAGTTTAGATTTCTGAGAACATTAGGACAAACTAACGTGAAACTGCTGACATTTGCTAGCTTTAAGTTCAAGATGAGTTTTTGAATCTCAACCACAAAGATTCGTTTTTGAATATTTTTGCATGTGTGTGGTTGGGCAGGGGAAAGAGGTTATGAGAGAGAAGGATTCTGGGAGAATATTATTAAGTCAGAAAATGTCTTCATATCATGTTTTTTCTCCTTTTCTCCCATAAATCATGGAGTCAATGTGCAAGTGATTTGTCTGAGTTAATGTCTCATAATTAGGCAAGCAGGGCCCAATGTTAACTAACACAGGACTTTCCAAGGAACTTCGATTCACCCTATGGAATCAGATGTTAGGTTTACAGATCTATAGACTGGAAAACGAACCTAGGTACCAATCACTTATTGTTTGTGATTATTTGTTATATATTGTAGTGCTAAGAACAGGTTATAAGCAGTAGATATTTACTAAAATGGCATTCATCTTTTCTTTTCTTCTTCTTCTTTTTTTTGCCGGGGCTGGGTTTAAACCCACCACCTCCAGCCTATGGGGCCAGCACCCTACTCCTTTGAGCCACAGGCGCTACCTGGCATTCATCTTTTCTGATCAGCATTTTTCCCAAAGTTCAATAGATGGTTGCATCAATTAGATGTTTTAAAATGATTAAATAAGTTTTATTTTGCCCTCCAAGTGACTCACTGTAACTTGATATAAGAAAATATTCAACTCATAGTCAACAAACATTTATTGCAAGTACACTTTTAAGAACAGAGAGAAGCCTGAAATAATGGGATAATTTCTGTCCTCAAGAAACTTTAAGTCTGTTTTAACTTTCATGGCCTTGCAGATGTAATCAAGCTAAGAGGAGGTCATATTGGATTGGGGCCTGGTATCCTACTAAGACAAAAAGAAAAGCCACAGAGAGGAAACACAGGGTGAATACCAGGTGATTATGAAGCCAGCAACTAGACAAAGCATTTATAAGGCAAGGAACACCCGGGGTTGCCAGCAGCCACCACAAGGGAGTAAGAGGCAGGGAAGGATTCTTCCTTAGAGCCTCCTGATGATTTCTGGCCTTGCTGAGGCCTTGATTTCAGACCTCTGGTCTTCAGAACCAAGAAAGCAAATTTCTATTGTTAAGCAGCAAGTTTGTGGTAGTTTGTTTCTGCAACCCTAGGAAACTAAACACTGTACTATAATGCAACTTACGACATTAAAAACAAGAAGATTGAGCAGTACTTTTCTGTTAAATTTCTAAAATTTATGTTTTAATTTCCACATAGGGAGTCAAAGTTCTCATGTTTCTCAGCGTCTTGAAGGAGAGCCCCCACGATGTTTTAACTGTTTCTGAAACAGTTTTCTTTCTTAAAAACTTTTCGATAAAAACAGAATGATTGTGTAACCGTCAAGTATTTTTAAATTACCAGTGTTAATGACATGAGAAAGATGATGGAAGAAATACCAGATGTAAATTATTTCAAGGAACAATGAGAAATACTATTTTGCATTACTGTAACTTCTTTACACATCTTTTATTGGGGAAATTATGTTGTCGGATTTTTCCCTAGAGGATTTTTGCTTTTCTACTAGGGATGCTGCTACCAACCAGAAACAAGTTCCAGTTCCATTTTTTTTTTTTTACCTTGTCTTATGATAGAATTCATTCATTTATTAAAAAAGCACTTTGCATATCTGCTTGTCTACTAAAAGTAAAATCTGAATACCAACATGTGACTTTCTCAAGATGATGTTGAGGGTTGTCAGAACTTTCCAGATCATTAAGAATAAAAAATCGAAAACCTACATATCCTTTCCATCCCTCGCTGATGCCTGCTCCCTAGGCTGTCCCATGCCTACCATAAAAGTCCCCAGAGATCCTGTGGGGGCCCCTTCCCTTCCTTATCATCTAGCTCTCGAGGATTCTAACTCATTCAGATCAGTTTTTGATTGACGTCAGCACTCAGTAGTTCTAAAAAAGCTATCTTCTTTAAATTGTCCTAAATGCTGCCCTTACTGAGACAACCTTACAAATCAAAGTGTGGTCCAGGGACCAGCAGCATCAGTATCACCTGGGAGCTTGTTATTAATAAAACACAAACCCTCAGGCCCTGAATCAGTGAGACATTTCCAAACATCTTTTCCTGTGATTTGAACGGACACCGAAGTTTGAGAGGCAGCGCTATCCAACACGTGCTTGTTTTTCCGTGCAAATTTCCAAAGCAAGGCCTGGCAGTACCACTGGGTTCTCAGACACAGAATCACTCTCCTTGGGACACGCCTTTTTCTATTTCGTTCATAGTATCCCTCTTTTCTGTCTTCATAAATCTTTAATATTTACAGAATTTGTGTGTGAAGATAAAAGGTAGAAAACGACCCAAGAGCATAGGTGCCACCCTGCAGGATCAGTACTGATGCTTTTCTAATATACCATGTTCTTGTATGCCAAGTCCTTGGAATGTTGTTAATGACATTAATAGAATATACCCTAACAACACGGAAGGGAAGACTAAGTCCATTTAACCAATAGTTCTGTTTCCTTTCCCTAGGTACATAATGAAGTAGATTCACTTTTCCCATGACACTGGGCTGCCTGATATTTTGCTGTGTTACATGACGTGCTTCAGCATGACTAATACATCCCAGCTGGTCTCAACAGCAGGAAAATGTGTTGTGGGGGGAGGGGGCGGCCTGGTTAGGAGGTTGCGCATGCGCACACAGAGGCTCTGTTGTGTCTATGTTTAGAGTTGGGGGTGGGGTGGGAAGAAAGAATGAATGAAAGGGGGGGGTGGTGAGGAAATCCCAGGAGTTCTAAAGACTTGAAATTTTTCAAGCTGTCATTTACCTTTGCAAAGTTGTGGTTGGTGACTGTGTTTACAGGCTTGGGTCTGTAAACAGCACATGTGCAAACCGTTAGCTATTGTTTTGAAAATGACAGTATGGCCAATAATTTCAATTTCAGTGTTTAAGCGTGAACCAGATGACGCTATGTTTTATTTAAAACTGGGCATGTATCATGAGGGTGGAAACTTGTACCTCTCAAACACTTTTATATTGTGCAGTGTGCCATATGTTGCCTGCTTTCAGGTTTTTAAAGTGATTGCCTACTGCCTAAAGGTAGCTAGCTTGTCTCAAGATTATAATCTGAATCTTGCTTGAGGGCAGAAATGAACCCATTAATTTAACAGCACACTAATGGGATTGGTATAAAGGTGTTAATTCTATTCAATATTCCTTAAGGATTAGGTTGAGTGATAGTTTGGTAAGAAAGGAAAGGGGTAAAAAATCAATACATAAAAGGTATACCGTCATACAAAAGAGTTGGCCAATGTGTTTTTAAGTTGTCTAAAAAAAATAAATAAAAAAGCCAAACTCGTTAGCTAGATGAAATCATTTCTAACTTAAGATTCTTTTCAAAATCTTAAATTACAAAGTAAATCTTCCTTCTTTTACAACTTTGGATGGAGACCAGTTTCTTGCTCCCTATTTATTCTCAATAAAGACGAGAATGCAGGCTAACATTTGCTCCGACTTATCCTGGGTATGTATTCAAGAAAGCTGCTCAATGCATGTTCTAGCTGAATATTTACTTTTGATGAGATTTGGGCAGGTCACTGAATAAAAGACCGATCACTGCCCTCTCCCACTGCTTTTAAAAATGTTTATCTGATGTTCAGCTGAAGAGAGAGGCACCTAGCTCTGAAATGACATTCACGGGCTAAATGCGATTAGCTTGTGTGGTCCTTGACCCTTTTGAAGATGCGGGCAACTTGAGTGGGTGAAACCTGCCCCATGTTTTTGATAAGTGTTGCCCAAACTTCTGTTTTTCCTTCCTTAGAGGAATGCTCCTCCAATCTTAGGGAGTCCAAGGCCTAAGCTTAGTAACCTAGATAATTGTTTGTGCTGAGCGCCTTTGTCCAAGCATTTTGCTCCTGAGATTCCATTTCTGTCTCCTTCAAAGGAGACCCTTTGTCATCGCACTTCCACCTCACTAAGTAGTCATCCCAAATACCATCAGCACTTAATTTGCTTAATACTAGTATCCATGTTAAACTAATATCTTCCTTTAAAAAAAATGGGCAGTTTATAACAGGATTTCTTATCAGGCAGTAACTATCTAGGTTTATTTTAAAAAGCCCTTTCTTGTTAGCATAAAAACAAAACCCAGCCCTGACAGAAGATTAGGTTTCCCTGCAGGCGGGGTTCAGACAGTTTCTTCTTTGTGTTTGGCTCTCGTCTTTTGTAAGATGTGACCAGCAGCCTTATTTGGAGGCCTGGGAGGGAAGAGATTAAGTTCTCCTCAGCTGGCTGTCCGAGGGTGTGGCTTTTTAACATTTTGGCTAACAGATGGTGACAAACCAACAGGTGCACCCAGATCACTGCACCAAGCTTTTTACATCTGCTGGGCACACAAACAGCAAGCTTGCTGCAGCTCCCCCACGCCAGCTGGGGCCTTGGCTGCTATCACGCCTGGCCGCAACAAGGTGCAGAGAGATGGAGGCTGGTGACCTTCAACTATTAACCTGCTGATATGATGTGCTTTAGAGGATAAGCAGAGCCAGAACGCTTTGATCTGAATATTACACAGCGAAAAGAGAAACACAGGGTGTGGGACCTGAAGTGAAGGGAGGAAGTGGCAGGCAGTTTTGCTAACAAAACTGGCTTTGCAGGATATGACAACTTCTCTTGTGGAGACCAGAGATTTTCCCTCTTAGCAAGGACATTCAGCCTACATTAATTGCTATCCTGGAAAATTGTTTTTCAAAGGACTAAAAATGCTGAAAGGAAATAGCCCGGAGAATCCTGGAGACAATTCCCTTTGTGAACATAACAACTAACCTTTAGTATGCACTGGCTGTATGTAGTGCTCTGCCAGAAGGATCCAACGGCACTTCTACAGTAAGCTTATAGGGTGGACACTGTTCTTCCCATCTGACAGCAGAGAAACCAAGGCACAGAGAGACTGAAGGATTTACCCCTGGAAGAGAGCAGAGGGAGTATTCACAGGTTCACATTGTTTAAACACATGTTTATTCAAAGTCTATGATGTGCCAGGCACAGACCTACGTGCCAACTCTCCAAACCAAGTAGGCCTGACTCCAAAGCACCTGCGCTGAGCAGCTATGCAGAGCAGCTGGGGATTCATTCCTTTTAGACCTATCTACTTGAAGAGACAAAAAAATGTACTCAAGGTCACAAGAAGTTACGACCTCAGATATTAAGTCCATCTTGAAAGGTTTTCTTTTTTTGTTACTTTTTTGCGGTTTTGGGGGTCTGATTTGACCGTTTCTTCTTTCACATAAAAGAAGGTCACGCCCCCATGCTGTTTGACTAATCCTTATCATTAACCTGATTTAAATCCTAGGATTTTGAGACTTAAGAATTCTCTCTCCTGCACTCTTTATTTTTTTAAGTTGAAGAAAATTACTCACAGAACTATCTCCTGGGGTTCTTCAGCTCTGTGCTACCAAGCAGGGACTGGAACTCCAATTTCCTCATTTTCTACCCTCGATTCAAATCTATTTTTTTCCACACTAAATTGCCTCATTTCCATTTCCATGTGTTTCATGCTCAACTTTGTAAAGTATTTGGGAGAATAGTTGTAAGAGGCAGGCTGCCACCTCTAGCCTCAGCTGTCACTGCACAACCTCGTGCCTGCAGAGCGAGACGCAGACACAGTAGGGCCACATTTGCCATTGGGGAAGAGCCACCCACCTGGCCCATCTGAGAGAGCTGAACTCAAGGGGGAGGTTAAAATGTAGCAGGAGGGGGAGCTGACACAGGAAGAAGAGTGACTTGGCGAGGGTAGTCCAGGAACCTGGAGGGTATTTAATTTAAAAAAAAAAAAAAAAGGGTTAGGTTGAGAGCAGTGGCTCATGCCTATAATCCTAACACTCTGGGAGGATGAGTGGATTGCTAGAACTCAGGAGTTGGAGAACAACTTGAGAAAGAGTGAGACTCCATCTCTACTAAAAATAGAAAAATGAGCCAGGCTTTGTGGTGCATTTCTGGGGTCCCAGCTACTAGGGAGGCCTAGGCAAGAGAATCCGTTGAGCTCAAGAGTTTGAGGTTGCTGTGAGCTATGACTCCAGGGCACTCCACCCAGGGCAACAAAGTGAGACTGTCTCAAAAACAAACACAAAAAGATTACATCTGGTGTCTGGCTGGCAGCAAGAAGCCAGATAGGATCAGGGTCAAAGTCCTTGGCTTTAAAGGATGTCAAGCTCCTAAAATAATTCCAGCCATAGCAAGAGGAGGGCTCTGAACGATTAATGTGCACCTGCCTGAGAGAAAGTCTGAGGCAGTGAGCAGACAAATGAGCCCTGCAGCTTCCGGGACAGGGGAAGCTGGAAAAGCCGGGAGAACAGAGGAAAGGACCTGTGATCGCGGTGGCCACAGTGACCGCAGCTCCCTCATAGTCACACGCCACAGCAAACGGCTCCACAGATGCAACCGGCACCTCCTGTCCAAAGTTTCCTACTGATTCCCAGAGGACGGGGGTAATTCCTGGTGGCCTGTAGAGGCTCAATATACACATATGTGAGATGAATAATAGGATGCTGCGCCCCAGCAAAAAATGTGTATCTCTCCACTGCAGGCATTTAATTCCTATAGGATTTTCAGCAGCGGCCAGAGTGGCAAGTGAGTTAAAGAGTTAAAATGTGTAGCAGCCAATATCCGCAGTTCAGGAATCACCAGAAGTGTGGCTCACAGTAGCCAAGAGCTAATGCCAGTAAAAATCATAGGTTCTTTAAATAAGAAAATGTTTCCTTTTGGCTGCTTTCCTTTGAAAAGATTAAGGAGTTAAAGATAATCACTCAAATTATCTAAAAATAATACTTGATTGAAGGTAAGAGAGAAAAGTGCGTTTGAACCTTACATGTTGAACTTCTCCGGCTGTTCCCTTATGAGAGCCCAGGTATTAGTACCACACCTGTAATGTCAATACCCTTCCTATAAACGTGCACACGGAGTGTCAAAAGTGACTCATCTGGTCAGAGATGACACTTGTGTTTGTCCATCTTAGTTCCGGCCTCCTAGGAACTTACACTCTAAGGCAGGCAGAGGCTGTCCCCGGGAACCGTGCCCAGTCTCACAGCTTCGGGTTATGTGGGATGGTCTCGGGCTTGCTTGTTGACAGTGTCTGTTACAGCCTGGTGGGTTGTTCGAGTGCAGTGGAATGGAAAACTCAGTTACTCCTGACTCAAACGAAATAGTTATCTATCAAACTGTGAGTCCCCCTCTGCTCTGTGGGGGTATTTAAAATTAGGACGAGCACAGCAATCCCTTGTCTTAGTGAACGCAGCGACTTGCCTTGGGCCACACAGGAGCAGCCAGGCACCGTGCCAGCTCTGGCGGTGATGGCGGGTTCCGGGGCGTAGACTCAGGGAGCCTCATTTTGAGTGTTAGATGGATCTTTGAGCAAAGCACATCGGCATAAACTGCAGAAAGATCCCGCAACAGTATTAACCCCACAGCTAAGATTATCTGGGCATGTTTTCCATCTTCACAGTCATAATCTGCTTCTCAGGTGAAAACTGAGCACCAACTGCCAGGACACTGTGAGAACAGGTGTAGCAACCTCTGTCTGGGACTCGGGGAGGGGAAGTAATGAGCTAAGAGTGGCCAAATCAGAAGTTCCTAGGTAAGCAAGCTCTTAAACAAGTGTGCCCGGACTTATGAAGCTTGAAAATGCCCTCTTTGGCACGCTGCCTGCAATGCAGTTTCACATAAAGAAGCACTTCATAAAGCGTGTTTCATGGAACACGGTTCCCCAAGGTATATGCCCCACACAAAAGTCGCATACCGTAGCCCACTCCAGCCCCAGAGCACGTAAAAGACCAGAAACATCCCGTAGTAAAATACTCTGTCTAGCATAAAGCTTCTCTAACTATTTCTTAAAAACAAAACAAACAAAAAGACTCAAAACCTATTTTCATGCATTATCTTTTACCATCTTTTGAAAATAGTTTGCAGTGATATACACTTCAAGAAACAATGACCTAAATGGCAATTCAAACACAACCAGCATCTTACAGAAACTAAAATGCAGCATTTCTGAAATTTTAAAGGGTATATTTAATCAAAGTCTGGCCTCCCCTGGGGCAGTAGAATTTAATATGTCCCCTTCTTCAAATCTGAGGCATTGCTTTTGTTGATACTAGCTTGGATCTAATACTTATGTAGATCAATTGAGTTTTTTCTTACCTATTTTAGTAAGGTAAAGTGCTTTTGTTGAAGCACTTGAGTTTCTGTTTCATAACCTTGATGTAAGGTGGAAATCCATCCAACAAAATGCAGTAGCCTACTTGCGTAAGAACTAAAAAGAGGACGTGAAAGATCCTTCCCAAATGAGAAAGTATGACGTGATCTAACTTCTTACTAGTACTGCAGGAACCTGAGTGAGCATGGGAAGGTCCAGAGGAGAATGCACTGACCCAGGGAGGAGATCTAGGGTAAGGATGAGGGTCAGGGTCAGGGTCAGGGTAGGCTGAGGTAGGAGATCTTTTCTACCAGAATTCATTTCATTGCTGTTCTGTAACCCATGTGCCAGGCTTTGGGTGGCCCACCTGTGGGACTGACTTTACGGCGTGCCACCTGAGCAGGCCCACAAGGTCCCACCCTTAGAAAGACTCCAGGCTTAGTTTCATGATCTGATGTTACCCTACTGAAATTTTTAACAATTTATTTTTACAATGGCTCCACATTTTTATTTTGCACAGGACCTTGCCAGTTACGCTGGTCCTATTCACCCGAGGAAGGTGAGGCTCTGTTCAGGTACCATTCCTCAGAAAGGGTGGCTCGCTTGGCTGACACAGAATATCTGCTGACGTTGCCACTATTATCCATTAAATATCTTTTGGTAGTGAAATCTGAAGCTCCTTGAATCATTGTGCAGGCATGAAAATACAAAATTTGGAGTCAGGGAAAAATGGATTTGTACCCTCATGTACACTTCACTGCTGTTTGAGCCTTGTCATTGTCACCTCACTTCCCTGGGCTTCAGCTCTGGGGCCACTGTGGATAGCAGAGCAGCTCCAGCTTTGCACAGAGCTTGCAGTGGCCGTCAGGGGACCAAGTGGAGCTCCACTACACCCCTCCCTGCTGTTGCTAAGTGATCAGTCCTGGCACACGCATTGGCAGTTTGCACAAAGGTGCTACAGGAGCTGTTTTTTTTTTTTTTTTTGGAGACAGAGCCTCAAGCTATCCCCCTAGGTAGAGTGTGGTGGCATCACAGCTCACAGCAACCTCCAACTCCTGGGCTCAAGCGAGTCTCCTGCCTCAGCCTCCCAAGTAGCTGGGACCACAGGCGCCTGCCACAATACCAGGCTATTTTTTGGTTGCAGCCGTCATTGTTATTTGGTGGGCCCTGGCTGGATTCGAACCCTCCACCTTAGGTGTATGTGACTGGTGCCTTAGCCACTTGAGCCACAAGCACTGAGCTGCTACAGGAGATATTAATAACCCTGCTCAGCTTCCTCATTTTGGAAAATGAGGCGCATGCTCACTGTTTCACATAGATTAAGATAACCTCTCAAGTATCTGGTGGAAGAATCACTGGATCCCTTTCCTAAAACACTATTGACACTCAGAACTTTGGAAGGATAAAGAAGATGTTAGGTGATACTTAAACCCATGGTGTGTCACACATGAATTAATTAGTTAAGCTTATGTGTGTCTGTTTATACCGTTTACTCATGAGCACCACACAGGCATCGTAAGTAATAAGGTAGGTGAAGTGTATCCTGATGCTGAATTCCCATTTCCTTTGGCTAACAAACTTCACCTGTACTGTTCCCCTTATACATTAAAGGCCCTTCCATACTTCTCACTGGTAACGGCGTGCATCAGGATGGTTATTTCTGTCATAAAGCTTCTGTGCTGATTTCACTGACTACTCAATTCTCGTATCTACATTCATCTAAAGTCTAGTTTTCAAGTAATCTTTTTCAATGTAGTATATTGGTAAAAGCACGAACTTCTAAGAGTCAAGCAGTCCTGCGTTTGAATTCAGCTTTTATTAGGTTCCCGGGGCTTTATAATCGCCACAGACAGGTGACTTATAACAACAGAACTTTACTGTCTCAAGGTTCTGGAGGTCAGAAGTCCAAAATCAAGGTGCTGAGAGGTTTAATTTCTTCTGGAGGGACTGACGGAGAATTCGGTCTATGCTGTTCTCCTTAGCTTCTGATGACCTCCTGCAAACCTTGACATTCCCAGGCTTGCGAAAGTGTCACTCCGACCTCTGCCTCTGTCTTCACTTCACCTGCTCCTCTGTGTCTCAGTTCTCCCTCTCTGTTATTGATATAAAGACACACGTTATTAGATTTAGGTCCTGCTCCCAATCCAGAATGATCTCATCTTGCAATGTTGAACTTGAATTACATCCGCAAAAACCCATTGTCCTAACAAAGGTATGTTTGTAGGTTGTGGGGGTGAGACATAGACCCCTATGGGGGGGGGCATCATTCAACCCACTACACTATGCCTGTGGCCTTGGATCGTCACTTACTGCTGCTCAGCTTCAGTTTTCACCATCTGCAGAGTGGAGATTAAAATCCCTGTTATAGAACCACTGTCAGGATTAGAGCACCTTACGTAAAATGTGCAATGCTTACTGCATAACACGTTAAGTAGAGATTTTCTACTTTTTGTAGTGACTACTGCACAGATTCATCACTCATACAAATGCAATACATAAGTGAAAGTTTCTTCTGGTGTCTGTTCTCTCCTGTTGGCAGCTTCAGCCGCCTGCCAATACCCCCAGATGAGGGGACAGAGTCATATGGACCACCTCGCCTCCAGGTAAGAAGAGAACAACTTTGAGGTTGAGAATTACTTTGAAATATATATTCCCAATAGCGTGGAAAGCATGATGCATGGTCACTTTCCATATGCTACTTTCACATCTCTCTGCACTGGCCTCACTACAATACTGTTAAGTAATCCATTTAACAGTATTCAGCAAGTATTTACCCCAAACCTCTTTATATGTCATTTGATTAAAGAAGAGACTAGAACCGAGTGCTTTGGGAAAGCAAGAAAGTAACCACTGTGAAGAAGCCTATCGCTTTTTAGATTTTTATTTATAGCATTTAAGAGGAAACTCAATTCATACCCGCCTAAACAATAAAAGGTATTTATTGTCTCATGTAACTAGAAGTTCTCAGCATTGAATGACTCAGCAGCTCAAAACTATCATTAATATCTGACTTTTTTAACATCAATAGATTTAGGAGATTCCATGATGCTATCATCATGCAGAAAATAGTCTTCTTGCTCTCTTAATGACAGAAAAATACCCAAAGCAGTTCTAGACTTTATCTGCAATTCGTATCATCAAATAGACGCATGAGAACAAGGTTCTAGCTGCTCTCTAATATAAGTAAGAAACAATTTGAAATCTCCCATACATCTAACCCAGTGTAATCGAACTTTATACCCATCCCTGAACCAGTCCCATTGGATCCTACCACTAACAGTGTGACTTTGGCCTGAGTTATCTAAACTGGTCCATTGTGACAAAGAGAAGATGGCCACTTTGCAGCTGATAGTACGATCAGTACTGCTGAGAAGCAATCTGATATTTTTGTTTCTGAAGTTAAAGTCAACATAGTGGTATCTTAGTCTCCAGTGAGTTCAGCAACTCAGGTTGATGGATTTAACCAAGGTTGAAAGTGGATCTGATGGAGAAGCAGAGGGCCCAAGGGAGTTAGTGGATTATTATGGAGATAATGATAAAGATAGACCGTGGACTCTTAGTTGAGTAAGACAGAAAGTGATAATAGGACAGACTGAGGACAGTAAACAACAGTTTTCATGATGCAAAAATCTCAGTGATATTGAAGGAAAGTTTGAGAGTGCGTGAACTTGAAGGAGGCTGTAAACAGTAGGATCCTTGCTGTTGAGAGTTCGTTAATGGTGTGTTATTTGATACCAGGTCACAGAACTGTGGTGGGGTGCAGGAAAAGACCCCTGAATGTGAGCAGGCCACACAGTGCTGGTGGGACAGGTGCTGGCTCTTCCCTCCAATGCTGCCCTAGTTACTGTGGTGCTGGGGGACGCTGGGCTGGTGGAGGGGCAGTGGAACCGAAAGCACCAGATGAGAAGGCCTCCTCTCTCCTCTGCTCCCAACAGAGAAATGCACAGAAGAAAAATGTCCACTTTCCCAGGGACATGGCCGGCAAAAACAGGCGGCTTCCCCTGTGCCCACGCTCAGTCTGTTCAGTTGGACTACAGCATAACTTAAGTGCTCACATTGTGAAATTTTAAGAGCTACAGAGTGTAATTTTCATTTTATTGCATGCGGATGGTTGATGGATGACTGATTAGAGAGTTAAAAATAAAGAGATAATATGATTGACAACTCATAAATACCAGGGATTGTTGGAAGCACCGAAATCTCCGTAGTGAATTTTGCATATTTTATTTCTGGTGGAGAAAGGAGTAGGGGAGAGAGGAGAGGAAAGAGGGAGGGAGAGAGAGAGAGAGAGAGAGAGAGAGAGAGAGAGAGAGAAAAGCAGAGAGAGAGAGACAGAGGGGGAAGGAGATACCCACTGAAAATTAAGACAACATTTCCATCTGGGGTTTGTGCTTTTCTGAGTGCCGACTCATTTTGATAGATTATTAGAAAACTCATATTTGCTCATAAATGTGAAAAAATAGCAAATGTAAAATTTGCAAATTTATTCCTAAATGTAGTTAAATTCATAAATATTTAGACATTTTCTGTAAAGCTTCTAATTTATAACCTTTACATGAATCTATAATTTGGCATAAAAGCTTCTAAATGCAGTAGTAGTGTCACAAATGTCTATAAATATTCACATCTCATTTACAAATGTTCTACAAACCATGGGATGGAGAAATTGTGAATGTAAGCCATTTTTCAGGTGGATTTCTCTCTTGGTGAATCAATACAATGAACAAAACACCTTCTAGAGATAGTTTTGAGACCACGATTTTAGCTGGGCTTGTGGAATCTAAAAAATATTCATTAAGAATGATTGTAAGACATTATGGTTACATTAAGAATGAATAAACAGATTCAAATGTACAAATTAAAAATCAAGAGCTGAGAAAAACTGGAATAAGATTTCCAAATAAAAGAGAAAAGACCAGATAGAATGATGAATATTTGAATGAATCATTCCAAGGCTCAGTGTTTTCCTCTGTGAAATGGTAATCATACATTCTTCCTAAAGAATTGGGAGTATGTAACAAACAATATTCATCTCAAGAGTGCTTAAGGAAACAGAAACAGTGGCTGACATTCCAGAAAACTTCAAGTCCATCTAGATGCAGGGAATGAAATTTGGACTCAGCTTCTGTCTGTCTGTCTGTCTGTCTCTCTCTCTAACACACACACACACACGTATGGTCTCACTTTGCTCTCCTCATGGTCTCGCTTTTGCTGTCCTCATAGTCAGGCTTTCTCTACCCACCACCGGCCCTTGCTTTTCTCACTATTGGCCTCTTCCCTGGTGGTTTCTGGGGGTTCCCAGCCTTTCTAGGCTCATCTCAGTCCTACACATAATGACCCCAGCAGAGAGTTTCTCTTCTCCAATTATTCCATCAAAGCACCCCTGACAAGTCAGCACATGACTGACCAGGATGGTTGGCTTGTTCCTGTACCAGTCACTATCCCCAGAAGAAAGGAAGGTATCCCTGGCCATGCCTGGGTTCCATTCTCGCTTGTGAAGCCTGGGGCCTTGAGGTCCTGTTAATGGAGAGCACAGAGCGTGGGGTCTACTGTGGGGCTGTCCCCAGTACAAAGAGGGGAATGGACGCAGAACAGACACAAACCAAAGACGCTCTTCATGTGTACTTAGTGGATAAAATAGAGTATGACGACTGTTAGTATAAGGTCTGGCATGTAATAAGCCCTCAATTACCACCATCATTAACTACTACTTACTATCGATCCTGTGTTTTCCACTGTCAAGATAGAAGAGGAAAGAAACAAAAGAGAAGTATAGAATAGGTGTCCTTCTCCAAGCTGTGTCCAGAGAGTATCTGGACACCAGGTTCTCCCTTTGCTTTTGCTAATAGTACCCACCCTGGCCATGCATGGCCCATCCTCTTAACACAAACCCCTGAGACCCCTTCAGTGGCTCCAGGAAGTCAGGGGGAAATTCTTATCCATTTGTTGAAAATGACCAATACTCAATCATAGAGCAAAGACTGTCTATTATAAATCTCCATTTATGAAGTCAAGTTTGATGTGTCTTGGGTTTGGGGTTGCTGTCCTGCTATGTGGCAGGAAAATTTGATGCTTCATGTTAACCACAGAAAATTAGGGTTCTATTCCTTCATCCTCATCGAAATATGTTAGCTGGATACTCAGATCATTCAACCTAAGCTTTTCAAACTCATCTGCTTCTCCTTATGTACCTTATGCATAGTTTTTGGATAAACTGGTACCATAATTGCTTCCACTGCTTTCTAGGTATTATCTTTTTACCCTTCAGGGAGGTTCTTCTACAGCCAATACTGCAGGCAAAACATTCTTTGTCTACCAAATCCATGTTCAACATTTTATTTCCTATTTCATATACCTGCTTTACCATTAGCTTTCCACATTGAAAGAAAATAATATTTTTAGTCTGTCCCTTAAGAAATGCTCTATTCCTTTCATCATTTTAGTTTCCCTTCTCTGATTTGCCTGTGCTGCTGGTCCATTTTTATTAGGGTGTGGTGAGCAGAATGCATGCAGTAATGTAGTTTTGTAAAAATAGAAACCTGTGCTTTGTATAAGGCATAAAAGGAATATGATCTGTGCTTGCATTCTTCTTTGACAGACAATTGTGTGTGCGTGTGCGCACACATTATACAACTTTCTTGGCTATTAAGATCACTATATTACTGAAGTTGTTTTCTCAAAGCCACACAATAGGTTTAATTCTTGATTCCCAAGCTGAAATACTCTTCCATCCCCCAAACTCAAATGCTATTTCTAAAGTATCCTCCTGCTTTCTCTTTATGAAGAAAATGTATGCTTTTCTCAGTGTTCCCCTTACTCCTAAAATAGGGCTATGGTTGGTACCTACCTCAGAGGTTCATATAGAGAAAACTGTGTGCAGCACGTGGAGAGTCTTGACAAGCTGAACACGCACAAACATTATCATTGGGATCATTGTTATCATCACCTAGTTGAAGTTTAAGAACCTTCTTATAAAATCAGGGACACTGACCCTTTGCTTGAGTGATTTACCCTTAGATTATAGCCTTCAAAGTGGAATAATTTTTCTTTTATTGCAGACATTGATTGGCTAAAAAGCTGGCACATAATAAAAACAAAGAGGTAGATGTTACTGATCTCCAAGGAGCAGGCAATCCAAAGCATGGAAATATGGAAGTAGCTCATTGAAATCAGTCATCAAGTTGGCAGAGAGTACAGATATTGGTCCTGCCTGCAGGAATTCAGTTCCCTTCATAATATAAAAATTGTCCTTCAGTCATGGCGCAGTCTTTCCTGGAATCTTTATTTTAATTCTGTAACATTTATATTCCAGGAGTAACAGCAAATCTGCTGATTACTTATGAAAGCAGAGGAAAAAACATTTGCAATTACAGTCAAAATTAAAGTTATTTTCTAATCTTCTCGTCTTTTTTAAGGAATGAGAAACTTTAAATATGGTCAACGTAGCACATTTTAAGTGTCAAACTTACTGAATTTTTCTATGCCAATTGAATAATAATCTCCTATAAAAACAGTGAGCATTCTACAGATTTTTTTTTTATCATTTGACCTGTTTAATATAAGTTGAAAAATTCCTCTTGTGTAAGTACCATTGCATAATGCTGTATGCTGAGCTATTAAGATATATTTAGTAATTCCATTAGAACTGCACCATCGAGCAGGGCAGAGCATATGGGAAGAAGTTGGTGAAAAACTGATTAAACATTTATATCAAGTACATTTTGATTTAACTCACATAAATAATTCATTTTTATGTTTTCTTTCTTTCAAAATAAACCTTTTTGACACCTGCTGTGCTAAAAATAATGCTAGCATGGCTGTAATAAAGAAAGTCTTAAAGCTCACAGCAATGACATCATTTGGTACCTATGCAGATACTAAATAATCAGCACATAAGTGGAGAAAAGTAAGGCTTGGCATTATTTATTATTTATTTAGTGACTCAAAAATGTGCCACGCTTCATGGCAGTTAAAGCACCTGGTTGAATTTGAATGCAGAGTTTATCTCAAGAAAAGCTAAAAATGAAAGGGCTTACAAAGACACTGAAAATGTAGGAGAGAGTCATAAAGATATTGACCTCTGTTCTTTCCCTTAAGCATACAATGTATGCTGAGAGATAGGAGAACTTGAACTACAGAAAAGAATAAGTGACCCGTTAGAGTCCGTTTACAGTGAGATACAGGCAGGAAAGTGAGCACAACTTCATATGATCAGAGCATCATTCTAAGAAAGTAATTTCCAAAGTAGGAGATAAACACAACTGGAAGCACAAGGGATGGAGTTAGGTGGTCCACAGACTTGGTCTTAAATAACATTAAATCACATCATCAGAAAAGAATATCTTTAGTCCTTTTTCAGTCTTCTGGCTAAGTCCAGGAGAAAGTCTCAAGTCAGAGCTGCTCTGTCCCTAACATCCGTATAACACTGTTTAATCTCCTTATTTATTAAAAAAAAAGAACAAAGAGACAAGACTACTGCCCAGAGACTTTCTGAATAGTAACACAGTGGGCAATATCACCTAATTAAAACTTGGTAGCATTTATCCACTTGTGTCAAATGTTAGTTTTCTATGTACAGCATGACATAAAAATGCTTTTAAAAACATTTTGGTAAAAACATAAATCTGTTCAGTAAAAATTGTTATGTAAATAAGAGTGGGCCACAGAGGCAGCCCCAGAGAGGGATATGTTTAGATAGAATTATAACAATACTTGCAAGTCCCACTCCCAACACCTGGCTGGTACTGTTGGGTCCTACCAAAGAGACAACTTTAAGGTCAGTGTAAAGAGACACTCCTCCATTTTTGCCTTACTGGAAACTAAGGATGCACAGAGGATGGCAATGGATTGCTTAAATCAATCCTGCCCACACACGCCAAAAAGGCACAAATGATTATAGGGGTACCTATTGGTAAGTCTTTTACAGAAAACTTACTTATTCTAAAATCTCAAAACTGCAGATGCTGGCATGGATGTGGAGAGAAGGGAAGACTTTTACACTGCTGGTGGGACTGCAAACTAATACAACCTTTTTAGAAGGAAGTATGGAGCAAAGAACTCAAACTAGACCTTCCATTTGATCCTGCAATCCCATTACTGGGCATCTATTCAGAAGAAAAAAAATTCTTTTCCCATAAGGACATCTGCACTAGACTGTTTATCACAGCACAATTTATAATCACCAAATGTGGAAACAGCCTAAATGCCCACCAACCTAGGAATGTATAGGCGAAAGGCCTATGTACCTCTGGCTGAAAAAGCTGCTTGAGAGAGAGCAGTGAAAAGACTTTGTGCAGGCATACTTGTGAGAAACTGAGGCAGAATCCCATATGACTGAGTTGGTTGTGGGCATAAAAACCCCTGACCTAAGGTTGGCCTGGTTGGTTGCCAGTGACTTAAGGCCTGACTTAAGGCCCACATGGGAGCAGAGGCTTGCAAACAAGTTTTCTGTATGTCTTAGACATTTCTTAATTATGCCCTGCTTAAAATTGAAGTAACTGTCTCCAAACGGTGCAGCCAGCAGGGCGGGTATTCAATCCACCTTCCTCCTCCAAGCCTCAGGCTTCATCAGATAAGAACAAAGGACGTAATGGCTAACAACATATTCTCTATTAAGTTATGTTAAAAGGATGGTGTTAGATAAAGTGATATCAGTTAAACTGTATATTACTAGGGAGGAGCTACCCATGAGATAGTCACAAGGTGTTTATTCATGAGATGGATTATGGATTGTAATGAATATTAATGAAGTCATTGATGTACAGTGCACATATGCAGAGGGTTGTAATGAATATTAATGAGGCACAGTGTGCATGTACGCAATGGACTATATAAGCCAGGAGAAAAAGATATAAACTTGTCACATGCCTGAGAGACCTGTAAACCCCTTTATTTAAATATACAATTTCAATATGCAGGTTTAAGCTCTGTGGCACCACTTCTCTGTGAGACACTAATGACAACCCAATAGACTAACAAGCTGTGGTATATGTATACTGTGGAATACTATTCAGCCGTTAAGAAGGATGGAAACTTTACATCTTTTGTATTAACCTGGATGGAAGCAGAACACATTATTTTTAGTAAAGCATCATAAGAATGGAGAAACAAGAATCCTACATACTCAATTCTGATATGAGGACAATTAATAACATAGGACACATTGGAAGGGGGAAGGGGAGAGTAGAGAGAGGGAAGGAGGGAGGGGAGTGGGGAGTCAAGGTATACGACACATCTTTTTGAGACACAATTATAAGAGTGACTTTATCTAACAAATGCAATCATTGTACCCTGGTTCTTTGTGCCCTCAATGAATTCCCAAAAATTAAAATAAAAAAGAAAACTTACTTATTCTGGAGGAAAACACATAATAGCACCACAATTGATATCAGGAAAAGACACCTCCCATTTGGCACTTGCAAACTTGGGTAGCATCTGCTTAACCAAATATTTGCATGAGCTAATTTTGTTGTGAGAGGTTCACTTAGAGAATGGCTTTCTTTCATAATGCACTGTTTCATATTTTCAAAAATAAAATTCTGTATAGTCATTATTATGTCTATTAGCGCCCGGTGTTGGCATGTATTCTCTGGACTGCATTAGTTCAGCTGGAAGGGAGGATGCCAGGATTAGGTTCACAAAAGCATTGCCCATATTTTTCTCTCTTTCTCCTGGATGAGCATTTAGCATGAAGGATCACTGGGGAAAATGTGAAAATATTACATTTTGAGCAACGCTGGACTTTGAAAATAATTGAGTTTTTTTTTTTTTACTTAAAATTATCTTTTTCATGATGAAGAAATTAACACATTTTAATTACTTTAAACTTTTAAACTATAAAAGACTTGGCAAAGCAAACAACCAAAAAACCTGTAAACAAAACCAGTATAATCTCCTTATTCAGTGATAACTGTTACTATGTTCCTGTGCATTTAAAGATGCGATTGTCTTCTCATCTGCCCTGTAAGAATTTTAACAGTCTGCTAAAAAAAAAAAAAAATGCTCATATCAATCAATGTGCTTCCTCAGCAGTAGTTTATGAATTACTGTATTTAGGCTATGGGTATAAGAAGCATTGAGTTATCTAGGCCATTTTAATGATCACAGTTTGCCTTCCACATTATTTCCATAGTAGGATTTTCCATAAGATTTTATTTGGTTTAATAGGGATAAAACATTGTCCTCAATTATGGTTTTCATAGCTTCATAATTTTCATGATTTAACCAATTCCCTATTTTTAAAATTGTGGTTATTTTAATTTTTTACTATTACAGATGAAACTGCCTATAAACATCTCCTCCATAAATATTTAGAAACACAAATACTACATTGAAATAGAATTTCTTTTTTTTTTTTTTTTGAGACAGAGCCTCAAGCTGTCCCCCTGGGCAGAGTGCCGTGGCATTACAGCTCACAGCAACCTCCAACTCCTGGGCTCAAGCGAGTCTCCTGCCTCTGCCTCCCAAGTGGCTGGGACCACAGGCGCCCGCCACAACGCCCGGCGAAATAGAATTTCTTGAGCATAGAGTATGAACGCATTAAGGTTAATTTGCTCAGAAATGAAATATCAATTTTCTCTCCTGTCAGTGGTATACAAATGTGTTTATTGCAACTTTATCTTCATTGAGCATTATTTTTCTGTCAAGTCTTTTAGTTATATAAGAAATGTTCTTTTTACTTAAAGTGTTCGGGTGTGAATAAGAACATTCAGCAAATAAAGAGCTTAATATTATTTCTTAATTAATGCTCGCATTTGAATGGGATCTGGAGGGCGAAATCACAAGGATGTGGAAATCATGGTTTCCTAACTGGAACTCCTATTCCATCATGTACGGTTGTTTATACAATGCCTTCTTCTTTTAGAATGTAAAGTAAAATTTCCGGATGCCCTTTCATTTCCTGATGTACATACCAAATGTTAAAAAAAAAAAAATAACAGGTATCACTCAGCTATCAATGAGTTAGTGGTTTACACACCCTCTATAGATCGGAAGCCTGTGTGTGTTCTTATAATGGAATCACTCTGTCTTCATTAGTGGCTGGAATTAATCACTCCCTTCACAAATTATGCTTCCTTAATCCTTGGATCTCCACTCTACTATTAATGACGTTGTGCTCTGCAGTTTGGCTTTTGTGTACATGTTTTTCCTCTCTAACTAAATCCTAATTTACTCTGACTCCCCTAGAGTGACCAGTGAAAACACTTGGCTTTTTGTTTCAATGAACTCATTTACTTCTTCAATATACATTTCCTGAGCACCTACTATACACCAGAGTTATGATAGTCACATAGTACTCCCACCCACAAGTAAGAGAGTTGCAATTGTTGCCACTGTTGTCTTTCTGTAGTGTGGAGTGGCTGAATATTAATTAACTGTGTGTGTATAATTACAATTGATCCAATTGACGCAAGTGCCATAAAGGTGCTGGGGGCAATGAGAACAAAGAAGCGGGCCTGGTGGTGGCAATGGCCATTAGTCATAAGAAGCCAAAGAGAAGGGAGGACATGTGTGGTGGCTGCTGTTAAATTAAAGGGAATTCAGTGGTATTGAAACAAGAAAAGTAGTCAGTTTTGCTACCGGGTTTCTAATATGAGCAGCCAAATAAATATGTGCTTTGAAAGAAAATTATCTATACGATAGTGTCACCTGATTAACTTTTCAGTAATAGCATTTAACCAGGAGGCACATTTTCACTACGAGGTATTTTTTTATATATCAAGTACTGTGGCACACGCACTCTTCAAAGCCATTTAGGAAGACAGCTGTGATATTTTAATTTCCAGAAATCTTCTCCAGATTCTAATCTGCGTTCTCCCAAGGAGAGAAGAGTGGTGGTTGATCAAGTGTCCCATCTCTGAGGATTCCTCAATACCGTTCTCAGGCAGATCAGAATCTTTGGTTGAGTAGAGAATGAGGAGCAGAGAATCTTCTCAGAATTTCTTTCAGGCTTCATGGTCACTCCTTGGTAGCTTCAGACTGAAATAAAATTCTAAAGTGTGCTAGAATGAACTGGTAGAATAGACACCCTGGCTAGGATGGACTCTCCTAGCTCCTTCCAACTTGCTAGGGCAATGACCAGGAACAGACCAAAAAAACCAACAGAAAATTCACTTGCACAAATTTCACCAGAGTGTTTTGGTTCCAAACAACTTCCCCCTTGACATTCTAATACTGCCTTTTAAACATCTCACCACCATTCCATGGTATGTACCTGATCTTTGCTTTAGACATGAACATTATCTTGAATTTGACTGACTGATTATGATGGTGATTTGACATAGGACCATGATTCTAATATTTGAGTCGGATGATCTTCAGGTTTTTTCCGTTATATTTTTAGGCTATCACTAGGTGTTATTTTTCCTTTGCAAAGTAAAACATGTTTTTATTAAAACCATATACATAATATAGTTTTGCCCTGAGTCCTTCTGCATGTTTATTTTATGACATGTTTATTTTATTACATGTTTGCTTAGTGAAACACAAGAGATGGAACTGCTAAGTTGGGATTAGCTTTTATGAGGTTCATTAAAGGACTGTGAAAAAAGGAGGAAGAGAGAGAAAACTGGGTAGACAAAAGTTGCTGTCCAGCCCAACAGAGGGAATCCTGCGAATTAATTTTGCCTTGAGCAATCTATTGGTCACTGGCTGGACAATTTAACTTTTCCTTTATCATCGATTCAGTATATTTGCACATCAACGCGTCCTTGCATATTTTGCAAAGGAAAATTCTACCAAGTTATTTTATATCACTGCAGATAAAAATGTGATGCTATCAGATAGCAAACGTTCATAGGTTAACCTTTGCTTTTGGTCTAGACATTGTGTGTGTACTGATATGTCAGATCAAAGAAGTAGCTTCCCAAACCTCAACTTTTTATAAAAAACATTTCATGTTAAGCTTTGAAGGGTTTTAATTTTCACATGTATTGTAAATTAATTAAATTTCAATTACCAGTAACAAAATTCAAGGTAACAGTGGCTTAAATAGTATTGAAATTTATCATTCTGTTTCAGGAACTTTCAAGCACAAGCCAAGAACACTCAAGTACTTCCATAATCATATTTTTTCTTGATTATTACAACAATTTGGGGAGAAAAACAGACTAGATGTTAGAAAGTGAATAAATTGAGGTTCAGAGGAGTTCAGTATTATTTCCACCGCGGGAAATTTCACTGTCCCCAAAGAAGAGTCCAGGTGTAAACAAAGGCTCTAGAAGTGCAGATTCCTGCTGCCTGCTGACTTTCTATCACATTGTTAGGAGACATGAACCATTGATGGTTCAGTTACACAACCCGGATGAGGCCCACCTGGAGCAGGGAGCAGAGTGAATATGACAGTTTACAAAGCATCAAAGTTGCCAGTGAAGTTATTTTTAGTGAGCATTTGACTAAACCTCATGCTGCCAATCTCAGCCAACAGTAATTTCAAAATTTTTTCTCCCTATTAACTGATTATTGATATTAATACTATTTTCATCTGCAAAAGAGCTTATAAACAGTCCTGAGATCCTTACTATTAGTCCAGTCTCTGGAGGCAGGAAGGCTGAAAGAGGAGAAAGAACATGAACATCAGAGCCAAGCAGAATGAAATCTTCACTGTGGCTTTGACACTTCCTTGCTGTGTGACGTTGGTCAAGTTACTTAACCATCCTGGCCTTGGGCTCGGTGCTGCTATGCTGGTCTGATGAGATAATGCCTCTGAATGTACCTAGCACACTACTTGGCAGTTGGAAGGTACTCTCTAAACAGAGTTATTATTCAAAGGAGGCCAGGGAAGAGTCTAACCAGTACATCTCTTTTACTAGAAACAGATGGAAAGGGGTCAAAGTAGTTAAGGGATTCCAGATGTAGCCAAAACCACAGGGTGGCAGAAGGTTGTCTGAGAGCCTGGATGCCAGAAGGAAAAGTGAGAACCAGAAAAAGAAAAACTACCACTTCCCAGTCCTGCTGCTACTTGGTTCTCTCTTTCTTATCTTTGAGCTACTTAATAAACACTAATTAACCCTGAGCCCTGTGAGACAGACTTGCCTAGAGCACTATGCTCTTAAGAACTGTACACATCTCCTGTAATTGACTCAAATTATCCTCATTGCCTGGGACACTGGTAAAGTTTTCCCCCATCAGCCTCTGAGGGCAATAGAGACAAACTTGCCCTCTGTTGTGGGACACGCCCACATCTGACCTCATGAAATTGACGGCGTGGTCCAAGTGCCACTAAAAGCAGATACCATCATTCTGGCGCAAAAAGCTCCTGACAAATAAATGGAAAAGGGAGCAAGCCAAATGTATTCATTCAACAGTATCAAAAAAGTAATCAAGGAAAGCCATCAACTAAAACATTGTAACCATGTGTGCACGCCTATGTGTAAGACATGTTTGATCATGCGTACACATATAAGCAACCACATGCTGAAAATCAGAAAATTATTGTAAAGTCCCTTTAATTTCTCTCTGGCCAAAGCAACTTCAAAGGACCTTTCCAAACTCAAACTGTCCAATATTAAAATTTTACCTCCAGTAAGCAGGCGTGGTAGCATACACCTGTAATCTCAAGTACCCAGAAGCCTTAGGCAGACCGGGTGATTGTTTGAACCTGGGAATTCAAGACCAGCCTGGGCAACAAAGCAGGACTTTGTGAAAAAAAAAAAAAAAGAATGAACTTCTGGGCACTTTGGACAATTATTAAGTTCATGAACTCACCCTAGAAAGAGTGCTACATACGTCATTGCTGGGTATCACTATGGCAACCTTCCCCTTGGGAAGCTATGCACCCACACCAGCACCTATTTCACTCCGCAAGCAAGTTTGGAATTCTTTTTTTCTGGAATAGCGGTTGGAGCTGTCATCACATGAGATCTGGCAATTAAACTCACTTTGAAGGGTGGATTAGGTGCTGACATCGGTGCACAGCTTCCCATGGGGAGTCCTCGGTGACCATAGTGACATTTAGCAATGAGGTATGTAGCACTTTTTCAAGGATGAGTTCACAATCTTAATTGTCTGACTTTGTAGTTCTAAGCCTCATCTTCCAAACACCTGCTGTCTCTATAATCCTCCTACTTATGTCTGTTTTCATAGGTTCTCTATTTTTGTGTATTCATCTACCTCAAGTAGATTATCTTCTCCCTGAAGGCAGGAACTGGTAGTCCATTATTTAACTTCTTCTTCTTCTTCTTTTTTTTTCTTTTTTGTTTGATAGAGTCTCACTTTGTTGCCCTCAGTAGAGGGCCATGGTGTCATCATAGCTCATAGCAACCTCAAACTCCTGGGCTTAAGCAATCCACTTATCTCAGCCTCCCTAGTAACTGAGACTACAGGTGCTCCCAACAATGCCCAGCTACTGTGAGAGATGAGGTCTCACTCTTGCTCAGGCTGGTCTCAAACTCCTGAGCTCAAGAAATCCACCTGCCTAGGCCTCCCAGAGTGCTAGGATTACAAGCATGAGCCATGGCACCTGGTCTCTTGATTCTTCTTATTGCCTGGTCAGAAGAATGTATACAGAATGTTGTTAAGCCGTCTGAATTTGGATCGTATCTAGTTCACTTTGCACACACCCTCTCCGTGATGTGACCATTCTTCTGGGTTCTTTCTCTACTCTTTGTGGCCTCTGCTCACATTTTTCTCCTCTTTGACTCTGCTTTCTCTTCCATTTCTGTTGTCCATCCATGCTTCAAGGCCCAATTCTAGCATCAGTTCTAACCTGTGGCCTGATTATATTATCCACTGGATTTTTTTTCCTGGATTATGACTGTGCTGCCCATCATAATATTCAGTTATCCCTAGCTGCTTCATGATTTCTGACTTTAAATAGGCTGATGTCAGTAATTTTTTCATTGATTGATTCAGCAAATAGATGTTCTTTATTTTCCTTATTAGGCTAAATAGTATAGGATAAAACTATAGAAGACACTCAATCACTACTGGTTATTTGTTAGGACCAACTACCACTTCCAGCGTGAGTGGGATCAGTAGTAAGAGCCTTTTCTTCTACCATATTAAGAAAATAATTCTAGGCCAGGTGCAGTGCTCACACCTGTAATCCTATCACTCTGGGAGGCTGAGATGGAAAGATCTCTTGAGCTCAGGGGTTCAAGACCAGACTGAGCAAGAGCGAGACCCTGTCTCTACTAAAAATAGAAAAATTAGCGGGCATTGTAGCAGGTTCCTGTACTCCCCTCTACTCAAGAGGCTGAGGCAGAAGGAACACTTGAGCCCAGGAATTTTTGAGGTTGCACTGAGCTAAGATGATGCCACTGCATTCTACCTAGGACAACAGAGTGAGACTTTGTAGAAAGAAAGAAAGAAAGAAAGAAAGAAAGAAAGAGAGGTTTCCAATTTTAAGTTGTACTTGCTTTATATGTCTGTCCAAAAATTTTACAATGTATTTCTTATTAAGTTAGAACAAACAAATGTTTAAAACAAGGCAGTATCACTGGAATAAACGGAGAGCTTGACAAAATGGATGACTTTAAAGTGACTAACTTTATTTTGGGTGCATTGTTTCTGCAATGTTTTTTTTTTTTTTTTAAACTGTTGCTTTAAATTAGGCTGTATAAATAAATACCTGCTGGCTATAAATTTGAAAAAAGGTGGGGGATGAATATATATACATGAGGACTGTCCAGATGTATCCAGCCATGTAATCTTTCTGGATAGCCCTGATATATTTATGTATGTGAATGCCTATATTAAAAAAAAAAAAAATATATATATATATATACACATATATATATGTGTGTGTGTGTGTGTGTGTGTGTGTGTGTGCATCATTTCCCCCTTATCCAGGGGGATATGTTTCGAGAACCCCAATGGATGACTGAAACATATACACTGTGTTTCTTCCTATACATACATACTTATAATAATATTTAATTTATAAATTAGGCACAGTAAGAGATTAAGAACCATAATAATAAAACAGAAGACTTATAATAATATACTGTGGTAAGTTATGTGAATGTGGTTTCTCTGTCTCTCTCTCTCAAAATATTATCGTATTTTCAAACCAGGGTTGACTGAGGGTAACTGAAACCACAAAAGGCAACGCCTCTGAAGTCACAACCACAGATAAGAGGGGACTATTGTAGCCACATATATATGTATGAATGTGTGTGTGTGTATATGTACATACATACATTTATTCATTTTTGTTGTTGGTATTGTACCTGTTTTATGTTTCTGTCCCAAGGGTTCAATCCTCCTCAATTATGGAGCACTGAATCTACCCACTGGCCATTCTCTAGTCCCCCCACCACCACCACTCTAGCCCTCCCTCAGGCTTTCCTACACATTCTGACCTCTTTGGAGTCTAGAACTTGCCATGCCTTCTCTGACTTTTATGTTCTTTTGCATAAGCTTTAGGATCTGTAAGAAATAGCTCCATCCCTGGTCCTCCTCACCCCCTTTCTTCTTATCTGGTTCTGACTTATCTTTCGGAATTCAGCTTTAATGGTACTTTTCCAAAAGGCCTTTGTGTGTGTGTGTGTGTACATGTGTGTGTTGGGGGATGGAGGGCTTCAAGCCATACCCTAAAGCACCATAAATGCCTAGAACCCGCCAAGCTTCTCAAGTGGTAAGATGTCACCCTTTATCAGTGTGTGGATTCTAAATTGAATGAATCAAGTCTTGTATCTGTTTTGTTCACCTCTCATATCCCCAGGGCCACCTCACACTGGTTCAGACTGCAGGGTCTTCACAGTCAGTGAAGGGAGGGACCCCATTCACGATCTGTGTAGGGCCTGAAGCTCCACCTCTTCCAATGGACCTGAGGAATGACTTCCTTTTTGTTCCTTAATTTACCTGCGCAGTTCATTTTACTTAATTTTATTTCATTTTTTAAAAAATGTTGATCCTCCCAGTATGTAAAATTAGATTAACCATAATCCTTGTTTTATTTCACATTGCTTAATTGAAGAAAATCTGGCAAGCCTTTTTTTTTTTTTTTAGAACAACATAATTTTTTTAGGATGGCAAGTTCTCTCTGAACATTTTCCCAGTGCATGCCCATTTAAATATTTACTTGGAACTGTCTTTTGTGTTCAAGAAACTTATTTGGAAATTAATTCTGGGTGCAAATTATGGCTATGTAATCCATTTGGACAAAAGCAAGCTGGTTGCCAGGTTACCGTTTTAAATGGGCTCATAAAATAGTGCTTGGTAATATGACTTTAATCCAGTGTTTACTGTACCTGACAACTGTCCTTGTCGTATGTTTCAAAAGTATTTAGATAGGATGTGGTTACTAATGACCAAGAGACCACCACTGCTGGATAAATAGGATTAGGGGGCAAAACCAAGATATTTTGCTGCTCATAACATGCATTTAAATACATGAGAATTCGATCTGGCAAACTGGATAAAGTTCCTTTTATGTAGATGAATGCTTTGCTTGCTGGGAATATTTTACTTATCAGAATCATATAAGGGCTACTGAATGCTTGAGGAAATGCTGTCATATTTGGTTCTGCTTCTTACAACTTTCAGAAAAGAAGACCAGAAACACGGCGAGAAAATCGGCATGGCACTGGGCTGGGTGTGCAGGTGGGTGGACAGCCGGCCACGCTGCTGCAGCTGTGTCTCTCTGGCAGGCGTCGAAGTCTCCTCAGCTGTGCTCGGAACCCAAAAATAGACACTCTCCCTTCACTTCCTTTCCTGACTCACCTCAAATATAATGAGCTTTTCTGCTTACAAAAAGCACAGCTTTATTTTTATGCCCACAAAACCACCTGATAACATTAGAATGCCAAGGACTCAGTGCAGACTGTGATTCCTTCTCCAGTGGACCCAGCAAAGGTGGCCCGTGTGCCCACTCTATGGCACATGCTTATTATCAATATTTTCATGCTCTTCTTCTTAAAGAAATAGCTACCTTACCTTTAGAAAAAGATCATTTTAAAAAGTCGAAGGGAATGTCTGTGTGCAAAAGTTCTTGTAAATAGTTTGTGAGATAAAAAAGAACACTTTCCATTATTTTGCTTATAGCAAAATCTGGAGAGGTGGTCACCACCGTTTGTCTTATTCTCCCAGGCATACAGATGGGACACATGTCCCAGGCTCCCTGAGGAGCAGCTCTGAGATTGGATTCTGGGCAGTATAATGTGGGTCAAGGTAATGTGCACCATTCCAGGCCTGGACAATAAAACCTGCTTAACCATCTACACTCTGGGCCTTGCCTGCAGGGACAATGTCTGAGGTCTCCATGGCTTTTAATGGAAGAAGTTGAAGTAGAGTGTCATGCTGACCACCATGGGACAGTACTATGAGCAAGAAACCAACTTGTATTACATAAAGCCAATGAGGTTTGAGGTGGTTAATTGGAATGGTCAACCCAACCTGAATTCTGTGCTCTTTATTCCGAATGACGTTCATAAACTCATGAAAAGGGCCAGTGAATCAGCAGTGAACAGTGAAGCTGACGTATAACTGAATGGGGAAGGTGGCAGAAGCCAGAGCAACTGAATCACATCAGTCCCCCCATATTCCTTTAAAGTAGTGGTGGTGAGGCCTGGAAGCCCATATGACCTGTCTCCTGCTCTGTTTTCCAGAAGTAGTATGGACCTCTTCAAAATGCTCCTACAAACTTTCGTACCCTTTAAAAACCACATACACACTGATACATACACGTACCACATTGATAATTTTGACTTGTCATTCCAAAGGGGCAATCTCTTCATGTCCTTCTTGTCCCTCCTTCTATACAAGAACATTTCCTCCAATGCTGGGAGTATATAGAGAGAAGGTGACAAAAAAGTGTACGCACATTTTACAAAAGGAAAAAATGGTATTGAAGTTGTAATACTCAACATATACCAATAACAAAAGATGAATGCAAGTCACATGGGTTACCTCTTGTAATTGTAGAAGTCAAACATGACTTGAGTATTATAAATTTAACACAGTTTTTTTTTTTCCTTCCTCTAAGTGTATATACTTTTCTTGGCATCTGCTGTATTTGGCCTCAGGCCTTCAGGATCATCACAGGCTTCTAAAGTCACAAAATGTGTTAGCAAAAATTGCATTTCTTTGGTTGTGTTCATTAGCTGTGCTTATTCTTTGCTTACATTGAAAAATACGTTCATGGAGAAAAAAATAAAAATTCAAGTTAGATTTGGCAAGGATTCAGTTAATTCGCTCATGACAGCCAGGGAAACCAGGTAATTCCAGCTGAAAAAGAAAATTTACTTACATCAGGCATTTTCAGTTAGGGCCATGCAGAAACATCTGCCTGCTTGTACATTGTTAAGCTTTTGTAGACGTGTTTTATTTTCTTGAGAAATACAAGTGTAGAAGTACCCATGTACTTGAAATAACCTTTTCTCTGTCCACTTAGCCTTGGGCTATCAGGTCCAGGAAAGGAAGCAGGCATTTCCTCTCCTAAAAGGGATAGCTGTAGCTTCTAGTAGTTAAGCTTTCTCTCAGGAAAGGGAAAAAAAAATCCTTATTTTACTTCCCAGCTATACTACAGCACTAAAAATACCTCCACCACAGCAGAGTCAGTTGTCCTTTAGCACCGGCATTGGTGAATCTCCCAAAGCCTCTAAATTCATTTTTTTAAAATTGACTCTAAAGTTTTTAAAGGGCCATAGGATGGGGTAAATGGGAGATTAGAGTCCAAAAGGGCCTATAGAGAAATAGTGGAGATTTAAACTGCCTTCTGTGGGCACAGCTGCCCTGCAGCTAAGGCTTTTGCCTAGAAACATCTGCTCAGGGCCTCACCACACCGGCAGGGTGCAAGCTGAGAGCTCGGTAACACATACCTTGACAGGGGATTATACCTGCTCAGATCCTCCTGTTTCACAGGAAGCTGGTGGTGATTCAGAAACAAAGTGGACTCCTTTTTAGGAAGCAGTAATGTGGGGATTAAGAAGCTATAGAAGTATATGAATGTTTTCCATGTTATTTAGAATTTGACCAGACTCAAACTAAGTCAAAATTAATCAACCCCTCTGAGGCAGAACAGAGAGGAGTTTCAAACTGGGGTGAATGCTAATGCAATGAGGGCGGCCACTCTATATATGGATCACGGACTTGATTTTTATCTAAATAGTCAAAAGTTATAAACCTATGTATAGTGTTTTAGTGTATGTAATTGAAATTGCATTTGGGAGTAAAAGGACTTAGGTAACTTTAAAAGTTACAAAATTAAATTGGGGGTGGCTAATTTAAAAAGTGGCTTTAAAAACAGTGAATCTTTCTAAATGTAGAATATAAATGTCTTAACACAATAATTAAGAAAAGGACATGAAGGCTATGTCAACCAGTTTGATGAAAATATTTCAAATTGTATATAAAAATAACACACTGTAACCCATGATTGTATTAATGTACACAGCCATGATTTGATGAAAAAAAACCCATAAATGCATCAATGTACACAGTCATGATTTAATAAAAACAAACAAACCCCCCAAAACAAAAAAACAATGGTCTAATTATCAACCCTTTGTCAGACTCATACCCTAAAATATCTTTCCCATTATGAAGATTGCCTTTTTATTTTACTCATTGTGTCCTTAGCTGTGCAGAAGCTTTTCAGCTTAATTAAGTCCCATGTATTTACTTTGTTGTTATTGTGATGGCCACTGACGTCTTTGTCATAAAATCTTTCCCCAGTCCAACATCATCAACAGTTTCTCCCACATTTTCTTCTAATATTTTTATCCTTTTTTGTCTTAGATTTAAATCCTTTACCATCTTGAGTCAAATTTTGTAAGGAGTGAAAGGTGTGGGTTGAGTTTCAGTCTTTGACATGTGGTTATCCAGTTCTCTCAGCACCATTTGTTCAGTAGGGATGCTTTTCCCCACTGTATATTTTTGTTTGGTTTATCAAAGATCAGATGGCAAGTAGAGACTGGTTTCATTTCTTGATTTTCCATTCTATTCTGTTCCATATGTCTATATCTCTATCTTTGTGTCAATACCATGCTGTTTTGATTACTGTGGACTTGTTATATAGCCTGAAGTCTGGTAGAGTGATGCTTCCAGCTTTGTTTTTATTACTAAGAATAGCTTTGGCTATACAGGTATTTTATCCAGTTCCATACAAAACAAAGTACTATTTTTTCCAGTTCTTCAAAATATGATGTTGGTATTTTAATGAGAATTGTATTGGATTTGTATATCGTGTTGTATAGAATAGACATTTTAACAATGTTGTTTCTTCCCAGCCAAGAGCATGGTATATTATTTCATTTGCTAATGTTTTTTGCTATTTCTTTTCTTAACATTTCATAATTCTCTTTGTGGTGATCCTTCACCTCTTTTGTTAGGTATATTTCTAGGTATTTCATTTTCTTTGAAGCTACTGTGAAGAGAATTGTGTCTGATTTGCTTCTCAACTTGGCTGTTATTGGCATATATGAAGGCTACTGATTTGTGGACATTGACATTATACTCTGAGACATTAGTGTATTTCCTGAACACTTCCAGAAGTTTTGTAGTTGAGTCCCTGGAGTTTTCTAAGTTTAAGATTATATCATCAGCAAAGAGCAATAGTTCAACCTCCTCTGCCCCCATTTGGATGTCCTTTATATCTTTCTCTTGCCTGATTGTATCAGCTAGAACTTCAAGCACAATGTTGAATAACAGTGGTAATAGTGGACATCCTTGTCTGGTTCCAGTTCTAAGTGGAAAAGCTTTCAGTTTTGTTTCTTTCAGTATGATGTTAGCTATGGGTTTGTCATAGATTGCTTCAATCATCTTGAGAAAGATGCCACCTATGCCTATTTTCTTAAGTGTTCTTGTTAGAAAAGGATGTTGAATTTTGTCAAATGCTTTCTCTTTTTTTTTTTTTTTTTTTTTGAGACAGAGCCTCAAGCTGTCCCCCTGGGTAGAGTGCCATGGCATTACAGCTCACAGCAACCTCCAACTCCTGGGCTCAAGCGAGTCTCCTGCCTCCGCCTCCCAAGTAGCTGGGACCACAGACGCCCGCCACAACGCCCGGCTTTTTTCTGGTTGCTGCCGTCATTGTTGTTTGGCGGGTCCGGGCTGGGGATTCGAACCCGCCACCTTAGGTGTACGTGGCTGGCGCCTTAGCCGGTTGAGCTATAGGCGCCGAGCCCAAATGCTTTTTCTGCATCTATTGATAGGATCATACAGTCTTTACTTTGCTTCTATTGATATAGTGAATTACATTTATGGATTTGTGTACCAGCCTTATATCCCTATTTGATCTGACAAAGGGTTGATAACTAGAATCTGCAGAGAGCTCAAATTAATCAACAAAAAAATAGCAAATAATCCCATCTACTTGGGCAAGAGATATGAACAAAACCTTCTCTGATGAAGACAGAAAAATGGCTAACAAACATGAAAAAATGCTCATTGCTCTGATTGTTTAAGAAATGCAAATCAAAACCAACCTGAGATATCACCTAACCCCAGAGACTAGTTCACATCACAAAGTCTCAAAGCTGAGATGCTAGTGTGGATGTGAAGAGAAGGGAACATTTTTACACTATTGGTAGGACTCCAAACTAATACAACCTTTTTGGATGGAAGTATGGAGAATCCTTAAGAATTCAAACTAGACCTCCTATTTGATCCTGCAATCTGATTACTAGGCATCTACTTAGAAGAAAAGAAAATCCTTTTATCATAAGGACATTTGCAACAGACTGTTTATTGCAGCTTAATTTGCAATTGTCAAATTGTGGAAACAATCTAAATGCCCACCAATCTAGGAATGGATTAAAATGCTGTGGTATATCTATACCATAGAATATTATTCAGCCATTAAAAAGATCTTTACATCTTTTATATTAACCTGGGTGGACTTAGCATACATTCTTCTTAGTGAAGTATCATAAGAATGAAGAAGCAAGAATCCAATGTACTCAATTCTAATATGAAGCTAGTAGATGATCTATTACACACCCACATAAGAGAAAAACTCAAATTAATTCAAGGTGGGGGGTGAGGGAATGAAGGAGCTGGGAGAAGAGAGGAGAGAGTGGGATGGGGGTTTTCCCACTTAATAGGCACAATGTTAGAGTGTATGGCACATCACTTGGGGGTAGGACACAATTATAAGAGGACTTTACTTAACAAATGCAAATATTATAACCTAATTCTTTGTACCTGCAATGAACCTGAAACAATAAAAAAAGAAAAAACATCAGTCTAAAAGGAGCTCTTGAAATACTTTGCAACATAGTAAAATGGTAGAGTAAATGGCTAAATTCCAAAGAAAGTACAGGCAAGTATTTATTTGACTGTTTACATACTGATACACTTATGTACAGTTTAGAGTGTGAGAGTTTAAAGAGGGCTATTTGGCATGGATAAATAAGGAAGGACTAGGTAATCTTGATAGCCTCCTACTGAGCACAACGGGGAAGACATGAAAAAATATTTTTAAAAAATTACTTACAGTCATTGGAAAGTCAACAGACACAGAAAGATTACAGGATCAAGATTTTGAAGAAAACAGATATTTAGAAAGAATAATATTGAATTTGGGACCACCTTTCTCAGGTAACATCTGCCATTTTTGAGCAGGTAGTTTAGCAGCCAGGATGATTGTAAGTGACGTTCATAGACAGTTTTGTAATGATAGGAGGGTGAACACTAGAAAAGGAGGCTGCTGGTTGTGCTGGTCTTAGCAACACTGGCATTACCAATCCTAAAGATCTCTAGGACTAAGGGCTATAGGGGTGAGGATTAACCAGAAGTAGACAACATCTCAAAAGGATTGAATCACAGATTTATATCATCTAAATATTTGAAAATAGAGTAAGATAAGACCATACTGTTAGTGTGCATAGCAGCATGCCGAAAGTCATCATAAGATATATCTAGAAGAAGACAATCTGCATAGGGCCAAACTTATCACTATAATATTGAAGAAACAATATTTAGCACTTAATCAAAATAACCGGGCACATGAGCAGACATACAGGAAGGTATAGGGATGAGAACAGACTACAGAGTAAAACATTCTTAACTGTAAATAAAGACTTTAGAATAGCTATGTGTGATATACTTATGGAGGAAATGTATTACTGAGAAGTTTGCCAGTGATCTGGAAACTATTAAAAAATGAACTATATGGAAAGTAATAACTCAGTGAGGGTAACAGCATATTATACACAGCTAAAGGATCAAAAAGTAAAGCAAAAGATAGATCAGAGGAAAATACCCAAACTTAACAATGGAGAATAAAAAGAATATAAAATACAGGGTTAAAAACATAGAGGATAGTGTGAGCAGGTCTAGTAGATCAGAAGTCTGAGTCCTAAAAAGAACAATGAGAGAAAGGGATGTGAGATTCATGATCAAATAGCTTAGAATTTTCCCAAATTGAAGCAAAGCATTAAGACACATATTCAAGAAAGCACTACGATCCCCCAAAGGATTAAAAAAAAAAAAAAATCACATCTAGATGAACTGTTCAAATACAACAGAAAAAAAAAATCTTAGAAAGGACATGAAGAAAAAATTACAAAAGAAATAGTTAGACATTTAACTCCTCTGAAAAGAAAAAGGTAAAAAAAAACCAGAGGAAAATACAATAACATGTTTAAATAAAAGAAAACAAACAAAATCAACCCAGAATTTCTAGAATTCTATACCTAGTGAAAATATCCTTTAAAAATGGAGATAAAATAAAAACTTTTAAATAAAACAAATTGAGAGACTTCACCAGTAGCAGAAATGAACTAAAAGAAATTCTAGTTACTAGGTAGAAGAAAATTGATCTCAGATGGAATTGTATATTCAAGAAGAATTGAACTAAAATAACCCCAGCAACATAAAATAAATATGTGGGAAAATCTAAGTTAATGCTAACTTTAACAAACAATATTGATAACATTTATAGAGTTTAAAATATACACAGAGTTTACATACACAAAAGGTCACTGGTGCTCATGCATCTAATGTCTTTACATTGTCAAAGGTAAAGTTTGTGTTTCAGACAGCAACTCAGATAAATCTGAGGTGTACCTGGCATCTCTAGGACAAGCAGTGAAAGAATAGCAGAAGTCACTACAACTAAATTACAATGGAATAATTAACAAATAGTAAATAACTCCAAAAGAAAACAAGGAAGAAAGGAAAAACAGGCAGGACAAATGAAAACAGATGATTGATCTAATTAAGATGTATCAATGATTTCATTAATTTAAATGGGATAAGAAATAGTGGACATGAAATCTAGGTAAATGTGCTAAGAAAATAGATAAGATTTGAAAAGGAAGACATAAATCTATGATTACCAACAGATAATATAATTGTACATGTTAAAAATCTAAAGAAGCTATGGATAAATTATGGGAGTAATAGGTTGGATTCAGCAAGAGCACTGATTACAAGAACAATTTTAAAATCAGGTTTTTTTTTTGTATACTACTGAAAATAATTTGGAATACAAAATTTAAGGAAAATAAACTTTTTTTCTTTTCTTTTTTTTTATTGAATGGTAACTATGTACATTAATGCACTTCTAGGGTACAGTGTGGTGTTTTCCACATACAATTTGAAACATTTCCATCAAACTGGTTAACATAGCCTTCATGTCATTTTCTTAGTTACTGCGTTAAAACGTTCATACTCTACTCTTAGAAAGATTCACTTCTACCCTTGTAAGATAGACCACAGAAATGATCCCTCTACCCATTCCCTCCTCCTCTCTCCTTCCCCACCCCAATATTTTTAGGCTGTTATTAGGTTATAGCTTTCATATGAAAGCTATAAATTAATTTCATAATAGGGCTGTGTACATTGGATACTTTTTCTTCCATTCTTATGATACTTTGCTAAGAAGAACATTTTCCAGCTCCATCCATGTGAACATGAAGGACATAAAGTCTCTATCTTTCTTTACGGCTGCATAGTATTCCATGGTATATATATACCACAGTTTGTTGATCCATTCGTGGATCGATGGGCACTTGGGCTTCTTCCATGACCTGGCAATTATGAATTGGGCTGCAATAAACATTCTGATACAAATATCTTTGATGTAATGTGATTTTTGCTCTTCTGGGTATATACCTAATAAAGGAATTTCAGGGTCAAATGGCAGGTCTATTTTTAGTTCTCTAAGTATTCTCCAGATGTCTTTCCAAAAGGAACATATATTAGTTTACATTCCCACCAACAATGTAGAAGTGTTCCCTTTTCTCCACATCCACGCCAGCATCTCTGGTTTGGGGATTTAGTGATATAGGCTAATCTCACTGGAGTCAGATGATATCTCAAAGTAGTTTTGATTTGCATTTCTCTGATGATTAAGGATGGTGAGCATTTTTTCATATATCTGTAGGCCATGCACCGATCTTCTTTAGAGAAATATCTCTTCAAGTCCCTTGCCCACCCTGAGATGGGATCACTCATTCTCTTCTTGCTAATATGTTTAAGTTCTCTATGGATTCTAGTTATTAAACCTTTGTCAGAGACATAACCTGCAAAAATCTTCTCCCATTCTGAGGGCTGTCTGCTTGTTCTTGGCTGTTTTTTTGGCTGTGCAGAAGCTCTTTAGTTTGATCAGGTCCCAATAGTGTATTTTTGATGTTGCTTCAATTGCCCAGGGTGTCCTCCTCATAAAATGTTTGCCTAGGCCAATTTCTTCAAGTATTTTCCCTAAACTTTCTTCTAGTATTTTAATGGTTTCATGTCTTAAGTTTAAATCCTTAATCCAATGAGAGCCTAACTTAGTTTATGGTGAAAGGTGTGGGTCCAGTTTCAGTCTTCTACAGGTTGCCAGCCAGTTTGCCCAGCATCATTTGTTAAATAGGGAATAAGATGTCTTAAGAATTCAACGATTTCAAAGATAAAATGACCAAAGAATTTGAAATACTGAGACAAGGGGAAAATAAACTTTTAAAAATATCACCAAAAGTAACCACTAGCTCTGAATAATTCTAATCAGAAATTTGCAAGATCTCTGTATAGAAAATACAAAGAAGTTCTATAAATGAATAATAATGATATAAAACTCAGAAAACACAACAGAAAAATTGGCAAGAGATTTAAACAGACTCTTTTCAAAAGAATATCAAAATGACTATTAAAATAGAAAATCGTGTTCACTCTCATCAGTAATAAATGAAGTACAAATTAAAAACATGATGATATGCCACTCTATAGCACAGAGTAGCTACAAATAAAAAGACCAAGTAATTGGGGTGGCGCCTGTGGCTCAAAAGGGTAAGGCACTGGCCCCATATACCAGAGGTGGTGAGTTCAAACCCAGCCCTGGCCAAAAAAAAAACGACTAAGTAACTACTGAGAATATTGAGTTCATCAGGATGTCAACCAACTGAAAATCTTTTTACTATTGTTCAAGATTTATACTTCATACAACTATCTTGAAAAATTATTTTAAATTATATATTAAGTTAAAGGTGCACTTACTCTACAATTTAGCAATTCTTCAGCTGGGTGTACACCAGTGGAGAAAGACATATATGTAAGCAGCAAAGAGACATATATAAAAATGTTCACAGCAAAAGTAATAATAACAAACATGAACTGAGACGAATGCAAATATTTATAAACAGTAAAATGAAAATTCGTGTATATATAGGCTCATGTATGTGTTTATACATATAACATATATATGTGTTTATGTTTATTTTCCAGTGGAATATACAACAATAAAAAAGAATGAATCATACTCATACATAATTAAATGGATTAATCTTAGGAACACAATATTGAAAGAAGCAAGACTCAATATACCCACTCAAATATGTCCTGTGTGTGGTTACTTGTGGGGAATAGGGCAGAGACCAGAAAGGCATGTAAGGTGACTTCTGAGATGCTGGCAAAGTTCTGTTTCTCGACTTGGTTTGTTGTAACTCAGCTTCTTGTTTCGTGATCATTCATTGTATTGCACCTTTGTAGATCTGTGCACTTTTCTGTATTTGTGTTTGCCTGCTCAATAAACAGAGGTTTTAAAAAATGAAATAGTGAAAAACAAGAGCTCTTTCCATTTAAGGGTCCTTTCTGATTATGTTTCATCATCTACAAGATGGGAGTAATAATATTGGTTTTTAGAGATTTTTAGTATTTCATGAGGTCATGAATGTAAGGTGTTTAACACAACTATAAGTACATAGAATACACTCAATAAGTGGGAGATATATTTAGTATGGCTGGATGTACTCAGTACACATTGAGGATAAATGGTCTTGTCAATGATGCTTTGGGCACAGCTCTTTTCTCCAATTGCATGTAATAACAGGATATACTCAGATAAAACATACCAGAAAATATACCAAAACTTCCACTTAATAGTATTTTATAACAAATGGGGGCATGATAGGTTTATAACAAATATTCTATTTTTGTGAATGACAGACTCAGTTTAAAATCCCAATTTTACCTCTGATTTGTTGTATGGCCTTGGGTAGGGTGATGTTTCTAAGCTTCAGTTTATCTATATGTAAAATGAGAAAAATAAAAGAACTTAAACCACATAGGGTTCATTGTCAGCATTAAATGATGTATAAAGTGCTCACCATAGTGCCTGACGCTTTCAGAAATTTTGGCTTAAGAATGAATTAATTACCAACAATTTTATTTTATAGTTATGGGCTAAAAGAAAGTTCTACATTTATCTTCTAAGATAATTTGAATCACCATCAGTTTTTAAGCAAAAATTCAGAAAGTTTAGCCTGTAAGAACAAAGTTCTAAAATAATTGTATTGACATCTTTTACAAATAAGTTATACAATTAATATATGACAAAACGAAATATACTAAAATAATTAAAAATCTTACTGCTACTAGGGCAATCTTATTTTATAGCTAGTTATTACACTGTACATTTAGCCAATCGTTCAATTTTCAAGTAGTCAACCAATTTATAATTTGTTCATTCGACAAATAATTAGCAAGTGTTACTTTCTCTCAGATGTTTCTCTTTGAGAACAAAGATCAAAGGTCTATGACTGAGCAACTCAAGTTCAATGTAAGAAAAATAGCAAGATATTTATTCAATCACTCACTCAAAATTTACTACCAGATGATGGATTGTCAACGATGAATGGACTTTATAACCTCTGCTGTTGAAGAGCCCACAGTCCAGACAGCATGATAAATTCTAGTAATGTGTTCTACATTTTATGATAAAGGACAGACGAGGAAACAGCTGACAACCCCAGGCAAAGCAGTGGTCAAGAGAAGGTGACAGCTGAGCTGTGTCCTGAGCAGAAGTAACACCACGTACAGAGGCAGATGTATATATCAGCAGGTTTGGAGAATTGCACACCATCCAATGAGGCTAGAAGGAGGTGTGTGGAGACAAAGAGGGGAGGACAGGCTGAAAAATAGAAGGGGCCAGATGGCAAATGATCTTTTACCACCACACTAAACACACTGGACTTGATCATTTGGCAACGTGTGGTTAGTGGATGATTTTAAGTAGAGAAGTGACTTCATGTTTACATTTTAGAAACAGAATTCTACTAGCAGTGTGGAGGATGTTCCCAGAGACAGGATGGCACAGAGACCACATACAAGACAGAAAGGCGGGTGGGGTATATATGTGAGAGACACGTCAGACATTGAGCTACAAGTGCTGCTGACTGGGTGTGGAGAGGAAAAGGGATGGATTTTTGGTGGTGGTCTTCTCCCTATAGAATACACAAGGAATGGGGAATGTTCAGTTTGGATTCCACTTGTAGAATTTTAGATGCCTAAGGAATAAACAGAGGATGCCATTGATGTCAAAGATTATATTACATCTCCATAGATTTTTGATATAATCCATAACCTTTCCCCCCATCTGATAAATCACAATAAAAATGTCTTCAAAGTTATAAACTGGACGTGTTCTGTTAACGACTCCACTTTTCTAATGAAAGCCTGGCCAACTGTTTAGAGCAACGAGAATTCTATGGCTTCTTTGGAAAGGGTACCATTGTTCCTTGGCTCTATGAATGTCAAAACCTCCTCTCTCCTTCCTGTCATAATTTTTTCCTCTTCCAAATGTCCCCAAATCTGCCCTCTCTCGCTGCTGCCATTGACTACAAAACAAATCTTCAAAAGTGGTTTTAGGTGGTATCTGTAAACAAAATAAAGCCTATAATTTTGAAATTTTAGGAATGAGAGAGTTGAAATTATTTGACTACAATGGCCTTCTCTTCCTCCCAGGGTTGCAATTGATGGTAAAGGACAATCTTTCCCTGATGATTGGTGATGTTGAGCACTTTTTTTTCATATAGTAATCAGCCATTTGTCTTTCTTCTTTTGAGAAGCTTCTGCTCATGTCTTCTCCCACTTTGTAACAGGGTGTTTGCTTTTTTTCTTGCTGATTTGCGTGAGTTCCTTATAAATTCTGGTTATTAGCTTTTTATTGGATGTGTAGCTTGCAAACCCTTTATCCCATGCTGTAGGTTGTCTCATTGTTCTGTTTATTGTTTCCTTTGCTGTGAAGAAGCTTTTTAATTTAATCAGATCCTATTTGTCAATGTTTGTGGTTGCTATGATTACCATTGGAGTCTTTGTATCCTATACCCCAATAACCACAATAAAGCTGAATTAATACCTGTTGCAACAATTTGGATGAAACTTGAGACCATTCTCCTAACTGAAGTATCTCAGGAATGGAAAAGCCTTATGTATACTCATTATTAAACTGGAACTAACTGATGAATACACAGACGCACAGAAGAAAATAAAACTCAGTGGAAAGCAGCCAGGGGAGAGGAGGAAGGGGAGGGGCTAAACCAACCTAATGGGTGCAATGAACACTATTTGGGAGGCAGGCACACTTATAGCCAGAACTCAAGCACTTACAAAAACAATCCACATAACCTAAAATGTTTTGACCCCTTTCATGTTTTGAAATTTTTAAAAAGGCAGTCTTATTTTAAATTTTGAGTCTGTAGCTTTATTTCACAAAACAAATAATTTCGTTGTCTTGTTGTGAAGATTTTTTTCTGTCTTGAACAGTCCCTTAACTGTTCCACTTATGTGTACATTTCCCTAATAACCCTATCAGCTCCTTCAGGGTGTGTCTTAAATGTTGGTGGATCTTTGAAGACCCTCAGCACAGCAGTGTGTACACGTCCATGCTAGGTATAGTGATTTGGTAAGTTATTTTAATGAATAAATTCATACAACTAACTCTTTTAACAATGTAAAGTTAAACTTTTTTTTTTATTAAATCATAGCTGTGTACATTAATGCAATCATGGGGCACAGTGTGCTGGTTTTATATACAATTTGAAATATTTTCATCAAACTGGTTAACATAGCCTTCACGGCATTTTTGTAGTGATTGTGTTAAGATATTTCTATTCTACACTTAGTAAATTTCACATGTACCCTTGTAAGATGCACCGTAGATGTGGTCTCACCAATTACCCTCTCTCCACCCAACCTCCTTTCTCCCCTCCCCTCCCTCTCCCCTTTCCCCTTCTTCTTGGGCTATGATTGGGTCTTGAGTTTGATAAGTAAGGTATTTGGGTTTTCAAAATGTTGCTCACTTTCTTTGAAAACACACATCACGCCCCTCATATAATCAGTTTTCCTAGTTCCTTGTTGATGCATTCTCTGAATTAAAAAAGAGAAACAGTAACTTTGATTCATAGAGGGAAAGAATGAGTCACGTTTTGATATTCAATATGATATAGTTTGTTTCCCTGCAACTGAACCTTCTGATTTGCCCAAGAAACAAATAAAAGCCATAAATCCCATCATGACCTCATCATATTCCCTTAGCCAAGTGCTTGTCATTTTCATCAGGTGGCCAGCCAGAACATTTATGAAGGCCACAGGGCCTTTAAAATGAATTAGACATATATCTGTTTCAGTGGAACGTGGGACAGATAAGCCACTGCATGCTGCTATTTCAAAGGGGCATCCCACTGTCTCTTCAGTTTTACAAAGTATAATTGAAGCATGCCACCAAAGTAAGGAAGGACAAAGGTGATTTTTTAGAATCAACCCAGTCTGTTCCCTGAATATTAAGGACGCTTGTGAGATCTACTGTAGTTCCTGTATGCATAAAACCTGGCTTCTGTAGAAGACACCTGGCTTTCTCCACTGAAAGAATGAATCTTCTTGTAAATGATCAGTGGAGCATGCAGAGCTCCTGGTCAAACAGTGATGGTGCCTTCCATCAGGGCATTCATGGGGTTGGGATGTACCTACTCACTGGGACATGCAGCTTCAGGTTTTCATAAAAATGATAGTATTTCAAGGTAAAAATAATATAGGTAGACTCAGTGCCTGTGGCTCAAGTGGCCAAGGCGCCAGCCACATACACCTGAGCTGGCGGGATCGAATCCAGCCTGGGCACGCCAAACAACAATGATGGCTGCAACCAAAAAATAGCCGGGCATTGCAGCAGGTGCCTGTGGTCCCAGATACTTGGGAGGCTGAGGCAAGAGAATCACTTATGCCCAGGAGTTGGAGGTTGCTGTGAGTGGTGTTGCCACAGCACTCTACCCAGGGTGACAGCTTGAGGCTCTGTCTCCAAAAAAAAAAAAACAGGTAAAATAACACAAAAGCAATGCTAACTTCCTTCCAATGGAGTATTTAAATAGAACTGTTTTCCACTAAGAGAACTCTCTCAAGTAAGGCTTAGTGATGTCTATGTGTCTCTATGTGGACCAATGGCTTGATTTCTTCTTTGTTGACTGCGGTAATATTTGAGGTCCTAGGATATTCAGGGATAGTTAATTCAAATGCTTCATACTTTATTTATCCTACCCTTAAAGGATTTTTTTAAAGTACCGGTCATCCATTAAATTCATAAAGCTGATGTGTCAATTGGTCCAATTCTTTGGTTGCTGTTAAGTATTTATTGAAGAAGCCACAATATATCAAAAACAATATAGACAAAGTCCACTCTGCGATTACAAGCTAAATTGGCTTAAGCATTATTCATAAAAAGAAACAAAACAAAGCGCAGGTCCTAAGCAAGCATATATTGATCGCGATTTAGTTAGTGGGTGATGGACTTGAAGTGAATAGCACGAGGGAAAACAGTTGCTAAAAGCAATGGGTGGAGAGTGAGAGTCTGCACTGGACTCAGCGGCTCTGAGAAGATTCACGTGTAAGGTGCAGCCTGATCTTGTAGGTCAGATCTCACTAGGCTTTACACAGGAAGGTAAATCGGTTTAGGCTGAAAAGGAGAAATCTGAAACAACTGCTCTCGAACCTGAAGAGCAGGTGGAGCAGGTTTAATTCTCAATTAAAATAGAAAACTAACTTACAACCCGGGGCAAGATTGACAATTATCTGGTCACTTTGGTCAATATTAATTATGTGAGCAAAATTGGAACTCAGTCATTTGCCCCCCCCCACTCTTTTGATAGTTGCATGTTGAATAATTAAATTAAACATAAATTTGCACTCACACCACTGAGGAGATGGCTACGAGGTCACCCCAGTTACAACCTCCACACTCACACAGTGTGATGCCAGGAGAACAGTCTTTCTGAAAGTCAGTTGGGAAGTTTTTGGTTGCCCTGGAAAATAGAAGATCCTGTCCCCCTCGCTCATTTCCTGGCACTTTCAGGTCTACAACTTACTGCAAGCATGTATTTTTCCAAAATAAGCAAAATTAAGAGGTAATTGAAAGAAGCTTGACAGAAGTTTCCTCTATTTGGAAGTATTCTTTTAGAGATAATGATGTTACTGTGTATTTACTAATGCCATACACAAGATGCTCTCGCTAAAGCCTTTGACTGTTTACAAAACACTTTGGCATTTACTATCTCATTAGATCCTCCTACGTACCTTTTGAGGTAATTTTTTACTGTCTGTATTTAACAAATGAGGAAAATAAAGCTCTGGAGATTTGGTGACTTGCCCAACTTCATCCAGCCCGCAGCAGGAGGAATTAAGTAAGTCCCTGCATGCTGACTCACAGAGGTTTTTTTTTTTTTTCTCAAATTATATTAGAATATCTTCTAGAATCTAGTGAATATTTATGCTGTGGAATATTTCTGGAATTCCAGAGATCAATTCATAAAATGATAAGGCAGCAATCTTAAGGTCTAAATGGCGATGCAGACTTTTCGATGAATAGACCCTGCCATGGGGTGCGGAAACATTCAATTCATTTCTGAGGTCAGTCCTCCTCTTTTTCCACTGACGGGGTGGTAGAGATGAAGGACATGAAGCTACAGAAGCACTGCATGGATCACTGACACCTGGCCATTGCCTTCAGAGACATCTGAACCCAGAATTATTCTCAGTAGAGATGGTAGAAAATGAAAAGAATACATAGTAAAACCTACAAGGAAAATATGAATTTTTCCAGGGTCACAACAATGGTTTACCAGAATGAATGCCAGAGTAGGTCAGACTTATCTTTATTTTAAAAGGCTGTGACAATGGTTTATCTCAGGCATCTCAAACTACAGCCCGTGGGCCACATGTAGCCAGCCTAGGACATTTATCGGCCCCGCTGTGTGTTTTGGCCGCCCCTGTCTGTCCTGCTTAGAAGCTGACTCGTCCCAGGGCCTGCAGTCTGGCCCTGCAGTCTGGCCCTGCAATGATCTGAGGGACAGTGAACTGGCCCCCTGTTTTAAAAGTCTGAGGCCCCCTTGTTTATCTGGTACTATAGATTCTCTCTGATTGATGCCATTCCACTGACATACTCCACTGTTTCTGCTCTGTAGAGGATAAAGTACTATGGCTGTGGAGAATTGGGGTGGGGGGAGAGGAAGCAGAAGGAATTTCTTTCTTTTCTTTTCTGTGTTTTTTTTTTTTGAGAGAGAGTCCTACCTCTCACCTTGGGTAGAGTGCTGTGGCATCATAGGTCACAGCAACCTCAAACTCTCGGGCTTGAGCAATCCTCTTATCTCAGTCTCCTAGTAGCTAGGACTACAGGTGCCCAGCACCACACCCTGCTAGTTTCTCTATTTTAAGTAGAGACAGGTTCTCCCTCTTGCTCAGGCTAGTGTCAAACTCCTGAGCTCACGCAATCCACCTGCCTCAACTTCCTAGAGTGTTAGGATTACAGGCGTAAGCCACCACAGGTGGCCAGGAATTTCTTTATACAAACTTACTCTTTATGTCTCAAAGACAATCATTTAAGCTATACTTCCCAAAGGATTTATAAGTAAACATATGTGCAGGATAGCTCTTTAAGGGGAGGATTACAGGGTGGGCAGTGGAGAAGACAGACATCGCACTGTAAGTGGCGGAGAAGAGTTTGGTAGCTCTGTTTTGAATATAATTAGATGCCTTACCATAAAGAAGCCTCACACAGAGTGGACCAAGTCACTGATTTTGTCCAAGCTCAGATGTAGTCATTATTCACAGATTTCATGTTTTTGAATTTGGCTACTTGCTAAAATTTGCTCGCAACTCCAAAATCAACACTCACAGTGCTTTTGCAGTCACTCAGTGATTTGTGCAGAGCAGTGAGAGATGGGCATCACCCGTTGTGCCCATTTCCCAGCTGAGGGAGAGCAAGGCAGTGCTCTGCTCCCTTGTGTCAGTCCTCAGACTGTGTACAAGCATCATTTTTGCAGTTTATGTTGTGGCACATTTTCATCTTTGTATGTTTTGGGTGGGGGGTTGTGATTTATAATGGGACAGGTGGAGACCTGTCTGAGCAAAAATGAGATTGTCTCTACTGATATTAGAAAAACTAGCTGGGCAGATGCCTGTAGTCCCAGCTACTTGGGATGGTGAGGCAAGAGGATGGCTTCTTGATCCTAATAGTTTGAGGTTGCTGTGAGCTATAATGCCATGGCTCTGTACCCAGGGCACAGAGTGAGACTTTGTTTTAAATTACAATGTAAAATAAAATAAAATGGCTCATAAGCATAGTGCCAAAGTATTTCTTACTGTTTTAAACATATGACATACCTTGTGGAGAAAATACGTGTTAGCTAAGCTTTGTTCAGGCATGGTTAATGAATAGATCATGTAAGTTAAATAACGTGTCTTTAAGCAGAAAGACACATAAAACAAGGTGATGCACTGATAAGGTGATGAAATCTAACCCTGTATTTTCCCTGTGCAAAGGTTCAGTATTTGCTAATTTGATGTTCCCAGTGACATTATAGAACATATAACTACCGACAATAATGAGATACAACTTGTTTTGTTTTTGGTATCCAGAATTATTTACCATATCTAAGGTAAGAAAAATAGTTCAAGTAACTGCCCCAAACTACAGAAGTTGTAGTTACACACCAGGATTTTGAATGTGGTCAGAAGTTTTGAAAAAGGCATATTTCAATGCGTGTATCTCTGAGTAGATGTACATACACACATTTTCAGGCGTACTTTTGTTCCTTTTAATGGATATATAACAGTTTTGAAAGTCATTCAAGTGAATAAATCATTTCACAATGTTGTGAAAGGGCAGTGCTTTCAAATAAAATGAGGCATCAATAAATGTGTCCAAACCATGACTTTAAAGGAAATCTGTATTGTAATAGATTTGGTGTTATTGAAATATAAACTTCACATGAGTATTGTTTGATGTACATTAATTTTTATTGCTGAATAATACTACTAGTTCTTACTTGTGCAGCTTGTTGTGGTTTTAAAGTCTGTTATGTGCATTAAATCCCTCTGATCCTATGAAAGGTAGCCAGACATTTGGGTATCACCACCACAATTTCGACAGGTTAATTGACTTACCCAAAGTAACAGGTCATGTATGTACATTGTTGGGGTTAAAATTCAGAAGACCTTCAACGATGTTCGACGATGTTCCATATTATGCTTTTTGTTGCCAAGCCAAGGTTCATTTTTCTCCTTTAGCAAGTTTTATCACACCCTTTCTAGGGTAGCAAAGTGAAGTGTGCAATTAGGATGCTAAGTCTAAGACTGTCAAAACAATCCTAAATGTTTTCCATTTTTAATTTCACACACCTATACCTGAAGTACTGCTTTTAAAACAATGCATTTAAGTTTATATTCACGCCTCAGGAATGCATGATATCATGTCTATGATATCAGAAGTATTCACTGAGGTGTATCTGTGTTTATGACCCCATGCTAAAATATCCTCCTTTAGTTACAGAATAAATCCAAGATGGGTCAGTGAATGTTTAATTTCAGACAACATATAAGTCTGGTTTATATCTCATACCAAAGAATGCTCAGTTTTATGTTGAACAGAGAAGAAACTTCAAGATAAGGAACATGTGGATACCACAAGAAACAGTCTTTTCAAAATCCTACCATCACATCATCCTTCAATCAATAAAGGATTTGTTACTCTTGTTTGTTTGGTAGCCATAACACTGAAACATTTTGGAGAAAAGCCTTTCTTCTTGCAGGGGGTGTGTGGTGGCCACACATTTACTCATACCTGACAAATTATCTCATTTGAAATGGATTCAACAGTCTGTGAGGGGGCAGATGTTCACGACAACAAAAAGAGGACAAATCAGGCTTCGTTTAAAAGGGAGCACAGGGGAATAAATACAACGCATGATTATCAGCTACAGAAGTGTCATAAGAAATGAAAACTTGACGTGAATGAGAAAGCAGGAGGATGGTGCACACCAGGGGACATGGAAGGAAGACCAAGTGGTGAGGTTTTGTCAAGTAAAACAGTTTACTGCCAAAATTGCAACAGTTCGTGAGACATTTTATTGGGATTCCATTCTCACCCACCATCCTGGCAAAAGAGGCTTGAGACTGTGTAACTTAAAGTGTTCATTCTAGGCTGGGCACGGTGGCTCACACCTGTAATCTTAGCACTCTGGGAGGCCATAGCAGGTGGATTGCCTGAGTTCATGAGTTTGAGATCAGTCTGAGCAGGAGCAAGACCCCATCTCTAAAAATAGCTTGGCATTGTGGTGGGTGCCTATCGTCCCAGCTACACAGAAGGCTGAGGCAAGAGGATCACTTGAGCCCAAGAGTTTGAGGTTGCTGTAAGCAATGATGCCATGGCACACTACCCAGGGTGTCAGAGTGAGACTGTCTCAAAAGAAAAATAAATACATAAAAATTTTCAATCAGACTTGAAGAACATTGGGGTTTCTCAGCAGATTGACTGGGTCAAAGAGTCACTTGGAGTGCTAAGACATGAAGTTCACTTGTCGGACATTTTCAAGGTAAACATCACATTTAACTCAATGGACAAAGCTAACGTTTGCTATACTTATATTGAAATAACTGTTACAGAAGTTTCTATCTGAAGGTTGAGGAGATGGAGGAATGTATAACTTGCTGCAAGCTTGCTGGAATGTGAAAGAACTCTGCTTCATGAATATTTAAGTGGTACAGGTCAGGACTGGAGATAGCCCTGCTCAGAGAATCAGCATGGTGCAAAAGGTCACAAAGGGAAGTGTGCAATTAGGATGGGTTTAGAAGTTCTTCACAATTCCCTGATATTGTTGCGCCACAGTAGTCATTGTGCTGTAATTATTGCCAATCTGTTCAGTGTTGTTTTAAGCCTTTTAATACCTTCAAGTATCCTGCCAAAAACTAAGTATTAAAAGTGTGACTCAAACACACTTAAGGTTACAAACGGCTTAGATTAGTTCTACATAAAGCCAATATTTCAGAGAACATTTCAGTCATTTAAACTAACGAGAGAACATAAAAGAAAGGATGAACTATCTTCAGCCTTTAAAAGAAAAATAGAAGTGAAGCACTTTCAATAACCCAATAATTTAGTTTTTCTGAATTAAAATGGAATAGGCCATATCGATGAGGCATATATGAATTTTCTCCAAATATTCCTTTGACAATTAATGATCAGCCTCCTAGTGCCTCATTTATGAATGTGTATTAATGTCATGGATTAAAAACAGTATGGGGTACATTTGGCAAACAGAGCTAATATTTCCCCCTGAGAACCCCAGAGAATGTTCTACATTTTAGAAGTAGACATGTAGCTTTACCCAGTAGACAAATTACTGGAGAGTTAGCTGGAAAATTTTTTTGTACATAAAAGCAATTTTGTAAGTATTAAAAATATTATACTAAATGCAAAATTACAGTAGATTTTAATTGCCTTTTTGGTAGAGTTAGATTTGCAGATAATGAATTTATGTACAGTGAAGTGGGTCTCTCTGCAGAACTCTCAGTGAAAGAGTTAATCTTGTTTTCTCAAGTGCCTAATTTATCACAGAGTTACCTTAGGCACTGGAAGCATCTGGCTCAACACGTACATATTTTTCAAGTACAAATTAAGGACTGAGAATGAGGCCAGGAGCGTGATGTCGTGTGCAGCAAGAGGGTGGACTCACCAACAGGGAGAGGCATAAAGACTGCCTGAGATTTTAGTAAGAATGAGACTCCGTATACAGGAACAATTCTTCCTTGGATGTCTTGAAAACCTCCAGTCCTTATACTAGATCCCTGCTTAATATTCTGCCTGTGTAAGCCAGTTTGGGTTGAAGTTGCATTAAACAGGTAGGACAGTAAAAAGAAGAACCTTCTCTTCTTGTAAAGACGTTTTTAAAGAAAGCTAGCTGTGTATGACTTCTCCCGCAATTCGTGCCAGAATCTGTATCTGCATACCCATATGTGCCTATCCCATATGACCTCACACCCAAAAGTAAATGGTACTTTCACATGACATTAACAAATCATTTTGATATTCTCTCTCTTCTCTCTCTCTCTCTTAGATCAGGCTTACGTCTGGTCAACCGAGGGGGGAGGGAACTGAGAAAAATCTTGTGTAATTGCTTTAGTTCTTAATTCTCAAAAGTAGCCAAAACAAGTTGAAGGATGTTATGGGGGGAAGATGTAATATTATGTTTGGTAAGAGAAAAAGTCAATGACACTGCTTATCAGATCCAGTCTCTTGCTTTTACATAGTATTTCTCTAATATCAGTCACATTGTGCCCACACAGAAGATGTATGTTTCCTTAAATCAGAAATGATTTGTTCAATGACTGAGAGACTCTGTCTTTTTCCAGGCACATGCTCAGCGGTCTTGTGGGTGTGGAGAGATGCCTGTGCATCAAGACTGGACATAGCATATGTAAAAGAGCCTTACACTTGAGCAGAAGAGTTTCTGGTGGACAACAGCAAAGTCATTCATTCCCATGAATTCTCGAACACTGATTGGCAAAATAAGAACCAAACCTCTGTTGAATAGTGTTCCCATCTACCTTGAGGCAAATATAATCTCACTGTAGAAAATGGAACTCTAATATCTCGTTAAGCACATTCATTCTTGTTCCAAAGGAATAATACAAGGAGCTCATGGAGCCACTTAAGACTATTTTTCAAGAAAGAGAAGCAAAGAAGACTTAACCCTGCCTCTTGCTCTGTACATCACAAAGGCATCCAGGCTCCAAGGTGATCAGTCTGACCTTTCTCTTAAGCACTGTCTAATTTTTTTTAAAAGCCCTTAAAAATGCCAACATGCAAATTGTACATAAAATATTTAAAACATGAGTCCTCACTTTGAAAAGGTGAATTAATGAATTCATCAATCAAAACCCTGAAGTTCTGAAAACCTCTAATTTACTCTGGTTGTAATTTAGTGGGAGAAAAGTAGCCTTCCACTGGATAGCTCCACAGAAATGTAATTAACCTTTGCTTTTGATGGAACAGGTGGGACAATTGGTAGAGTAGAATGATAAATAACACACGCTCAAGCAAGCACACAAACCTTATAAAGTTCTTGCTCTCTAAGTGTGAATATTAACATTTGAAAATACCTATAAACTGCAAATTACAGATATTAGCTGTTGTAATAGTTTTTGTAGAGAGATACAAAATTAGATAGAAACAGGGAGTTAGGCCTTAAATATTAACAAAATATTAAATATTAAAATATTAATGAAATCTTATATAATAGTCTTTGTTCTAAGAAAAAGAAGTAATTTTCCTAAAATAAAATATTAGACATTAAAATAGTAACAAAATTTTATATAATAGTCTTTGTTCTAGAAATTGAAGTAATTTTCCTTACTGAATTTCATGATTATTTTTTTGATTAATATATTTCTCTGTGAAATCAAACAACATAATACTGACATTCCATGATCCTATCGGCAGCTGCTCATCTCTGATCTGCCTGCCAGTGGTAGCTTATTTTCAAACAGAAATTGTAGCACATGGTCCAGAAAGTTAAAGTGTTTTCCTGGGGACAATGGGTTAAACTATTTGGGACTGAAGATTGCTCATAACAAAGATATGATTCAGTTCAAGGCAATAAGTCTTCTTGTAAGATAGAAGTGTGTAGATTATAACAAAATGCTCCAAGCTATCCTCTGCCTCCCAATTCCTGTCTTCTGTTGATTCAGGACAGAGACTATTTCTCACTAAACCGCCAATTCTTTTTTTCCTTCGCTTAATAAACTCAGAGTCCATTTATATTTGAGTCTACCCTATGTTGAAGGCTTGACAAGAGCTCAGGAGAAGGGCAAAGGCCTTTTACATCACAAGGAACCTTTGATACCATCCAGAGTAGAAAGATTTACTCTTCCAATTTTTACTAGTTATTGCTCCTTTAATTAATTTTACTTCTACAGGTGAAAATGGATACCATTTCTAGGAAAAGAAAAGAGCCCAATTAAAAGTGGGGCATGTCATTACATTGAGAATAAATGAACGTGCCTTTTAAAAAAATAAAGAATCCATAAAATTCCTGCGGCTTTGATTTATTCCCGGTTTCTTGTCTCATTCACCAGGGAACTTTACTTCTCTCCAACACTGTGTGTACGTGTATGTGTATGTGCAGGTGTGTGGATGAACATGTGTATCCCATGATATAAATGCAGGAGAATTAATATTCTTTTCATAAATACAAATAAAATTTATATTTCACTATGAAAACTAGTTTGACTAAGCAGCCACGATTCATGCATTATCTAATTTCTCTTGCCCTAATAGAAATAACTAAAATCAGGTCCGAGTCTAAATGCTCTCATCTCTTTTTCAATGCCACTTTCTCCAAGTGGTTATGTGTATAGTAAAAGTATGTGCGTATTGGAATAGATGGAAATGTTTTAATAAACCACAGCTTCAAAATTCCCTTTTTTAAAAAAAAAATACCAGAATAAGTCCACAAAATGTCTCTTTTTTAAAGTATATGGCTATATGAAAAATGCTGTCTATGAATAATATAGATACAGTTATATGTACCTGTTAAAATACAAATATAGGCCTATTTAGGAACAACTGTATGTACAAGTATTGTGTACATATATATTAAAACTGTGTGATGAATTATCCATTGTAAAGGACCAAGAGCCATTCTAATTTTCTCTCATCTCACAATATTTTGTTGTGAATTTTTTTTTTTGGGGGGGGGAGGAACAGGTATTTACTGGGAGACCTTGTTATTTCTGCTCTGATGAAAGCTTTTTGTGGTTTAATTAATCCATGAATATTGACTGTGAGACTCACAGTGTAACACGGTTGTTTTTCTTTAAACTAGTGAGCAAATATGAGACTGTGTAGGTTAGCCTTCATTGTATTTCTCATTAAAAAAGTAAATCTCTGGTTTTATTATTTCTTACAATTCCTCAAACAAAAAATGGTCAGAATGCCATGAGTATTGGTCTTGGCTACCAAGACAGCTTCATACAGTAATGAGATTTCCCCCCACAGGAGGGCTACGAACTGCTAATTAGCATCTATGACCTAATATTCTCTAGCAACCAAGAGTAATAGCAGCAATTTCCAGTTTTATGCAGAGTACAAGTCTCTAATATTACCAGCACTCCTGTTTCATTTGTAATTAACTGCAAGCAATTATTACAGTCAAGAAAGTATATCCTAATGCTCCTAGGTAATAAAAAAAAAGAAATTATCTTTGTCAAACTTATGCATGTGTCATGCTGACAGTCTGGAGTTCTTTGGAAGCCTTGAGGTTGTCTATCTCTCAATCGATTCTTTCTTTTTTATCTGTACTGGCCTTTAATTTTAATTTGTAACTTTTAGTTTGCTACTTAATTCCTTGTTCTTTGCTTGAAAACTAATATTTATAAGATTTGATTTTGAGTTGGTGGATAAAAGGAAATATTTAAAAGCTAGTAACTAGGGAGAAATGTCATGGTATTAGCTAACAATGAGGTTCCAGAGACTGGTAATGCATATCTTAGGTAGAGATACATTTCACATAGAAAGTTGTATGAGGTGAAAATAAAGAAATTTTATTTGAGGTTTTCCCAAGAAAGTTGTACTTCTGTGAACATTAATAGAATTGTTCCATAAAAAACTAAACATCACATATGAGATAATTTTCTACTTTAAAAAGGGGAAGGTTTTAACCATATTTGTCTAGAATTTTGAAGAACTACAATTTTCTATAGGAGGGATTTTCCTCTAGATAATTTACATCTTAATCACTAAACTGTGTCATATATATGTTGATATATATTTTATGGAAAAAAATGTTTATACTCTGCTTTGTTATCATTTTCTTTCTTTTTTTTTTTTTTGAGACAGAGCCTCAAGCTGTCCCCCTGGGTAGAGTGCCATGGCATTACAGCTCACAGCAACCTCCAACTCCTGGGCTCAAGCGAGTCTCCTGCCTCCGCCTCCCAAGTAGCAGGGACCACAGGCGCCCGCCACAACGCCCGGCTATTTTTTGGTTGCAGCCATTATTGTTGTTTGGCGGGTGGGCTGGGGATTCAAACTCGCCACCTTAGGTGTACGTGGCTGGTGCCTTAGCCGGTTGAGCTATAGGCGCCGAGCCTTGTTATCATTTTCTAATGGCCCACCTGAAGTTTTGGAGGACTCCTCCAAACTGACAGGGACATCAATTTCTGTGGGCAGAATTAGGATCTTAATCTCTACTCACCATATCAGGAACAGCTCTGCTCATTGGCCTCCTGTGCTGTACTGGGTTCTACCTCAGATTCCACTCAAAGGATACATTTTGTCGTTCGACCTTAGCCTTAAGAAATTCCCTACTTTAGAAAACAGGGTGAACATATAATTTAATGGTTTATTGATGAAGCAGGGTCATGATTACACACATCAATTATTATACTGTGCAGAAGTCTAATAGTATGATTAACGCTTAGTAGTTTACCCTTTTCCCCTACACTGAATGGCTTCAGATGTCTACACTTTTCTGCTTAATATGTCTTATTTCCCCCTTTATTGACAATTGCAACTTAATCCTACCATAATCACTTTAAGTCATTCCTATCTTTGATTCTAATCTGTTCTAAAGCCAGGGAAGAACTGAAGGTGGCCATGAGAAACCATATGACGAAGTTCAATAAATCCTAATGTGGTGATATAAAAGCACATTGTGAAACTGTCAAATGCTCTAAAACCATAAAGCATTGCTATTAAACAGAAGTAGACCAGCAGGTAGGGAATATAATAATGCAGATTTAAGCTCAAACTAAAGAAGAACTTAGTCAAGTTTGAGGGGTAGTAATGGTGATGATATGCTATTAATAACAAACCAGGCACTGAGCTGGCCCATTTCATACGGCATTTAATTTATTGTCCTCTGTTGTGATAGTGGGCAGATATAACTATTAGTATCAGAAAAATTAAGACTTGGTTTACCTAACTTTACAAAGAACACATAGATATGAGGGGAAGGAGTTTGGAATCACATTTGTGTATGTTTGATTCCAAACTTTGTGTGTGTAAGAACCAAATTATTTTGCCTCCCAAGGATAATAGAGTATAATAAGTAAAGATGGCATTTTTCACAATTATCAAACCCAATTTCCTTATTTTGTAGTTGAAGACACTAAAAAACATTGTGTTAAAATGTATCGCTTACTTGCTTCCCATCTTCTCTCTCAGGGCAGGGAACTTCTTGACTGTGAACATAAAGCTTTTACTCTCAGTATCCATGTCCCTGCCATTGGCCCTTCCCTCCCACCTCATTAAACCTTCTTTGTGAGATAGCAGACTCCTGCGCACTGCCAAATTCAATAGACCTCTCTCAGGTCTCTGCCTGGAGTACTTGGAGCATTTCATATTGTGGACCACTCTCTTCTTTTTGTAATTCTTGCCTCTTCACTCCACCTTATGCTTCTCTCCTTCTTCTCTATTCCAGTCTCTGAATTGGTTACCTTTTACCAAACTGTGTGGCAAACTCTCCTAAAAGTTAGTAGCTTAAAACAACCACCATTTATTTCGTTGACAATTCCACAAGCCAATAATTTGGGCTGCGCTTAGCTCAGCAGTTCTTCGGGCCTCAGCTGGACTCACTCGCATACCTGTGGTTAGCTGCTGGTGTAACCAGAGGTGCTTGGCCTGGGATGACCTCTATTGGAACAGTCTGTTTCTGCTCCACAAGACCTCTCATCCTCCAGCCAGAGCTTTGCACAGGCCAGGCTAGGCTGGTCCACATGGCGGCTGCTCAGTTCTAAATAAGGGTGTGAAATTGTACAAGGCCTCTTGGTGGCAAACCATTATTTCTGCTGCATCCTGTTGAGAAAAGCCATTCTAGAGGGTAACTACGAATCAGGATGAGGGGAAATAGTCTCTACTTCTTGAGGGTAGAAACTTAAAAATCACATGGCGTGGGGCAAAGCTATAGGGAGGAATGAAGACAGGAAGACACTGCAATACACAACAACCTCATTTCAAGTTCTCCTTTTCTCGTGTGCCCTTTAAATGTAAGTTTAACTCTCAGGTTCACTTTTGGACCCTTTGGTTCTTTTTCTACCTTGTCTCCTTCAACCATTACTTCTATTCCCATGGCTTTTACTTACCACTTGTTCACAGATGATTCCTAAACTTCTATACTCAACTCTTAACTTACTGATGAGCTCCCAGCTGAAATTCCCAAGTACTTCCTAGAAGTGTAACTGGTTTCCCACAAGTACCTCAAATATAGTGAGTTCAATGCTAAACTCTATATTTGCCCACAAATCTATTTCTCTCTTTTTCAACATTCACTCATTTGTGTTCTTTGCCATCTGTCACCTGAATCCAGAGACTTCAGGCCATTTTTGATACTTTTCTCTCCTTCAGTTCCCACATTCTCACAGTCAGCAAATCTTCATTATTCAACCTATGTGTTGCTCACCTTCCCCTTTGTCTATTCCTAAAATTACTGAGGTTAGGTCCAGTATTGCTTCTTGGATTATTTATTAATTTATTATTTGTCCTTTACTCCTCTAGTACACAATTTAATCTGTCCTTCCCACTAAGAATAGTATTTCTAAAACACATATATGATCATACAACTGCTTATTTAAAAATCCTGTTATAGTTCATCAGAATCTAGAAAAAACAGAAAGTCAACTGACCCTTGTTCTTGGAGATTTGGAGGTGTATAGCGTCAAGAATTGTATAAGTGTTTTGATACTACTACTATAATCCTAGTGTCTAGCATTCTGTTGAACTCATCATAATTTCTCAGTAAGTATTTATTGAATGGCAAATGCATGAATGAATTTGACCCACTAGGTAGATTAGTGGATCTACTAGGGAGAGCCCCACTAGGGAGATGAGTAGATGTACTAATAGGAGGAAGAGCAGTCACAGAATTCCTGCATATCATGCCAGGAAGAGTGAGAAGACTCAGAGTTCAACAGCCCTGTGTTTGAGTCTAGCTCTGCTACACTATCACTGTGAATGGTGAGCAATTTATTTAACTCTTCTGAGTCTAGGTTTCTTTGTCCTTAAAATGAAGATAATTATTATTAATTTACAGACTTGTTGTATTATTAGAGATGATGTAAGTTAAACTTGCATATAAAACTTCTTTCCATATATGGACACACTACTAATCACCACAATCATCATTAGTCTCAGCAAGGGAACAATTAGTTTCAGGTAGAACAATACATGATGAAGACTCAGTGGTAAGATCTGAGATGTAAACTTGAATGCGACTCAAGTGTCAAGATGCCGCTCATGTCCTAAAAACAAAAAAGTAAACACAAGTCAAAACCCCCCCCCCCCAAAACCCAGGGCCCAGGATGGAGGAGCCCAACAGAAATTCAGGGAAAGAAAAATTAGAACTGGCATAGGAGATAAAGCTATAGGGGAAGACATCTAGACATTACTATAAGAAGCATGGATAGTATGTGGTATATGACAGGGTAGGGCTGGTTGGTATTTCAGTGACAAGTTTCTCACTTAGTGACCTATATCCTCCGAGTCTGGGTAGGAATGAATCTATAGGACTATCACAAACATATGGCTCCATCTGCAGTGGAAAAAGGTCTAGGTAGCAGAAGATATAATTGTTTCTTCTATTTATAGGGTCTTTATTGAACTATTACTATGTATGTTTAGGAGATCACAGGGTCCAAACTGTCTGCAAATACACAAAAGAATCAATCACCTCCCAGGGCATATTTTAATTTGATCTCTCTCTCTTAAAGGTTATTCTTATTTTCATGCTTAAAAGGTGGTTAATTTTCTCCTTTTTTTAGTCATTAGCAATGTTGCTATTCTCCTTGTAAACAGGTACACAATTTTAATTTCTATTGTTTTTTTCTTTCTGCCCATCTATATGCCAAATTATATGACTATTTTCAAGTAATATGGAATAATAACATTTTGAATAACCTGAATAATTAACTTATTTTCAGATAATATGGAATAATTTACAATATGGTCTATAATATTCTGATTTACCTTACATTATCAAATACATTTGTTCCTAATTAAACCTTTGAAGTAGGAAAGGTAGGCAATTCACAAGGGGATTGATTTGATTACATTATCTTTATTCTTCACCCATCTTTTAAATCACCTTAAATGTCTCCCACACCTGGATGGCAATTTGGCTTCATCCTGCATTCTTAATTCTGATTGATTTGTAATGTCTGTCTAAAAAAGTATTCAGGGGAATTCCAAGGCATTGTTCAGACACAGGAGCAGAGTGCTGTGATTGATTAACAATGCCTGCTATTAAAAAGGGAAAGTGGAAGGGCAGAACTTTTGCAGCGTATTTGACAAATCTATTCAATGTAATGATATGATATCTTTTTCTGCTACTTGTATCAGTGGTTTTCAAATTGCTCATAACCTTACAGATTTTCTCATTTCAAGCACAGATTACAAAAAAGAATTCAGTAACTACTTTCTCAGTTTTCTCAGAATGGTAAATAATTGGTACAGTACTAATGTATAGGACAGAAGTTAATTCAGACATATAGTATATAATTTAGGGTAGGACAGCTTAATTTTTCTCAGGTTGAGAAATACTGAGATTGTCAAATAGTAGCCCAAAAGCTGCTATAGTTACAGGGAGGATCCAATAGGGCAGCATTCCAGACATGAATTTGTGTGTCAACCAAATATCTTTTGCAAGGGAAAATATGTGTGTGCAGGTATTCATGCATATATATTGTGTATGTATATACACAACACATATGCTATAATTCATAATTCATTTGAAGAAATCATTCTATAGTATTAAAAAAGTTGAAAGGGCCTGATTCAGATTGTTTATTTTCTTCTATCTTTTGAAGTTTATTCTCTTTTTTCCCATATACTGCATATAAATTTTTCTTTATTGTCTGAGATAAATTCAAATGTTTCTTTGTATTTTGTTTTTCATTTCTCTTTTCCAGTGAGAATACAAAAAAATAATGTTCCCTGACTGTCTAAGAAAATAATATGAAAGTTAGAACAAATATCATCAACCCTTGAGTTAAATAAAATCTAGGTTGTGTAGTCATTAGAAAAACCAGGCACATAATGTCATGATTAATAGAGTCCTTGAATAAAAGAGTTGAATGTAAATTTTCATTTTCACCTTAGCACCTGGATCCTGAAACAGCTGCCCCTTTAATCGTTTACAAATTCTGTCAAATAGTGTTTCCTTTCCTCATGTTGTATTATAGTAAGTGTAATTAATATAATTTCAGCAAACCTGTAATAAGCTGTGTGTAGATTATGTGAATTGTGTTTGGGAGTGTCTTCAGATATATGAAAGCTATTTGAAGCAGGATCTGCTTTTTGGCAAAGATCATTTCAATGCCCTATAAATAATTAATCACAAGAAAATCTACATTAATGCAGACCTTGGATCATAAATTGGGACCTAGAAGCTAAATGAATGCAAAGTTCACATTCTCCAAGAAATATTCATTTTCTCACATGACTTATTTTACACAATTTATTTGCTCTATATTTAGAAGCCCAATTAGCAGCCCAATATCATATGTGCAGTGTGGAACAACTTCTGTTATTTTGAGCACCCCACATTGCATTCATTTATTCAATAATTATTTATGAGGCACCCAAGCACTGGGTGAAAATGACTTAAGTGTTTAATAATTTGACATGGTCAGGGATGCCTTACAGTTCTGTGAAAAAGGCAAATAATGAAAAATAAATAAATAATAGTCATTAAAAGTTGAGATCAATCCTATGAAAGACAATCAGTTGACTGAGCCAAAGAGTGACAAGGCAGGCTCCCTGGGCATGGTTGGAAAGTATCCTCTAAAGTAGTGCCATTTACACTAGGACACTCACCTCAGGATGCCCAAGTTACTGAAGGAAAACCTGTGAGCCTGAGCTCAGGATAGGGAAGGGTGGAGCATGAGATAATTCTGCATAAGCAGGCTTGCACATGATTGTAAACCACTGATGGGTTTGGGGGAAGGCATAAGTAAGATGAACTGATTTCTAGTTTTAAACGATGACTTCCAAAAGAGGACTATATGTGTTCAAGAGTAGTAAAAAAGATGTTCTGGTGGCTGTTGCAGTAATTATGGCCGTCAATGACTGAAAACTGGGCAAAGGGAGGTATAGAATGGACAACTATGATGGCTATTTGAAAGGTAGAATGAATAAGACTTGCTGATGGATTGTGTGGAGTGGAGTGAAGGGCGTGGTGAAGGGAAGGAAGGGATTAGGAGTAACTCCTGGGTTTCTAGCTTGAGAAAGTTAGTGAATTATGGAATCATTGACTAAGGTAAAGAAAATTGGGTATAAAGAGGCTTCCTGGGAAAATGGAGAGTTCTATTTGAACGAGTTAAGCTGGAGATGTCTATGAGACATCTCTATAGACTCACCAAGGAAACGGTCAGGTAGATGGGGGCACATTCTAGATTTTAAACATGAACTAGTGCGTCATTACCATGAGGTAGCATTTAAAGCTGTAGAACTGGATAAGGTCACCTAGGCAGAGAATATGCAGTACCTAGCCCAAACTTCCATAAACTAATTGCAATAACTTTGAAAACACTAACATCTTTATATGGGATCAGATTCTGCTATTAATGAATACAAACAGCACTTATAATATTCTAAAAGTGTGAGTGTGTCTGTGTGACTGAAACCACTAACACATTTAATCAAAGTAAAGAAAGAATAAAGAACTAGAGACTTGAAATGTGCCACAAAGGTACATTGCCATGGAATCCAAGCAAAGAATGTTGAAAAAGCAGAGGGAGGTTCATCCATGGAAAATGCTGCCAAGAGGTAGATGCAATTGATGACAATCAGGTACTTGTTGGGTCTGGCAGCATGGGAGTTGTTTGTGACCTTAAAAAGGACAGTGTCCATGCACTAGAATTGTGTGATAGAAGTGACTGCATAAAGAGGGAAGATCAATGGTTCAGGGTATATGGATAATAGTTGCATGAGCAAATCACACAAGAAGGTGAGAATGGAAGGGATCTAAAATCCAGAATAGAAGTTTGATGAAATGTAGGAATATTCTCTTCATTAATTCTCTTTCATCAATAAATCAGGGCACTTATATTAAGGTGAAGGAATGATGTCGATATTTTTGGTGATGAAAGAGGGTTTCCATGAGACGTTATATGTTTTATTTGGACACTGCTGGAGGCAGGGCAATTGTCCAGGAAAGCCTGCCATGTTCCTTTGCCCTTTCTCAGACCCAGGAGATGACTGAACAGAACATGGGGAGTGTAAAGTCTCAATCTCTTGATTGATTGGCAGATGGGCAATATCTTACATTTTAAAATAAAAATGACAAATATTCAGAAAATAGCCCAAATAATATATTTATGAAGTAAAATATTTCTTACCTGCGTACATAAAGTTTAGAAACTAGAATCTAGAAAGGGTTTGTTTCTTGTCTGTGCTATGACAAAAAAGGTATTCACTTACATTTAAGCACTGAGTATTATTTGGCATGCTTTCTATTTCTAAACCCTCTGAAAAAGTTACACAAGTCTTTTAAGAAATAATTAGGTTTTAAAAAGAGCAAAAATTCTCCTAGAATTGTCAAAAGTGATCTTAAACATTTGAATCAAATTAATTTTTCATACTAGCTTTAATCTTTGAAGGAAATGGGAGCTGAGGGAAAAAAATGTGTGAAGGGAAAATAAAATTATTCTTTTCTGCCTAGTATGAGATCATCATTAGGTCATTGTGTGGATTTACACACTCCTGGAGCAAGAAACAAACTCCTGTCTACCTGAACATGTGAGGATCTGACATTCTTTCTACCTTATAACTTAAACTATGTGGAGCAGAAAAACATGTAGAACCAAAACTGTGATTTTTTTTTAGCAAACAGTCAGAAAACTCCAGAGGGCAAAGGAAGACAATATGTGCCATCACATGATCTAGAATTAAAGTTGAGAGCAAGTATGCCTGAGGAAAAGATAAGATTGGAAGGTTTGTGACACTGCTCAAAAATATTATGGGAAAGCAAAATTAGATCATTCAATAAGTAACTGAAATTTGATGTGGGAGGACTGCATTTTTTCTTTGCTTTGAAATCTAATATTATTTAAATATGTAAAACAATATTAGTAGTGATTAATTCTCAACCCAGTCATTTAAATAATAATTTTGTGTTTTTACACAAAATATTTTTTGTTTAAAATTAAAACTAGATGGCTAAACCTGTAATAGTAGCACTGGGGATGGTGTGGCAAGAGGATCCCTTTAGCTTGGGAGTTCAAGACTAACCTGAGCAAGAGCAAGATCATCTCTACTAAAAACAGAAAAATTTGCTGGGTATCATGGCAGGCACCTGTAGTCCTAGTTACTTGGGAGACTAAGGCAGGAGGATCACTTGAACCCAGGAGTTTGATGTGACTGTGAGATAGACTGACATCGTACTCTAGCCTAGGCAACTGGGCAAGACTGTCTCTAAATAAATAAATAAATACAGTTAGATGAATTATTTGTTTTTCTTTTCTTTGTACCCTATAAGAAATTTAGCTATTTATATTATGCCATAAAAATTTGTAAACACCATCCTCCTGATGTCAGTGACTGACTGATATTTACAGATTAGTGAACAGGACAAAATATTGCTATAAATCCAAAATACATGATGCTATATTTCATATAAGCAATTTGGAAGAAATGGTTCTATTTTGGCCCCAAACATAGTAGGTATAGACTTAGCTTTACCCTACAGAGATCCTACTTTCTTCTTTTTTTTTTTTTTCTTTTTGTTTGGGATTTATTCAGAGTACAAAGAATTTGGTTACACTGATTGCATTTGTTAAGTAAAATCCCCCTTGTAATTGTGTCCTGTCCCCAAGAAGTGTGCCATACACCATGACTCCCTATACTCTCTCCCCCTCCCTGATCCCTTATTCCCCTACCCCCCCCCTTTTATTAGCTCATCCACTGCCTTCATATTAGAATTAAATACACTGGATTCTTACTTCTCCATTTTTGTGATGCTTTACTAAGAAGAATGTGTTCCACCCCCATTCAGGTTAATACAAAAGATGTAAAGTCTCCATCCTTTTTAATGGCTGAATAGTATTCCATGTTATACATATACCACAGCTTCTTAATCCATTCCTGGGTTGGTGGGCATTTAGGTGATTATAAATTGATGATTCACACATTTTGACGATTATAAATTGAGGTACAATAAACAGTCTAGTGCAAATGTCTTTATGATAAAAAGATTTTTTTTCTTCTGGGTAGATGCCCAGTGATGGGATTGCAGGATCAAATGGGAGGGCTAATTTGAGTTCTTCGATGATTCTCCATACTTCCTTCCAAAAAGGTTGTATTAGTTTGCAGTCTCACCAGCAGTGTAGAAGTGTTTCCTTCTCTCCACATCTACACTAGCATATGCAGCTTTGAAACTTGGTGATGTAGGCCATTCTTACTGGGCTTAGGTGATATCTCAGGATGGGTTTGATTTCCATTTCTCTGATGGTCAGGGATAAGGAGCATTTTTTCAAATGGCTAACAAAGAGAACTCATCAGAGAAGGTTCTGTTCATCTCTTTTCACTAAGGAATATTGGTGCAAAAATACTCAACAAAATCTTAGGCAATAGATTGCAGCTACTCATTAAAAAAATTATACATCATAATCAAGTAGACTTCATCCAAGGGATTCAGGGTTGGTTTAACATATGCAAATCAATAAATGTAATACACTATGTCAATAGAAACAATGATCATTATGATCTCTCAATAGATGCAGAAAAAGCATTTAACAAAATTCAGCATCCTTTTCTAAGAAGAACCCTTAAGAAAATAGGCATAGGTAGCACATTTCTTAAGCTGACCCATCTATGACAAACCCACAGCTAATATCACAGTGAATGAAACAAAACTGAAAATGTTTCCACTTAGAACTGGAACCAGACAAGGATGTACACTATCTTCACTATTATAGTTCTGGAAGTTCTAGCTTATGCAATCAGGAAAGAGAAGGGTATAAAGGGCATCCAAATGGGGTCAAAGGAGGTCAAACTCTCCCTCTTTACTGATGATAGGATCTTATACTTAGAAAACCCCATAGACTCAACCACAAAACTCCTGGAAATCATCAGGAAATGCAGTAACATCTCAGGGTATAAATTCAATGTCTACAAATTGGTAGTCTTTGTATACACCAATAATAGCTAAGTTGAGAAGAAAATCAAGGACACAATTCCCTTCATAATTACCTTCAAAGAAAATCAAATTTAGGAATTTTCCTAAAAAAAGAAGGGAAAGATCTTTTCACAGAGAATTATGAAACCCTAAGAAAAGAAATTTCAGGAGGTACTAACTAAGGGAAGACCATACCATGCTCTTGGCTGGGAGTAATCAACATTGTTAAAATGTCTATTCTACCCAAAGCAATCTATAGATTAAATACAATTCCCACTAAAATACCAACATCATATTTTGAAAAACTGGAAAAATTAGCACTTTGTTTTGTATGAAAAACACCGTAAAGCTAAGGCTATTAATAGTAATAAAAACAAAACCAGAGGTGTCACTCTACCAGACTTCAGGCTATGTTACAAGTCCACAGAAATCAAAACAGCATAGTATTGGCACAAAAATAGAGACACAGACATATGGAATAGAATAGAAAACTAAGAGATGAAAAAAGTCTCTTATAGCCATCTGATCTTTGATAAACCAAGCAAAATGTACAGTGGGGAATAGAATCCCTATTCAACAAATGGTGCTGGGAGAGCTGGATAACCATATGTGAAAGGCTGAAACTTGACCCACATCTTTCACCCCTTACAAAAATTGACTCAAAATGGATAAGAGACTTAAATCTAAGACATGAAATGATAAAAATCATAGAAGAAAGTATGGGGAAAACTCTTAATGATGTTGGACTGGGGAAAGATTTTATGACAAAAACTTCAGTGGCTATCCTAACAATAAAAATAAGCAAATGGGGCTTAACTAAGCTGGAAAGCTTCTACACAGCTAAGGACACAACAAATAAAGCAAAAAGACAACCTTCAGGATGGGAAAAGATATTTGCAGGGTATCAATCTGACAAAGGGTTGATAACTAGAATCTACAGAGAACTTAATCAACAGAAAAAGTGTAAACAATCCCAGAGATCCTACTTTCTATTACTATCAGGTTGTGGTTCTCAAATTTTTCTTAGTAATATTTTAAAAGAACAGAGAAGACAGATTTTTCTATCTTTTCTTCTGCATCAGGCACCATGCCCAAACTTCCACAAACCAATTGCAATAACTTTAAAAACACTAGCATCTTTGTATCAGATCAGATTCTGCTATTAACAAATACAAATGACACTTCAAATATTCTAAAAGTGTATCTAGAATCCTACTGTGTGACTGAAACCACCAAAATATTTTATCAAAGAAAATATTTTGATCAAGAGCTTCATCATTATATAGCTATACATATAATCTGACATAAAACCAAAGGACAAACTTCCAATGTAACTTCCCCTTCTTTATGTCTAATACGTACAAGACCATGAAATTAATGCTTTAGGGAGTTCCTATCTTCAAGATGACCATTTTCTTCTATGTAATATGGCTCTATAAGTATCTTTCTTTTGTTAAGATTTTTAAGGACCAAGGACAGTTACTGCATATTTTTCTGGACCCAAATTACAAATATACTGGTAGTTTTTATTAAAATATGTGAATCATTGTGGCCTACTAATAATAGCAGAAATAAAATTGAGGAATAATAGTTGCTGCTTGGAAAAAAATTGTTTTATATTTACAATATTCTTTAAGAAACAAAATCCAAATACCAAATGAAATCTTTTAGAAAGTTTTTTTTTTCAGAACTGTTTCTCTAATCCAGGAATGAATTAGAATATAATAATACTATTGCACTGTATTTAGCTCCTTGATACACTGGAGAAATGAAGTGGCATGAGGAAAAAAGCCAAAGAACATTGGAATCCGCAGCACTTTGTACCTTTGGAAAGGCTGGAGATTGAGGGTTACCTTCGGAGAGCATCCAGGCTTTGGTCTCTTTCTAGGCATGCATCCGTAACTTGGCAGGTGGAGGCACTGGGTTCAGTCATTGTTTGCACTTGCAGTGGCTTGCCTTTGTACACAAAGCAGGGTGTGGTCCCAAAGGTATGTATCACTTCAGTGCTCATGTGAAAGGAAGGATATTTGAGGTAGGAGGTGAGGGAGACAGGGAGGCAAATTAACTTATTCTCTATGAATTTTATTTCATTATGAGCTAAGGAGTATCAGAATCAAGGATTTATTCCTGGAAAACTTCAAGTTGCCTATGAGTATGCTAGATTTAAGCAGACTACTGAGCTACCTTGGTTTTGGAGATTCAGAGATAGGTAGGGGAGATACTCAAAAGTTCTGGGCAGAGGAAAGACACAGAGGGAGACTAGCTTCCTCAGTGAAAAAAAAAGGTGGTAGGTCTTAGCACTTTGATGGGAGATTGATTCACCATTCTAAACTGTAGAAGCTTTAATGCACTTGTTCTGTAGAACAGGGATAATATTATCTATCTATGGATTGCTATGAAAACAGTGTGTATAAAATCCTTTGCAAACAGTGGACTTTCAAATAACAACTGCTATTATTGTTCAAAGAAGTGTCCTTTAGTGTTGTCTTTAGAGGGATGGAGCAATTTAAGATGGCTTTGAGCCCCAAATTAAAAAAATTACCTCACTGAATTTATGCAGGGAAGGTTAATTTGCAGATGACTAGGTGCAAATTTCAAAGAACTGGATAGATGGAGACCAAAGTTCTTATCCTTTTTGGGAAATGGTAATTCTACATCAGTATGCTAGATGTGAACAATCTGGATTACAACTTTAGAGTCAAAGTGAAAGTGAATACCCTGGGGAACCTGAACAAATTTTAGCACAGCCACATTAAGTACTCAGTAAGTAGACCTAATTTTCTCAGTCAAACTAATCTCACATGGTCTAATAGCCCATTTGCAACTGATACTCTTGATTCACATGAATGTGAAAATAATGGGTTAAATCCAAAAACCTAAGAAGACAATGATTACTTCACTAAGTTAAAGTGATAATCAAAGGTCTTTTTCAAAATGCTTTCTGGTCTTTCTGGTCAATTAATTATAGAATTAAAAAAATACCAATTAAATTTAGAATTTGATCTTGCTTTATTGTTTGCACATGCAGTGGCTTGCCTTTGTACACAAACATTCTTCTATGTACAAAATAAGAAGTCACACCAGGTCTTATGTCTTTTTGACTCTACTTATTTTGAAATTTTAAATTTTTGAAATTGTCAATGCAGGAAGACCTGATACACAGATTCTGCTATTAATATTTATAAAATAAATATTACTCTGAAGAAAAATACATCAAAGAATATAATTCCTATGTATCAAAAAATGTGGCCATGTTTTAAGTTTTAAAAGATAATTAAATATTATTTTAAAAATGTTTTGGGTTTGGAAAGCTGCCAAATGGGTTTTGCCAAACACATTTTCCCATCATTTCTCAACCCATGTATATTTTAATGTATGTGTAATCCATATGTTCTGATTCACTTAAACTCAACTTGACAAAATCTGTTTTAAGAATAGCATGATTTCCAAGAAGACTTTAAAACTGTCCTAAGAAGCTGTATCTTTACTTTCAAAAAGGATGTCACAGTTAATGATGAATAAATGAAATGGATCTATAAATTTGGAACACCAATCTAAATCTTAGATCTACATTTTAAGTGACTTATATCAGCTTTACTGATACTTAGTGAAATAAATAAGAAAATTAAACTCTAAATTTTTTAAAAATAAAAGGTAAATGGAAACGTCATTCATCTTTCTACTTCTATTACGTGTAGCAAGAAGAAAGACGGCAAAAGTTAACAGACAAAACAGCAGCCCAGCTCCTTTTATATGCCATGCTAAACCTCTAAGTGTCTGCAACAATATTTTACAAGAAACATATTTCAAAAACAACAATGAACTAAAAACAAGTGTTGGAGAAAGCAATGGTCAGTAATATAAAACCAATGAGATGGAGTGAATCCTGAGATCCAGAAGGAAAGAAAACAACCTGAGATGGGGAAGAGAACTGAGAGGGTTCTAGGCTAGTAGCAGCCCTTAGATCACAACTAAGGGAAACACAAATTCTTTCTAGATACAAGAATTTCCAAGTTAGGCCCTCAGAATTTGTACAGAGTAAGTCACTTTCAAGTTACCTACAAGACAGAACATACTTAAAGATTTATGCTATATATATTCTCAATTAAAAAACAAAACAATGACACAAGGAAAAAAGCTACTATAAGAGAAATCAGAAACAACAAATAGACTAAATTCTTAAGCACTTCAAATATTGAAAACATTAGGTATAACTATGTATAGTTTCAAAAGTAAAGATATAATTTAAAAATATCAGATTCCCATATGTAACCTAGCTGATTTGAAAAAGAACCTAACAGAATGTTTTTACATTATAGTAAACTGTGATACTAAAAATAACCACAATGGAGATATAAAACAAATAAAGCCTAGAAAGATATTAGTGGAATATCACATAGAGACACAGGAGATGGAAAAATTAAGACTTAAATAACATGGAGAAAAGAATAAAAAACAAATAATGTCAAAAGGAGAAAACAATTTAATGGAGATGCAATAATCAAAGAAATAATGTGATAATTCTCTAGAATAATAAGAAACATGAATCCTGAGAAACAAAAAATGTACAACAATCAGTATAAACAAATAAAATAAATTCAAATAAATTCATTCATCCTATAAATAAGCATGGCATATCTTTCCATTTCTTTAATTTCTGGCATCAATGTTTCATAGATCAATGTGTACAATTTCTGCACTTCCTTGGTTAAATTTATTCCCTAAGGATGTTTTATGCTATTGTAAATGTGATTATCTCTTGATTTTTTAATTTTTGTTCTTGAAACATTGTTTTGAAGACATTAAAATATTTTTTAAGTAGATTATTATTTGTGTATAAATATGCTGCTAATTGTTGTATGTTGATTTTATATCCTGTATCTTTACTAGTTCCAATAGATTTTTGGTAGAATTTTATTTTTTTCTTTTACTTGTACAGCACGTTATTTGCAAAATAAAAGAAAAAGAAATAAAAAGTAATTTTACTTCTTTCTTTGTGATTTAGATGACTTTTATTTTTTCTTGTCTTATTGCTCTTACTAGTACTTCCAGGACTCTGTTAATAGAAATGATAAAACTGTGCACCCTTTCTTTCTACCAAATATTTGAGGACTATAAGCAATAAAGTTGCACAGTATTTGAGATTCTTGATATATGAGTATATTTTAGCTTCTTTTGCCAGAAAAAAAGAAACAAAAATTGTTTCACTATGTAAGATGATAAATATGTTCATTTGCTTCAATGTAATAACCATTTTACTAACTAGATGTATCCCACAACTTCATGTTGTATACCTTAAATATATACTCAAAATTATTTTTAGAAATAATTAGTATAAGAGTTTAGCAAGATGGTTAGATACTAAATTCATACATGAAAATCAATTTTAGATTTATACCCTAGAAACCTGAAAAGCAAGTTTCCCAATTTATAACTGTGAAGAATATGATTCTTAGAATGAAAGATAAAGTCTCATAGAGAGTTTTTTTCTTTGTTGAAGGCATTAAAGAATGTCTGAGGATGTGATTATTATTTTTGAGTAGAAAGATATTATTTCACATTAATTCTGCAAAAATTGAATTATAGATTCAATATAATTCCAAGCAACATTTCTGTGGGATTTTTTCAGGAACTTCTCAAAGCTTTTCTAAAATGTAAAGATAGAGTAAAGGTCTGACAGTAGTCAAAACAAAATAACCCACCAAACAAAAAAAGCATAGATGACTTGACCACAGCTACATGTGCTGTAAAGTGAGCCATACACAGTGTTTTTCTTTCTTTCTTTTTTTTTTGAGACAGAGCCTCAAGCTGTCACCCTGGGTGAGTACAATGGCATCACAGCTCACAGCAACCTCCAACTCCTGGGCTCGAGCAATTCTCCTGCCTCCACCTCCCAAGTAGCGGGGACTACAGGTGCCCACCACAACACCCCACTATTTTTTGGTTGTAGCCGTCATTGTTATTTGGCGGGCCGGGCTGGATTCAAACCCACCAGCTCAGGTGTATGTGGCTGGTGCCTTAGCCACTTGAGCCACAATGTTTTTCAACTGGTCATGTTATCAATGGGGTGGTTGAAAATAGGTAGTGGGAGGAGTGATTTTCATAGTCACAATGACTGGCAGATGCTACTCACCAAATATTAGCATCCTGCAGTGTGTGAGAATCTTATACTATACTGTGCATAACAAAGTCCCATGTAACACTGCCTGCAATGCCAAAGCTCCCTGATTGACATATACTAGGCTCTGGTCATAAAAACAATGCATTATGTGTTGCTTGGGGACAGGTAAAGTAACCAATGAAACAAAAAACAAAGAACTCAGAATGATCTTTGCATATGTGGAAACTGGATATTTTAAGTAAGTAAGCCAATGGTGATAGCTCATACATGTAATCTCAGAAAATTGGGAGGCAAATGTGAGAGCATTGCTTGAGGCCAGGAGTCTGAGGCCAACCTAAGCAAACTAGGGAGACACAGTCTCTAAAGAAAGTTTTTTTAATTGCTGAGCTCCAGCCTGGGTGATAGAGTTAGACTGACTCCATCTCTAAAATAAATAAATAAATAAATAGATAGATAGATAATTTTTAAAGTTAAGTGACATTGTAGGTTATTTAGTAAAGGTTAGTCTATATCAAAAATGTTACTTGGACCATTCAGTACCCTTATGGAATAGTATATTTTTGATACTTCACCTCATGTTTGAAGTCAAATCTCCTGAATAATTAGAAGAAAATTTATAAATATATTTTATGTCTTTGGAGTATAAAAAGGTTTACTGAAGAATATCTGAAAACATTAACTATAATATAGAAAAATAAATAACTCCTTTAAAATTAAAAGCTTCTGTTTATTAGAAGATATCATAAATAAAATGAAATATACTTTTCTCACAATAGGAGAAAACATTTGCCAAAGATATAACCAATAAACTGTTATATCTATAGTCTATGGGGTACTTGAATCAAGGCAGTAAAACAATAGATAAGCAACCTAATAGAAAATTAGAAAAACCCATAAAAGGCATTTTTATAGACTATATGTAACTGACAACATATAAATAAAGCTTAGTATTACCAATAATCAATGAAATAAACATTAACAATCCAGTAATATTTCATACTAAAAAGGTAAAAAGAGATATATGGAAATGTCAAGCATTGATAAAAACATGAAACCGAGGAAGACAGTATCTATTGTTATTGGGGATTAAATTAGTACAACAATTTGGAAAGTAATTTGGCATTACCTTTAGCTTGGCAACCCAATACATTCAAAACATACAGACACAAAACTGAGAGTTTTATAAACATTTTTACTCTGATATTTTAGATTCAATTATTTAATTTAAAAAATTATTGGATGTTTGTTAAATTTATTTTATAATCCAATAGTGACTTTTAACCCATAGTTTGAAAATGTGATTATAAACTCATGTATTACCTTAAAAACAGTATACAAATTCAAAATTTTTCATATTAATATACTTTATAGCAATAAAAAAACCTAGGAAAACTAAATATCCATCAACAGAGGGAAAAAACATATAATTTAAGCTGTGGTATAGTCAAGCAAAGGAATATTATATAATAAGGAAAATGAATGGACTATTGCAATGTCAATGAATTTTATAAATATCCCAGCTACTTGGGAGGCTGAGGCAAGAGGCTATCTTGAGCCCAAGAGTTTGAGGTTGCTGTGAGCTATGACACCACAGCACTCTACAAAGGGTGACAAAATGAAATTTTGCCTCAAGAACAAAAAAGATAATAGCAAACTATGTGTTCGTACTTCTAATATAATTTTTATAAAGCTACATTAATAAACAAAACTATCTAAGGGTAGAGCCTGTGGCTCAAAGGAGTGGGATGCTGGCCTCATATACCAGAGGTGGTGGGTTCAAACTTGACCCCGGCCAAAAAAAAACCCCCTATCTAAAATTTGTATACAAATATATGCTAAAACTTTAAAAAAGAAAAAAACAAGCAAAGAAATGGTAAATCCAAAATTCAGAGTAATGGTTATCCTTGGGGACAAAACAATGGGCTGAGAAAAGAAAAGTATGCAGATTGCTTACAAACTAAATCCCTAAGCCAGGTAGCAGGTTTATGTCCATTTATTTCCTTATTTTACTTTCTCACCTAAATATGTTATATGTACATCAAATACTACATAATGAAATCTGAAAAATAAAAAAAAAAAGCTGGAAATAACCCTTTAATTCTTCAAGGTTTGAAGCCTGAGATTTTACCAATGTGGACACTAACACACGCTTCTTAATTTACACAAAATAAGTAATAGATGGCAGAGGAGAGACGTACACGAACTTTCTGGCAGGTTTATTGGACTCTGAATGAGTTACAGAGGGAAGATGTGTCCCCTAAGGCACTTTAGTGTGGGTTTGATGGTCATCTGTCTTCTGTGGTTCGGGAGGGGTCCTGTCTAAGGCAGTGACTGATGTCCAAGGGATGGATTAGATAATCTCTTTGATCCTCTTCAGCATGTGGTCCTAGGTCTTTCAGTCTGGTCTCCTCCTCTGGGCCTTGACAACTGCATGGCTTCAGTCTCTGCCTCTCTTTGTATCTTCTTTATCTACCTTAAATGGTCTGCCAGGAAACATAGACATTTTATTTTCAAGTGAATGATATCTCTTAGACAAAACATTCATCGGAAGAGGCAAATAAATCTAACAGCCTAAATAGTCAACTCTAGACTTCAAACTTTTCATCTTCAAGGAGTGTTAGCGCCCTTAGAGACTAAAAGGGATGCACACAAATGCATCTATACTATGCATTATTACGTGAAAAATTTTAGGCAATGTATAAACTTTTTTTTGCTAACAAAAAAAAAATCAGAAAAGTGTGTATCACAGCAAATATATGCATACAGTTACATACATGTGCCTATCTATACATACCAAGATGTACATAAAAATCAATTTCTAAAGGAGATCTTACAACTGATAGCCATAATTTTAGAGACTAAACCAAGTAATAATATTCACATTGCTTATTTTTAGGTGGCACTCTGAGGAGTTTCTTGATCAAGGAAACAACAACTCAGCATGCTCCAGTTCCAGTGATGCTTCCAGATCCAGCCCAAGTTCATTGCAGTCCAGCTGTACTGGGGGAGTCTCTGTTTTGGATTCAGAAACTAAGCCAAGTGTGCTTTTGTCCTAAGTGTGCATTTCACTTGAATCACCACTAGTACTAGAGTATGTGCTATGTCAACCCATTGGATGATTAGTTCATACTTAATCTGGGGTTCAGGTACACCAGTATCTTCATATTGAACTTCGCAGACCCATCAAACCAATTCAATCCCTCCCCTACCAGGCATGCAGTAATCAGTATACTCATGTGCATCTCAGGGAGTACATTTTTTGATTTAGAATGACTTCATAAAATGATTTTTTTCCTTTGATTTCCTCCATTTGGAAAAGTATTTAGATGTCTGTTTTGAATATCTGTTCACATACAGAATATTAAATGTATATGTTTTTAAGGAAATTCTAACTTCATAAAAAAAAGTCTCATTTACTATTGGGGATGGAGGGAGGAAAGTGTACTCAAAGGGAACTTTCTTTTTTCTCTATTCTAATAGAAGCTTTTTACAATAACAATATGTTTGCGTATTAGTTGTGCCATTTAAAAAGAATACATAAAAGGAATTAAAGAGGAATTCATCGGGATGAACTGAGACACGACAGGGTGTATGATGTAATACACATGACCACAATTTTTGGTGCTCCAGGCAAATGTCTGTGTTCAATTTGCCACTGGAGTCTTGCAGAAAATGCTGTACTTCCCCTAGTAACCCCCAACCTTGAAGCAGCAGCCATCTGCAAGACAGATTCCCACCCAGACGGAATGCAGGTGAAACATCAATACAGCCAGAGTCCAGTCAAAAAGGGGCATGTGGAGTTTGGAGAGGTTTAGAAAATTTTATTGCAGGAACACATGTGTTAGTGCAGCAGATGGAAGCAATTATGGCAGGAAAACTTTGCCCTATCCTTAAAACCAAATTCCAATAGTGTGAGCTCAGGCTAATGACTATCCTTGAGGACAAGTAAAATCAGACCACAGTGAATTTCGAAGATTGACTTCACATTGCATCAGGTCATGATCTGTACTGCTAAAAACTCATCAAAACTTGATGTTATCTCTACCTCATTTCTTATTGGAAAAGGGTGTGACCTCAAACTCACTCATCTAAAATTAATATGCTCTCCTGCAGACTCTGTTACAAACCTCATCTGACACTGGTACTTTATAGTCTGACTTGTAGAAAGTATAATTATGATCGCTAATGAATAGCGTGATTATTCTGGATAGGAGAAAAGCTTTGTTTGGATAGTTCTGTGCTTGTAGTCCTGTCTGAAATCTTCTTGTACTCTTTGAAGGAGACAGGCAGTTACCTGACATCTTCCTTAATAAATAGTATCAGCATCATGGGACTTAAGATGAAGAAAATGAAGCAGAATGAGGTTGAATGCTAAATCTGTGACCTATAAAACAGTCAGAAGGATTAGAAATAAATCCAGCCCCATGAACTCTCTTGGCTAATGGGTTTATCCTTCAGACTCGGGCGCTAAAGTAATTTCTCTCCCTCTTTGGTGTTGTCATATGATTGTCTCTCCTTGCTGGTGACTCTCAAAAAAACTTGGCTGGTAATGATTATGGATGTACAGACATGTCTTTGTGTTACAGTGATACAGTGTCGCTTGTCAGAGAAGTTCAACACTGTTATTCTCATGGAACCCCTGGCTGAAGGATTTACTGAAAAACCAGCAGAAGGACTAGAAAGGTATGACCCAGAAGTGAGCTGCTCAGAATTTTTAAATCAGCTTCTTGCCACTATGAACAGTGGCTTATTTTCTATTGAAAGACAGAATAAATATCTTGATCCTTAAAATATGACTTTTTAATTTTGTTATTCTAGGTAGAGGAGGGAAAGATAACCCAAGCAAGAACCAAAAAGTCTCATAAATGTTTAAGATCAGTTTAAATCTATTTAGTTAGAGACTCAAGGCCAAATTCTAAAGGTGGTGCAGACAACCATGCCAGCATGTAGAATTTTCAGGGCTGGGAGGAAATGTACACATATCATGGTAAAAAGAACATAGAGAAAAGTTAGAAAGTGTGGCTTGCATTCCAGGTTTTCCTACCCAACAGTCTTGATCCTTTGGACAAGCGATTTGACTTCTCTAATTCTCAGTGGCCTCATGTAAAGCCAGAATAATGCCTACTCGGCCCTATTTCATTTGGTCAATTATGTATGAAAGTGAGAAAATACGTTTGAAAACTATAAAGGGAAGTCTATTTGCCTGGGTGAACCAAACAAGCACAGTCTCCCTTAGGTGAGGAAATCGTAACCCTTATTTTCTGATCGGCTTAATCTGCCCTCCTAGATTCCTAGATAATGATGTCTATATCACTTGGTTACTCCAAGTTGAGTTACTTCCCCCTAGAAAAATATGAATTAATTCAACAAGTTGGAGATGTGTTTAAGATCAGTAAGTGGAACTGTGAATAAATGTACTGAGTTTACTGGCAACTGAGTTATTTATACATGCATTGATTAAGTGAACAATCCAGAATGCCTGTGATCTGTCTTACTTTGTTCCAGATGCTGAGGATACAGGAATGAGGAAAACAGGGTGATAATAGCTGAAGCCAGACTAAATGCTCAACAGAAACTGGGGGCTGGGAGAAGGTGATGAGCAATGATCAGGGAATTGCTGAGTTTATAGGTTAAGACCCTCAGAGTGAAGTTAAGAGGTGCTAATGAAAAGGCAGAGACTAACGTTCTTGATTAGTTCAAGGAAAGTACTGAGCAAAGCAGACAAAAAATTGTGAACTACAGCTCCATCCTCCCTTTAGTGAGGAGCACCCCCACTGGCCAGCAGCTGATGTCCAAGGGTAGGAGTCTTGTCCCTTATTATGTGATTTGTCAGCAGAAATATTCCAGATCTATTGGCATCTCCCCGACTTGATTCCCCAATACCATCCCTCTACTGCAAGGTGTCATCCTGTCTCAACAGGGCTGCTGAAGTTTCTCCTATTTCATTTATTGTACTCATGGATTTTCCAATCTTTTCTTTACAAAAGAACTAGAGTAATGTTTTTAAATAAAAAAATCAAAACACATTACTACTCTGCTTAAAACCACTTTAATAATTTCCCATCTCTTACAAAGTAAAAGCTAAATCCTTCCATGGCCTCAAGGCCCAGGCTCCATCCACCTTCATCTGCTTCCACATTCTACCCTTCAATGAGCTGCTACCACACTATCCTTTTTCTTTCAAAAACCCAATATGATTTTTCTAGTCTATCAGCCTTATCCCTTTTTATTCTTCCTGGGTTATTCTTCCCCTAGCTCTTCGTGTGCTTAGCTTATTCTTACCTTTCAGGTTTCAACTCAAAAGGAAGCCTGCCATGAACATCTTCTATAACTTAGAGTCTCACAGCTGTGCGCTAATATTTCATTCTGCTTATAAGCTGGATGCACAAAATCACAATGTGCAACTTGCTTATCCACCATCCCGGCCTCCCAATATTTGAGCTCCAGCCACTGTCTTACTTTATTCATCTTGCACCTATCATGACATAGGCACTCAAACTATTTTTAAATGTGCAAATATATGAACGAAGTAAGCCCAAATTTGCCCATGGTTTATTACAAAACTGGGTTGTGAATGTACACAAGAAGGCACAACTAGCAGTTCAGAGTGAGGTAACAAAAGGTTGTGTGCAGAAGGATAAAAGTTACTGTTGCCAGGTCACAAATAGAAGTAAAGGCTCTTCTATCTAGCAATAAGGCCGTGTTCAATGGCAGGTCTGTCTCCCAAGGAATCACACATTCTAGGATTTACTATAAATAGAGCATATAAAGGATTACTGGAGGGCAATATTTGAGACTAAAGTTGTACCCAGCTAGTGACAAGTTTAATATAACAGGTTAAGATGCTTGGAGTTCAGTGAGTGATGGGAATCAATAAAAATTTATGAAGAAAAAGAAATAGATGATCATATTTGATTTTAAGGGAAATAGATGTGAAGAGGGTGGAATGGACTGAGAAAAGATTAGTTAAGAGGAAGATAGTTTCAGTTAGGTGACAAGTGATAAGGGCTGAGAGTAAGAAAGACAATGGAAACAGGAGTGAAGAAGAAGGTCGGGAAAGAGAGAAATTAGAACCCAGCAGTGAGTGGAGTGGAGCCCCTCAGGGAGCGAGCTGGGGAGAAAGATGCAGAGGGAATTTCTGGTTGCTGACATTGTTTTATTCAATCCTCACTACCTCTCTGAGTAGATACTATTAATCCCATTTTGCAGATGAGAAAACAAAAGCTGAAATGGGATAAGTAATTTGCACAAGTTCGTACACATAATGAGTACTAAAGCAAACATTTCATTACACTATAAAAACTCATACCCTGAATCACCACCCTATGTTGCCTGTCAAATGGCATTTGGAAATATGGGCGTGAAAACTTGGAGAAAGCAGAAACTAAATATTCAGGAGGGTGAGTCAACAGCACCAGGTGAATGGGTCTTAATTTAGCTATTGATTAAAATTGCCTGCCAACCAGATTCCTCCCCCAAAACAATTAAATCGGAATCTCTCTTCAATTTTTCACCAGCATATTCAACATTAATGTCTTCATCATAATTGCAAAACTTTTAGTCATGTAAAGTATATTCCAGAACACATGACATTCATTTCTGGTTTTAAGTTAAGCCAGAACAAATTTTGAAAATAGGTATAAGGCTGTGACTAAAAAGATGGAGACTTTACATTTTTTGTATTCACCTGGATGGAGATGGAACACATTCTTCTTAGTAAAGCATCACATGAACAGAGAAGCAAGAATCCATGTTACTGAATTCTAATATGAAGGCAGTAGATGAGCTAATACAAAGTGGAGAGTAGAAGGGTGAGGGATTGGGGAGAGGGGAGGAAGTGGTGGATGGGGGTCATGGTGTATGGCACACCTCTTGGGGGTGAGACACAATTACAAGAGGGACTTTACCTAACAAGCGCAATCAGTGTAAACCAATTCTTTGTACCCTCAATGCATCCCAAACAATAAAAATAAATAGATAAATACATATCCCAAGTCATAAAAACACTTTTCTATAATATCAATACAGGTGCTTAATTTTATTTTAAAAGATATATAAGACACAATTGGTTACTAACTGAATTTCTAAAATTTATACTTTATAATGTAAAATTTTAGATATGTAGTTTGGATTTTCCTGCAATCAGACTTGAGAGGAGGAAATGATGGAATAGTTTATCATGTCCGTGGTGCCAGGAAGGAGTAGGGAGAGAGCAGGGGCAGGGAGTGATGAAAAGATAAAAGATGAAGCCTGGGGAACTGTGTAGAGGCTGCTGCTGCTTCAGGAGAGGGACCACAAGGGCAGTTCCCCCAGGACCTCCTGAGAAGCATCTGGATTATCTTCTGGGCCATGTACTTACTAACTCCCATCCCTAATCTACTGAGGATGACCCCTGGGGAAGGTTGAGGGGTTATTTTTTATCTCTTGAAATTCAAGGATGCTATTGTGAAATAATTCCAATGCCCCCTACCCCACCAGCTTCTGAGAAGAGTCTGGGGCAGAAAGCTGGTGCTTAAGATAGGGACCCTGTCAGCACCAGAAGTGTCTGCCTTCTCAAAAAATTACCACAATTCGAGTTGGGTTGAGCAGATATATTGCGGATCACCAGAGGCATCTACCACAGCTCTCAAATTCAAATTGCGTTAGTGATTTATATTAAAAAGAAACAGGTTGCCTGCCTCACATCTCCCAATCCATCATCTACTTTCCAGAAAATCATTTTCAACTCATTTGACTGTTTATAATTTTATTTCTGATACTATGCTTCTTCTGCTACTTTACTGATATATCAGTTTTAGACAGTTTCTGCTGAATTTCTATCACAAACAATAATGATTTAGTCCTCTCAACACATGCCCTCCACATGTCAAAAAATCATTTCCATTTCTCCATCCTTGCAGTATATTTTTATTACAGTTTGAAATATTATCACAAATATTTAAAATATCAAGAAATATAAACATATACATAGTATTCACAGCTGAGAACTATAATATTATGATTACATTTCCTTTCCTATGTCACTTTTATTTTTCTGAAATTATAGGGATTGTTTTCTCCAGTTGCTATTGTTACCAAAGATTTATCTCTATACTTTCTGTAGAACTCAAAATGTCCACTATATTTTCTTTCAGATTTTTTTTTTTTTTTAAAACTGGAAGCATTCCTCGGGAAGCCTCCATTCTCCTCTTCCATTCTGGACAAGCTGTCCTGGGTCACCTTTTTCTTCCCAGTCATTCTGAGTTTCTCTTTTTCTCTCCTCTGGGTTCCTTTTCATCATCTTCTGTTTCCTTAAACAGATATCTTCCTCTCATTTGTATCCTCTCTTAGAAAGAGCACACAGGAGGTAAAATTTTTGAGATCTTGGCTATGCAAAAAATATTTTTATTCTACCTATGCTCACTGATCCATAGTTTGGTGGGGAGTAGAATTTGGGGGGGGGAAGCCATTTTTGCTTAGAATTTGGCAAACTTGGTATTCCAGCTGCAGTATTATAGTGTCTTCCAGGTCTCTGATCTTTTGAATGTATCCCTTTGGGATACTTCCTGTTTTTGGTTTTTTTCCCCCTCCACAATAATTTTCATATGCTCTGCAAGGGATTTAATGGGCCATTTCGATGAAAATCCACACCGTTTAATCCTTGGAAATTTTACTTCAGTATTCGTTAATAATATCCTTGTTTACTTTCTATCCTTTTTTCTAATTTGTCATTTTGTTGTCATCTTGAGTCCTGGATGACTTCCTTCTCTGTTATTAATTTCATTTTAAAACTAAAGCTCTTTCTTGGTCTTGGATTTGTCCCTTGTGGGTTTCTGTTGTTGCTTTCTGATTTGTTTTAGTAGCTTACCCTTGATCGTACTGGTTTGCCTGAGGCCAATATTATTTCTTTCAGTCTTTAATGCTTTCTGAATTTCTATGCAAAAATAAATTCTCTGTGAACACAGTTATAGATATTTTGCAAGTTTTAAAAAATATTTTCTTAATACAGAATAATTTTATGTATTAAATGCATGTGATATTCTGACACATGCATATAACATATATGATCAAATCGAAGTATTTGGGGTATCCCCATCTCAAACATTTATCATTTCTTTGTGTTGGGGACTTTCGTGTCTTCTCTTATATTTTATTTCAGAATACACAATAAATTAACTATGCTAACCTAACTTTGCTATTGAACACTAGAACTTATTCTATTAAACTGTGTTTGTACCCATTACCCAACCTCTCCTCATACTCCCCAACACATACCATTTGCAGCCTCTGGTAAATATCATTCTACGATCTACTTCCAGGAGATAAACTTTCTCATGGAGTAAGGACATAAAATATTCATCTTTCTGTGCCTGGCTTACTTCACTTTACATAATGATCTCCAGTTCCTTCCATGTTGCTGCTTAGGTCATTATTTTTTTCTTTTTTCTTTTTTCTTTTTTAACCAGATGGTATTTCATATTCATATACGTACACACACACACACACACACACACACACACACACACATATGTATCACATTTTTATTGTATCCATTCATCCAATGATGGAAACTCAGGTTGATTACCTATCTGTTCTATTGTAAATACCATTGCAATAAACACAGGGATGCAGGTATTCTTTTGATATACTGGTTTTGTTTCTTGTGGGTAAATACCTAGTAGTGGGATTGCTGAGTAAAGTAGTGGTTCTAGTTTAGAATTGCGTTCCATAAAAGATGTACTAATTCACATTCCCACAAAAAGTGTATGAGTTCCCTTGTCTCTACAGTTTCACCAGCATTTGTTAAATTTTGTCATTTTGATTATAGCCATTGTAAGGGGGAGGTTGAGATGACATTTCATTGTGAATTTGATTTGCATTTCCCTGATGATTAGTGATGGTGAGCATTTTTCATATATCTGTTGGTTATTTGTGTGTCTTTTACCAAATGTCTATTCAGATCCTTTGCCCACTTTTTCATGGGATTATTTGTTTTCATGCTGTTGAGTGTTTTTTTGGTGGGGGGATCAAGGAAGAGATTTTATTTTACTTTTTTCATTTTTTTTATGAAGTCATTTGTACATATATCATAAATACATTTATACCATTATGGGATTCAATGTGTTGATTAAGTACGTGTTGAGTTGAGTTTTTATGTATCCTAAATACTGTCCTTTGTCAGATGAATAATTTGCAAATATTTTCTCTTGTTCTACATGTTCTCTTTTCACTCTGTTGATTGTTACTTTGTCATGCAGAAGCTTTTTAGTTTGATATAATGCTATCAGTATATTTTGCCTGTGCTCTGAAATTTTAGTGATAAAATCTTTGCCTAGACCAATGTCCTAAAGCTCCTGAAGTATAGTTTTACTACTAGTAGTTGTATAGTTTTGAATCTTACATTTAAAATTGATTTTTGTATATGGTGAGTGACAAGGACCTAGTTTCATTATTCTACATATGGATACCAATTTTCACTACATTGTTTATTGATGAAGATGTCTTTTCCCAGTGTATGTTCTTGATGCCTTCATTGAAAATCATTGGCTGTTAATATGTGAATTATTTCTGAATTCTCTCTTTAGTTCCATTGGTCTATATGTCTGTTTTTATACCAATACCATGCTTTTTTGATTATTATAGGTAAGTAGTGTGTTTTGAAATCAGGTAGTGTGATGCTTCCATTTTTTAATTTCCTCTGGTGTGTGTGCTCTTTGAATACTTTATTTATCTTTTGGTATTCAATCTGTCTAAAGTTTCTGTCTCTAGCGCGGTAAAGTTTTATGTTATCTTTTCCAGAAAATTGTTGATTCATCAAAAATTTTAAATGTGTTTTCATACAGTTTATAAATTAATTTCATATACTTTTGGGTTTTTTTCCTGTCTGTTGATTATTTATCTTGTCATTTCTAATGTTATAGATTTATACTTTTTTGTAAAAAATTAAGTTAGAATTAGCTAGCAGTTTAAATATTTTCTTAATTTTTTTCTATGAGTCAGATTCTACTTTTATTTATTGTTTCTAATGTTTAGTATTTTCTGTCTCACTGATTTCTACTTGTTTTTCAGATTAATATGAGGGTATAAATGTTTTAGGTTACATTGTTTTTACTTCTAAGGTAAAATTCAAGTTGTAGTTGAGCCCTTTACCTAGCGGGCATACTGAACGCCCTCATGTAGTGCACATTAGGTGAGATACTGCCAATTGCCCTCTCTCTTTCCTTTTCTCCTCTCACTTTTCTGCCCTCCTCCTTGTTAGACTATACTTGTGTTTTTTCTTGTGTGTGGGCATGTTGTTATTTACATAGTGGTTTCACATTAGTATTGAGTACACTGGATACTTTTTTTTCCATTCTTGAGATACTTACTAAGAAGAATGCTCTTCAACTCCAGGTAAACACTCCAGGTAAAGTCTCCATCTTTTCTTGTGGCTGCATAATGATCCATGGTATATATACCACAGTTTGTCAGTCCACTCATGGATTGATGGGCACTTGGGTTGTCTGAGCTGCTATAAACATTCTGGTGTAAATGTCCTTGTGGTAAAATGATTTTTGTTCTTCTGAGTAGATACCTACGAATGGGACTGTAGGAACAAATGGTTTTGTTCTCTTTTTCTCAGTGTTGTTCTAGTTATTTCAGGTCTTTAGTGATTCCATATGAATTTTAGGATTGTTTTGTCTATTTCCATGAAGAATATTATTGGTATTTTGATAGCAATTGCATTCAATTTCTAGATTGCTTTGAGCAGTATGGCTATTTTAATAATACTAATTCTTCCAATCTATGAGCCCAGATGTCTTTTTATTTGTTTGTGTCCTCTTCAATTTCCTTCTTTTTTCTTTTCTTTTCTTTTTTTATTGTTGGGGATTCATTGAGGATACAAAGAACCAAGTTATACTGATTGCAATTTTTAGATGCAGTCCCTCTTAGAATTGTGTCCTGCCCCCTAAATTTGTATCACACATGGTGACACCCCAACCCCCTTCTTCCTTCCTTCTCTCTGCTCTCCCCTTCCCCCACCCCTGACCATGTACTAGATCATTAATTGTCCTCATATCAGAATTTAGTACATAGGATTCTTGTTTCTCCATTCTTGTGATGCTTTACTAAGAATAATGTATTCCACTTCCATCCAGGTTAATACAACAGATGTAAAGTCTCCATCTTTTTTACTGGATCCTATTCAATTTCTTTGCTCTGTATTTTGTATTTTTCCTTATAGAGGTCTTTTTCTTAGTTAATATTAGGTTATATGTGTCCAGGAATTTATAAACTTCTAGGTTTTCTAATTTGTTAGTGTGTAGAAGTTCATGATAGTTTCTAAAGATCCTTTATATTTCTGTGATATCTGTTGTAATGTCTTCTTTTACATCTTTGATTATGTTTATTTGAGTTTTCTCTCTTTATTCCTTTATTTATCTGGATGGCAGTTTTTTTTTTTAATTCTAGTTTTATTAAATTTGTGGATATTTTTAGTCTCTATTTCATTTAGTTCTGCTATGATCTATAAGGGTTAGGATCATAATTCTGAAAGGCACAATCTTGAAGCCCATAATCCTGAATGTTGAAATTCATAAAGATCAAAATCCCTGAAGTCTAATATAAAATCTAAAAACTCTTATATCTAAAATTCTGAAAATTACAATCACAGAATACTTACATCATGTTAGGTAGACCTATTACCTTGTTATTTCTTTATGCAGAAAAAATATGGATTTCAACTGAATCTCTAAAATATAATTAAAGAATTGGAATTTGGTGCATCAAAGCTTCTGAACATGAATTTCAGGGTGTGACCAAGTTTGTTTCTCCATGCAGCCCAACACATTTGATGGGAAATTCAGATGCATAGATTAGCCACACAATATTATAATAAAAAAAAAATTCCATTTAAAAATGTACTGTTTGCCTGCACTGGCATTTCTTCTAGCTGATGACATTTCAGGAACTTTTTAATGAACTTAAGCTACATTTGCTCAAGAAGCTAGTGAGGTTGCTGACTAGTTTAAAAATAATTATAAGCATAGTGAGATAAGACACTCATGTAATCATGTTCCTATTTGACCACCAGTATTGTTTCTGCCAAATTTGTGGTCTATATATGACTGCAGGTGGAACATAGTTTTGAATACTCAGAACAAAATAAAAGCATAGCAATAGAAGGGCAAGTTCAGTGGGGAAGGCTCATGTTAGTGTGTATCAAATCACAGAATAATTCCAAAAGAGCTTCATCATGTAGAAAACGAATGTGAAATGTGAATATATTCTCCAAGGAAAGCCATATCCAAAAAAAGAAAACATAAATAAAATAAAATACAATAAAAAGCAGCTATTTATCATGATGTAATACTTCAAACTATAGTTAATGATTGGGGTGGAAGTTGGTCAGCTTGTCCATAATCTATTCCTGTAATATAATTTTCATATGTCAAATTTTCTTTTTCATATTTTTATTTTTACTTTTTTAAAGTTTTTTCACAAATTTAAATTGTCAGCATTATATATTACAATTATCTATGCTATGTATCTCATCTTTGCATCATTTTTAATATTGGAGCTATAAATTGGGTAAAGACTTAAAGTGTTCTAATTGATTTTACATGTTTTGCAAATATGTCTCTATGAAAGCTCAGAATGCAACTTTAAGTGTGTGTGTAAGCATTGTATGTGTGTAAAAATGTTGAAATTTCCTTAATAAATGAAGAGATGCACTTTTTGTATATCTTCATTTGTGAAAGGTAAAATTTCTCAAGATCTTGACTCTTTGCAGTAGTGATAAAAGGGTTACCCATTGTGGTTTTCCATCAATCTCATGAAAAGACTTAGGTTTCCTTCCACAGTATTTCTGATGATTGAATTATAAGTCTGGGTTCACAAAGTTACCAATCATAATGATAAGTGTTTATACATTTCACTTTTGACCTTTTTATTAATATGGTTTATCTGCTCAGAACTGTTATACCTATCTCACTGCCATTAGTTTAACTGAGTATCTATACTTGCAAGATACATATGTTATTATCACCTATTTTATTTTATAAAATGGCCTATCAGGTGTTCTGCTGTGTTTTTATGTTTTACCTATGGCTGGAAGTGGTGGATCCCATCCTTTGGGAGGATGAAGTGTGAGGATTACTTGAGACTGGGAGTTTCAGTCTAATCTGAGAAACATAGTGAGACAGAAGCAATCCTTTTGAAGCAAGAGTATTGTTTGACCCCAAAAGTTTGAGGCTGCAGTGAGTTATAATTAGGTTACCATGTTCTGGTCCAAGCAATAGAGTAAGAACCTTTCTTAGAATTTAAATAAAGAAAAAGAATGTAAATAAACATTTTTTAGATAATTTTTTATTATATTTTCCAGAATATCTTTTAGATTTTGGCCATTGAGGATTTCAACATTCAGGATTATGATGTTTAGGATTGTATCTCTAAGGATGATTATTGGCTCCTGATCTTTATTATTTCTTTCTTTCGGATTTTGAGTTTCATTGCTCTCACTTTCCTAGTTCCTTGAGGTGCATCATTAGGTTGTTTATTTGACATATTTCCACTTAATTGGTGTATAAACTTCCCTCTTTGCACTGCTTTTTCTATATCCCCTGTATTTTGGTAAGTTGTGTTTCAGTTTTTATTTGTTTCAAGAACTTTTCTAATTTACTTTTTAATTTCTTTATTAGACCCAATGGTTTTTCAGGAGCATATTGTTTAATTTCCATGTATTTGTTTAGTTTCCAAAGTTCTTCTTATTGATTTCTAGTTTTATTCCATTGTGGTCTGAGAAGATACTTGATATGATTTCAATTGCTTTTTTAAAATTTATTAAGACTTCTTTAATGGCCTAACATAGGATCCATGTGCTGATGAGAAGAATGCATATTCTGTACCTGTTGGATGAATTATTTCATAAATATGTTAGTTCTATTTGGTGTAAAGTTCAGTTTAAATTCACTGTTTTCTTGTTCATTTTCTGTACAGATAATCTGTCCAATGCTGAGAGTATGGTATTGAAGTCCCCAACTCTTATTGTACTACACTGTTGCCTTTGTCTCTCTTTAGATAAAATATATTTATTTTATATATTTGGATGTTTGGTATTGGATATATACATATTTTATTTAGAATTGTTATATCCTCTTGATCTCTTTATCATTATCTAATACCCTTCTTTATTTCTTTTTACAGTTTTTGACTTAATGCCTATTTCATCTGACATAGCTACTTCTGAAACATTTGGCTTTCATTTGCATGAAATATTTATTTCTATCCCTGCACTTTCACTCTGTTTATGTCTTTGCAGGTGAAGTGAGTGTTTTTTAGACAGCGTATAGTTAGTGCATGTTATTTTTATTCATTCAGTGAATCTCTATATTTTAAGTGGGGAATTTCACTCATTTGTATTTAAGGTTATAATCGACAGATTAAGATTTATTGCTGCCATTTTTTAAATTCTTTTCTGTTTGTTTTTATATCCTTTGTTCTATCCTTCCTCTTTCATTGTTTATCATGGTTGTTTGGTGGCTTTCTGTGGTAGTGACTTTTGTTTCCATTTTCTTTCACATTTATGTGTCTGCTCTACCAATGAGTTTGATACTTTGCATATTTCCATGATGATAGATATAATCCTTTTACTTCCAGATGTAATACTCCCTTAAAGAGTTCTTGTAGGTCTGTTCTTGTGATGAATTCTCTCAGTTTTTACTTGTTTAGGGAAGACATTACTTTACCTTCATTTCTGAAGCTTTGCTAGGTGTCTTTGATGACAAGGATTTTTTTGCTGTTGTTTGTTTAGTGCTTTGAATATATCATCCCATGCTCTCCTGTCCTGTGAGGCTTCTGCTGAGAAATCTGCTGTTACTCTGATTAGAATTACCTTACATGTGACTTTATGTTGTCCTCTAGCCTTATTTGGTATTTGCTATTTGTCTTTGGATAGTCAAACTGTAACATAACTTGGAGAAGATCTTTTTGAGTTAAATCTACTTAGGAATTTTTGAGTTTCCTGTATCTGGATATCTATATTACTTGCAAGACTTGGGAAATTTTTAGCTACTATTTTGTTAAATTGATTTTCTATAATTATTATTATTATTATTTTTTGAGACAGAGCCTCCAGCTGTCCCACTGGGTAGAGTGCTGTGACATCACAGCTCACAGCAACCTCCAACTCCTGGGCTTAAGGGAGTCTCCTGCCTTAGTCTCCCAGGTAGCTGGGACCACAGGCACCCACCACAATGCCCGGCTACTTTTTTTTTTTATTACAGCCGTCATTGTTGTTTTGGAGGGCCCGGGTTGGATTCGAATCTGCCACCTTAGGTGTATGTGGCTGGCACCTTATAATTTTATTAATCTCTTTCCCCTTCTGTAAGTGTCAAAATGCAAAGATTTGGTTGTTGTATGATGTCACATTTGTTACATAGGTTTTCTTCACTTTTTAAAAATTCTTTCTTCCCATTCTTCCTTTCCTTTTCTTTTTTAGTTCTTTTTCCTTTCTTTCTTTTTCTTTTCTTTTCTTTTCTTTCTTTCTTTCTTTCTTTTTTTTTTTTTTTTGGCTGACTAGTTTATTGTAAAACATCTGTCTTTGTGTTAGAAATTCTTTATTCTGCTTTATCTCAGTCTTTTGTTGAAGGTCTTGATTATGTTTTGCATTTCATTCAGTTTAAGAATTTGTTTTATTCTTTTTTATGATATATAAAGGGTGCCAAAGAGAAATACACATTTTAAGATAGGAAAAAAACTGTGTTCAAATTGTAATACTCAATTTATATACCAACAAAAAGAAATGAATGCAAGTCATGTTGAGCACCTCTTTTAATTGCTGAAGTCAAATGTGACTTAAGTATTATGATTTTAATACAACTTTATCCTTTCTTAAAACATGTAGGCTTTTTTTTTGCACCTTCCATATATCCCTTTGCTGAATTTCTCATTCAGATCATGAATTATTTTTCTGATTTCTTTGTATCATTTATCTGTGTTCTCTCATATCTGACTGAGTTTCTTCATTATCATTATTTTGAATACTTTCTCTGACATTTCATAGATTTTCCTTTTGTTGGAATCTGCAGCTAAAGAATTATTGTACTCTTTTGGTGGTATCATGTTTCCTTGCTTATGCATATTTCTTGTGTCCTTATGTGAATATCTGTGCATCTGGCATACCATTTGTTTATTCCAAGTATATGACTTGACTTTTGTAGAGGAAGACTTCTTCCTATGGATATATTTATAGCATTGATTGAGTTCAGTGCCTTGGCTGTTCTGGGTTTGTGCTATGGTATAGTGTTCATATGATTATATGTATTCATAATCAGTATCAATGGCTCATTTGAGATCCTCAGTGGTTTGGGGTATAGTTGTTAGTGGAGGTTGGAATGAGGCTTTGCTAAGGTTAGGGATACAAGGAAGGATGGTCTTAGGTACTCCCACTGATGGTGGCAGAAGGCTGAGCTTGCCAGTCCTTAAGCCTCCATGTAGTGCATGTGTGGGTACCAGTATAGCAGGTCTAGGAAGGGTAATCCTTGGGTTTTTAGGCAGCTTATTCAGGTGACAGTGGCAGTACTCAATGAGTAGGTGCCCAGGTCCCTAGGTGGCATGCATGACATCAGCAATGGCAGTAGCAGGCCAAACTTTGGACTACAAAGAAGCATATGTGGTGCCAGCAGTGGCAGCAGTGAGCTGGAAAGGCCAGTGCCCAGACCTCCAGGTGGCATGTGTGGATGGATACCAACTGACAGTAGCGGTGATGGTAGGCTGGATGGGCTTGTCTTTAGGCTTCAGGAAATAATGTGAAGGTGTCAGTGGTGGCTGGTGGGATGGATATGAGTTCATCTCTAGTTTCTTGAACAAAGTGTAGGACCATAACATGGACATTGGCAGGGTAGGCCTCAGACCCCTCTAATAATATTTTAGGCAGTAGGCAGGGTAGATTGAACCACTGACTCCCCAATGGGACATACAGCCTCTGGTGGAAGTGGCACCAATTACGGTAGGACAATTCTTAGTTCCTTGGTTGGCCCCCAGCTGAGCTAGACTTCAGGGCCTCTTGAATACATTTGCACGTTTATGATGATCCTGCTGCTGGGGGTAGAAGTAGAGTTTCTGTCAATGGCAAATGTCCCAGGTAGGCAGCTGTCAGGTTCTGAGGAATGTGTGCTTTGGCTGCTTTTATCCCAAGGGCAGCATCCCCATTATGTTGCATCACCCATTTCCTACATCATAGGACACTGCATAGGCTAGAGTGCTGATAATTCTTCCACTCTTCTGGGTCCAGATGGCATCACAATCCTGCCATCCTCTGAGTGGACCTTGGGTATATCATATGTCAGTAAGGCTCCAGATATGTGGAGATGCAGGGGCTCCTGGTTCCAAGGTCACGGTGCAGTCTGGTAGAGGCTAGGGTCTCAAAATGACACTGTTTACTTCCTGGGGTCTCAGGAATATGCATGGAATCCAATATAAACCCCTCTGGAACAATGCTGCTGGGGATTCCCGGACGTTCCTTGCACTAGACATAGGATAGACAAGAATTGAGGGGCTCTCCCATGGTTGGGATTGCAGGAGTCCATGGTAGGAACATGAACCTCTGGGGATCTCTTACTTACCTTTTCCCCTTATTCAGGAGTTTCTCCTGCCTCTATGGGTATCCCAGTCAGTACAGCTGCTCAGTCAGTCCCAGGTTCCTTGCATGCCTGTCATTTCCCTGATGAATTCTAGTATCCTTCCTAAGACACTCTATTCAATATGTGATTACCTACTCATGATTTTGGTCCTTCTTTTGTAGAGAGGGATGAGCATTGGACACCTCTATTCAGCCATCCTGAAGACCCTTCTATTTTGCAAGTTTTATTCTGTTGCTTTCATTGCCTGTATTTCATACAAATTTTATCTGCTTAAGTAAACTTGAATTTCCACTGTTAGAATCATTCCATAAATGTCTGGTGATCTTTGGTAACCCACTCAGTGATAATACCAAATCACTGAAAAGCTTATCAAAATATCTGTGTGTGGGAGCAGTATTTATTAACTGGTGGCTTCTTTGTAAGATGTTGGCCAGGGATTCTGGCCATTGTGTGGGGATTTCAAATATGAAATCTCAAATTTATATATTTTTTTCTCTAATCGTTTGTCCAGAGGTGAATACTCTAATCTCCTCTCTTGGGTCTCTAGGCTTGGATTCTTATATTCCAGAAAAACAGAGTGAAGAAGACTTGAAGTTTCACTGTGTAATGAGTTTACTTTCTCTTTCTATTTCTATTCACCCTAGCACCTCGAATTTGCTCTCTACTGTGCCTGGGATCCCAAGTCCATGTGATTCTATGGTTTAGTTTCTTTAGAGGGTAAACCTTTGTTTTTTTCAGCAGAGTAAAGGAAGATTTGGTATGGGGTAAAGGAATGACAGATCCTGAGAGCTGAAATGCTTCTTATACAGACTTTTAGGAAACTTTCCTGCTTTCAGTCCCACCTCTTATTTTCTGGTGAAAAATCTACTACCCCAATCCTAGGTCTTTCTAGTATTCCTTTACTAGAATAGCCTTGCCTCTCTTTCCTATCACTTTCTGATGCACTTTGTGTCCAGGTTTCTTTGGTCTCCTAAGTCAGGTATTCCTCATCCACCTACTTTTTTTTTTTCTTTTTTTTAATGAGACAGAGTCTTATGTCACCCTTGGTAGAGTGCTGTGGCATCACAGCTCACAGTGGCATCACAGCTCACAGCAACCTCAAACTCTTGGGCTTAAGCCATTCTCTTGCCTCAGCCTCCCAAGTAGCTAGGACTATAGGCACTCACCACAATGCCCAGTTATTTTTTTGTTATTGTTATTGTTGTAGTTGTGATTGTTGTTTTAGCAGGCCTGGGCTGGGTTCGAAATTGCCAGTCCTGGTGTATGTGGCCGGCGACCCTAACCACTGAGATACAGTTAGGGCACCGTAGTTCTAGAAAGTAGGTAGATGAGCCAAGCCTCTTCCATGTACTATCCATCTTCCATATACATGTCAGCATCACTAGTCCACTTTTGTTTGCTTTCTTGTTCCTTTTGTATTTGTGGGATTATGTCTTTTAAATTTCTTTTTTTTCCTGAAGATATTTACATAAAACTTTTAATCAAATGAATGTATTACTTACTCAAAGTAGTTTATTTTATTTTATTTTATGGGACAGGGTCTTCTTTGTTGCCCAGCCTGGAATGCCATGGCATCATCATAGCTCATTACAACCTGAAACTCCTGGACTCGAACAATCCTTTTATCCCAGACTCCCAAGTTGAGACTATAGGCAAGGGTCACCATTCCTGGCTATCCTGGCTAATATGTATTTCAGTATTTTTTTTTTCCAGAACATTAAGGAGGTACAAATGTTTTGGTCACATGAATTGCTTTTGTACTGTTGAGTCAAGGTTATAAGTGTGCCTGTTGTCCAGGTAGTGCAATGTACTCATTAGGTGTGAATTTACCCTTTCCCCCTGCTTGCTTTCTGTTGAGTTTTGCTACCAAATGTGCATATGGATGTTGATCAATTAGTTCCAGTTTAACAGTGAGTATACATGGTCAGGTAGTTTGTTTCTGAGTCATTTTTAATTCTTTCCTAGTAATTTTAAAGGGGTTTCTGAAAAACTAATATGTATGATTGTGGTACCATACTTAACCAAAAGCCACAACTATTCTGCTTCTGTTGCTTTTAGTCATCACATTTTTGTTGCTGATTGTCATTGAAGAAATTCATAAGACAAACTAGCAAAAAAATTCATAAAAGACAGACCACTAGAAAGGAAATGGCATTCATCAAGTCACATCTACATGACAAGCACAATACTAGGTGCTTCTAACATAAAATCTTGCTGTGTCGGGGCAGAGCCTGTGGCTCAAAGGAGTAGGGCGCCAGCCCCATATGCCAGAGGTGGTGGGTTCAAACCCAGCCCTGGCCAAAAACTGCAAAAAAAAAAAAAAAAAAAAAAAAAAAAAATCTTGCTGTGTCCTTACAATCTCTGTTGTTCTATAATAGCCATTTTACAGATGAAAAATTGAAGCTCATACAACTTACATAATTTGACCAAGATGATAAAGTTAGCAAGTGGAAGAACTAAGACTTCAATCTAATGCCTATGTTCTTTTCAGTGCATTAGTGATTTCCTCCCCCCAGGAAATTTCCCTCCAATGAAAGAAGATGTCTCAGAATGTCAACTTATACCACCACTATTGAGCAGGAATATAGGCATCTGACTTTTCACAAAGATTAAAGACTTTTTTGTGTTAAATACTATCTCAAAGATTTTCCATTAAAATTATTCCCTGTCTCCCTTTAGAAGTAACTTTTGCCTGAATGATTTGGTGGAGGAGGCCAGAGACAACCCTATTCTTGTGTCTTGTCCTGGAGCTTATAGCTTGGGTTTGTGGTTTCACTCTTTTATACCAACTGAGTTATTGTGTCATAAGGCTTTCTTACAGTGATTCAGGGAAGAAAGATGTTATCACCCGTAGAGGTCTGGCTGAGGAACAAGAGCTTTAGATGATATTTCAAGAAAGGAAAGTTTTGGCCGTATGGGACATTAGCTTGTTTATCCTAGAATTGGAGGACCCTGGTCTCAAGCTGGAAATGAGGGGACAGCTAAGAACATATAGTCCAGTGTCGGGAGGTATGATAAGACAGCTAAGAATGGAAATGTGAGGTGGACTCACTGAACATATTCTTCCTTAACTGCTTTTGTCTGAGGTAGTGAGGGGCATAATGTGCTGGGTTTTGTTCGTTCACTTGTTAAGCTCATTGTCCTACTGGCTCAGTTACTTGACACACACACTTACTGAAGAATGGAGCTTTTTCTCCCTTCAAGTATCTTCAGATGCCCCTGCCTTGTCACTGCAGAGGTAAGGCCGAGCATTCATCTTAATTATCCATGTAGAATGTCCCCTTTGATTTGATAATTCATTGGGAAGAGCCCATGCAACTTTATCCTTGTAATGGTGATGTAGTCCTTGCTGATGCATATCTCTTCTGTGTCTTGCAATATAACTTCCCTAACTTATCACTAATACACGCGGATGTACACAGATTTACACACACAACATAGTATGGATACGAATCAGATGCTTCATTCCAAGATGCCCCAATTCATGTACAGCAAAATGATGCAAAATAGGCATTATCTCATTTTATAGATGTTCTTTCCCCCAATAATAAATCTTCCAAGTAAAATCCTCTGAGCAGGGCTGTATGTCCTCATCTCCCTTTTATTTAAGGAAGATTTCACACAGAATAGTACATTTTTTATCTTCAATGAATGTGTTGCTGAATTCCAAAATGCATTAGGGCTTTTATTATGATTTACAAAGACATATATGCACAAATATAGCTAATATATTAAATAAAGACTATAATACACTTCTATAGACATTGTTATGGCATAGAGTCAAGAGGACTAATTTTATTTGACACTGCTTTTTAGCAGAGCAGAAATAATGTTACACTCAGCATGCCACGTGTAAAGAATCCAGGGTGGAGAGGATAAAAATACACCAGAGTAAGAATCCATGACAGCATGGTCTCATGACATGCGGCTTTATTATTTTTATTAATAAGAATATCGATAGAGTAGAAAGTATTTCTGCACTAGAATATTCATCTTATTATTTCTCACCTGCATTATATAAAGAAAAACAAGTGTTCTACATGCTTTATGTTAAGGTGTTTTATTTAGAATTCCCTCCAACCCCCAGAAACAACTGGGGGGGGGGGCAAAGGACAACAAAATGAAAGAAAATAAATGCCCGGACTGAGGGCATTGTTTCACCAAGTGTCATTAAGATGATGAGAAAAGCTGATGCAAAATTCAACAATGTTACAGGACTGAGGATGCTCAGGGGACAGAAAGTCGATTATGGTCTTTTCACCTCTGTATTGTTGCTGCTAAATGCAGAGCAGGTTTGTAAGTTAGAAACTGCTAATGCTGTGTGAGGCCAGTTGAGCGAGCTCTGGGAAATGATTTATGGTCATCTTAAATCCGTTGTTAGGGGGCGAGAGCCACATTTCATGTCTGGTTGGTGTGAGTCGTTACTCATGACAGTACTTCTATTGGTTTTCCTTCATTTTTGCATCATTATTTAACATTTTTGAGGAACAATTCTTTCACTCCCTGAGCAATAAAAGACGCTCTTATTATTGATTGTCTATAACATGCCAAGCACGGTTCTTGATACTTGGCTCCCATTAATTCTAATTCTTAAAACAACCTGGCAAAATGGGCATTATCCCTCATTTCACCCAAGAGGAGACTGAGGTGATTTAACTAGTAAGTGACAGAAGCACATTTCAAACCAGGTCCATCGAATTAAGGAGCCTGTGTTTTTTTCTACTAAATTAACACATATTCCCCTTTTAAAATTCAACTCGCGCCCTCCTAGTTTCTCGCTTTCTATAATGACTTTTATAAAATGTCATGATTTTCATCCTGGGCGACCCTGGAGCCGTCACCACCCAGATGCCTCCTGAGTGTGTTCAGAGTCATGTAGCTAAATTAGTAAACAGAGAAGATATTTTTTGAAAATAAAATTAGAAATCTATCATTTGAGGAAAAGATGCCTGAAGAAATCTAGCTGACCCCAACGATACTTAACTCTTGATATAAAATAAAAGGGAAAAAATGAGTGAAAGTTAATAAGAGGGACAAGCAAAAACATAAATGAATTGGAACAAACCTAAGGGAAACCAGAACAGCAAGCACTCCTACAGTCACATAGCAAGAGCAAGCAGTGAATAAATCAGGACTGTTTAGATGGAGAGAGCTAAAGGAAGAGAGTGGAGAGAAAGTGATCTGTGCGTGGACGGCTCAGGTTGGCAGAATGGAGACCTCTGCAAGGTCTAGGTTAGCTGTAAAGAAGAACTTTTTCTAAAGTTTCTCTGAAGAGCAATCAGGATTCTTATGGGAAACAGGCCATCTACAGAAGCCGCAAATTGCCCACTATTAAAGGTGGGCAGAGAGAGCCAGCCTGCCAGTTAAAAGGAAAGAAACATGGGGAATTCATGCTCTAGTTTCTCTTTAGATCATATCAATCTTTCTCCTTTTACTAAATGCAGGGCATTCAGAAATCAGAGCAGTGATTCAAATAGATTTCCCTTCAAGTTCTTTCCAGCCCTGGTTGGAAATTGGCAACCCTGGTGATCCTTGCCAAATATGTGGCACAAATACTTTTCAGTAAAAGTTAATTGGCTCATACTGGAGGGGAATGGTTTCCTAATAATCAACTTGGGTGACATTATCAAAGTGCTGTGTACTTTTTTTCCTTCTTTGAATTTTTTGGATTTATGAATCCTGCCATGAGTTTTAGGCCAAAATGGTTAATTAATGCTCAATGAACACAGCCCCTGTGCTGATGAGTTAATACTCCATTTGTGTCTATGACGAGAAAGGTGACTAATGGAATAGAAAATTTAGACAGGGCATGGAGAATAAGGCAGGATACAAACCCTGTCACTGGTCTAGACACACCCTTCTACTTTCTGCTTAGTACTTTTTAAAAATATATCCTTTCTGTTGTGTTTTGTTTTGCTACACACATCCAGTACCGTGCTTGCCCGATGTAGGAGCCTCCCACCACCCCTCATGTGTGACTGGCTGCTCCTATACCCAGTAGCAAACTCTGCACAATCATAGAGTTCAAATCACAGAGGAGCCAAGTTCCTTGCTACACCCTTGAGGGAAGAAGAAAGGCAAAGAATAAATAAGAGAGTGAATGGGGCGACGCCTGTGGCTCAAAGGAGTGGGGGGCCGCCAGCCCCATATACTGGACGTGGCTGGTTCAAACTCGGCCCTGGCCAAAAACTGTAAAAAAAAAAAAGAGAGAGAGAGAGCGAGCATGAAGGCCCAAGAATAGTTAAAACAGAGTACACTGAAATTGGTGTTCTGCTTTAAATGGGTCAGCTTAATCACAGACATGAGCTGGATAGCTCTTATTTTCATGAAAGAATGAAGAAATCTTGCAGGGACGTTTCGTTTTCCCCCAGTGCTAAGGACTGAGTTGTGGATCTACCCGAACTAGGTGCTTCTACTGTAGCATCACGTAACACAGCTACCATGGGTTTATTCTTTCTAATGCATTTATTGCTAGACATCAACACTTGTACTTTAAAGTTTTCCTAAGCAGGGCTCCTTTTTTCTGTGACTAAAAACTTTTCTAAAGTAGTTTCAGGGTAACTTTTACTTTTATTTGTGACAATTCTGAATAATCCAGCAATGGTGTGGGCAGAAATACGTTTCAAAGTCTGTTTTTACGAAGATGCTATTGAGAACGTTTTGCGCTTTGTTCTGATTCGTTCTAACACGTGTTCCACACGTTTCTGAACACGTAAATGCTGCCATGGGTCCCATAAACTGTTGTTCCTCCAGGTAAAGCTACATCAGTTATTTTCTCTTATTATGTTTTTCTTGGGAGGAGGAAAGTAGAGCTCACCAGGATGGAATTTTTTTTTTCTTGACAGTAAATAAGTTTAATCAAAATCTGAGATATTTTAGCCTAATTTCTAAGCTTGTTTAATTGCTTTAAGATATGCAACAGATTAAATGTTGACTAGAACCTGCAGCCAATGCACAATGAAATGCTGTACATTCTATGGGAATTGTCAAGAACCAAGAAATCCTTCCTTTGTGTTTATGACTAGTGTATGAAGCTTTCGATGTACAAGAGTGTGATCTCAGAACTGATTCGTGGGGAGGGGGATTCAGACATAAAAAGCCTTACTGAAAGGCAAAACTGCAGAGAACATATTTTCCCCCAGGAGGGGTCATTTCTGGAGAAGTATCTCCTCAGCCTTTTCCCAAGATTTGCAATGTCGATTTCAAATATGTTGCCTTTCTGCTTCTGAGAAAGTACATCCAAGTTTCTGTGTGTGGTGTGTATGTTCGTGGGCATAAACCTGTGACATCAAAAACCATCTCTCCAGCCAACCAGTTATAGAGTTTTAATCATAAATTAGACCTGGAATTCCTACCTCATGAACATGTTGGCCCTCTCATGTCCCCTTTCTTGGGAGACCCAGTGAGACAAAGTAAACATTTACATGTGTACAATGCTACCTTTTGAATTGCTTTATTGAAAGATAACTGGTTACTTTAAACTATTTCTCTCAGGGCACCTGAACCTTGAAAACACAGCAAATGTTCAAGAGACTGGGAAAACTAGCCCTGGATATTCCCTCCACCAGGTATTAGAAAACAACACAGTATTTCTAAAAAAAAAAATAAAATAAAATAGTGCTGCTTTGACATTTTGACAGTGGGGATTCTATAGGTTCCTGTCCTCCATAGCCCCCTCCTCCCCAGCATAAACCCAACCAAACTGCTGTTCCATTGCATAATGGCCATCTTGATTATTATTTTGTTGAGGTAACATGTGTATCAGCTCTCACAAAGCTAATTTTTCCGCAGGAAGGTAAAACAATGTGGCTTTACGAGGAAAGCCTTCCTGGCAGCCCTGCAGGGGTCTGCATTTAAGGTGGCCCTCCTTTTCCCCCTCATGGTTTGGCAGGTCTCTTACCATTTTCTGTCGGTTATTACCAAAAGCTATCCATGGAGGGGTAGTTCCGTAAAACTGAGAATTGCAGTTAGGTTCCCATCTTAACAGCATTTCAAGTGCACGTTGTAACGGAGTCTCCCAGTAATCAAGTCGCAGGAAGGCTGTGATAATGGTCTTTCTCTCTCTCTGAATTGCAGCGGGAAAGGCAGATGTGGAAATTATGAGTAATGTAATTGATAATCTTCAAGCTTTTAAATACCCAAGCTCTCCACAATCAAGATCTATTTGAGTTCAGAATCTAATAAGCAGTAAATACAATAGGTTTCAGTACGACGTACTATCAGGAGCTCAGCGGCACTTTGGCTCCTTCTGCTTTTATGGGCGACATTATCATCTCATCAGACGACAAGTTGGAGAATTTTATCGTGACACATCATCATTGTTAGCTCATCATATTTCTCCTTTTCCTTGTGCAGTTTTTTTTTTTAAACTAAAGTTTGCTCATTAAATACAACATTTCAGAGGGTTTGTCCCTATTCGATTTAATAGGAAAGGAAGCGACTGTTGTTAAAACAAGCTGTTTATTGACAACTAATTTATTGTGTTCCCCTGCAGGTGCCTCTGTAAAACACATCAACGTGTTAAAAATCATACCTCTCAGAATTTTGGTAGATCCCTAGCTTCAGAAAACCCAGCTGGTGACAAGGATTTCCCAATTTATCCTGCAGTTTATTCCTCAGCTTGGCCCCAAAGAACTTGCATGCCGTTAAGAGTTAATTCAAACGCCGCATTAAATGCACCTCGATATTATTTTTGTTAATATGCAAATTACTCATAATATCAGGGTGATCTTACATGCAGCGGGAACAGCAATAAAGCCTGCTTAATGATGTATTCATCAGTGCCGTAGGTGTCTTCCTACTATGCCCGTTATATATTGTTTTCAGAAACAGGCCTGACTACAAAGAAAATTGTATTGCCTCGGAAATAATGGTTTCAAATATGTTTTTTCTCTCTTGGTGGAAAACTATCTTTGTTAGCCACATATAATCTTTCCAGCATTATCATTTTCAACCAGCTACATTGCTACCAACGAACCCAGCTTCTGAGATCAGGAATTATTATCATTCCATTTTAATCGCAAAGGAACTCGCCCCAAATGCCTTTTTGGTTGTTTGTTTCTTCGTAAGAAAAAAATTATTTTCACATGTTCGTCATTTCCCCCCCTGGATTTTCTCATAATACAACGGGGAAAATTGCTGATGAAATGGTATGTTCCCTTGCCCCAAACCAAACAAACAAACATGCATGTGTGTGCACGTGCAGGTATAAATGAATCAAACGTTTCTGGCAAAATAATGCAAACTTTCCGTGGTACCAATAACATACAATATAAGTCAGTGTGCTTTTTAACACGTTTTGTCACCTTCCGGTAGAGCAAAAACGATAAAAATAGCTTAGGAAGAGGGAAGCGTGAAATGTGGCTGTGACTGTCCTTCTTCTGCAAACTTCTGTGGGGGTATGTGGTGACAAGGCAGAGCGGCAACACCCCCAGAAGGGCTTTTACATAGCTCTTTCCTCAGCCTTTATGGTTTATTTTATGCAAAAATCCGATAATTAAAGATCCCCAAATTTCAGATTTCTCTAACTATACAAGAAAAACTTTTCTGTGACCACAAGCCCCAGGTTAAGCCATGAACCTTGTCAAATCTTAATGCATCTCTTCAGAATGTTGACTTTCAATCACAATCCTCCTGCCTTGGCTGTGCACTCCGCTACAGACGACAGACAAATCACATCGATTGATTATAAATAACATTCAAATTCCATATCCAGTTATGAAAAGGAAGGCTAAAAAGAGGGGGAAGAATTTTCCCTCCTCCCAAGTGTACCATCCTAGGTTTTCCCAGTGATAAAAATTACAGCTAACCAAAAGATCTTTTGGAAGCAAGATTGTTTTGCCATGGATGAGGGATTACTGATTGGCTTTTTAACTTCAGCTTTTCCAAATAGTTTCTCAGTTATTTAATTTACTCTACATGGAGTCTATTGATTATTCAAGTTGGCAGTCAATTTTATAGGGTACCCCGCTGTTTCTTTGCTTAATGTAGTCAATGATTGTAATTGCTTGATCAGTGCAGCCCATGAAATAGGTTTTGTGTCTTTTTTACAATGCATTGATGGCTTTATCTGATGCAGCCTTGGCAGGGGCCGGGTTTTACAGCACTACCCGGAACTCCCCGAGGTCTCTAGATTAATGGCTATGGCGAGCTGCCGGAGCTGCTGATGCTGCGCTCCAGAATGTGTTCACACATCTGGCACGCCACACTTGGCGCTGGCACCCGTTTTGTGTTGTGCAGCTACAGAATCTCTCACCAGTGCCTAGTTAACTGTTTTCACTAAGGGAATGAGATAAAAAGCCATCCAGAGAGCTGTTGGCACCCACTCTCTGTCACTGGAGTCACACATTAAAAATTTTTTTTCAGTCTTTTTTTTTTTTTTTAAGAGGCAAATGATGTATGGAAACAACAAATTACGTGGGATGTTTATGTTTGGAACTCTGTTTGGATTCTGAAAAGCATCCCATGGGTGTTCAGATTTCCTGTAAACCAACAAGCAGTCCCTCCTTCCCTGAACTGCCGCCTTCCCTTGGATGAGAGCATGGGAGGAGGAAACGCGTCCAGGTTTTCAGTGTGAGCTGACAGGGGCTTTAGATTCCAAGAGAAAGGTGGATCATAGAATTATAAATGTGGAAAAGCAGCCTGAACCACCTCCACAGCTCATTATAAGAAAAAGGTAATTCTCTTGTCCTCCAGTGAATCGGGTTAAATTGCTCAGGCATCATTTCCCTGGACCTGCGTGTCAGTGTTTCATAGCTGGTACAATGTGAATTGCATTCTCAGACATGTAAAATGTAGTTTTAATAAGTAGACCAAGAGAAAGTAATGAAATATGCAATGGAGTTGCATAAATCCAGGGACACTATAATTATATAGTATACATACACAATTTACAATGCCCAGGATGACATCTACCAAAGAAAAGTACAAGTGTGATAGATTTCTAGAGCAGCAGGGCTCTGAGTCGATTGTCTCAACCTAGTTTGACGTTGAAACTGGACAGGTACAGTTTCTTTATTAATACTTGTCTCTGTGAGTAATAAACTATAAATGAATAATGCATCTCTGAAAAGGAAAAGTCTACTGAGAAGACAGAAAATAATACTTTAAATTCCTAGGTCTACACAGAACTGAAATTTCCATTAGAGAAAGCAACTCTATGAGGCTATGAGATGTATGTAGGCAATACTAAGAATCTGCTGGACTGCGTGCAAGAGAAAAGATTACAATTTTCTGAAAATATCCATTCTTATGTTTAGATCCTACAGTCATTGCATGATGTCATTGCTAGGATCATTTCACTGTTAATTTGGATTTTAATATTTACAAAAGGAGGCTCTCCAGAAAATTCCCCCTTCTCACCTGTTACTCTCTTGGCCTTCAGATACAGCGTAAATGTGTTTCTTCCAGGTTATGCATAACCTTGTACATTACACAACTTTCTCTCCTTGTATAGAATGTTATTATTTAATAAGTTGAACCGAAAGAAGCCAAGTCAGCAGTTTATACTAGTTTACTGGGAGCCCAGGATTTGAAATATGAAAATATGCCTTTTTTCTAAAGATGACAGAAAGCAGCTTTCTATTCCTCTACTCCTAATTTCATTTTACTTTGAAATGTTGTAAAAATGACAGTCATTTTGAAATAGATGTCTGAGTCACATTTTCACTGCTGTGTGCATCAGGATGGTCTGTCTGCAGGACTGAATGCCTGGCTCCCAGCTTCCCCACCCCCAACACACACATGTATACAATGAGTGGCACGAACAAGAGTGACATAAAAGCTAAACAAAATACCCAGAGGAGCTGAAGGATGCACTAATATGACAGCTGATGAAAAGCCTTGCTTCAAACTGATTGAAGATAACTTGTGGGACGGGATGAGTACTTGGAGAAAGTCTGGGAAGATTTTCATTGTTCAGGTTTGAATGATCACACCCGCCCTCTACCCCAGCTCCCTGACAGTGACGAAAGCGTGGCTAGATTTTTGCTGAGTGAGACCCCTTGTACTCACTTGGTTCTGCTCTTGTGGTGGAGTTAGCTTGATTCTGGGTCTCCATTCATTTCTCAGTTCACCAGCATATATCTGGGAGCTAGGTCCTCTCTTCCATACCTCCCAGCCATCTGTTATCGATTATACAGTTCCAGAGGGCAGGGCTTGTGTCATTTTCACTTGCCTTTTATTTTTCCTCTTGGTAGCAAGGTGTTATGCAGACGTAGACACTTAATAAATATATGGTGCTGAGCTTTGTTGCCCCTCCATAAAAGGAACATGGCCCGAGAGAAAATCAGTGCAAGCGAGCTTAATTATCCATCTGGAAAGGTGAGGAAAGTATTTGAACAACACAGACTTTTGTAAGGACAACAGGGTGGTTGTTTCTTTGGGTATCGTCCTCCCAGGGTTGTGAGAAGGAAGTTGGGGACATGAATGGTTTTGTTCAGTAGAAGTAGATTTGAAGCCCCAACTTGGCACCTAATCCCGTGTGACCTTGAGCAAATTAATCTCTCTAAACCTCAGTTTCTTTTGAGGAGAAGCACAGAGACGGATACCATTGCCGGTGTTGCTATGAGGATTAAACATGACATCATGGATAAGCACTTTGCTCAGCGTCAGCCACACACGAGGTGTTCCATAACTGTGCTTAGGAGACGACAGAGGCCGTTTCCTTGCTCTTCCTCCACTGTGCTCCTGTGGAGCTTGTGTCTGATCTTCTGATCTATCTCTTTTTTGCCTTTGGCCTTTATTTTAACCCATCTTTCCTTTTCATGTCTAATCATCCTAATTGCTGCCTGAAGACATAAATCTAAACATAACCCAGCACAAAAACGCGATGTGCGATAGGCAAGAATCCTCAGGTTTGAGAGACTATCACTGCTTCTCCTGTACTACATATATTTTAGAAATGATCAGAATTTATTGGATACCATTGTTGCCTAAATTAATTTGCTTGAGACCCTCCCTGGGGTACCAAGCAGCAGATAGAGCCAGGAGTGATGACCAAAAGCCTGGCCAGAGCAAACTGTACCTGCCAAGGTACATTAGCCTGCCGTGAAAAAGCAGTAGAAGTGAACTTAGCTAAAGTTTACAAATGAAGCCAAACATTAAAAGCAAGGGTCATCAGAAAGAAAGCCTGAGATACGAGAGATGGGTGCAGATTTTCCGGTTTGCATGGTAATGTGAGAGAAATGGGAAAATACTTGGATAATTAAGAGTCTTCGTTAGTCGTCATGATCATACCAGCCTGCCCCATGAGCTTACTGTTAGTACTTAGCTGATATAGATGTCTTAGCTTATCTTAAAGAAAAAGGGTTGCAGGAAAGAATCATGGAAACGCAACTCTGAGCCAGACTCCACCCCGTGGTTCTCACACCTGGTTAGATCCCTGTTTACTCTGCAGGTCAAATTGGTCCTCAGTGATGAGAGTAATGTGTGACCTCTCACACTCAGGTATCAATGTGACAACCTTGACAATCCAAGAATCTGTCATTGATGCCATGACAGAGAAGTCGTCTAAGAAAAGAAGTCTACTCTCCTACATGGCTCCAAACCTACTGCCTGTCACAGCAGTTTTCTAAGCAAGTCCACAGCTCTCAGTATTTCCCAGAAGAGAATACATCTGTGTACAGAGAAGTTGGGGGGAAGTGTTTCTCTAACGTCTCTGTAGATATTCTGACATCTTCGTATACGGAGTCATACCCACCCATTCTCCTAGACTTGTCAGTTAACGCTGATGAATATTATAAATGCTGAAGTGCAAATATGTTTTTAAAACACTTAACTGAAGTTTTACCCATTTTCTGCGAATCCCATTACTTGTGGTGTTTCTGCCACTAAGCTAAGAGTACTGAGGCTGCTTCAGGAAGGACAGACACTAACAAGGGCACAAAGGACAGAGGAGGGACAGGGGCAGGTTCATGGTTCCTGGTAAACTACAAAAGCCCCAGTCCTTACCAGATGCCATTTTAAAAACAAAGAGGAGACAGTCTGAGAGAAGAACAGCTCTATGGAGGCTAACATTTTCAAATGACTAACAATGTACCAGAAGTGGGTGTGATTTTAACTGTCTACCCCTCACATCAAATGGTATTAAATCATTCCTCCTGCTTGCTACCTGTCTCCTCCTACAACTAACAAAGCCAAGGGCTTAAGAACAGAAAAAAAGTGGTCTTAAAAGTGAGAAGGTGACTTTTTCTGCAATTCTGACTCATGGGGAGTATGCTTCATACCTACTATACAGGATCTTCCATGAGTAATCTATGAAAGGTATGACCCTTCCTTTTTCACTCTTATTTTGGCCCTTGTAGGATACTGGGCTCATATGCCATTAGAAAGGGGGAAAAAAGGATCAAAACCAGTTTTTCCCTGAGCATGTCCAGGTATTAAGTAGTATGTATCCTTTTACATATACCAAGTCTATGTGTGTGTGTCTGTTCTCTGACTTAAGTTTCATCTAAACCATAAGCTAAGCATTACTATACCCATGTTACTAAAGAGGCTCTGAAGTTCAGACAGGCTACATAACTTTGAAGAGGTTACCCAGCTAATAAGGGGGAGAGGCACGGTTCACACTCAGGGTGGCTTATTGCCAAATCACCCTCCTTCATGTTGCCTTATCTCACCAGGAAGTGGCAAAGAATGACTCAGACTCGGATCCTTGAACTCTGTGTCCTCGAAGGACTTATTTTTGTCCGTCTTTCTCTTGAACGTGATGACCGCTTGCTGCCTAGCACTGTGCCGCTCACTTCTTCCTGGGCCTGCCAGCTGAGGATCCATCCCCAAAGGGTATTCACTGCTTGCCAGGTTCTGTGTCTTTCCCTCGGCACACACAGAGTCTAGTTTGGATTATCTGGACTTTGAGCATCCAGGGAAAAAGTTCCCATTTATAAAGAAGCTTCAAAAGGATTCTACCTTTGCTTAGATAAGACCTTGTATTTAGAGAAAAGCTTAATTTCAAATGCTCCCCTTACCCCATTCTTTTTTTAATTTAAAAAGTTTATTACCTGTGTAAAGAATGCATTGATACTAAGAACTCACATGCAAGTGAATTCAACTGAAATTCTTTTCACAGCTCTTCAAACACTGTCTTTAGTTCCAACACACTGTCTTCCCTCAAATCCAAGACTTTGAACTTTTTGTCTTTAATACCAAGGTTGTGGTTCATTTTTCTTTCTTGTTTTTAAATTTAGGATAAATTCCTTGTACATAGAATGCTTTAGTCCTCCTCAGCCTGCGTCAGCCACACTGTGTTTATGTTGGCAGTGCGATGTCAACTCACTTTTTGGTTCACAAAAACATCATGGCCTTGAGTTGGTTATTCACGTGGCACGTTCCTCCCAATGACGGAAACTTAACCTGACTCAGACTCTGCTTAAAAAGGGCTATTACAAATATTTTGCATGATAGTCCCAATTAAAGCTTTCATAAGCCAATTGGCTTGTAAGCCAATGAATCTTAAAACAGTAGAGTAAAACAAAACAAAACAAAAAAACAACAAAATTTTCAAATAAACCTATCTGTGATTGTGAGAAATGTGTTGAATACTTCATAAAATAAAAAGAAAATCTATACTTGCATCCTTCCGGTAACTATGAATCCATTAACTCTACCTTTAATTGGCTGTGTTTTATCACTATTGTGACTAAGTCCACTTATGTGTGAGCAGCTCTTTGAAAAATGCTGACTCCTTAGAAAACATTTTTGGTTTTATTTTTTGTCCCATTTTATTTACATTTACTATTCTTTCTGTTTGCCAGTCAATCTTGTTTGTGCTTGGAAAGCACAATCTTTGGCTATAAAGAATATTTTTTAATTCCCTTCCCATAGACTGGAGTGAACGAGAAGTCACTGACCCTGCATCTCTGCAGATGTCATATACATTCTGAAGCTCAGACTCGTGTTGGGAATGAAGCACGGAGGGCTGGCTGGACTTCAGCTATGTCATTAGGGAAACCGTGCTCACGTTGAGTGTTCCCGAGAACTCCAGCCCTGTTCAATGTGCTTCCCGAACAATTTTATGGCCCTGATTTGAAACTTTCCAATCAGTTTCAATTTCCACGTCCCTCTGCAAGTCCAAATTCTGGCTGTGCCTTGCAGAGGAAGTGCCAGCATTCCATGAGAACAACGGTCTCTATGGAATTTTTGGCTTGACCAGAAGCAGGAAGAACAGGAAATGTTATTTTAAAAAGTCCCGTTTTTCGCACTGCTGATGTCTGGAGAGTCGAGATAAGCTTTGAGCCTACTTCCAAATCTTTGGGTGCTCCTCCAAGCGTGCTGTAAATGGGGTGTGAAACATAGCCTGCTGAGGTGGGATTGGACAGCGATCAAGACGAAACAGAATTGGCAGGAGGGCTTTTCTTCGTTTAGTTTCCAGGATGGTGGAGGTGAAGCTGGAGTTTTCCCATCCTTAATGCCTTATCTAGAAGACAGCTCTGTGAATACTGGTCCAAAATGTTACTTTCCTTTTTGGTAAATATTATACTTTGAGTTGTTGAGTTTTAGTGAGCTAGAGAGCCCAAAAGTAATCTTTATTCTTGAAATATTTATACATAAAAGCATTACTGAAATAAGAATGCATGATTCCTTGGATTGGATCACAGAGTTGTGACATAATTACTTTATTTTTAGTCCTTAGTGCTTAATGGAAACATGACATGAAAGTGGGTGCTGGGGCAGACACCACGTTGTGGCAGTGACAGTGAATGTGGCGAAGCTGCCGTTGACTTTCTCAAGTTTCTGCACCCTTTTACTTCTTCCAAATATCAACAATTTTCTAACTTTTACCTGTGGATTTCGAAAAAATGTGACTCACTGCATGTTTGGAAGCCGTTCGCGATAAAATACAAACACTCCAGCAAGCTCTCCAAACACTTTTAAAACCCATGAGTATTCCCAAACCTAGAACTGTATTGTAAATATGTTAGAATTGTTAAAGATCTAGATACTACACATAAGGAGGGGAAATTATTACCATAAGTTTTGTAAAGAAAAGCATCGTGTACAATTGTTCTTTTAAAATGGGTAAACCTTCAGTTACATATTTTAAAAACATATTCGCACTTCAGCATTTACGTTATAATACTCGTCAGCAGATTATCCATAGCAGGCCTCTTACATTTACCTATTTCATTACCAATGTTAGGGAAATTAATATTCCAAACATGGGTAATTCTGTGAATAACGTCTGAAGTAGTTATTTGCTCTCTCTAAAAGTACACAAGATCTAGGACCATTTTATCTCTAGTTGTCTAGGAACTCATGAGAACAGAGAAGCTGCAAGATACATTTTAGACATTGGACCCTTGCATGGCAATCATTGAGAACAAAACTTCATCTGCCTCTGCTCATATCCAGTGCCCCCTCACAAGTAAATTAAGCAAGTAGAGTAAGTAATTCATTCATTGACAGCATTTGCTAAGGGGATCTCCCAAAGATGCCCAGGCTTAGGACAATCCGAGTGTTTGAAATGAAGGATCTTTTTTTTTTAAATCTTAACTTGGACAATGACTCCCTTAACTGAACACTGTTTTTAATATTCTTTCCATATTTCTACTTGTCCAATGAAAGGATAGATCTCACTGGGGTATATTTCCTATGTCCAGTCTCTGGGGTTTTACTTCTTATTTACAATGCTCTCTCCTGCATTTTCTCTGAAGTCTCCCATTATATTATGATAGAGAGGTAGAGATGTGATATGTGTATAGGTAGATTTGTAGATGTAGAAATATAGGTACAGATAGATATATAAAAGGAACTAATGAGGTTGTACCTTAATCAGAAAATTATCAACAAACATAGCGTCACTATTCCCACAGATTTAGTACCATGGCTGAAGAAGCCAGTCTCTGCCAGTAGAGGCTTAAAATTTATGGACTTATGTCCTCACAATGAAGTCCTTGAGGAACAGTCCATTTTAAGGGTCACCTTGTCCATTACTTTAAAGGGAAAAATTCTAGAGTCCAAGCTAAATTACAAAGTTAGCATAAATATTTGACAGCAAATCCTGACTTGCAGAGGCAGAGAAATGCTAAGGGGATTGATGGTTGAGGAGGTTTCATTCCCTACAAATGGAATACTAATAGCACCATCAAACCTCAAATAGTATTTCTCTCCCTTTATGAATATTAAATTTACAAACATCATTTATCAATAGCATTTAATAAAGTTTCAAAACAAACTTTTGATGATGTGTAATGAGACACAGTCCTTGTCCTTCATGAACTGATTTCTTTATGGGACAAAATGATTACCCAAGAGCTCTCACTTCTGCCTCTGGACAGTGGGAGGCTGTATTTGGGATAAAATCTCTCTGATCAATTATAACCAAGTCGCTACTTGAAACACTGTAATTTGAACGAAGATCTATACATACATATATGCATGTATATAAGTATCTATAAATGCATAAATAAGGTGACCTTCTAGTTTTTAGGGTGTTTCATAATCTTCAACATGCTTCACAAACATATCCTAAAATGTATGAAGTGGAAAGAGTGAAGTTTATAGGCAACAGAGAATCAGAAAATTAATTAACAGAGCTGGCTCTGGAGTCAAATTTTCCAACTCCTGTAATTTTTTTCTTTCTCTTACCCTCTGGACTTTTTCAGTTGAAAATGACTAAAATAAAGGGTGATTCCAAAATTTTCAAGGGCAAGAAAAATAGTATTATTATAAGAATTGTTTATATTAATAAAAGCAAGGGCAGATTTCCCTTAGTTTCCTATCAGTACCATTTTAGTGGTAAACACACATAACTGTACAACCTCAAAGAGTTAACAATGAATGGATTGCATTTATTTACTTACCTTGGCATCAGTTGCAATATGACTTAAAGGCAGTGACATGTGGCAGAAAGAAATCAATAACTAGAAATTGTTAGATATGCCATGGCTCTAGTTCGAAAGAACAATCATTTCATTTTTCTTTAGTATTTCATGGACTTTGTCACCTTAAATTTAAAAAAGAAGAGACAAAAATGGACCTGAAAGTCTAATATATATTTGAAAAATTTTTATTACAATAGTTATCAGCCTTCAGAGTCTCTTGTTATTGCTTACTGTGTCCAGTTGTAAATATCACGTACATTCCGCAAAAACTAATCTGCGTTGTTTGGGTAGAACTGTTGGATTTATTTACTTGGCCTTGATTAGATTATATCTGGCTTTATCAGTTGGGTCATTCTGTTTATCTCCTTATACTTATGGCTTATAACATTATCATAAAAAGATGAACACTTCCCATCAGTTCCTGTTCACAATCATTTATCCCTAATGTGTCTGAAAGAAACAGAGAGAAATGAAAGAAGACACTTTCTCATTCATGATTCTTTTAAAAACTGTTCTCTTGTCTTCACCCCTCCCATCCTGATCTCGCATGCATGGCTTGTTCTCAGCCTGCTCGGAGACAAGCTAGGGCAGGCCCTGTAATACGATTCAAATTGCAATCTCATGTCTTGCATCCCCCAAACACCTCATCTCCCATGCAACCTGGAACCTTCATTCCAGCCTCCAATTAGACTAATATCTCTGCCCAGCTCCGATCGGGGGTGATGAATCGGCTGGGAGGGTGGGGGAGACAAGGCGATCTTCTCAGCTCCTCTGCATTCCCATAGGCACGCAGCGTTTGACAGATTGGGCAGAACTGCCACGAAAGAGTCTGACACAGATGGTGTAATTAGAAAATGCGAAGTGCGAGTGTGAAATTTATCTTTGATCAGCACCTCCTTGCCAGATTGTCATCTATGTTAATATGATGATGGCTTCTTGGAGATGGATAGAAGGAAACAGCAGCCTTGAAGAGGAAACAGAGACTGTTCACTCCATAGAGAAGATATTCTATTTACTTCTGAAATCCAATCAATTTCAACAGGCCGAAATGAAATTGTACTTATTTAATTCATATGGAAAGCAAGCCTAACCTGATTCACACACTTTATTAAGCCTATAATCAATATGGTAAAATCTGAGCTTTAGTCGGAAGGGGAGACATGTTAATTTTTTTTATGGAGTAATAAATTAAAAAATACAATCTATAACTGCAGGAGCTATTGAAGACAATGTGCATCTCTATTCATCAAGGCCCTATGAAAAATGCATAGAAGAAAATCACTTACGCCATAGCCTTAAAACTCGAGACATTGCCAGCAAAGTTTATTTTCTACTTTCCCTCTACTCTTTTTGCTTTAAAACAATATCTATGATTTGTATTTACTCCAAAGTATCCCAGACTCATTTTCCTTGAGAGTTTGGATTTTATATTCTTCCCTCTTATATTTAGAAATTTTGAAACTTTTAAAAAATTAACAAAACAGATTTATAGTCAACACTTAAAGAAGTTGCTTCTTTTTTGTGTTATCTTCCTGAAAAATCAGGGCATTTGCTGTGAGAGGGGCCAAGGGTAGTTGTAAACCATTTCTTCTTAAGTTTCTTGTATACGATAATAGTCGTCTTTTCTTTGGACGGCTCAAAAGGTTCAGGTTTACAAGCAACTATGATAGACTACATTTTACTATAATCTACTCAAATGTTCACATTGATGGTGCTAATTTTCAGGAGGTAAATTAGCATAATTAATGACCAGCCAAATTTGGGGGTAATACAGTATGTAATTAACATTAGAGAGTTCTGTTGTACCACCTGCCCCCACATTTCATTGTTGCAGGGATCGAACTGTACAGGAGGAAATTTTCCCCTTTGCTGCACTGAGCAGAAAGCAGCTTTCTTCATCAGAATAAGCCATTAGCTGTAATGGCATGTAGGTGTAATGGAATGTGCTCGAAACATCTGTGCTGAGAGCAGGGGAGAAATTGCTGCATGCAGTCGTAGGCCTTTGGGGAGCTTGATTAAGGGCTGCTTCAGAGAACTTGAGATCTGGCTTGGGATGCAAAAACAAAAAAAAAAAAAAAGGAGAAAGAGAGAAGAAAGGAAAATAATGCTAATAGATTTACGGATGTACTGCAGGGAGAACAAAGGATTTTTAATTTTTTTCTTCCTTTATTGCTCTTATATTGCATCTGTTCTCTGTTGGGCTTTCACTTATTGAAGTGATCTGGAAAAAAATGTAGCTTTAAATGCAGTTTAGTGGGAAAGATCATAGCTGTAGAAATAAAATAGCTTGGTTTTTCACCCCTTGGTTAGCTCACAGAAATTTCTTCACAGTCTGTATTTAGAAAAATACTAAATATTATTTATCTTAAGTGTTATCTTAAAATTTATCTCAGAAAACATAAATATCCAGATTTGGGGCTAGAAATAATTTCTTGTTTATTATTAGTCTGCGCACAGAAGTTCTTGCAATTTATCAACTTACTGGCTAATTCATTTTGAACTGCTTAATTCCAGAAGCATTTCCTAGAATACTTTGAGCTGATTTTCAACTTATTTTTAAACATAATTTGCATACATCTACGTATTATAAGTGATAAAACTTTAAATGCTGAGGATGATGGAAACATTTTTTGTACTCATTTATTTTTTTCATCAAATACTTATTGAGCACTTGCTATGTGCCAAATATTGTTCTCATGCTGGGTGTTTGATCATCATTGCTGGGAATGTAATAAATTACATTTGGCAACAAGCATGGCCAATTGTATCACCTCAGTCATCTCCTTACTCCACGCTGACTGCTGAAGCCAAATCGATCAAGCAGTGACACACATTGATTGCTGAAACAACTCAATTGAACGCATCTATTATGATGAGCTCTGGCCATTTTAGAAGTGTTAAAGAAAAGAATAACAAACTAGCTTTCCTATAGCCTTCACCTTAACGATAAGCTAAAAGAGAGTTATATTTAGATAATGGGTGAGGGGAGGGTTAAATTTAGAAAACCACTGCAACCAGAAAAGAATTAGCATTCTGCGTGGGACAGATGCAAATGTATTGCCTAGAAAATTAGAAACAAACCTGAAAATATTGGGTGATTTTATGATTAGGTAAATCTTACACTTTCTAATTATAAATGACAATGAAGCACTCTATTCACTGGAATCTATCTTCCTTATGAAATAAGACGCCTTGCTGAGCTGATGCCAAAAATTCCTCGCACTGAAGTTTAAAATATGTAGGGAGGCAAGAATGTAATAAAAATTCAAAAGCTAATAATATTATCGTGGCTGGCATTGTTTACAATGTAGAGCACCTGCTGTTTGGAAAAAAAAAAAAAAAGGAAGAAGAAAAAGTGGATTCATCAAACTGTTCCTAAATGGAAAATCTGGGCTCTATGCCAATTACACAATGTGTTTCAGGTGCGCTGTAAATAGGAACAATAAAAGGTGCAGAGGAAAGAATATGAAATGTTAAATCTCAAACACGCGAGAATATATTAATATGATGTTTCTTGAAAGAAAATCTTGGGACTCTTCCAGTGTTCTCCGTTGCAAGGGAGGGGTTTAGAAATTTTACACAGCATATGTAAAGTTCTAAAACTTTTAATTGCCTTTATCTTGAAAAGAATATATAGGAAGGCAAGACCATTGGCTTCCCCAGCATCGCCCGTGGTCGTTTCAGGAAGAAAGTCCATCTCAACCTGCAAACGTGGATTGTATTTCTCATTTCCTCCAATCTCTCTTTATTATGTGAATGTGTCTGTGTGTGTGTTGGGGCAGGAGGAGAATTAAATCCTGAGGGTAGGAAGAAGAGAAAAAGTAACTTCTGTTGCTTATTGTTGCATATGAACTTTCTCCATCAAAATTAGCATTATGAGCAACTAGAAAATATCAGAGACAAAAGGCAGTGGGGAGTCTTATTTCTATCTTCTCACTGTGAAGCACTTAATAATGGATTCCTCCAGAATTAGACACCTATTTTTACCAGCTAACAGCTCACACGTGCCAAATTTCCCTTTCTAGTTCAAATGTTTTCCTTTTTCAATGAGGCATTTTAAAATCAAGTCATCTTCGGAATGTCTATTACCTTCGAAAATGACAATCTTTCACAAGTCAAACTGAAACATCATTTTAATGCATGTCCTTTAAAAATAATTTCCAAAGTGATGCAGTGTTTTGCAGTGATAAATGGAATGTAACCTTCGAGAACTCAGCATTTTTTTTCCAAATATACAATATTTTCAGAAATAGTTTCTGAAAATAAAATTATTTGGGTCTTGTTTTTCAGACACTGCAAATTGCTAAGAACTAAATAATCGAAGACTATTTGGGGTAAATTGTGCTTATTTTCAATCAAAAAAGCAAGTGACACTATCGGAGACCTCCTAAATATCAATATCACTCGGGTGACTATTAGTACAAAGAGGTGGGCTTTGTGATGAGACAAAACAGGGAAGAACAATCCTCACCTTGGTACACCTGTGCACATGAGAATCTATTCCTTACTCTACCGTGTACTGGTTCAGGCTGAGGAAGTTACTTCATCTTCCTAAGCTCATTTTCCTTATATTTAAAAGTGGATTAAAATTATATCTAATACGTATGATTTGTAGTGAAGATTAAATGAGATAATACAGGGAAAGCATGTACTCTAATGATTGACATACAGTACGGACTTTAAAGATTTACTTAGGTAGCTCATATTATTTCTAAAATATTTGCATTTCCTGTATCACAGCTGTCAAGGGGTGAGAGAAGGCATTTGCAATTGGCACTGTTTCAAAGGACTCCAGATTCCCCCAAAGAAATTAGATCCCCCAAATATCTTTCCTCTCATGTTTTCATCTAGCATTATCAGGGGTAGAAATTCCAAAAGTCCTTCTGATATTGGTTTCCTTTTTACTTGACTACCACTCACTAGCTTTCAGGACACTGTGTAGAGGAATGGAATATTATGAAGCAAAAGAGCCCAAATCTATCCAGAGTTCCTTGAAGAATATGAATTAGAATTGATAAGAAGGGGAAGGAGCTAGCACAGTAGAGAGTGAATTGTATTGACAACAAGAATCTGGAAGTGCAGTGGGTAACACAGCAGAAGATTAGGAAGTAGAAAGATCAGATTTAAAAGATTAGAAAGAAGATTAGAATGGGCTTTGCTTTAAACAGACTTGTGTTTGATTGCCAGTTCTATCATCTATTACACTCTCTGAGCCTTTGGGCAAGTAAATCTTCAGCTTCAGCTTCTCATCTTTAAAATGGGAATGTTAATATCCACCTCATCATAAGAACTAATGGCAAAATAGCTAGAAAATGTCTGACAAATAGAATAGGCACATCAATTCAGGTTCACGGCTGATATCCCCACATGTCTTTGACCCATCTCTCTTTTTAGTTTCAGAAATCTACATATATATATATGCTCTATAAAAATGTGTAAGGCACTTATAATAAACGAACTTAAGTTCTTTTAATGAAAAATAATCAGGAAAGCTTATTTCAAAAATAACTTCATGACTAAAATTTCAAATATCAGGCCTTCCTCCTGTTCAATCAATATTCTCCAATTCTACAATCTGCAAAAATTACACTACATCTACATATTTCATCATGTAAATAAGCTAATATGATTTTGCCAGTTTAATTCTTCCAAATTTGGAATTAAGAAAACAAAAAAAGAGATTTTCAAAACAGTGAGATTTACAAAATAGATAGGAATAACCACAGCACTGAACTATTCACCATAGACTCCTAAGTGGGCACGTATGTTGGATTAAATTTTTCAATTTTGTCAAATCATTGAAATAATATGTGGCTTTCAGTACCACCAAATATTTATTGGTGGATTGGCTGTCAGTCATTTCATGCCTAAATTATTTAAATTACATTCTTATTAACTCTCATTCCCTTCCCCAAATACCTTTCAAAATCATCCTCCTTAGAGGACAGCAATGTAGTCACTGTTCTCTCTCTCATATTGTCCCCTCTCTTAAATTCTGAAAATCATGTCACAAATCACAATTACAACATGTTGAACAGTTAAATATTTTCTTATTAATATAATGCATCTTTGGACTCTATGCTTGTGCAGGTACTAGGCCAGCTATATTAATGCCGTTTACTGACATTATCCTAGGGGCATATTATCTCTTTTTTAAGTACAAAGTATAATTTCTAAAAAGGCAATGACACATTCAATGATCTCATATTGATTAAAATGATGGTCATTATGTTGATGAAAGCACTGAACATGCGCAGAGTAGAAACAAACATTCCAGATGAGTCAGTGATGGACCCTAACGTTAGTCCTGTCTGTAGAGCTACCTTTCCAATGACATCGGAATAAAAATTATCAGAGGAATGTGCAATCATTACTTTGGGTCATCATAAGAACTTGAATCATAAAGGCCTGTCTCAGCCTGTTTACTTTGGGAGACATCGGACACGTTTTCAGTAAACAGAAAACAAACATTGATATTTATTTTTAAATGCTTTCTATTAATTAAAATTCTTTCAAAGTTTTCTAAAATCTTTGCCACATCTTTTAGGTTTTTAGTGAATAGAGGCATTTGAAAATATTATAGCTAGTTTTAACCTCTTGCCAGACTCTTAAAGTAATGACACTACCTACTGTTTTTAACAATAGCGTTAAAGTCTTTATGATTCAGATTGCACACAGAAATCTCAAGCCTGCTTAAGCAAATAAAGAAATTTATTGAAACATTAATTAAAAACTCTGAGACACTATAGGCTTCAGATGTGACTTGATCCCAGGACTCATGTATTTTCCAACAGGTGGGCTCTCTGCATCTCACTGCTATATTCTCCATGTTGGTTTTACCTTCAAATTCGCCTCTCAGCTCACTGCCAGCCCCAGATTTAAATACCTTCAAGTTGAAATCCAATGGAAAAGAAAAAAAAAAAGTCTTGCTATCTCTTCTTTAGAGATCCCGGGTATAGCCCTAATTTTCTAGGTTGGATTTCATGCTGGCCTTATGACCATGGCAGCTCAGGAAATATGATGCCTCCATTGTCCAAGACTAAATCAGTGCCCTTGTTTCTCGAGATCCAGGTATAGAAAAAGATTGATCCTAACACATAATCTAATATTAGGTTTTTCTTCCCCCTAGGGGAACAAAATATGAGTAATATTGACTAATGTATAAGTTGAATAGTAAATGGTTGTCAAAAGAAGGGAAAATAATATTGAATCAATAGTAAGAAAGAGCTAGAACCTTATTATCATATACTCAGACTCCACACTAAAATACAGCACATAGCAGATTCTCAATATTTATCTTATGCCATCCCAGTAGTCTGTATATCACAACAAGACCTTGAATGAGACAAAACTGAACATTAGTTTGTTCACTCAACTAACAATTACATAGTAGTTAGATTTATTGAAGTAGCTATATAATGTTTTATAGTAATTTATTAAATGGGCTGAAATAATGGAATGAACAAAGGAGAATGATGCGGATGACAATTCTACATAAAGCTTGTGGTATGAAAAGAATTGCCCCATGTGGAGAAGATTGTAAAAGTCCAAGACTGTCACAGATTGACTTTTCCCACATTTCATCAACAGTGAAATACTGGGAATTAAAAAGGAACATAACATGGTGTGGTTAACACAATGCCTACCAAAAATTGTATCACACTCCTTTATTTGTTCATTACTTTTCTAAAATCTTTCCTAAGCCCAACCTGCAGAGCTTAGTCGTATCATCTGGGGGATGGGTGGCCTTGACTACCTTGGTCTTTCTCAGTAGGCAAAAAGGGACTGAAAGAATTTAAAGAGAGTCAAAATGTAATCTGTCTCTGAATTAATTACTGTTGACAGTAAAGCAAACTATCAGAAAGGGAGTGGGGAGGAAGACAAGAAAGGAGGAATAAAAATAAAAGGGGTACTAGGATGGACAAAGTAAGCTAGAAACGATTATTGCGTGACCAGTGCTATTACACACTTATCTTATTTTTCCTTTCCTGCTCTTTTTATGCTTTTGTCACCAAATCAGTATGCATTCATTTTTAAAATAATAATCTTACAGAATTGTATATAATAAATGTTGAAATCCCTCTTCCAATAGCTCTCCACAAGGTTAATTATTGGTGACATTATCGCATGTTTTCCAGACTATATACAAAAGGACCCTTTCTTCTCTCTCTCTCTCCCCCATGTCATCCTCTATGTATTATTTTGTAAACAGTGTTTTTCTTTCAATGTTGCATCCTAAACAATCTTCCAAGTAAGTCAGTGCATCAGTGTATATGTGTGTGTGTGTGTTTTGCTAAGGATGTGTGGATTGCAATGGCTCAGTTTTACCCGAATATATTTATAACCATTTTCTTAGTGATAGATTTATAAATGGTTTCAAATTTTTTTTACTTAAAAAAATTGCTTCCATCCTTACCTAATCACATGAGGATTTCTGTAACATACATCCCAAGAAATGAAATGTTGGATTGAAAGAGGTACAGCTTGGAAAAATACTGCCAAAATTCTTTTAAAATTTTTGTATCAATTTATAGTACCAGCAATGGTGTTTGAGAGTGCCTATTTCTATACAGTTTCGAGAGAGTTGTCCTAGTCTTTTTAATTTTTGCCAATATTATGAGATGAAATTAAATTTTAAGTCCGATTTATCTCATTTAATCCTCATTAAAACCATGTAAAGTATGTATTATCATCATCCCAATTTACAGATTTGGAGACAAGATTCAGAAAAGTTTTTACTTTGGTTCATGTCAAAATATCATGATCTGGTGCAGCTAGTACTCTAAGGCCAAGGGAGCCACTGCCCAATTGATGGAGTAGATCAGAGGGAGAGGAAAGTTTGAATCAAGAAATATTTTTTATCCATTTTTCACCTAACTCTATACAGCCTGCTATAAGCAATGAAATGATGTTAAGAAACACTATTCTAATTCTTATAATCGGGTCTTCTATGCAACTACCAATAACCTGTGAGGCAAACTTATACAATTCTCTTGTGAGCCAAGGTGGGAAGAAGCCAGCTGTTGAGTTTTACCTCCCTTACAGGAGGCCCTGAATATTAATGAGGAAATCACTGGTATTTTCGTATTTTTAATAATTTGCAACTAATACCAATTAAAATAAATGTGTCAAGTGAATAGGTTAGTTTAAAACACCACTAAAGGACTCAGGTTCTTGTCAGGTAATTGACACACACCTTGTGTAATTCATGGAGTCCAGATTAAATGAATAAGTGGTTATCTCAAGCATTCCACCTGCCCTTGTTCCCAGATGCCGTCCTCAGGCCCCATAATACATTAGGTATTTCTTAATTGCCAATTAAAATACATTGAAAAGTGTAATAATAAGTCTTTTTAAACAATCTATTGCAGAGATTCTTGTTTTGACTCCAGTTGGTAGTTGATAAAAATCATTTCTGTATTTCAGAACAATATGACCAGTGACTTCATTTCTTCTGCCTCAGTAGCAGATAATACTCATTTCCTAAATGTGACTATAAGCTAAACACTAAACTATTTAGGTATATCAAATACCCATCATATAGTAGACAATCAATATACATCAGTTCATTGATGTATATGGATTAAATGATTAAATGGATCTTTGAAATTTACCTATGTTCTCATCTTTAGGGAGGTCTGACAGAAAAATATTCCAAACTTTTAGCTATCACTACCAGCATTAAAACAAAATAAAATCTAGATTACATAGTACAACACTTCATTTTTATCTTTTTGATAAAGATATTTTACTTTCTAAGAAGAAATGATACAGGTTTGTTGGACTAAACAGTGAAAATATAGACCCATAGTAAGGTACAATAAAACATTCCCATTACAGCACTACACAAAGGAGACCATTGGGAACACTACAGAGCATATCATATTGTTATTTTCTGAACAGGAACCAAACCATCACTATTTGCTCTTTATTATGGATATTTTCTATGTATATAAATTTGTGATTACTGTATGCACATTGTCTAATTTAAACATATTTTACCAATCCTTTACTGAAGTGCACTTATTTTTTATATTAAGAGCTAAGTTTTGATAAGTATTTTGTGCATATGTTTTTGTTCACCTGGTCAGCTATCTCTAGGTATATTCCTAGAAATGCAACTGCATATTCAAGAGTGGCACGCTTTAAATGTTGATACATTATACCAAATTGCTCTCAAAAGATGTTGTACCAATTCGTACGTCCATCAGAAGATTACACAATGGACATTTGCTTGTACACAGGATATTGGCACTTTTTCTACTTTTTATAATTTGATTAGTAAAAATCATATCTTGCTGTTTAATATTTTATTTAAATAATTTGATTTATTTTATGTGCCTATTCATATCTTCATGTCTTTCTTTTTTGATTAAAAAGCCTTCATGGAGTCATAATCTTTTATGCTGAGAAAGAATTTTGCCTTGATGTTAATGGTTGCTGACTGGTGGGTGCTTTAGGTTAGGGCGACTGTGATAATTTCTTAAAATAAGAAAACAATGACATTTTTTTCATGTGTTGACTCTTCCTTTCATGAAAGATTTCTCTGTAGCATGTGATGTTGTTTGATAGCATTTTCCTTCCCCCTAGTAGAATTTCCTTCAAAGTTGAGTCAATCTCCTCAAACTCTTCTACTTATTTATCAACTAAGTTTATGTAACATTCCAAATTCTTTGTTGTCATTTTGACAATGTTTATAGCATCTTCACCAGGAGCAGGTTCCATGTCAAGACATCACTTTGTTTTGCTCGTTCATGAGAAGCAACTCCTCATCCACTGAAGTTTCATCATGAGATGATAATAATCTGGTCACATCTTCAAGTCTCACTTCTAATTCCTGTTGTCTTGCTATTTCTGCCTCAGCTGTAGTATTTCCTCCCCTGAAGGTTTGAACCCCACCAAGTCATTCATGAGAATTGGAATTATGAATGGCTTACAAACTCGTTAATGTTGCCACTTCAACTTCATCCATGAATCACAAATGTTCTTGATGGCATCTAGAAAGGTGAATCCTTTCTAGAATGTTTTTAATCCAGCTTCATCAAAGGAATCACTCTTTATGACAGCTATAGCATTGTGAGATATATTGCTTACATAATAAGACTTTAAAGTCAATATTATCCCTTGATCTATGAGCTATGGATAGATTTTTGATATCAGGCATGAAAACAGTAACACTCCCATACATCTCCATCAGAGCTCTTAGGTGACCAGGTACGTTGTCCATGAACAGTGATAATTTGAAAGAAACTTTTTTTTCTAAGCAATAGGTGTCTACAATGGGCTTAAAATATTCAGTAAACCATGTTGTAAACAAAGATGCTATCGTTCAGGCTTTGTTATGCCACTTACAGAGCACAGGCAGATTAGATTTAGCATAATTCTTAAGGGTCCCAGATTTTTCAGAATGGTAAATTGTTGTTGTAAGGGTCTCACGGAAAAGTGCTGTCTCAGAGAATAAGCACGCTTATTGAAATTGTATTTTAAATAAAGGTGACCATCTGCTCACTCAGGCAAAATGGTGAGCCTTCTTTATTTGCTGTTGGTTTATATAGGCAATCTTGTGCATGCGCACTATGCACCAATGACCTCATTAACATTCATTATAATCCCTCTGCACATGTGCATTGGACATCAATGACTTCATTAATCCACTTAAACATCTTATGGCCATCTGCCCTGTAAGTAGCTCCTCCCTGGTAATCTGATAATCCACCCAACATACACCTTTAAGCATAACCCTTTCAACATAACCCAGTTTAACATAACTTAATGAAGAACATATTGTCAGTTATTACTTTCTTTGTTCTTATCTGATGAAGCCTGAGGCTACCAGGGAAAGAAACAATTTGAATATTTGTTCTACTGACCATGCCATTTGGAGGCAGTTACTTCAAATATTTAAGCAAAGCATATAGAGACTTCTTGGACATACAGGAATTTGTGTCCAAACCTCTGCTCCCACGTAGTCCGTAAGTCAGGGAGTTTTTGCTGGAGCCTTTCATATAGAAGTCTCAGGCTGGACTTCTCAAAAGCCTTTCATGAGCCCAGGTTTCATCTGTGCCATTAGATACCTGTATGCATTGGGTAAATTTCTCTTCTCTCAAGGTCTCCTAGCACATTACCATTCCCAGACCCGTCAGCAAGCAACCTTCATCACTTACCACAGATCAGGAGAGGTTACTGATGGGTATCTGGCCAGTTTTCCAAAGGGCTTTTTCATTGGCCTTATAAAGTCAACCTTAATTCCTTAACACAGTCTGGAAATGCTAGTCCAGCCAAAGCCTTGGTCATGTTAGGCCTGAAACTAACCTGGCCACATGGGATTCTGCCTCAGTTTCTCACAAGTATGCCTGCACAGTCTTTTCACTGCTCCCTCTCAAATGGCATTTTTGGCCAGAGGCATATAGGCATTTCACCTACAGTAAATGAGCATTGACTTCAGCTTAGAGTCACCAGCTGCTTTAGCTCCTAACATAAGAGTTGGCTTGTCTTTTAAAGATTTGAAGGCAGACATTGACTTCTCTCTGTCTACAAAAGTCCTACAAGGAATCCTCTACAATCAGAAGGCTGTTTCATTTACTACAAATCAGTTGACAAGTGTAGCCCACTTTATCAATGATTTTAGCTAGATCTTCTAGATAACTTGTCACAGTTTCTCCATCACCACTTATATCTTCACCTTGCACTTTTAAGTTATGAAGACTATGTCTTTCCCTAAAACTCATGAACCAAACTCTACTAGCTTTAGTGTGTTTTGTTTGTTTGTTTGTTTGTTGTTTGTTTTCCTGCAGCTTCCTCAGCTTTCTCAGCCTTCACGGAATTGAAGAGAACTAGAATCTTGCTCTGGATTAGTCTTTGGTTCAAAGGAATATTGTGGCTATTTTGATCTTCTACCCAGACCACTTTCTCCACATCAACCATAAGGCTGTTTTACTTTCTTATCATTTATTTGTTCACTGGAGTAGTACGTTTAATTTTTTTCAAGAGCTTTTCCTTTGCATTCACAACTTGACTAGCAGTTTTCCACAAGAGGCTTACCTCATGTTTTTCTATTGTGACATACGTTTTTAATAAACTTTAGTTTTATATTTCAAAGGGCACAGACATATGTATTATAATTATTCACCAGTTTATTTTTATTTTGTTGGATATAGTATTTCTTGTCAAGCAGAAGCTTTTTGTTTTAATATTTATGTGGTCAAGTCTATCAGTTCTTTACCTTAAGTCTCCTAGTTATAGTATCATTTAAAAATTTTTTTCTTACCTCAGAACAACTATATTTAACTTGCAGAGTTTTTACAAAGTTTATGTATTTAATTCATCTGAAATATATTCCAGTAAAGAATATGAGACAGTTTTGATTTTTTTTTAATGTTTGCCAAATGCTTTACTATTTACTCTAACATCAGTTATTGAATAATCCATCACTTTCAAATTAATTTTAGTGACTCATTTATCATATATACATTTTTATATATACTTGGCCTAGTAATCTGGCATTTTTGAAAGCAAGAAATTGACTTATTTTAGAAAAAGTGTACTGAAACACTTTTAATTCCTCGGTTAAAAAAATGCATATGGCAGTGTGAGCAAACCAAGTAAGAGGTGGAATTTTAGGTAAATTGTTTTCTTTTAAAATTTTTCTTGGAGAGCATTGTTACACATGAATGATATTACTTTGTGAATAACATTCAAGTCTAAGTTACTAACCTATTGGGGGGATTATGGTACCATACACTGACATTGAGAATATAGGAAAAAATGATTAGATGGAGGAAAAATGTCATGTAAAGTGTGAGCAGTCTTTAAGCCTTTAAGTAGATACAGCTGTGTGCATGAGTACACAACACTAGTTTTCTTTTGATCAATGTTTCATATTATACATTTTCCATATTTTACTTTTAATGTTTTTTATTCTTTGTTTCAAAACAACTGCAAATAGTATATGCTTTTGTTTATATGACAGTTTTCTCAGCTAATTGAAGCATTTAGATCATAAATAATAATGTTCTTTTTTTCTTTCTTGCCTTTTATGGATTAATTTTATTTCTTCTTTCTATTAACTTGAAAATTACTCTTCCATTATTCTAGACATTATGACATGCACCTTGATGTATCAAAGAAAATATTAATTAGTTATTTCTCTTTCTTTATGAATACCACAATAATATTAGAACATTGAAATTGCATTTGGTCCTTGCTCTAATGTACATGTCACTGTTATGCATTTTAATCATACATATACATAACACTAAAAAAGACATTTTATTTATAGTATTGTTATTTTCTATAGTTATTATTATTCTATTGTTCTACAGTTACTGTTATTCTATTGTTATTCTTTCATTCACTTAATATCATCTTTACACTTCTTTCTGAATCTCCAATGCTCCATCTGTCATAATTTTTCTTTTATCTGAAAAAAACCATTATTTACTATTTCCTTTAGTAAGAACATGCTGGTAACAAATTCTCAGTTTTCGTCCATATAAAAATATCAATGCTTGTTCTTAAAGTATATTTTTGTTGCCTTTATAGTGATAGGGTGACAATTATATTTTTAACACTTTAAAGATAGCAACCCATTATTTCTGATACTCACTCTTTTGAGATGTCAATTCTTAGTCTATTTTTCACAATCTGTTTTGTTTTTCTTTCTCTTTTGGGTATGGTTTTCTTTTTTTCATAATTTTTTAAATTTTTATAAATTTTGGAATTGTATATAGTGGTTTATACCATCAATTTTTAAAATTTCTCTCTACCCATTCTCTTTACTCTCTTCATGGGACTTCAACTGCAATATATTACACCTATCAATGAATCCTCTACACCCCTTACCCTGCTACTGTATTTTTCATCCATTTTCCTCTCCGTTTTCTTTTGATGTATTTTCCAGTCTGCTAATTCTCCCTCAAGCTGAGTCTAATCTAATGCCACAACCATTTATTAAATTCTTAACTTTTTATTTCAAATTATTGTTATGAAGGTATACTATTTGCATTGTTTGTGTTTGTAACATAAAGTCTGAGTTGTAGTTGAGTCTTTCATCCAAGAAATGTACCATGTACACTTACATTGCACCTAGTAGGTGGGAAAGTAACTTCTCCCTTCCCCTTCTTAAATTTAATTTTGTTTTTCTCTCATGTGGGCCTATCACTGTTATTATATATATTTTTTGAGGTCCAGAATGTTCATTTGTTTCTTTTTAAAATAGTTTCCAATGCTGAAATTCTTATTCTTCTATCTTTTAACACAGTAAAAATTATTCTAAAACTTATTTTAGATACTTAAATATCTGGAGCTCTTTAAATCTTTTTCTGTTGTCTATTTGTCTTTATTGGTTTTCGTTGTTGTTACCATATTTCTTCATGTTCCTTATTTTTTATTTTTTAGTGATAATAGAAAGTACATTTATAAAATTACTTACAGAAATAACTTGAGACCTAGGAGGATAGATGTCATTTTTCTCTATACTGGATAGACTGGGTTTACATTTGCATCAACAGAGCACTTGGGGTAATAGCAAGTATCTCAACTTCATGATGGAGATGAAAATGCTAAACTACTGTCTCTTCTATTTCACCCTTATTCCTATTGTGCAGTCTTTAGAGTCCCAACACAAAGCAAGGGCTTTCTGAGTTACTGGAATCCTAATATCTGTTCCCATAACTCACAGATGAGCAGAGTTGCTGTTTTCATTCTCTGAAAGTCTCAGCTGACCTCTCTGATATGAACAAATATCTTCATGGGTAAAGCAGCTCCAAACACAAAGCTTTCTCCCTGTACTTCTGCTTCAGGTAACATCTCTTCACTTTGTTATCTTGTTAAATATTTGTTTCCAGAAGAAGTAATCATAAAATAAAAAAGAAAAATTCAGGTATTAAGAGATACAGAAGAAATAAAATAATATGGAGAATTAATGAGACAGGGGAGGAAATATATCTAGGTTAATCAGAAAAGGTTTCTTAGTGGAGCAGACATTCAAATTGATACCAGAATAGTGCAAAGGAGAAAGCCACTTGAAGATATAGGGGAAGAAAATTCAAAAATAGCTAAAAATGAGCTTCCATGAGACACAGAAGAAGATCAGCAGGCTGCAAAGTGAAGGACCAGGGGCATAGTGAAGGCAGATAATGGCTAGATCAGGTAAAGTAGGACTCGAAGTTTATTTATTCTAGCTTTTGTAGCAAAAGATCAGAAGAGACTAAGCTAGACATTTATGCCTTACAAAGATTAACTGGGGCTGTGGTGTAGGGGTTGGATGGTTAGAGGTTGAGATTGGAGCCAGGAGATTACAAAGAGGATGATTTGAAGTCCATTGAATAATGATGTGGTTTAGAGACGGCGGTAAGAAATGGTAGAATTCATATATGTTTTATCTGCTCTTTGAAATTTTGGCTTGCTGTGTAGTTCTGTGTGCATGGGTAAGAACTTGAAATATCTTTTTGACTCAACCTGCTCAAGAAATCATCGTGATGTCTGTCTATATAAAACTCAGCAGAGAATGTGCTCCTATTGTAAGTAAAGAAATATTAAATCTAACATACAGGTACTGGCACTGTTCTAATATGCTTTACACATATTAACTCACTTAATCTTCTCAATTACTCTATTAAGAAGTTACTAATATCATTTTTCCCACTTTTAAAGACCAAGAAAGAGGAAAAAGCACTGAACAGTTTGCCTGAGGCCACACAGTTAACGAATGGCTATTTGCCCATGGCTATTGATATTTTGTTTCATCATGTTCATTTCCTGATTTTTTTTCTTTTTGATAGCAGCACCTTAATTTCCTTTTGAGAAATCATTTATTTTCTATTCTAAGCTTATATGGTTGCCATGGTGCTGACTTCACTCTCAGCTTTGGGGGAGGGCATGTGACTCCAGCCTGGCCAATCAACATTGCCTTCTTCCAGACACTAAGCAGTGGCTCAAAGATGAGCCAATAAGAAGAAATGAAATTGTTTCCTGGGAGGTTGGGTTCTGGTGTCCTTTTTGCTACCATGAGGTGAGAAATGTCTAACTGTGATTGTCAGCATAGAAAAAGAGATAATAACTGTCCTAGGGATGCTGTTTGAGCACCTGGGACCTTACACTACCTCAGTTTTACAGTTCAGATGCTCATTAAATTCCAGTTGGCTAGGCCAATTGAAATTAGGTGTTCTGTCCCACACAACTGAAAAATATTCACATGCACCCATCTTCTGATGAATCCCCTTCATGCTTACTGTAGAAAATCTGCAAATAGGAGACTTGCAATTTTAAGAAAGGCCCTTGTTTTTCCAGGGTCTTCAGACTCTTTGCTGCATTACAAAAACGTTGTTCTTCATCACCCATTAATTAGACAGAGAGAATGACAAGTAGTTAGAACTCTCCATAGTCCTACATGGAGACTTTTTGCTCTTTAGACTTCCAAGAGAAAATATTTCAATTCCACATTTAATTCCCAGTCATAAATCCCACCTTTGGCTCCATGCCTCTGGGAAAAGATTGCAAATTACAGAGGGCAGGTGCTAGTCCATAGTATCCACTTACGGGAATTTTTTTTTTTTCCACTTCTAAAGCAAGTTTGCCATGAGTACTATTGGAAGTGATTCCAGAGAAGGAAAGCAGGAACTCTGTGCCAAGATCCAATTTTCAGTTAGAAAGAAAAAATTGCTTATTTTTCCCTTCTGCTATGGTAATCCCAGCTTATCACAGACAGGCAATGCATCCTAGTAGAGACCCTAAAGCTCACCAGGAGGGCAATATGGTGAGAAAGGGAAGCTCAAGTTTCAGAACCTATTGTACTTGATCTAAGATTTTTGTAAGTTCCGCACAGGAAAAAGTAGAGTTCTAAGATGTGTAGGGCACAAAATCAGCAACTTTGAGTGCTTAATGGCAACTATCCCCAGGGGAAATAGAATCCTGCAGGAGAACATGAGTAAGGGAGCAAGGAACACAGAAAGGAAGAGACTGGACTGACTTCCAGCCAAAGGCCTGACCCTGGTGTGCTGTAAGCCAGCTGTGCCTGGCAGCAAGATGCTTCTAGAGTGTTACCATTCCCATGTCATCCCAGACACTACTTTCACAGTGCCCTGACACCAAGCCACAGGCCTCACTCTCAGCTCAGATTTTCCATCTACTCTTACTTCCACGTGGGTGGGGCAGTCTCCACACACTTCATTTCTCACCACTGAGATCTTCCACCTTCATTCTTTTCTAATCCACTCCTCACTCAGAAAAGCATAAATCTCCTGTCACCTCGCTGTGTGGTACATTCTCTAATGTTTTTGTCACTACAAATTGAGTGTTGGGATTAAATAGTGCCTCCCACCAAAGTTAGGTTCACTTAGAACCTAAGAAAGGGAACTCACTTGGAAGAATGGCCTTTGCAGGTATTACCAAGTCAGCAATCTTACAATGAGATCATCCTATGCTATCCAGGTACACCCCAACTCCAGTGAAAAGTGTTCTATAAGATGGAGGGAAAATATAGAAGAGAAGAAACCCAGAGGAAAGGGAAAGGGGATGTGAAGACAGGGACAGAGACTGTGGAGAAGCCAAGGCACAAGGGGTTATTTATTAACAGCCATCAGAAGTTAGGACAGAGCCGGGGACAGGTCCTCCCTCAGACCCTCCAAAAGGAATCAACCCTACCAGCAACCTGCTTTCAAACTTTTGGCTCCCAGAACTGTGGGAGAATACTTTTCTGTTGTTTTAAGTCATCCAGTTTGTGGTGATTTGTTATGACGTCCTTAGAAAACTAATACCTAGAGTAAAACCTAGAGGAAATTTCCTTAACGTGGTTAGGAGACCCTGTACGACTTCGCTCCTGCCTACCACTCAGATTAAATCTTTTACTTCTCCCCACCTCACTAGTAGTCTCTCTTCACATTCTTCCCATTGTTTCTTTAGCACAAATTATCTCCTTACTAAGGGTCTTTGCTTATTGCTTTTGCTTGCATGGAAAGCTCACCAACCCCAAGATCTTCACACAGATGGCTCCTTCTTGTCATGCTCCTCTCAGCTGAAATACAACTCTCAGAGAGGCCTTCTTGAACTTTTCTAACCAAAATATTCTTCCCTCTCCACTGAATTCAACAACACTTCTTTCCATCAGAGAACTCATCAAAAATGGCAAATGTCTTGTTCATGTAGATGCTGAGCTCAGTGAAGGCAGACTGTGTTGTGTCCACCCATGTATTCAACACTAACTGAGTGTCTGTACATAGCAAGTGGCATTCAGGAAATACAGTGAACCAAACACAAACAGCCTCTTCTCCTGGTAACTTCTATTCTAGCTCCTTTCCCACAGCTATCTCCCTGTGCCTGAAGGACTCTCTGCTATTTAGTGGTCATCTGTTCAATAGTAAATGAATATTTACTGAATGGTAAATTGAAAGACTAAGTTCTAGTCACAAATTCTCCTCCTTTCCCTAGTAAAAGCTTCATTCCAACTGTTTAAGGAGTTTAATAGGCACAGACAATTTTGAGAGACCTTTAAACTTGCCAATTACAAGGTCTTTTTCTCACAGGGATGTTGAGATTCCTTTAGCAGTCTTGCCCCATGCCCAAATTCTTGCCATTTCTACTGATGTGATTGGAAGTATGATTTTGCCCCTTTGAACATGTTCTGGGAAACCAAACAAAAAACCAAACCACACTGGTCTTTCAAAGCTTTGCCAAAGATGGTGGACCCCAGGGCAGTTGGCTCAATAAACCACTGCCATGTCGAAAGGTCAGCCTCTGGGACTGTTTAATTGTGGTCATTAAAGTGTTTGAGCAGCTGCTTCATAGCAGTAATTTGGAGCTCAGGAGAAACTAGAGGCAGCATCAGCACACCAGGTCATTTGAAGAAAGGTTGGCTGGGCTTCACGTGGGTCCTGATAACAGCTGGGATTTCCAGAAGTACTTAACCTGGCTTAGAGGTCATGGCCTAACTGAAAGTAAGGTTCCTTTCATCCCAAAGTGAAATTGTAAAGTGTTTCATTTGCCTCCATGTCTCCTCCTCTTTTTTTAGCCTTGCCCAGGATTCCAGAAACCTTATTAGTCAACTTACCAATTAATAAATTAGTACATATTAACAGAGCAGTTGTTACATGAAAAGCCATGCCAAGTTGCTACCACATTTTACCCCATCCAGACCACTCTATCCCTGTCTCATCCCCCATCAAGCCTATACCTGGAAGACATGGCTAGCTCATCATGGGCACACTTTCCTGCCAAGCCTACATACAGGCTCAAATGTTTTCTCAATACAATTTTCTAGGCAGCCACTATTCATTGATCAGACCAGGCACTAGGATTAAATCTTTTTGCCATCCTTGAATTCTCTTTTCAACCAATTAATTTCAACAAATGATTTGCTGAAGCTACACAGCCAGCCTATGGTAGACTTGAAACACAGGTATCCTGTCATTTTTGCCCTGTCTTTTATGGTTCATAGTATAAACAAGTTAAATACGCTGGGTATGGTGGCTCATACCTGTAATCCTAGCATTCTGGGCAGCCTATGTGGGTGGGTCACTTGAGCTTAGGGGTTTGTGATCAGCCTGAGCAAGAGTGAGACTCTGTCTCTACTAAAAAAAAAAATGGAAAAAGGTAGCTAGGTGTTGTGGTAGGTTCCTATATTCCCAGCTACTGAGAAGAGTGAGGCAAGAGTATCACTTGAGGTCAGGACTTTGAGGTTGCTGTGAGCTCTGATGCCAGGGTACTTTAGCCTTGGGCAACAGAGTGAACTGCTGTCTCAAAAAAATAAAAATAAAATAAAATAAAATAAATGCATAAACAAGTTAAATAACATTTCAAAGCTAACTAGACTTTTTAGACAAAACAAAAACATAATCAGAGTTAACAGAAGTGCTAAATAAAATAAAGTAGTATACAAAATCATATCATAATATGTAGAATGTAATGTTATATATTACCTAAGTAATATAGTTATATAATCATAGTTACAATTTATTTTACAGACCACTTTATTTAGTTCTTGTAGTAATTATAGATGACAGGTAATAGCCTCTGTATTTCACAGATGGGGAAACTGAAATTCAGAGAATTTAAGTTAACTTCCTTGAAAGCTGCTAAGTAATAATGACACTGGCTTTGGACCCAGGTAGATTCAATTGACTTTCGATCTGGTCACTGGCAGTGCACACTGCTCCTGTTGTGGGAGATAAATCTTCATGGATCTCTCAGATTTCTGTGCATGTGGAAAACAGAGATACTGACCGCATTTTGTTCCAGACTATCTTTTCAGGGATTCTGCATAGCTAACCCTAGCAAACCCACCCCTCCTTTTCTTTGGCCAGGAACCAACACAATTTGGCACTTTTTATTGTATAGCACATAGTTACAGACCACACAGACTCAGAAGACCCACCATTTGGGCCCAACAAGAGATAACTGCCCCCTCCCTCAATGCAGAATCCTTTGGGCTGTGAGGAAGCAGGCCTTTCCTTACATAGCTGTGACAGAAGAGCCATGGCATAAGCAACATGAGGAGAACCACTTTTGGGTCTTGCTGTGTCTGGGGGGTGGGAGGTGGGATAAAGGGACCAGCTTCATTTTGATTACCTGGGTGTGACCCTGAAGACTCAGATGTGGATGGCTGAGTTGTTGCGGATTCGAGTCGAGTCAAGGGCTCACATGTATCAGTCTCTGGTTCCAGCTCATCAACTAGCTCCACCTTGGAGATTTTGGCAGCCACCTGCAAGGACCCAAACCTGCCCACCTGTAACTGCAGGGCAATGTTGATGGCACAGTTGATGGCTAGGCCCAAGCCATGAATGTGGATCTCAGTGCATGCATTCTGACCTCAAGCATCTCCATCTAGCAGCTTCTGCAATGGGCCAATTGGGCCTTAAAGTCAGTCTTCATGTTGACATAAATGTCATTGGACCTCCAGGGCAGATGGTAGGGAAGCCCTTTCCTAAGGGTGTACTCCACCAGGTCCAGCTCAGCCTCAATGGACTCACAGCAGGACTCTCAGTTTTCTGCCATGCTTTGTGTGTCTTTCTCCATTCCACATGCCAGCCAGGCCATTCAAGGGTTCCCAGGCCTTGTAGGGTAGATACCCCATTTCAGAGGAGACGACAGATCTACTTGTTGTCCAGCATAATATAACTAATGTCTCCCTTTGGGGAAAATCTTGGGCAAGCTCTCTTACTATGCATTTTAAAAGGGTCTCTCAGATGTGTTGCAGATGTGTCACTGCATGCACACATTGTCTCCATAGGACCTAGGTGACAAAAGAAACCAATGCAAACATGAAGCCCATATTTGTCCCTTGCTCAGCAGTCACATACTTCTCATTAGCTGACAAGTAGGGTAAACTTTCATACCCTTCACAGATTTTAACCACCATAGGATCAAAAGAAAGGGGGGCTTCTGGCTGCCTTCTCTACTGGGACCCCACATTATTGGTCTGCCCTGCCTTTGACTAAGGGTAATCACAGAGAACCTCAGACCCTCAGTGGGTGAATAAATATGCCTGAAGGTAAGTCTGAAGTAATAATGGTAATGTTACATTAACCTCTCATAGATAAAAATTGCATTTTCATGGTGTCTTATCCTGACATAGGCTAGAAGTGTGTCTGTTTCTGGCAAGACAGAAACATGGGAAGTTAGAAGTAAGAGGTATTATCAGCAGAAAATGCTCCTCCCTGTGGGAATTATATCAGAGGATATCTGGATTGCACTATTCCTTCCCAGCTGGTCAGCTCTGCCCACGCCTCCAGAGAAGCCAAAACTTAACATTGTCTACCCCAGCCTCTCAGACCAACTACCTTCCCTTGGAATAAATTCTCAACTTTCCCTTGACTGTAGAGACTTGTGTATGACTCTTACTTTCAGAATGAAGATCTGAATATTCACATTTTGATTTTTTTTCCCCTGTTGGTTCACCAAAGTCATTAGATCAAAATCATATAATGAGGTAGAAAATTTTATGCACTGAAATGTTTCATAAGAATGACTTACAAGATAAGCTTTTGGAAGCAATTAGAACCATCCTTCCAAGAGGACATGCTCCTTCCTCTGTAAAGAAGGGGACATGACTTGAGGCTCATGGCAATGTGAGATCTGCTTTGGCCAGTGCATAGGGCCAGAAATTCCACTGGTTTTCTCCAGCAGAGAGACAACAAAGTGGGGAAGAAGTGGGACAAGTCAAGGATGATTTGTTGGAAAGGAAGCCAAGTAGATAGAACATGGGAGAGATTTTAATAGTTGTCATAAGCATAAAATTGGAGGAGGGAGTCAGATGCCTACAAAGTACTTTTGAGACAATCTGTGCAATGCATTTGTGTAAAATCTCTATGACATCTCCTTTGACAAAGTAACGATCTATACTAACCTTCAGAACTGCTAGAGTTCTTTTTGTGTTTTCATTTAATGTGACTCTGTTCAGACTGATCTCTTAGGGCCCCAACTTGTGTTTTATATTGAATTAAAGACTTGCAGCATTTTGTCATTCCTTCCTAGGAATGGCTTATTCCGAATTGTAGTTCTTGGGCTACTTTACCCTTCCTACAGTTTTTCTGCAACTAACAAGCCAAGTTGATATCAGATAAAGAGGACTAGGAATTCTTTTTTACTATAATAAGAAAAAATACAAACACAGGAGAGAAGAGGAAAATAACCGGCATAGAAGGAAAACAAATAAGTTGGGGTTTTTATAACAGTGTTATGAGGTAGGTAGATCAGCCCCATTAACAAATGAAATTAAAGCAGAGAGTTTCAGAGTCTTGCTCACAATGTACTGGTAGGGTAACTGCTCTAAGAACCTCAAAATTTCTGCTGTCTAACCTATCAAATTTAACTTTTATCTCATGGGACATTCCAATGTTGTCTGGTCGTGAATGAGGGCAGAGGTGGTCACTGGCCAGACAGCAGAGTCAAAAGACTACACCTGGGTGCAAAGAAGACTCAGCCTGAGATCTGGGGTGTGTCTGGGAAGAAGAGAAGGTGAATATGGAGCTCTAGCACACTCCGCCCTCAACGCAAAATAATTAGTAAGTAGCAGAGGAAACCTTTAGATCTAGGTCTACTGGACTTCCAAACTAACACACTCAGCTTATATGCCATACATTTCCTCTCCTGAAGTTTCATCTACATTTCAATGAAGGCAGATCTGGGGAATCAGCTTATCTGTTTCTTCCCTTACACTTCTGCAAATCATAACTTTTTCTAAGACCAATAATATAATATCAGTCTTTTGGGTCCCCTTTTCACAGAACTTTTGAATCACGGAATGAATCTTATCAGGATTTTGTTTCTCACACATCTTTCTTCTAACAAGATTTGGCACCAATTGAAAGTAAAACAAGGTAAAAATAAATTTTATACCCCAATCATTTCCTTGCAATAGCAGAAGAAGAGATGAAAAAGGCCTCAGCCAGAATAAACCCCATCCCTGAAGGAGTACCAAGGCCAGAGAAGAAAGGGGAAAACCAAGAAGGTGATCTTCAGAAATCTTCTCAAAACCCTTTGTCCCAAGATTTCTTCGGGAGTACTGTATGATTGGACAAGTGGTTTGCATCAAGAGTTGTATTTTTAAAAACCTCATTTTTATATGCAAATAATTCTCCTTTTCTACATCTGAAAGCCACATGCTATTTTCAATCAGGCAGCACAAACAGACTGACAGACAATATCCCTTAGGAAATGCTTGATATGCAATTAGGTTTCAACACTGTTCTCCTCCCCCCTCTGGATCAAGCCCAGGATTCTGCATTTGTGTAAGTACATGTGTGTGACATTCATTCATATGCTGCTAGGAGGAGCGAACAACTCTGCATTCTTCCCTGGTTATGCACTCATGAATGCATGTTCCCAACTGGTGAGCGGTGTTCTCTCCCACAGAAGGGAGTGCACAGATACTCACAAAAGCCCTAGCAATTCAAGGCTAGAAACCAACTGCCTTGCAAGACCACAAGCCTTTCCTGGCTGCCACCCCCACCCATAGGAGAGCTGTGTGAGGTGTTTTCTTCTCTTTCCCCAGTGTTCCCTGCCTCTAGGTGCACAGATTTTAATGTCCAATGAAATGCTGGTTTACATCTGTTCTCAACTCTGGGCAATTGATCCATTTTCGGACCTAGCACCAATTGCTGCATATAGTAATTCTACAACATTTTCTTGAAAAGTGAAGTAATGAATACCAGAGCCCTTAGCAGCAGTTTGCTTCGACTATTCAGGGGCCTAAAACTTTCACATATAATGATCACTCAGTATTCTGGCTCCACTTAAACACTCAGGGATTTGGTCAACCTATGTTGATACTGACAAACTTTTCAGCTTTAGTCAGGGTTAGAAATTTAAATGTAATACTGTATATCATGAGCTGACTTTTCTGACTGCACACAATGATCCACATAAATGCTGTTTCTCTCTATTGCATGTACTGACTTATTTAATCTTGACAATTGCCCTATGAAGTAGGAGCTACTAATAGCACCCACCATGTTATAGATTAGAAAAATGAGTCACCAAGAGGGTATCTTACCCACAGACACACAGATCTTAAATATCAGAGCCAAGTCTTAGGAAGACTGGATTCAGAGCTTGAGTTTTTATCCACTCTGCTAAACTCATTAATTTAACAGCAATGTATTGATATCTAATGATACACTCAGTTAAAATAAATTAATTTCAAATAATCTTAAGTGCTCTAAGAAAATAGTCTGATATGATGACAGAAAGAAGCGTTAGTAGAATCCAGAAAAGACTTCTCTGAGAGACAACTTTTATGCTGAGATTTGTTTATTGAGAAAGGACCAGACAGGCAAAGCTAAAAGGACAAGCTGTTCCCAGAAGAAGATATTGTGAGTACAAAATTCACGAAAAGAAAGAGCTTTAGAAAAATAAATATAGACTTACCATGCAACCCAGCAATCCCACTAGTGGGAATCTGCACAAAGGAAACAAGTCATTTTATCAAAAAGACATCTGAGCTCAAATGTTTATTGCAACACAATTCACAACTGCAAAGATGTAGGATCAGACTAAGTGCCCATGAATTCATGAGTGGATTAACAAAATCAACACACATACAGACACACCGTGGAATACTACTCAGCCATAAAAAGAAATAAATTAATGTCTGTGATTTGGATGGACTAGAGACGATTATCCAAAGTGAAGTATCTCAGGAATGGAAAACAGACACTACATATCCTCTCTAATAATTTAGAACTAACTGATGGGCACACATGGGCACAGAGAGAAGTAAGAATCATTGAAAATCAAAAAAGGGGGATGGGGAGCAGAAAGGGGGAAAATGCCTATATAATAGGGACAATGAAGACTATTCAGGTGATGGGTATGCTAATATCCCTGACTTAAGCATTATAAAAGCTATCTGTGTAATAAAAATATTTGTACACTTTTAATATTTTGAAAAATTTTAAAAAGGGACAGCTTGTAATGTTTGAGGAATGGGCCAATGAGGCTAAAATGTAACAGACAAGGGGAGATTGAAGCAAGGTGTTGTCTGAGGGTCTGGATGAAGCAAGATCATTGGCATTATTCTTAGGAATTACACTCAATGTAATAGAAAGCCTTTAGAGAGTTTTCAATCATTCTGACTTTTGTGTTGAATTAAGAGGGGAGGGGTCAGATTAGAACAGAAGGGGAGAGACTAGGAGGGAGGCTATTGTAGTAGTTAAGCTAAATTTGGGTAAGAAATAATGGTGACTCAGGCTCAGGATGTAGTGCCAGTGGTGGGGGAGGTGACATCCAGATGTGGAGAATATGAGAAGAACTTAGAAATTATTTGGGTAACAACACCCTGGGACTTCCTAAATAGAAGCAACCATCAGGAAAGATCTATGATAGGGAATCAGCTCTCATCTTGAGCCTTCTGGTTACTCATCAGAATCCCCGAATTTGAGAATAATCCTTTCTTAATCAGCAGACATCTTCAAGGCTCTGGTTTCAGACTTGGAGTTATGCTATATGGAGTCTCTTCAGTGAGAGCTCATCATTCAAAATCTATTAGAGTGACTTCTAGGAACTGTTTATCCCCACCATCACCATCAGGAGATCTGTGTAGTCATGTAACACTAAAGGGCATTCACTCATGGAGAATGGATGGGAGTTTGGTAGGTAATATGTCCTGAAGTAGAGGGAACAGGTTGTAGGTCAGGAAAACATGGAGTATTCAGGGTCAATTTAGAGCAAAAGCTGGAAAGAGAGTGAACAGAAGTGCATTTATAGAGGGTGTTGAATCTTGGTGTACTTTAGGTAAAGTAGTAGAGAATCAATAATGGACATCGGAAAAGAGATAGAGAGCCATGAGCTCACTCCTTTTGGGAACAGAAAGGATCCCAGCAATTACCTATGCCACCTGCGTAATAGTCCCTTTTAGACTCCCTTATCTCCGTTTTAAAGAAAAAAGCCCCAGTATGTGTGTGCATTACATATGAATAAGCCTACAAATTTCATTATATTGTCACTCATCTTGTTTGGAGTCTTTTGATCAGGAAAAATCAGCTATTTTTGAGTGTGTATTTTGAGTGCATGCCCGGTTCTCTGAAGAAACTCACAATGATGAAGATCAGTTACTTGACCTCAGCTTCTCCAGTGAGTTCAAACTCATCAAGCCCGAAAAATATAAGACCAAACATAAATCTTTGCCAGTCAAATTCTAGATTCTCTATGCCACCTCGTGTATAAGATTTCATGTTAGAATGCTCTTCTGACCAAATCTTCAAGCTCCTGAAATTGAACAGAATAGCAGAGAGACCAAGTCTTAACCTATGTGAAGTCAATGTGTTCAGAAAAGAAACAACCTTAGGAACTGAAACATTCAAAATCTATTGAACTGAGTTTTCCAAACAGTGAAATGCCTTTTAGTTGGTCTGTTGGTTAGGTTATCAGTTTAATTATTTAGCTGAAAAGAATAGCAATAATTTATCCAAAATAAAAGTTTATTTCTCCCATTTAAGAACCTGAGCTGTTAGGCAGTCCATGAGATTATTCAACACCCAAACCCTTTCTCTCCTGCTGCTCTGTAATTTGGTAATGTTACCCTATCCTCTGTGATAGATGGCTCATTACTACCTTAGTCTATAGTCAAACTAGTAGGAAGAAGAAAAAGATAAATGAAAACTAAAGTCTTTCCTTTTAAGGACATGACTCAGAAACAATCGATATCACTTCTGTTCAAATTTCATGAGTCACATAATTATACCCAGAAGAAAGGGAGGCTGGGTAACCGTTTGCTCATCTAAAATTCTAGAGTGATAGTATTAAAAGGAAGAAGGGGAGACGGGATATTAGAAGCAACAGCAACCTCTGTGCAATGAGAATTTGGAATATGATTCTAGAATGCTCTATTATCATTATGTTGACCATGCTTTCGGTAACAATCTGAGAACTGTTTTCATTCAAGTTTGGTTGTCAAATTTTAGAATATAAATGGATCACTTTTAGAATTGTTAAAAATGAAGGTTTTTAAGCTCCAATTCTAGTAAGTCTAAGAATCTGCATCTGAAAAAGATGTCCCAGGCAATTGTTTTCCAGTTTTCATAACCTGGGACTGGTGGTCACGTCTACGGGCTACCTTGAATAGAATTTGGGAATGGCTTATAAGGTTTGCATAATTACAGCTTACAACTTGTGGCATATAAATTCAACCTTGGGTTTAAATCAGAGAATAGTGACCTACATGAAAAGATCATAGATTTCCTTATACTGTTAAGACTACGTTAATCAAACTTTTTTACATTTTATCTAGAATTCCTTGAATATAAAGAGATGATTCCATCTGGAAAACTTGACTCATACCTCATAAGGCTATTATAAACTCAATATTAATAAATTACAATTTACTTAGATTTATAAGTACTATTATGGTCTTTATCGCATTTGATCTTCTCAGGAAGCAAGATTTTACAGGTGAGGCAGTCCAGAGAAAGCATTTCCTGGCCGATAGTATCCAAACCCCATCTTCCTGCTTTGAATGCTGGTGTTATCGCCCCGGTGCCACAGTGCATCCCTTTGTTTCCCATCCTAAGTTGAGATCAAAATAGAAACAGCCCAAAATAGAGCAGAAGCAGTGAGCAGAGTGAGGAGTAGATAAATGCATTATAAAAAGCAAGAGGCAACAATGAAGATGAGTCTCAAAAACATTACGCTCAGTGGAAGAAGCCGGACATAAAAGACATTATATTCTATGATTCCATTTATATGAAATGTCTGGAAAAGGAAAACCTATAGAGACAGAAATAGATTAGTGATTGCCTAAGGCTAAGGGTAAGAACAAAGATTAACTGTAAACAGGCATGAGGGATCTTATGGGGAGATGAAATGTTCTAAAACTGGGTTATGATGATGGCTGCGCAACCCAGTAAATTTACCAATGATTGTTAAATTATACATGTAACATGTGAATTTGGTAACGTGTAAATTACAATGTGTCCCAAATGTCACAGGGAAAATGAGAAATTGCAGCTAAGTGTACATTTATTTACAAAATATTCATTACAAATTTTATAAAATATTTCTCTGTGTCAACATATAAATATTAAAAATATAATATTATGTAAAATATAATAAGTTTGTTGATTTTTCCTACGTATGGAGACCTCTGGGATACCTGATATTATTTAATAAATTTGTTTTGGAAGGAAGTCATGTGTTAATGTTAGAACTATAAATTTTATTTTTAGTCTGCCACTTACAATTCGGATAAAATTGAGAAAGTAACACAACGTCTCTAAGACTCTTGTATTAGGGTCCTCTGGGAGAGAAAACCAGTAGAAGTGGATAGATGCATAGAATCATGGATGGTTCTGGAGACCCAGGAGAGACAGTGATGGAGTTCTGAGTCCAAAGCCCTGAGAGCTGGGAGAGTCCATGGTATAAATGCCAGTTTGGGACAAGAAAGACAAATCTCCAGCTCAATCCATCAGGAGAGGAGAGAGAAAGAGAGAGAGGGAGAGAGAGAGAATGTAAATTGTTCTTTTCTCCAAATTTTTTGTTCTGTTCAGGCCTTCCACAGCCTGAATGACGCCAATGCACATTAGGAGGGCAATCTACTCAGTCTGCTGATTCGAATGCTAATCCCATTTAGAAATACCCTCACAGACACAACTGGAATAATATCTGACGAAATGTCTGTGCACCCCGTGGCCCAGTCAAGTTGACGTATAAAATCAGCCACCACAATCCTGAATTCCTATTCCTAAAAAGAGGATGATCATGTGTACCTTGTACAATATCCTACCTTCTTAGCACATTGTGAGAACCAAAACATATCAGAGATCATCAGCATTCAGGCTGGAAGTTTAAAATCACATGTAAAATAAATTTTAATGATTCACAAATAATAATGTTGCCTAAGAATAAAACTATCCATAAAAAATCATTAAAATTACATTTAAAAAACACATACAAGAGTCATGATGACTGATGGTGACTCCAAGTTCCTTGTTCCATCTATTTCTATATCTACAGACATACATATAAATGTGTGCATTCCACTCACCACATATATTCCACATTTGATTCTCATATGTATTTACATTTACGTGGTATGTACACACATATGCACACATTCTATTTATCTTCCATATGTATTCCATGTGTGTGTCCATGATGATTTGAATACAACATTGAAGCAGGAGAATAAATATATGACATCTCACGAAGCCTGTAGTTCTTAAATTCTACGAAATGAGAGTAATTGCAGAGTGCATCTGTCTACCTTGGCTGCCCTCAGATTTGGGAGGACCCGCCAGCATTCCCTTTTACTTCGTATCTGGAACTTAGAAACCACCCTCCCAGGAGAATACGCATTTGCGGAATTGACCTCTGTTTCGCCTTCTGAATGAGGCTTCACCACATAGTCATGGCACACGGTGACGGCATATCGGAGTCTCACCATGTGCAGTTCACATCAGAACATCACAGCAACAACAGTGACCAACATGACAGCTCTGATTACTAAACACTATTTCCATTAGGCCAGTGCAAATATGCCACTCCTCTTCTTTGCCTGGAATTACTTCCTGACAAAAAAGTATTCAACTTATTTTAAGATATTTGTTTTATCTTCTTTTTTCACATGATTCTTGAGAGTTTTGCTTTAATGCGTTATGTTCCTCTGCTATAAGCCTTTTAATGTCAACTCGTCAAAACCTAATTGCATTTTTCTAACTCAGAAAACACTTGATCGCTGATTGTTTTTGAAAATTATTATTTAAGTCAGCATCACTTCTCTGACAGCATTCTATAAAATCTGCTATATATACGCCCAACCTTCTTCGGGGCCAGGACGCACTTATAACGTACACAGGGATCTAATGGGGCCGATCTGAAATTCCCTCCTGTGTTGCAGAGGTTGGCTGTGCTGTTTAATGCATCCTTAGCAGCTTGGCGCACCAGTTTCCTAGTATAATTTAATGTTAAATAACACTCCTAAGACTGTGTCAAGAAATAAGCTACATGTAAAATGTCATCTTTGAAAAAAAGAAAACAATTACATTTATGGCATGCAATTTGCATCAGCCACTTTTGAGATAATCAAAGAAAGATAGCAATAGCCAATAAATGGGCCAGCAAGAAGAAAAGAAGAGCCTTTGTATTGCCAAGGTTCCATTTTTCCTTGGCACACCTAAGCCAGTCTTTTTCTGAGTCTACTGGATAAGCATTTGTCATAAGCTTTACTGTACCATGAAGTTATGATTAATATTACAGCTCAAGTACAGCGGGTTGAAAGACCACATTCATTTTCAAAGTCACGTCGCATTGATTAGAATTCGCTGCAGGTTATTCAAATAACGATCCTCTCTTTCCCCAGGAGAATCTCTGTCTGATTTTTCTTTATCCTCATTAAAGATCCCAGGTGCAGACAAAGCTTTACGTACTTCTAATTTGCATTATCCTTGGGAAGGAGGTAATTCACATGCCTTCAGTATATAGCACTTGTTTTTGTAGTTTGCGCTTTCCTATCATCTCTTTAAATAAATCAAGAAATTTAGCCTTTATCAACCCTCAGACAATAGAAAATGCCAAATTTTATTATCCTTAGTAATGAGCCCATGGATTCCAAATTCTTCATGATAATTTAGATAAAGTGAGGCATTTTTGTTCAGTTCTTGGCTGTACTTGGCTTAAAGAGACAATGATTTTTTTTTTTTTCTTTCTTGGGGAGAAAAATTCATTTTAGAATAATGAGCAGCACAGAGCATTTTTTTTTTTTTTTTTTTTTGCCTTTCCAGAACTGAAAAGCAAAGGTTCATCAAGCAATAAATGTAATACTCAGATAATCCCCGACAGAACTTGATATGTTATTTGGCTAATTAGATAAATTTCTATGCAAGGACAGATCAATTATTGCCTTCGTTGAGATAATTTATTAGCTACCCTTCCCAATTTAGCATTTTCATAGAATCGCATATGGATTTCATTGGCATAAGGTGTGGGCCTCAAAATTATGACAAAGAATTCTGCCTTGGACTATTTTTACCTTAGTTTTTGTGTAATGAGTTTAGCCTGAAGCAGACTGACAGCATTGTTGACATTTCATTGAGTTTCCATTTCTCAAGAGAGAAGAAATTTTAGCTAATTAAATAATGTTAGAGTGTCTTAGAAACTACAAAGGCAACAAGAAACCACACGGCAGTAGCACTATATTTGTTAAGACCACTTGTGTGTTTCTGAGATCTTTAGAAAACTGAAGTCTGCATAACAAAACTTTTAAAGTGATTCAGAAGCTCAACTTGATGTGGCTGGCATAATTGGAAAGGTAGGAGAAAAACAAATGGAAGAGAATTTTCATAAAAATGATTATTTTTCAGAGTATGCATGGGGAGTAAATATGATTGTTTCCCTAGGCATGGTACAGCAGTATAACGGGCCCGAAATGCATGTATTTGTGTGTGTCTCTGTGTTTCATACTGAAAATTGCATGTGTTATGTTCAGGGTGTAATTGTAACTTCCAGGCCAGAAAAATCAGCATTAATCACGTGTTTAGGTATTAATGAAGGCCGATCTCTAGCATTTTCTTTGATTTGGGCGGGACGACAGGATTTGGTATGATCGGTGAACCTGCTCTCGGAGAGTCTCTTTACACATCACTAATACAAAGTAAAATTAAGCATTTTATTGGCATTTGTATTAATTTGTTCTTAGCAGAAAGACGTGTAATCAGTCCCAGGATCTCATTGACTCTGAGTAAAATGAAATGGAGTGCATACTTGGAAACAAACCCTTTTAATTCAATGAGGAACTATTTAACATGGAATAAAATTTTAATGAAAAATAACTGGAGATTCTACTCAGGCATGTCTTTTCAGTTGTGCTTGACAGGACAGCACCGTGCATTCGACAGAAATACGAGTCACTGACAGAACTCGAAGCAGACAGAAATGTTACTATGTCCACTCAGAGAAATATGCGAAATCATTCTGACAAGAGACAATACATAATAGCTGTGACATTCCAAAGCCGCGCTGGGGATGAGGGGAAGGGATGTGTGACCCTAGCCTGAACAAATACAATTTTTGAAAAGAACGTATTCTAATGAAATAGACACCTACTATGTGTGCATTTGCAGCTGATTGTGGGTGCATACATATGTGTTTGGGTGTGATGTGCACACATGTGCACAGGTGGGATGTGTGTGTGTGTGTGTGCGTGTGTGTGCGTGCGTGTGCCTTCAATCTTGACTATCTCAGTGAGGAAGACATGAAGAACTCAGAGGAAATTATTTCCCCTCTAAGCCTCAGGAAACCTTCGAGATTTCATTGACATTAATTAAGCCCACCCCAGGATCATAGACTTGGTGTGCTTGGCGAACTTTTGTTTTAAAAAGCAAGCTTAGCTGCCAGATGAGTTTTTTCCCAAGCTCTCATTTATTGTGGTTTCCAGCAGGGGATCTTGTTTCAAGGGATATGATCAAAGTAAAGGACATTTCTTCTGGGACATATTTTACATAGATTAAATCTCATTATGCAACTTACTCTTTAGTCTATACTCTTTATGAGCTTCTATTATATGAACAAATTTAACATAGAAAAAGTGTGTACTTAGGACTTTAGATACACGAGGTGCCAAGGAAGTTCAGGGGCAGTAAAGTGAAACACTTTTAGTTTAGTTTTGTTTTTGTTTTTGTTTTTATCACCAGTGAATTTCCAGTATAATCTCAAATAAGGTTGCTATCTAGATGACTGTGAAATTAATATTTCCCTAACATTTGTATGACTTCAGTTTTAAATACAAATGATTTATTTAAGGAATATGTTGGTCATTTTGGTTTCCCTTCTCTGTTTTTTTTTTTTTTTTGGTACAGTTTTTGGCTGGGGCTGGGTTTGAACCTGCCACCTCTGGCATATGGGGCTGGCGCCCTACTCCTTTGACCCACAGGTGCCACCCCCATCTCTGTTTTTAAACCCCTCATCTCTCCATGGTTTTCATTTGAAAGGTAGGCAAGTTATTTTGGTTGTATTAAGGGATGTGACATAATACTCATAATACAAAGTTGTGTTTTCTTACTGAACAAAGGACTTGGAAATTTAAAATAATGTCCAGCAAATCCTATACTTGAAAATAAAGATACTGGTTACATAACTGAGAATGGACATCAGTTAATTTCACAAAACTAATTCAAGTTGCTACTGATATGTATAGGTATGAAGAATGACCCAATTCAGTAGCAAATTCTTTCATGACAATATATTATTGCTCTTAGTTTAATATCTTTAGAATCTAAAAAAGATAAAGATACTGAGTACAAATCTGCTTGCCCATAGCCTCAAAACAGGAAAACGTGTCACAAAACACAATGCGAGATTCAGTAATCCTGGCCCAGAACCCTGATATTTAGACCAAATGAACGTTCAGTTTTTCCATTACTCTTTGTAAGAAACTGTACCATGTGTGTCTAGTGAGTGTGGTCTTCAGATACTGATAAAAACACACTCAGTCTATAAATGAACATTCAGCATATAAATGAATGCTTCATTTTCAATAATTTTGTTGTTATTTGCTTGCCAAAGTAAATGACATATTTTCAGATCTAATCTCATGTTTGCTCTTCTGTGGTATAATCAGCCTTACAATTAAAATTGCCAGGGTAAGCTGAGGAATCGATTTTTTTTAGCTGGACAGAAAGGTAGGATGCACAGTCGAGTTTCAGGTTAAATTGTCCTGCTCTTTCTAGCAATTTTCTTCACCGTTTGGTCTCTAAAGGTACAATTTCCTTCAGTGGAGTGGAAGTCCTCTCTGTTTCAGTTCTCAGTCTCTCCGCCATGCATTTAATCAAGACCTAATTTATAACACCGTTGGCAGTGGTTTTGCAGCATCTGAGGGGGTCCTCCTGCACCCTGTCTATCCTGTGGGCACTTCACTCGGGCACCCAGAACAGAGCCATGTGAAGAAGCTAAGATGATGGTCAGTTAAATGGTTAATCAGAACATAAACCTCTATTTTTTTTTTCCGTGATCAATGCAAGTCAAATTCCCTGTGCAAGTGGTTAACTCATCTTCAGAACTTGAAACATAATTAAACCAGAAGGAGTCTGTTATGATTAGAGGTGAGAAGCTGGGGCTAGTTAAGCCATAACAAAGAAAATGAATTCGCATTAAGCTTTGAGCAAAAGGCAGTCTTCCTTTTCTGATCATATTATGGGAAGTGCGTTTCCTGATGCTTTTTTAAAAATGAAGCTATTTATATAACAATTCAGAAAGTGTTTTTTTTTTTTTAATATGATGTGTCTTGACAAACACATATGCTGTTCTTTGTGGGTTTCTGACACTAAGCATCCCGGTGACTCTATTTTCAGAAGCTTTTCCCTCCTTCTTCGTGGTTTCGTGTCTTCATGGTAACCTTAATAATCTCCAGCAGCCTCATTTAGTTCACTGCTGAATAAATATTTTTCTAGATGACTTTCATGTAGCTTAATATTGTATGCACTATCTACATTAGGAAGTTCCTAAAATCCATACTATTTATTATGTTCTAATTCTTTATGGCTATAATAATTTCTATTGAATTTTCACTCTGCAATTAGATCTTTATAGCTTTTCTAGTATAGCACAGAGGATATATTTTCTCCTCTTGGTATAAGTTAATCTTAGATAACTTTAAATAAGATGAATATAATTATAAATTTGTGAAAACATTTAGAAGAAAATGCGTGTTTAAAATGCGCTCCTTGTCTATTTCATTATGAAATGCTCTGTTTTTATTCCACCCTATTTTCCCCAGCTTACTTATGTGGCTGTTATTTCAGTGTTTACATCTTATTATCTGCTTGTGCATCAATCAAGGTAATGGTACAAGTGAAAATAATCTAGGCAAACACAAAAGTAAATTAATGTCATGTGAATTTTGGCCAAATGTGAGGAGTGCCACATTCTCTGTTTACTTGTGGGGAATATTAACTACAATTCCTGACATTGTCCTGAACTGCCAGTTTAGAATAAAGACCCATGTACTGACAATCCCCCCTTCTACAGTGCTGAGAAGTGTGTACTGTAGCGCTGGGTCTATATGTTACTTTCGGAGTGAATGAGAGTGGTGTGCTCTAATCAAGTGTTCCCTTTATATTGGAGCAGACAATAGGATCCTCCATCAATGCTCCCAGAACCCGGGGACAACTGCCATGCAGCCAACCCACGCCCTGGGTCCCAGCCTAGCAGACTCCATTATCATTCTGGTCATTCCTCTGCAAAACATACTGAAAAAGCAGTTCCATGCAGGCTGTTGAATTTTCTCATAAAAATGTATTTGTAAGCCTTGGATCTAGCAGCCTTTTGGTTAATAATGTAAGAGAGAGAGGAAGAGAGAGAGAGGAGTCCAATCCATAAAACGGTTTATAAAATACTACAAAAATATATTTCTTTTAATGTCCTAAGACTTAAAAGTACAGCAGTTTTTTGGGTTTGGGGTTTAACTTCAAGGTAGTTTTTACTTGGCCATGAAAAAAAAATAGCTACAATAGAGCTGCAGTCCCCAACCTGCAGACAGTCCTGGTTCATGACCTATTAGGAACTGGGCCACACAGCATCTCCACCTGAGCTCCTCCTCCTGTCCCATCCTCATCCCCTTACCCAGTCCGTGAAAAAGTGGTCTTCCATGAAATGGATCCCTAGTGCCAAAAAGGTTCCCCTCCGTGGCCTGTTAGGGGCCCAGCAGCCCAGCAGGAGGTGATCATCAGGTGAATGAGTGAAGTTTCATCTGTATTTGCAGCTGGTCCCCATCACTCATCACTAGCATCACTGCCTGAGTTCTGCTTCTTGTCTCATTCTCCTTCACACTGTGGAAAAACTGTCTTCTATGAAACCAGTCCGAGGTGCCAAAGAGGTTGGGATCCCTGCAGTAGATCCAGAACCATAGGGCCAGAACACCGGGTTTAACTCTGGCGTCAGCTGGGTAGCCCTTTGCAATCCAGTCTACCCCTCTGATGGAAGACTAAACCGAGGTGAATGTGCCCTCTGAGCTATAAACCTCTGCCTTCTGAATATGTGTGGCCGTGTTTGTGGCTACCAAGTAAAGGGTGAAAGAATTTGTAAAAGAGTTTTAGTCAAATACCTGTATGGCCTTCATGCTCTGGACCATTTTCTCACCTTACCTTTCCACGTGTAGAGTTTCCAGTTTTCTGTCGCTCATCAGAGGAGGCCTCTTGAATCGTGATCAGACCCTCGATGGAAGCAGCACCGTGGCGGCAACAGCAGTAGGAACCAATATTTGAGAACTTGCACGACACTTCCACTGCTTCAAGTGCTCTCCATGCAGTAACCAATTTCATCTTCATAACGGTAGTATGATTTATTTACTGTGAATAGTCCCATTTAGAAGAGGAGTCCACTGAATGACCAAGAGCTTAAAATTTATTCTCCTGTCAATGTGTGGCCCTGAGCACCAGGATGAACCCCAGCCATATTTGGGAGTGTGTTTATGCTTTGATTCTCCCTTCAGCCACAGTGATTACTGAATCACTGTCTGGAAAGTGAAAGGTTTCCATTACAAAGAAATCTTACTTTTTAAATCTTCCCCAGTGATCTAAAGAAGAGTATTATGTGCCCATAGGCCTACGTTTGGGCAACCTCCCCAGCCAGTCACACAGCAACAGACACTGCCTGGGAGGAACAAAGCAGGAGCCAGTGATAAGCTGAGCAACTCCAAGGCACGGAGGGCGAGAGTGAGGAAGGCGAGAGTGCCTCTGATAAGGGAAAGGGGTCGTTCCTAATTATCAATGTGAAGGTCCTAATTTCTAAAAGCAGCAGCTATTCTTCTCTAGTATCACACCATTTTTATCTAGCAGCTAAATCATTACCAAAGTGTTGTATAATCATGTGTTAGTTACTTACTTCAGTTTTGCTACAATGGTAATGAATAAATATTTAAAGTGCAGTGCATGAATTTTGAAACTCTCAAACTTAGAGGTATCTTATTAATTCATTTGACAAGATGAGCCTACTATGTGCAGACCTAGGAGATACAGTGGGCGGGCCTTGCTCTCCGGGAGCACAGGCAAAGTCTACAACTTCAAGGGTGACGTCTTACTTATTATTGGGGATAAAGTGTTATGAACGTGGCTTTATTGCCTACTGCTCTCTTCTCTTCTAAAAAGGCATATTTCATTTTAATGACAGAAAATCCTTTCAAGCAAATGTCACCGGGTAAAAGTCGTATAGGTTTTTATGCATGTTCAATTCAGGATAGCGAATTAAGCAGTGAAATGAAACAGGTGTAGGGAATGGGTAATATTTAAGAACACGTGCAGCCCTCTCAGAAGTCACTACATCTGAATATTCAGATTCAACTAAGCCAGACGTTTCCTTTTCTCTTTTGGCCATTTTCACTTTGAGGAATATAGGTATGTTTACAGCAACTAAAACTCTTAGAAGTTAAGCTAGTTGCCAGGGGTCCCCCAGTTAGTAACTCAAAGAGTCAGGATTCGAATCCAGGTTTTTTGACAAGTTAACAGGTATTTTTTTTCTCTATCATGATTGTTTCAAATTGTTCCATTTTTCCATCCAGAAGAGTAACAAGATTTCTTTCCTCTTGGTTTTTGTGTAGGATAACTGAAAAACAATTCTCAATCATATTTTTCACTACTAAAAATGTTAGCCACATTTATTTGCAGAAGTATTTTTAAGTAAAAAGTTTCAAAAAGTGAGAAAAGAATAACTCTTAGTAAACCAGCTAAAACCTCTGTTCACGTTTGCCACATATCCATCTAATCTACCCCCTCTCACTGCTGTAGCTACATTGGATTTATAGATATCTAGATTTTCTGTTTGTTTTAAAGCATTTTAAATTGCTCTAAAGGGAATAAAAATTACTTTTTTATATAAAAATGATTTAAAATTATAATTTTAACACTTTGGATATCTTCAAAATTATCCTAACATTAAACACCAGGGGTTCATAGTACACATTATGCACAGACTGTTCACTTGTGTGTGTATGAGATGTATTTTATTCCATCAACAATACATTGTCAATATCTTTCCATATTATGAAACAATTTTTATATTACATCACTGAAAAATAAAACTAATGTACCATAAGTTGTTAGCTATTTCTTCATTTTAGATGTTTAGGATGCTTCTAATTATTTTATTATCATAAATGACAGTAGAGAGTCTATGTGGACAGTTTATATAGCTAAGTCACTGTACACATTCATAATTATTTCTTGAGCTTAAATTTTAAAAGAATAGAATTTCAGAGTGAAAGGGTACACCAAACTTTTAAAATATAAAACACATATGTTTGGGCAGTGTTGCTCAGTGAGTAGGGTACCGGCCCCATATACCAAGGGTGGCAGGTTTGAACCCAGCCCCGTCCAAACGGTAACAAAAAAATAGCCAGGTGTTGTGGCAGGCACTCGTCGTCCCAGCTACTCTGGAGGCTGAGGCAAGAGAGTCGCCTGAGCCCAAGAGATGGAGGTTGCTGTAAGCTGCGAAGCTACAGCACTCTACTGAGGGTGACAAAGTGAGACACTGTTTCTAAAAAAAAACACGTATGTTCTTGGTTTGCCTCCTATAGCTCAGCAGGTAGGGCACCAGCTATATACACTGGAGATGGTGGGTTCAAACCCAGCCTGGGCCTGCCAAACAACAATAACAACTACAACCAAAAAAAAAAAAAAAAGCTGGGTGTTGTGGTGGGTGTCTATAGTCCCAGCTACTTGGGAAGCTAAGGTAAGAGAATTGCTTAAGCCCAAGAGTTTGAGGTTGCTGTGAGCTGTGACACCACAGCACTCTACCATGGGTGACATAGTAAGACTGTCTCAGAAAAAAATAAAATAAATGTTCAAACTACCTCTAGAAAAGTCACATTAATCCCCCCACTGTATATATACATCATATATGTATACAAATAAAAAATAAATGTTCAAACTACGTTTAGAAAAGTCACATACAATTCCCCCACTGTACAGATACATTATATATGTATACGTATTATACATATATATACATGTATATGTCCCTAACCAAAATTAGATCCTGTGCTCTCTTCTCATCTTTGACAATTTGATAGACAAAAAGACAAAAAAAACCTAATTGCTTTAAATCAGTATTAGACAATTAACAGAAAAGCTAAATTTACATTGTATTTATTGGTCATTTGTATTCTTTTAATTATCTTATGCTTATAAAATAATCTTTTCCTAAAACTATTTGAAAAATTATTTTCACTATAAAATTTTCTATATCGCACATTGTATATCACAACAGTGGTCAAACTCCAATCACTCAGCAACTGAGCTCCATATAAAAAGTAAATGGCTTGAAGCTGAGTTCTGTGAGAAGGATGCAGACGATGGAAGGTGACTTCTTCAGGGATGGGCACACCATCTTGGTGCAGATGCAATTATCTGTCACGTCTAAAGCGAGTACACATTCAAAGACGGAATGAGATGAGATCTAGTGACCATCAGTTTGTTGGGGCCCATAAACTTCAATGAGTGATTCTAGGTAGAAGGTATTGATTGTTGCATTTAACTAGTAAACCAAATTTTCTCAGGAAAAATTCAATTTAGAATACGTTTCAAACATTTCCAGAATTATAAATCTAAAGCCCATGGGAAAAAGACATCTAAAGCCTTTTTGGACGCAAGAAACTATGAAGCAGAAGTTTGAGAAACTTTGAAGAAAAATGTTAAAGCCGATCTCAACCTACAACTTCAGACTTCAACAGGACTGAGCCCTGGGTAGTTGCAAAGACAAAAGGCACGTTCAGATCCAACTGGGAAATGTGTGATGGGACTTTGGAAGAGAATGTGCACTGCATCGTAGATCAAATTGTATCTTTATTACGTAAATTGTATAATGGGGTTAGAAGGATTTGGTATTTTTTAGCTTTCACGGTTTAACAAACAGAAGTGTCATTTACTCCTTGAAATTAAACCACACACACACACACACACACACACACACAGAGTAACTCCCCACACCGTCTTTCATGAAGAATCTGGCCTTCTAGTTCATTTAACATGAAATAACAGATTTGTGTTGATGGTGCTTTTGTTCTTGATACTGAGAGAACTTGTTACTGAAAAATCAGCGACTCACCCTCCAGCAATCGCTAACATTCCAGTTCCTGACTGGAAAAGGGGAGAAGAGAGCAGATGGAAGCAAACAAAAATTGTATTAATAATACATAACAAAGTGCTGCGACAAATGATATTTCAATGGAGGAAAACAATGGGAAAACGGCAGTTTTCACTGGATCTTAATGTATTTATCAGTCTAATGCTTCCATCTTCAAGCAGGTTCTCTTTTATTGACATGGCAACACAAATTGCAGAAGTAAATTGAATCACGGGCTCAGAATGTAAAAATCAATGAGAAATAATTTTGTAGCACTAAAGTGAATGGTGTAATGCTAGGTATTCATTTAATTAACCATGAGCCTTTCCACATAATGCACAATCATTGCCAGCTTTTCAGCTCATAGTTGTTCCAGGAATAATGGGTTTGGGATTCATCTTTAGAAAACCTGCATTAATATTTGAAAGCGTTTAAATCCATTAGTGGGTCATCTGAACACTGCAGGTCACTTTTACATTGCTAATTGAAACAATAGTAATGGGTTATAATCTACTGTCTAATAATGCCTGGAGTGTTTTACCGCTTTTATATCTGCAGATTCCAGGAAATATGTAAATTTGTTGCTGAACTGTTATAAAAATATGGAAATTTAAGCTGCAGACATCAAACTATTTTTTCTAAAAAAATAAATAAATAAAACAAAAATATGGCGTTAATAAACTGAAGAGTTACACTACATTCTGGTGTTAGGATAAATTCCTTACTCTAGACCTTCCTCTGTTCTCTCTTCTGCGCTCTGGGCACAGCATCTGGTACTCAAATTTCCCACGTTGCCATTAGGAGAAAGTGAATATCATTAAAACAGTGAGTAAACAATCATGTCATTGTTTCCATATGCAAGCTATACATTGACTCAGCCTGCTGGGTCCTGGCTTCTTTTTTCTATTTGCCCTACATGAATTTATGCAAGCATTTTATTTTTCATGGAGATTTTCGATATACATCAACATTTCTGGGATGGGGACAGTTCATGTGGCAGCAACTCTAGCATATGAAATGAGAAGATGATTTCAGTGTGAAAACATACGTGTGTGTAAATACATCCACACATAGAAAAGGAAGTATATGAGACGAGAGTAGCTTTCTGAATCCTCCTTGTAAATTGAATGTCATACAAATTGGTACTTAACCAGCATTTTCACGTTTAATTAAATATGCATCTCATGCACTTACCTGCATCCTCCTATGCTTAATTACAGTCTGATTGTGCAGAAAATCCAGAAAGAGGCATCTCATTATAATAAAGAAAATGCTTTGGCATAGGTAGAGATTGTGTGTGCATGCATGTTCATTTTATATAAATGAGATATGTTTTTAGAAGCACTTTATGCTAAGGCAAAAATTATAAGGACTTAAGTCCATGCACGTGTTACCATTATCAACAGGATCACACTAGCAAATTTGAAGGGAAGGGAATGCCTACCAGAAGCATCATGGATGGCACTGGATTTGGTGCTATGTCAAGAAAAGTAACACTTTAATTTCGGGTTTTCATCATCTTTGCAAATGTATTTACATCGAGGAAGATGTCATAAGTTGCAATCAAAATTCTGATTTCATCCACAGGGCACGGCTAAGAGAGCTTCTAAGCAAGGTAATACGAATTGCATACATAGACTAGAAGAGCCCATATATTAATTGTACTGTCTGTAGAATTCAAATGAAACACTTTAATGACTTTAATGGACGTCGTGGATAAGAAAGCGGCCAAACATCCATGGGTTCCTGAAAATAGAAACACAACGTGGTTTGAGATGTGCATAAGGAAATTGAATAAAGGAAACCTGACCTTGCAAAGTCCTCTCTGAAATGCTCCCGCCATGTTTCCTGTCTTTCTCCATGCACTGTTAAGTTCCCTTTGAAGTCTGTATCGCTATACTTGAATCGGCCACGCAGGACATGGAGAAAGATGAAACCATGACCCCAGAAAGCAAGTTGTTTCTTTATCAAAGAAGGACAAGAACTATTAACCTACAGTGCAATAAACAGCACCCTCAAAGATATTTCTCACTGCTATCAGCTAAGGGAATTGCCAAAAGGATTGTGACTTGATGCTTTACAATGAGAACCCTGTTGTGATGAAATGGTATGACAAATTGGGCTTTGTGTACCCAGTTACAGCTCTCAGGAGTTTTATTGTGTCTACAAAAGAGATAGATACTTAAGGGTTAAGAGGCAATCCCACAATAACATAACATATCTGGTGAACCGAGAAATCCTACGTGAAGGTCAGAAATCCCTTTCCCTTCCCTGGGAGTTACTATGGCTTTACCCTTCTAGCCTAGCTGGGTTAGGATAATACTGAGCACGCGGAAGCCAAAGAAACCAAACTCTTAAATTTTCCTTTAGCCTACTCTTGACAAATTTTCATCTACACGTATAAGAGTTTACATAACCAAACTTATGCAAATGAGCTCCATCACCTGTCACTCACCACACTCTTTCAACGCTAAGAGGTAAGAGCACCTTCAGAATTCTACTTGTTGGGAGTTGGGAGGCTGGCCTCCAGTCACGAATGAAGATTTTCCCCACATTGTCACTAAGAACGTGTTGCTTCCTTTTTATTTAGGAGTTTAGTCAACCTCCATTTCCTTTTAACTAAACTAGTGGTACACATTTCAAGATGTAAAGGAAACCCTTTAATGTAAAAGCTCTTCTTGTTCTAGGTTGCTGATCATTTCCTTTCAGTGCATTGAAAGAACATTCATTTGAGAAACCTGATTCCTTCCCATAACTTAAGACATCCATTAATGGTGTGTCATTCATTGGTTCACTGGCTAATAGCAAAGGAAATGCCTGACCCTGCTGCCAGGAGTCAGAGAAACAAATGTCTCTGTTTTAGTGTATGCTCTTTGCTTTACATTTCAGTGACTTAGCAGACCCTTTTCTTTCTGGTCAATCTGTCAGGCAATATGCTTTCCTGTCCAAAAGTCTCATAACCCTGCTCCGGGTGAGATGACAAGGCCAGGAATTGGCTGAAATGTGGCATCCCTCTTTCAGCCATTCCATTGAAGCTTCCTCGCTCATTTAATTATTTTTAATTTATTTAAATAAATTAAATTATTAATTAACCAGGAATTTGCTGGTTCCTCATTCATTCATCCAGTATATTTATTGTTTCCTACTTTAAAAAAAGGACTCAGGAACTCACCATATTCTTATTTATTCTATATTAAAGTCACCCAGGTTTTATAAGAAAGAGTTGGTTGCATCAGTAAATTGATCTTCTATAATTTTTGAAATTCTAAATGGTTATTCTTCTGATTTCAATGGTCTTCGTATTGTCTATCAAAAACAGTGAGGCCTCATCTAACTTTGACTGACAGACAGTTACTTCAGACGCCAAGGAAGGCTCGCTGTGCTCTCCAGCTGTGTGTGGCATCAGGAGAGGTGAATTGTCAACACCAAGAGAGATATGGCCCTAACCAGCACTCCTCTAGAGTCATCCCTGAATACCAGTGAAATGCCGATTATGATTACCAGACAAAATATTTATCTTCCCAGTGACGCCACTTCATAAAACAAAATTATTCCTTCTCTAGAAGCAAAAAAACAGAGACAATATAAACATCTCTCACTGATAATTCTTGGTGTGACTACTATGTGAACATTACAAGTAATACCAGGTAGCATGTAATATGCATATGAAATTTGCCAGACACTGACCGAGGTGTTCCTATTTTAATCAATCCTAAGACTATATTATGTTTGTATGTATTTACATATAGACTTCATGTGGTAGGGCTAACACTTAATTTCAAGATAAAAAGTTATCATCTTAGTCCAACTCAATTAGGAGACACAGAGCGAATAGTTTTAAACCATCTTTGAACTATTGGATTTCTTATAGAATCAGACTTATTAAACTTAGAACAGGTTCTTTTTATTAATGACAACTGGAAACAGAAGAAATCATGGAGAGGTGGAAAACATAATTAATTCAGCATTCACCATTAATCCCTTATCAAATATCTTGTTTCTTTGCATTACTCTGACTATTCTTATCCATGGCACAGAAATGCAACTCTGTCATCAGGAGGCCACCGGACACGTATCCGTGCCTGCATTTACCTTATCACCTAATGTCACCATTCATGAGTGGTTGTGGAAGGATGGAGAGAAGGTGGAAGAAGGGAGAGTGGATAATTCTGTATCCTTCAGGTAAATAATTTGCTTGTTTGGTTTAAATACATCACATTGAGGAATATCAATGATTTAAGATTCCTTGTATTCAATTCAGTGTGTTAGAACCTTGTGAAGCAAATTCTTGGCCCTGGGGGCCTCAGTGGTTTCAAAGAGTATAATGCCCTCTTTAAGTGGGAAGAAGTTTTGTCACTGGGGCTCTAGACTCATAAGTCATTTGGCATCAACCACAACTTGGCCATTGCTTTAAACCCAGATCAAGCATTTTGTTATCAACTGGTGAGAGTTTAATCACTTGGGTTTATTTTTAGTAGATACTATTGCAGGGCCTTTCCTACTAGGTAGTGCCTTTTTGTGAATGATTCATAATCTAAATTATTGTATTTATATACAAATAGTGATTATTTTCCATGTATCTAACATAGTAGGAACTGTGAATGTTAGAAATAAACATATGATTCTTACCTTTAACAATTCTACGGTCTTCTTGAGAGATAAGTAACAAAGTCACGCAAAGTTAGAACAGAGAATGATTAATTCAACTTTCTACACCTAAGGTCCTTCTCTCACCCCCCACCCAACTCCTACCCTTCCCCCCAAAGTTAAAACACATATCAAGGCATGACTCAATTAAGTGGTGGTGAGTAATAACAAACATTACATGAGAAGTTTGTAGGAGTGCAATCACAAGAGTCTCAGTCAGAGAAGGCCCCGTGGTAGAGAACTTGAGCATTTCCTGAATTGCAGTTAGTATCCACAGAAGTGGGAAGAGATAGGAATTCCCCATCTAGGAAAAGTCCAAGGAAAGGCAGAGAGGCCAGAACAAGCTAAATGTAATTTTGGAATATAAAGGAGAATAGTGTAACCAGAGGTCATGTCAGGATATAAGGCTGGATCAAGACAGATCCTGGAGGGCTTGGAATTTATTCATTCGATATTTACTTGAGCACCTACTGTGTATGAGGCATCTAGCTAGGAACTATAGTCACAACTCTTAGAAAAACATACAAAAGATTTTTAAAAAATACATTATTCCACCAACTTCAAAAAAATTACCATTTTTTTAGGATAGAGAGACAAGAAAGGGGAACATATGAAAAACACATTAGGGCAGTATCTAACTCTGTTCGGGTGGGTTGTCAGAAGCCTACCAGAAGAAGGATAGGAGGGAGATTGAGAGGCAAAGGAGTGGCGGGAGAGGGAAGGACACAATTCCAGACTAACATACGGAGCCCAGAAAGAGAGCCAGGGGGCTGAGTTACAAGAGCTGGTATTTTTTTCAATATGACTAGAGCCACCGGGATGAAGCTGGAGCAATCAATAGTGGTCAGAACACAAGAGTCCTTGAGAGTTGCCCTGAGGCATCTTGACAAGGGAGGGAGCTGTGGAAAAATCTGAAGTTCAGTCACCAGAAACACACTCTATTAATGGAGAACACATGGAGGGGGTGAAAATGGAAGAGGGGACCTGAGCCACAGTCAAGTTCATGACATGTGGACAATGACTTCATCTGGGAACTGAGGGAGACATGTGCCTAAATGCTTGTTCAGAGAAAGTGGGACTTGGTCAGCAAGCAGTGGGAGAGGAGCAGAGTCAGGACCCCTTGCTGACTTTCCACAGCTCCTTACTGTCCTCAGAATGCAACTCAAGCTCCTCAGTGTGGCCCGCAGGGCCTGCTGTGATCTTGTGCCTTCCTCCTGGTGATGGGCTTTACTTCAAGTCACTGCCATCACACAACCGGCATTTAAGCACATTAATCTATGGGAAACCAAGTCTATGAGTTTTGGAGCCAGAGGGAAGAAAGTCAGGTAGAAAGAACAAATAAAAATCAGCTGTAGAGAAAGGACAGAGCTAGAAATGAAGATTTTAGAAACATCTACATTTAAACAACATAAGGAAAAAAGAAACTATTAAACCGAAAAAGCATTTGATTGGTGAAGGGTACATCAGGAGAGTGTGTAATTGAGCAATCCAAGGGAGGACAGGCTGTAGTAGTGACAAATGCCCCAGAGAAGCCAACATTTCTACAGTCCGCCAGTAATTACGTATTAGTATTCACTGTGTGCAGACACTAAGGCTTACATCCTAGGGGGAGAGACAGGTTAAACAAACAATCCTCTTCCCTCACCCAAAAGTGCACATATGCAACTATAAAGGAAACTCTGTATAAGTTACTGGAACTGAAGTATTTTCAGTGTCTACTTGAAGATGTTTCAAAATTATATTTAAGATGTCTAGGAATACTCTTCTGCCTTTTTTTCTAGAAAGAAAATTGCTGTCAGTTTTTAGGCCCCCAAGCATCACTGTCCCATTTCAGTCAATTCAGAATATAACAAAATGCATGGTGGGCGCATCTATCTATATCGGGTGTTAGACTTTCTGTTGCTGGGAGAATGGCTTACGTTCATTCCATTGCCAGGACTTTGTGGAGTCTGCAAAAAGTTCTGAGATGTGATCTGAGCTGCTGACCTTTGAAACGCAGAGAATGGAAAGTTGAAGCAAACAGAACCTGGCCAAATGCCCAACCCTATGATCTCTTAGGAAGTGTATCCCCATAGAGTGATTTTCTCCTCCCCTCCCCCCCTTCCTTTGGTAACAGTTCTGAGCAAGGATCAACTTCAGCTGTGCAACGTGCTGGCCAAAATTTCAGAAACCCTGGAACCAATTTATCCCATCTGGAAATTAGTTTCTGCTTTTATTGCTGCAGAATTTAGTCAAACAAGACCCTATTTCCAAAAAGAGGTCCCTGCTCTTTTGCTGTCAAAGTTTTCTCTTTTCTAAAGCACACTCATTTAAAAGATTTAAAATGAACATAAAATGATAGCCAGCATCAAAGATCTGTGACTTTTTTACACCAACGACATTTTCCCACACAATATTTCTCCCAGGTTGCTTCTTTTCAAGGATAAAATTCTATCATTAGTTACTAAAGCTGGGGGAATCTGGAGAATTAAATTGTTTCCTTGTAAATGTATATTTTTGTGGACTTTCCTCTCATGCAAGGTAGTGACTCAATTGCTTTCCTAAAACAGTAGCTAGATGGGCTTCTTAATGATTTCTTTTTGCCAAGACAATACGGAACAAAATATTAACAATTAACTTAAAATAAAATCATGGCCTCCCAAATCCATTCTTACAGATACATTAAAAGTATGCAACATTAAACATTTTAAACAGCCTTATACATAAGATTTCTTTGTTTCAGCCCATCTGCTACTGATTAAACATTTTATATTTCCATTGTGATTAATTATGCTATTTATATACTTGAAAATGATTTGTTTGGAAAGGTATGGTCTAGTGTAAGTCTTTCATTTCTGAGAATGACAGCCCTTCAAAAAGTAGAGCAACACTATGCTCTCAGGAAATCCACCATCTGCTTTCTTGTGCTCTTATAACAAACTACAAACCTATAGCAAACAGAATCGAGAGAAAACAGAGTATAAATAATGCTAATGGCATTCATTTGAGATGTTCAAAAATGTATCCATTTTTAATTAAGCCAAGATACTCTCTTGGTCCCCAAAGAAAATTGCTTCAGATTTAAAATGCCAAATGGTCAGACATTTTCAACCTGGTCTAGGAGGCACCTTTAATTCATTCTAATCTAGGCTGAATTTATCAGGTGTTAAAATAGACCAAGATGGTAGAAATCAGGCTCAAGTGTGCTTTAATTCCATAAAGAGAACTGGATTGGGTTTACAGTAAACACAATGGAGGAAAAGAATGCTCTGGAAAGTGGGCAACAGACAATTTTCAGCATGAGTATTCGTTTGTACCAACAGACAGTAAGGAGGACCTAGGGCCAGCTATTTCCCATCCTTTAAAACATAGCTATTGTTTCATTTTCGTATGACCAAATAGGCATTTGAAACCACAAACTCAAACTATTTTATTCTGCACAGCCAAACCGTTTTGTGTGTGTGTGACATCTTATAAATCGAAACAAAATTGCTCTCAGACTAAAATAAGTTTATGCCAAATACCAATGTGATTTTTTTTTAAATGAATATTACCTATCCCCAGAAAGGATTCTGTAGCAAGGACTCTTCGAGACCTTTAGTGAAGGTAGCCAGCAGCCACGATTTACATTCTGCTTGCTCTCCCTCTTTCCTAGAGGACGCCCCACTCATTAGCACAGCCAGGGCCGCTGTGGCTCCGTGTGCACTGCACACCATTGGCAAGCTCGGTGTCTCTGATTGTCTTTCCTCTCCTGTTTGCTCCATCCCAACTGAAAGCTATTCTATGATTTCTGGCATCTCTATTAAGTAGTGAGCCGCATGGAAATGATTAACTTTTGAACTGCAAAACTGAAAACACTCTCTTGCACACTGTGGAAATGAAACATGTCATGTAGCAAACGGGTTCCCCTGATGGAGTTTGCAGCAAGAAAGAGAAATCATTGGCTGAGATTTCAGTTTTGTTGTTGTCATTATAGATCAAAAGAATGTGATCATCCTTTCTGATAGCTCTTTTTCCCTCCTTGGTAAACAGCCTCTGAGTGAGTTCATTAAATATTTAAACAGCCCTGGTATCTATTAATGTTATCAGACACATGAAATATGTCTGATGGATTTATTCTGCTGTTAAGGAGCCATACCCCAGTGTCTCTCCTGGGACAGTGCTCCAGCTGTTTAAACTATAATTCCATCACTAGGAGGCATGGTGAAAGCACTGACCTCTTTGAAACGGACTCATTGCTACTCAGCCTGTAAATTGCAAATGAAACCTTTCTGTAATAATGTTAAAATATGCATGCATAGGAATTAAAGCACTTGAGGTCATCAGCAAAGCCTGGTGCGTTTTCTGTAACCTCTGAACAGCTGGTAGAAAGAATCCAATAAATCAATGCCCACGGAAGCTTAGTGATTAGGGGGTGTCAGAGTCTTTTGGGGTGCAATAGCTCTCCCACTATACATTGTAGAATCTTAATTTTCTGAAGCTTTTAAGTTCTCTAAATTCCATTACTATCTGATTCTGTTTCTCAAAGGAGATAAATTACGTTGGTACTGTGGTCCTTAGGTATCCTCCATAAAATCAAGCTAATATGAGATTTTGCACGAGGTCCTTCAAACAGTCAGCTAATTTGTTGTCTCATTCTTATCTGTTTCAAGCTTATGAAAAACCAACCACAGCAAATAAGATACAGGATGTCTTGCCAAGTCTTCCACATGAAGGGAAGAGGAGTCGTAGCTCACTGGTGGTAGGTTACTCATGGCCTTATAGACGTGTTTGCTTTATATCAATTTAACTTGATCTGTAAGTTTTTAACTGACTTATAAGAAATATTGATAAAGCCATGTGTTAGCTTCTCCTGAAGACTGTAGTTTCAGGACTGAATTGGGAGAGTAGGACTAATTATTTTAAGAGTCTTGTCATCCTTTCTGATATCAAAAGACCAGTGGCAGACTGAGCACCTCATATAAGAACCAATTCTTTAGCATTGCTCAGTGTTGGATATATACAACCCAGGGTGCTAACTGATAATAGGCAGAACAAGCTAGTGAAAGACAAAAATCTGGACAGTGTAGTGAATACATTAAATGACACAATGAAGACCCCCAAAAACTGGTAAGTAGGGCAATGGCCTCAATCTCATAAGATGACTTAATGGCAAAAAGTGTGGATTAGTAAGAATTCAAGTCTGACTTTAATTCTTTGGGGATAATTATATAGAAAAAATGAGAAAATAAGTCAGAAAGAGACAAATAAGGTAAACGGTAGATGTTTCATAATGAAGTTTTGGTGTCAATGAGTTCACTCCAGGCTTTGCACGCTCTTGTGTCTGTGAGAGAATGAATGATAAAATGCTGGGTGAGCTGGAAGTTGGTGGCAGCTGGTATCTTTTTTGCTTTCTGCTTTGTGATCAAATGAAATTAAAGTAAGAAGAGAAAAGACTCTACCATTTAGCAAGTAGTGGAGAGAAATTAAGAGAGATCCGTTGGCTATGTGGATGAAGTTCTCTCTTAACTATGTCAATTTATATAGGATAGATAAATGGCACAAATCATTTTTTTACCCCTGACTACTCAGTATTTCTATATTTTGAGGCAACGGTTAAACTAAGGAGCTGGGAATCAAAATATTATCAAACAACTCTAGCAAGGGATAAAATGTGACTTAACTCTGCCATGAGTAATATAAGCAGATATTTTAATTGACTTCAAGCTTTTTATGAGTCAACTCTATAAAGACTGCCAATAAAGACTAACTCAATCTTATTTTTCATCCGTCTACATAGAAGCTGGTTCAAAATTGACGATAATCAGGCCCCTATAATGCATTGGCCACACTATTTCTGGAATATCATTGTCTATATTGAGTACTATGCTTTAAAATGGACAGAGCTGAACTAGGGCATCCCAGGAGTACAGTAGATGATAAGAGAGCTGAGATGATGTCAAATGACCAATGACTATCACCACCCAGTGAGTGCTCAGGAAGTAAATTAAACTGGATTGGGGATGGGTACTGGAAATGTGGAAAAGGGATTAGATCTGAATAGCATGGTACTGTTAATACGATTGGGCTAGTCAGTGGATGTTGTAAAAGGAAACAATTTTGCCTGAACATAAAAAAAAAACCATAAAAAAGAGCTTTCTAACAAGTACAGCTATCTGAAGATTAAATAGGCTGCCTCAGGATATAAGGGAGTTCTCTAATACTAGAAGTACAGATTATAAAAATGATTTGGTTTGGTGAGAGATGCATGTGTGGGACAGGCGTTTGAATGAGATAATATGCAAACACTCTGATTGAAGAAATCTATAACCTTTCAAAGACCTCATCGAAGGATTCAGAAAAAGGATATTCAGCATACATAAATGGCAAGCCTCTAAAAGAGAAATGTTTATAAAGTGGTTTCCAAGATAATGCTTTCAAAGTAGAAATGCCCACGTTTTTCCAAGGTGTAAAAATTTATATAGCAAAGGAATAATCTCAAAACTTCAGCAAATTTAATTCAACATCTTCTTTAAGAGAACAACTCTTTAAGCAAGTAAAACACTACTTGGATTACACTGGATCTTTCGAAAAAGATATATTTAGTGGTTATTAACCCAGTACTTATACTTCCATTGCACAAAATGCCTCTTTTCCTGAAGAATCCCCTGCAGTGAATTCCCAGGCTGGGACAGGACAGCTGCCTTTCAATTGGCATACAAACCACAGGGCATGGCCAATAATAACTTGCAGTTAAAGAAACGGCAAGAGAAAGTCATTTAAAATAATTTCTGCCACTGGAATTTTTTCCTCCTCGTTTTTAATTACTTGAGGGTCAGTTTACCTAGAATTCTGGGTTTAACCCTTTTAAATAATTTTTTTTTCCCCAAAGAATGAAGGGTGTGGAATGTATAGGCACAAAGCAATATGGGTACTCCTTCATGGGACATAAGCTTTAGGGAACTAAAGATAGGTTAATTCCATGCCTGATTCATTCCATGGGCCATTTAACGAGAGTCTTTGGAATTGTTCAGCCAATAATGAACTCGTAAGATCTAAAGGTAATCACTGCTGCAATTATTAAAATTTACACCAGAATTCTATTACCCTTTTTACAGATAAGTGCCTTGTATTAAGTGGTCTAGAAGGGATACATAAACTGGTTCAATACCACCAGAAACCTTTATTTGTTCTTCCTTATATTCATTCTCCTCTGTACCTCAAGCATGAGACCATGCTTCTAGTTAATTCTGGGAAAATGTTTATTATTGACTTTATATATAATTTAGAGCTTAAATCTACTTTTCTCGTATATTAGTTCATTTTATTCCTACATCCCAGGCTCTTCTTATGATTGATAATATTAATAGCTAACCTTTTAATTTCGTAGCTATCTACTATTCTATTCTAATTTTTCATGCATTATCTTAGTTGATACAACCACCTTGAGATAAAATAAATGTAATTATTATTTTTATGTTACAAATAACCAGTTATAGCCCAAGAATACGGGAGAAGGGGAGAGGGAGGGGAAGGGAGGGGGGAGGATGGGGAGAGGGAGGGTGATTGGTGGGATCACATCTATGGTTCATCTTTTAAGGGTACATGTGAATCTTCCTAAATGAAGAATATAACTGTCTTAACACAATAACTAAGAAAATGACATGAAGGCTATGTTAACCAGTTTGATGAAAATATTTCAAATTGTATATAAAAATAGCACACTGTACCCCATGACTATATCAATGTACACAGCTATGATCTAATTAAAAAAAAAAAAAAAGAGAGAGAGAGGAAAAAAAAAAGATTTGAGTCCTTGCTTACAGCTGGACTACATTCTTGAGAGAGACCCAGAGACAAAAGGTTCAGCAAGTTGCACTTGACTTGATTCTTAATATGCAAAAAAGATGAGATAATAAATGCTGCTTAAGTCAAAAAAAAAAAAAAGCTTGAAAAGGTAAGGAATGTCACTGAGGGTCATATGATTAGTAAGTGATGGGACTAGGGTTTGAATTCAGGGAGTTTGATCCATGCTGTTATCTGCCATCGCCACACCACATCAGCCTGTGGCCTCCGTTGTGCCTTCATGGTACATTTTAGTTCATACATTCTGCCACAGTTAATGTCAGGTTTTCAAAAGAAGCGTGACAAGACTTGTCTTTGTTTTGAGTAAAGATGATCTTATGGTTCTTTTAACAAAACACATCATCTGAATACCAAATTCCCCTTTGACTCTTCTAAAGCTAGCCATTTCAGTTATGATTATTACAGAGATAAACAGTATAAAGCATTCAGTGGGTCAATGAGTTCAGGAGCGTTGTAAGAAGACAAAAAAAATCAACATCTATCTTACTTTAATACAGACAAAAATCTAGATATCAGCTGTAAGAAATCACCAAATGTAATGTCTATAATCTTGTGTAATTATTTTAGTACTAATTCAGGACCCAACCACTTTTTAAGATGACATAAAAATATGGCTATAAGCCAAGAGCTCTATGTTTGATGTACTATAGAGCATTTCCTAGCATATGAAAATATGCATATTACCTAGAGTACTATTTAAAACAATCTGAACACAAAATTCTTTAAAAAGTTGGCTGATTACCAGTCCATACAACAGTAAGGATTATGTGCAACCACTAGAAAAATTTAATTCCTTCTTTTATGCCACTTCCCATGCGAAAATAAAAAGTGATCCAAAGAAAAACTATGAGTTCTATAGACATTTCGAAATGCTGAACAATTTCAGCTCTATGTTCACATAAGCAGGCACGTACAGAAGAAGCTCAGGATCCCTTAGTATTTGTTGCTCATTCAAAAAATGAAATATTATCAATATAGACTCTATAAGGGGGTATACTCAAGACTGGGAGAAGGCAAGCACATTTTGAATCCATGGATTGCTTCAAATTATTTTTCAAAACGTCTTGGGCTTGAGGAAATGAAAAACACATTTTCTAAGTTCTCCTTTCCTTTTAAACACATGTGTTTGGAAAGAGAAATTTAATCCATATGTTTCTGATTCATTTTGAGTTAACTCATCAAATTGTTGATTTTTAAGATCTATTTGATGTCCAAAAGCTTTTTGATGGTTGTGATTTTTCTCTCTGAAATAGTATTTTGTTTTTTCATGTGTAAACAAACATGGGTCTCAGTGATTCATGCTTCATATACCAAGGATTTAAGTGGGTGCTAACTCATTCAAACCCATTTCACTCACACAGGGGGAATTATGACATCTATTACAGCTCAAAGTGCTCAGGTTGGTCTTTATTTACCATGGCTTTCTTTTCAAACCCAACATAGATCATGCTATGGATTCATCTTACAAAATCTTATAGTATTTTTCAAATTATATCTGATTTGATTTAAACAGGAGATAAAAATCAATAAAACTTTCATTGAAACATACTATTGGTGTCAAAGATAAAAGGAAAGAAGAAATAATATTACTACTATACTAATGCAAATGGAATTATTCATCCAATGGTTCAAAAATGAGATTAGAACATAACTTGTTTGGGGGAGGTTTAAACAGATCTTTTTAATCCTTGTTATATGATTAGAACAAAAGAAATGGAGAATTTTAGAGATTGGGATATATGTAAGAGAAATCTCCTACCTCGCTTGGCTTCATTTTTCTTAGAATCTAAGTGGAAGATACTGAATGATAAATGTTTGCCCATGTGATTAAAATATTCTGGCCCAAGGCAATGTGTCTCGTTATTAAATATCACTGGTTTTAACACCCCCATCCACTGAAGGAAAGGCTATCAGATGAGGCCCCCATGAGAGTGAAGAAAAAAGGATTTCACAGATCTTGTGAGATCCTAGACTGCCCAGAAGCCTGAGGCAATGTGCACATAAAAGCAGCATCCATCTTCTCACGGTCAGGGAAAATATGTTTTCTTTTTGCCATGAAATATCATAGAAAACTGATTTTCATGCACAAATGTCTACACAATGTACAAATCTGCAAAGCAAACATCCACATCTAACCCAACAAATTACTCTTAGGTTAATCGGCGGATGTTTGCATTACATATGCTTTTAGTGTGAATAATATATTCTTACACTGGAGACCCTAAAGTGTTCCTGAAATATGTGGAAATCTACCTCAAATATGAGTAGTAGGGACATTCTGATGCTTTAGTTAACACTGAAAAATAAAGATGAAGGAAGTATTTCTTCCCTTGGCTGTCAGAGGAGTCTTTGCCAGCCCAGAAGTACATGATACTCATTCTTCTGCAAGAGAAAACTCTGGGAAAGAGAATGCTTACTCCAGATCTCTGCTATGAAGTGAAGAGCAATAAAGTGAGTCATACAAATTTTTTGGTTTCCCAGTGCATGTAAAAGTTATGTTTATCAATTATAGTGTATTATTAACTGTTCAATAAATAGCATTATGTCTAATAAAGCAAGGTACATACCTTAATTAAAAATATGTTATTTCTAAAAATACATCATCTGAGCCTTCAGCAAGAGAGTTTTACCTTGATTTTGATGGCTGCTGACAGATCAGGATAGTGGTCTGGAATACTGGAGTGGCTCTGGGAATTTCTTAAAATAAGTCAATATTGATGTTTCCTGCATCAGTTGACTCTTTCTTTCGTGAAAGATTTCTCTGTGGTATGTGATGCTGTTTGGTAGCATTTACCCACAGTAAACTGTCTTTCAAAATTGGAGTAAATGTTCTCAAATTTTGCTGCTGCTTTATCAACTAAGCTTATGTCATATTCTAAATTATTTACTGTCATTTCAATAATGTTCATAGCATTTTCACCAGGCATATATCCATCTCAAAAAAAGACACCACTTTTTTTCTCATTTTCTTATTTTTAAGAAGCAATTTCTCATTTGTTCAAGTTTTATGAAATTGCTATAATTCAGTCACATCTTCAGGCTCTACTTGTAATTCTAGTTTTCTTATTCCACCATTTTAGCAATTACTTCATCTACTCCACTTATAATTCAAGTTTTCTTATTTCTACCATATCATTAATTATTTAATCTACTGAAGTCTTGAACCCTTCCATGGCAACCATGAGGGTTGGAATCAACTTCTAAATAACTTTAATGTTAATATTTTTACCTTCTCTCACAAACAATGAAAAGTCTTAAAAGTATCTAGAATGGTGAATCCTTCCTATAACATCTTCAGTTTGCTTTGCTCAGATTCATCAGAGGAATCACTATGGCAGTTAAAGCCTTACTAAATATATTTCTTAAATAATAAAATTTGAAAGTCAAAATTACTCCTTGAACTGTGGTGTGTAGAATGAATGTTGTATTAGTGCACATGAAAAACAAAACATTAATCTTCCTATACATCTCCATTAAAGCTCATGAATGACCAAGTACATTTTCAATGAGCAGTAATATTTTGAAAGAATCTTTTTCTCTGAGCAGTAGGTCTCAACAATAGGCTTAAAATGTAAAATGTTCAGTAAACCATGCTATAAAAATATGTGCTATCACTCAGGCTTTGCCATTCCATTTGTAGATTATACACAGAGTTTGGTAAGCATAGTTCTTCTTCTTCTTCTTCTTTTTTTTTTTTTTTTGATTAGCATAATTCTTAAGGGCCCTAGGATTTTGAGAATAGTAAATGAGGATTGACCTCAACTTACAGTCACCAGCTGCACAGCTTCTAACAAGGGAGTCAGCCTACCTTGTTTGTTTTTTTTTTTTTGTAGTTTTTGGCCAGGGCTGGGTTTGAACCCACCACCTCTAGCATATGGGGCCAGCACTTTACTCCTTTGAGCCACAAGCACCACCCTCAGCCTACCTTTGACTTCTCTCTTACTATAGCAGTCCTAGATGGCATCTTCTTCCAACATGAGGCTGTTTCAACTACACTGAGAATCTGTTGTTTAGCATAGCCATCTTCATCATTTTTCTTAGCTAGACCTTCTGGGCAACTTACTCCAGCTTCTACATCAGCATTTGCTGCCTTACTCTGCACTTTTATGTTCCTAGAGATGACTTCTTTCCATAAACCTTTTGAAGTAACCTCTGCTAGCTTTAAACTTTTCTTCTGCAGCTTCTTCAACTCACTTAGCCTTCAAAGAATTGAAGAGATTTCAGCTTTGCTCTGGATTAGACTTTGCCTTAGGGGAATGCTGTGGCTGGTTTGATCTTTTATCTAGACCAAACTTTCTCCATGTTAGCAGTAAGGCATTCTCACTGTCTTATTCTAAGTTCTATTAATAAAGTAGTACTTTTAATTTCTTTCAATAACTTTTTCTTTGCATTCACAACTTGGCAAACTGTTCACATCTCGCCTTTTGATATGTCTTCCTCATCAGACTTAATCATTTTTAGCCTTCTACTTAAATTGAGAGGCATGTGACTCTTCCTTTCACTTGAACACTTAGAGGTCATTGCATTGTAGGGTTAGTCAATATTTTTGTTGCTCAAGGAATAGGGAAGCTGAAGAGAAGGAAAAGAGATGGGCAACCACTAGTTAGTGGAGCAGTCAGAACATTTAACAATGAAATTTGCCATCTTATAGAAGTGTGGTTTCTGGTGCTCGAAAACAATATAATGGTAACATCAAAGGCTATTGATCACAGATCACCATAGCAGATATGAGGATAATTGAGTTTTGAAATATTGCTAGACTTACCAAAATGTGACACAGAGACATGGAGTCAGATCATGCTCTAGGAATGATGGCTCCACACAGGGCTGCCACGAATCTGCAATTTGTGAGAAACATGGTGTCTCCTAAGTGCAGTAAAGAAAACCACAATGAAACAAGGCACCCCTGTAGTTCTTTCTCAGTGCTTTCTTTCATCTGGACACAAACCAATCTCCATTGGTCATTTGTTATTTTTATTGAATCCTTCATAATAGCACTGTCTCAAAGAGTGAAAAATTTAAAACTCAGACATCTTGTTCTAAGAAATAGTAGCTAATGCTGGCCTTTGTGTTTAATTCAGTTACCAAGATGTTTTTGCAGAAACAATGTTGGGAAAATTCGTACCATATTAGTCTTCATAGGTATACATACCATATCACCCCACATACACACATGCTCTAAAATTTCGATATTGAACAAGAACTCTCATCTTAAAAATTTTTGACAAATAGACCCTGATAATTTTTTTTTTAATTAAGAGCAAAAGGGTATAGAGAATGCCAAGAGACAAATGACCTCTAAGCAAAATGATTTACAGCTGAGGGGTGGACTCTCGGGTGACCTGTCCACAAGTGCTCCTTATGAGAAGGAGCCCGTGCCTGCAGTACGTAGTCATTGTTAATTATTCCCCTCACCTGTATCATTCCGTTTCAATAAAAGGCTGGTGCGGAGGTTGCTCGGGGCTACCCGGAAAGTAAGGGCTAGCTCGCCTTCCACAAGCTTGTACTTCTAATCTGCCTCTCGCCTGGTTCCTTCTGCACTAACTGAGACCAGGGCCATAGGAGCCCAACGGGTCTCGACAAAAGGGCATCTACTAGCCTCGTTTTTCACCTTTTGTATGTTGCAATTGAAAGAATTGTAAAAGATAAAAGTGAAAAGATATTGCATAACTCTAAAGTGAATATGTTTTTGCATTAATATGAACTAAACACTGAACATGACACAGCAGCATTGCTCATGTCCCTATCCAATTGAAAGCTCTATGAGGCAAATACCTTCAAGGAACAGGTACAAGATTCCTCTAACATAGTTACTCCCAATCTTACCACACTTTAGAATCATCTAAGAGGCTTTTTAAAAAATGTCAATGCCTAATCCCTACCCTAGACAAAAACAAATCAGAATTTCTAGGATTTGTGGCTAGATACTGGTATTTTAAAAATCTTTTAAGCCAAGCATAAGAATTTTCTCTATGAGAACTTTTTTCTTATTTTTAAATTCATTTTTATATTTTAAATTTAAGAATATTGCAGGTGTAGAAATATTTTGGTTACATGAATTACTTGTGTACATTGTGATCAAAGTAATATGTGTGCCCATCACTCAGATAATGTGCATTATTCTCAGTAGGCATGAATTCACCCTTCTTCTTCCCCCAGCCACACCTGCTTGCTTTTTATTGCACCTTACTACCAAATATGCACATGGATTTTGACTGATTAGTTCTCCTTTAATAGTCAGTACATGTGGTATTTGTTTTTCCATCCTTGTGATACTTCACTTAGAAAAATGGTCTCTGATTCCATCCAGGTTGTTACAATGGGTATTAGTTGACCACTTTTTTAATGTGTAGGCTGTGTAGGACTTCATGGTATATATACACCACATTTTATTAATCCAGTCACATATTGATGGGCACTTGGGGTTTTTTGCACATCTGTATGATTGTGAATTGTACTGCAATAAACATTCTCATGCACATGTCTTTAATAAAATAACACTTTTTCCTTTAGGTAAATAACCAATAGTGGAACTTCTGGATCAAATGGTAGGTCTACTTTTCGTTCTTTGAGGTATCTACATTCATGAAAACTTTCTACCACTATAGTATACCAGATCCAGAGAGTGAGGATTTAGCAGCTAGTAAAGGAATAAAATAGAAAGGTTCCAGAATTTGGGGAATTCTATATGTCAGCAATGATGTCTACACAGATATACACATGCTATAAGAAGATATGGCAAACCAAATAAATATGACCTTTAAAATCAATTTTCCTGTTTATGCTCTTTGAAGGTGAAAAAGTAGTGACCTGGAAAAAATTAGTGACCTGCTAGGAGTCACTAATTCATTCGTTAAAAAAGTAGTGACCTGGAAAAAATTAGTGACCTGCTAGGAGTTTTTCATGAATACTCTGAATGATACTATGAAACAAAACAATAGTTATAGTTCCTTTTCATCATGAATAATGCATTGATCACCTTTCTATTTTTTGTTATTTTATTTTGTAGCATTTTAATTAATTGTTCATATAGGTCTTAAGTCTCTCTAAGACCTTGAGAGGAACTTCTTAACCTTTCATATTATCCTGTCAATTTAAAATTATAAAGATGCTCCAATTTTCGATGTTCAAATTAGCAAATTTACAAAGCAAATGCTGTTATACTTTATTTAATCTCCATCAAAGACATTTGAAGACTTAAAAAATAATAATAAATTGACATTTCACAACTCATTTACTACATAATTTATGTTCTTGTACTCCCCAACCAAAGATACTTGTTTCAGTTTCAAAAAAAAAATATTTCCCATAACAATTCAATAATATCACATGAAACAACTTTTAACAATCAATCATCTTGCCTTTCTTTTTTTTTTTTTGAGACAGAGCCTCAAGCTTTCCCCCTGGGTAGAGTGCCATGGCATTACAGCTCACAGCAACCTCCAACTCCTGGACTCAAGTGAGTCTCCTGCCTCCACCTCCCAAGTAGCTGGGACCACAGGCGCCCGCCACAACGCCCGGCTATATTTTTGGTTGCAGCCATCATTGTTGTTTGGCGGGTCCGGGCTGGGGATTCGAACCCACCACCTTAGGTGTACTTGGCTGGCGCCTTAGCCGGTTGAGCTATAGGCGCTGAGCCAATCATCTTGCCTTTCAATATCATTATAAGTGTGTTAAAAAAGTGTCTAATCTTGTTCAAAGACTAGTACCTAAAATATCTGCTTACTAAAATCATATGGATGATAGAAATAATGAATCTACAGGAGTGATATAATTGAACTAAATTTCTTCAAGAACTGCCAAAGATCTAAAATTTCTTAGAGGAATATACTGGTGTAAAAGTATTTACTATGGGCAGCGCCTGTGGCTCAAAGGGGTAGGGCACTGGCCCCAAATGTTGGAGGGGTGGGTTCAAACCCAGCCCTGGCCAAAAACGGCAAATACATAAATAAATAAGGTATTTACTATGTATCAGACACTTGTCCATCTTGCATTGATTCTCAGTGTCTCAAGAGCTGAATATTTATCTTCTTTTTGTTGAAAATTACGAATAACCTCTTCCTTTGGAAATAGTTTTCTTTCCCCATAATTGTTAAGAAATACTATGCAAAGAAAATTTTAAAAGATTCATGATATACCTAAGTTTTAGATATGGGAAGCTTGTACCATCTTTCTGAAGTTCATACTAGCTAGTTAATGTACTGGGGAAAGTATGAACAAATGCAAACATTTCTGCTCCTAATCATGTCAACCAGGCAGTTCTAAAGGGGTTAACCACCAAATGCGTACCAAGTTTATTAACTGTGCTAGATACGTTTATATGCATTCAGCCAAACATGTTTACAAAAATTATTTATTTCTCACCCTCAGCACATGTTGAGGTTTTCATAGCCTTTAATTTAAAGAAGAGAAATCCAGGCTTGGGATTAGGTGAGTGAGTTGACCAATAACACGCTTAGTTTGTGGAGAAATGTTGCAGCTGAGACAGCTCCTTTCTAAGTCATAAAACAAGACAAAACAAAACAAAAATCTAAAATAAAAAAAAAAAAACACCAAGGCAATGAAACATTCAATTTTTAACTCAGATTCAAACATTCAATTCCAACTTAACTAATGCTGAGGACTTCTTGGTGCAAGGCATCGTATTAGGGCTGCTCATCAGCTGGTCCATGGGGTTAGGGAAGAAGGCAGACTCTGCACCTCATGTGGCCCCCTAAGGAGCAAAGTCCTTATGAATCACTCACCCAAAGCAAAATTTGAATTTGGAAAACTATATGTAGTAGATTGAAATATATTATTTAAAACATAAATTTTAAAAATTCTATAACATGAAAAGCAGTCCTTCAATCTGTGATTGAATTTCCTTTATGTCCTAAGAGAAATATTTTGAACACTATCCTCTAGGCTTAAGCAGCTCAAACTTTAGTGAGAATTTAGTGGGGCCTTCTGCCCCACTTCCCTCAGGCTATGCTTCCAAACGTGAGAGGTGAGCATATACATTTGTGTTTTAACTGGGTACATTTCAGGTAATTCCATGGCAAGTGCAGGAATCACACCTTCAGAATCATTCCTGAAACTTCCCATACTAGTCATGAGTTCCAGATATAATAGCCTGTGAAGAAAAAGTGACAAAAAAGCTTTCCAATGTCTTCTCTTATGTGCACATATGTCTCAAGACCCTGTCTCAGGCCTGCTTGTCATTCATCCTCCTTCATGTCTGGGTAGCATGGAGCCAGACTGTGAGGCAACGTGGATCCCAGAATACCTCCAACAGAGGAGGCCTTGGGATTAATTTCCCTTATCTTACACTATTTACTGAAAAGTTAATTAAATTCTGCTTTAAAGAGCTAGTCTTGGCTACTGACCAAATATGAATTGATGATTTTGGAATGTTCATATACTTTAAAACATTACATAATACTGCCTATACATTCAATGCTAAATTAATTACTTAAGATGAATGGCTTCAGCCTGCTTTAAAATATATTGCATTCTGCTCTTACAGCCACAGGAAATAACCTCACCTGGTGCCCCAAACCACCAAGGCAGGGAGAGAGATGCATTAAGTAGTTACAATGCCATGGTCTTTCCCTTGCAGAGCAATTATATATCAGCATTTGTCAGCTCCTGATTGTTTCTGCCCTGAGCAATTGGAAGCCAATACTCTTTCATTTCTTGTCCGTCCAAGTGAAATATGAAACTCCTTTTCCTTACCTGATACGTGTGAGGTAGCCCTTCTTGCATCTATTTATGCTTTCGTTAAGTCAAGGTCATTCTGAAGATCCAAGCTCAAATGTTGAGCAGTGGGTGTGGAGATGTTTTATCTTCCATAAATTTTCTGTGTCTTAGTGGACCCAGAGTCCACTAAGTCTGACTTGGAAAATTCTTTCTGCCCCCTTCCTTTGAGTTCTGATGAGGTTTTCAGCTCTTGAACTTATTACACAACCTTTTTTCTTAGGGAGATGCATATAAGACTAAAGGACTACAGCTGGAGTTGATTGAGCTCTCAGTAAATGAGATTTAAAGTCTTTGTTTGATGCTAAGAAAGATCCAGTTGAAAGACTGAAAATGCAGCAGAACACCCATGCCTCCAGCACCATGCTTGAAAAACGCTTTCCTGCTTTATCAGCTACATAGTGCTGTGAATCTTCATTCTCCTACCTAACCCAAATCAAGACACCCTTAAGGTCACAGATGACTGACACTCATCTACAGGATCAGCTGAAACTTTGGTCCTCCATCCCGCAACCAAATATTCAAATGCTTTCTAGCAAAAAGCAGACACAACCAAGTCATTGAAAAGTTAGTTAACTTTAAAAAAAAAAAAGACAAATAGGCTTGGGATTGATGAAGAAGAAAAAAACTAAAAACTTGACTGCCTGCTTCATCAGTACACATCTTTTTCTCTCAGAGCATTGTGTTAGAGGATCCTGTTGTCTCTTTTCTGCCAGAAGATTCTGATAGAATTTTCGGTAATCATCAAGGAATTGTGACATTGGTTTCTTTAAAAGGATATTTGAAAGCTATCCTTATTCTTATACTTTGGTGTATTTAATTTTCAAATTCTAACCTACCCTGAGTTGGGTTCCTTGCCACACTGGCCTTTATAAGTTCCAGGAATACATCAGGCGCGTCCTACCTCAGAGCCTTCGCACTGCTGCTCCCACTGCTGAGAACACACGTGGTACTCTTCCAGTCAGCTCAGCCACCTTCCAGAGTCAACCTTCAAGTCTCTGCTCCTGTTGGGTCCTAGGAAAAGATTTCTCTTCTCCAAGAGTTTAAAACAACTTCTTCCACTATATTCTTGTAAAAGGTTAGTTTTATTTTTCTGGATTTTCTGTTTTTGTTTTTGGTTCATGGTGATCATGATAATAGCAAAAATATTATTGGTACCAAGTCATGTTTGAAGCTTTTTGAAGGTATTAGTGTATTTCATTCTCCTTGTGACTGTGTGAGTATACTAACTTTAATTCCTGCCTGCTAAAAATGAAGAAACTGACAATTTTAATAATATGACCACAGTCAAACAGCAGATAAATTTCAGAGCCAGAATGTGTAGCTCTCAATCCATGCTCTTTAAATAACACTGTGCTGTCTCCTGCAGTTGGAAATGGCTGTGTATATGTTTATTTACTTATTTATTGTTTGTTTCTTCCTCCCCAGTAAAAGCATCATGAAGTAAGGGACCATATTGATTCTGTTTATTAATGTAGACCTAGTACCCAGCACAGGATTGGGCAGAAAATAGGGCCTTAATAAAGAAGGCGGGCAGGCAGGCAGGCAGGAAGGAAAGAAGGTCCTGGAAGGACAGGGAAGAACAACAGAGTCAATACCTACCGAGTGGTCTGATGTGTCACCCAGAGAGGTTGTAGTTTCAGTGGTGATCACGCTAACCTCTTCTCAGACCAGAGTGGTAATGTTCACAGAGGAAAAAAAACCAAGTCCCAGGGTACTCTGGAGCATGTGGCCCAATCTGTGACTGCTGCCTGCGTGCTACCTTACTTTGGAAAACACACTCATACATTCCTTAAGGTTCAGTGAAATGTAGCTGAAATGTATCCAGAATACAGGCACGTGCTCATGGTGTAATAGAATAGCGAAACAAATCCTGGTGCCTAGTTGTTGTAGACTAAAGCTAGCAGTATGTCCCAGACAGCACAGAGACTTTGTCCAAAAGGAAAAAAAAAAAAATGTAGTGAGTTTGCTTGTACAAACGAATTTTAGGCATGTCTTATCAGTAGGTGCTAGTTAGATGGGCAATACTGAGACTGGGATACTTGGCGATGCCCTTGTCACACAAATCAACGTCAAACAAGTTGACTTGATTTCAGGGTGACAGCATGACAAACGGAAACCCGGCTCCCATGAGGTTAGGCCTTACTATTGTGACGTGCACAATTTCTTCTTTTTAAATTGAATTTGGGAGAGTTGGGAGAGGGAAGAGAGGAAGGTTGGCAGATGAGTGAAAAAGGACCTAAAAGTCCAAGGGAAGAGGGCCTTTGGGTGTCTACTAGCCCATGGCAGGTTCTCTAACTGCTGTTTGGGAAAGGATGCTTTCAGGGAGCACAGGTCTGGCTCCTGTTTTCGGGGCAGACATTTACGGGTGTAGGAAGATGAATTCTATTCCTCTGTGTCTGATTTGTAACTACACCTGTACACTCTTAGAAATGCTAATAGACAAATATAAATTTAGATACAAAGGAAAATCTAATAAGAAGAGCATTTGAATGACTAAGAAATGTCTAATTTTTTGCAGTCATTAGGACTGGAAGAACATGCTTATAGTAATTAGGTAAGATTGATTTCCAGGCCGAACACCACCCACAATTTGTGTAGTCTGGGGGGTCAGGCGGGCAGCTGCAGAAACCGCTCAGCTAATTATGAGAATTCACTGTTCGTTAATAGAATCTCTCTCCACAAACAGCAGCTGTGTGTTTGCTCACGCAAATTATTAATTCTGGCCTCGCCTCAGCTGTGAGTTTCTGCTCCGCGGAAAGGAATCCTCAGATAGAAGTGTCAGTTATCACCCAAGCGATACCGAGGAAGGAAGAAAAATATGAAATGAAAGAAAATATCCTCTAATCACAGGTGTATAAAGATTTTGCATCTACCACCCTTTTCTGCCTTTCACTCCCAAACAATTGAATGCCAATTTTGGAACTCATTAATCTGTAGGCAACCTAGCGAGATCTAATTTATACCTGTCAGGAGCAATGGGCAGCAGCTAATAGGAAAGTAATTGCAATGGAAGTCTGCTTTCCCACTTGATAGTATGCAGGATTTTAATGACAGCCCTTCTCTTTTGGAGTATCAGACTGGCCAACAGATATGTTCTCTATTTTGCAGAGAGTCACACTGTGAACAAAAGAGATGTCTCCTTGGGTTTATTACATACTGCAAATAGAGTGGTAACAACACAGTAGACGGAATGAGGATGTGTCCCTATTTATTCTCGGGAAAAAATGAAAGCAATATTCCTGCAACACCTAAGCTGTGAAGTAGTAGTCTCACATTTTTATTTTGTTAAAAATATCTGGCTGGAATCTAGTACCTACATAAAATATTATATCCTGTTTCAAATTGAATTGCATATCTATATTTCGATAATGACATAGTTGGAAATGTTGGGGTGCTGGAGGGGACTTACAATTTCCCATATCGCACCACAGTGTCTAAGAACAAAGGATGGTGTATACTGTATTAAAAAGTAAAAAAGCGTTTATTTATTCTACACTCTTTTTCTTCCTCCTGGGATTGTCTTAAGTGGATTTTTCCATGAACAAATTGGGAAAAATCAAAGGTGACTTAAGGTTACAGAATATGTTTGCTAAACTATTTTCCAAACGTAATATCTTGTGTCTTCATTCATTGTCCTAAAGGCTGATCTTCTCTGTGAGTCCTTGATTCAGACAGGACTCAGAAAGAACATGACTTCTGAAGCACAAAGTCTGGGTTCAAATTCTTGGCTTTACATCTGTAGAGCTTTGAAAAAACCTGAGAACCTCTCTAAAACGTGCTCCCTTCACACCTATAAACCTTCGTGTGCTTGTGCCGTGATTAAATAAAGCATGTATGGAAAGCACTTCGTAAGGAGACACTACTCAAATCCTACTATTCTGTGACAACTAAAAGTGCTCATGAAGATAGCATGCTTTAAAATGCAAAGTTTTGAGGGCAGGAAGAGAGAAAATGGCTTATGAACTCACACCACACATCTGATGGTGTCACTCTTGTTTCCAACCCAAATTCAACCAATCCTTTTGAGTATTGGATTTAAGCTTAAAATCACACTGAAAGAAACATAAAGCAAATAAAGCATAATCCCTGCCTTCAAGTGGCTTATCATGGAAACAAAGATAGTCAATACTGATACTATTTATTTATTCAATAAACATTAGAGGTTCCACACTGTGACAGGCACTATTGTGGACAATAGTTAAGAAAATAATGTGTACATAGAGGTGACAGAAACAGAAAACAAGCCCCAAACCCCACTCTGCATAAATTAGCCACAGCCTATAAAAATCATGTCACTCCACGGAGCTTTAGTTTCTTCATAAAACAGGACATTGGAATAGATTTTATTTTCAAAAGTCTTTTCCAAGTCTTAAAGTTCAGTGGTGCTATACATATTTTTAATTTAAAAAACGAGGAGTTCAAAAATGATTATTAGCCTTAATCCTTGACTTTAGTGAATAAAGATGTAGATAATGGAATTAAATTAAAAAAAATTCAATGCAAAAGATCATTAAAATAGAGAACAATGAATTGTTAATACAGGGTACTCAAATTACCTATTTGTTAGATCCTCATGGTGGAAAATTAGAAATTACTCAGGAAATTTACTCCCTGTTCGTAATAGAAATAGATAATTCAGGTCAAGCATTGATTTGGACAAATCACTTATACCTTCCGGCCCGTATTATTCTAAATTACAAAAAAGCATCTGAAGTTCAATCCATGCCCTATTCATATCATGAAGTTTTTCTGAAGATCAAATAAGAGATGTGAAAACTATTTATAGTAATAATACTTCATAAAGAAATTTGTTTTAATTATTATAATCTCAAATTGTCTAGTTTGCTGATCATACTAAAAAAGTCTACAATTTTAATAAGAATGGCCAAATCTCTACTTCACTGTGTTCTGTATAATTGAATATTTATTGGGGTTCAGAGAAACTAGGACTGGGTACATAATGCTTTCCTGCACTCTTTAAATACGTAATGTGTGAGCATTATCTATCTGGTCTACACCGCTGTTCCTTCACCTGTAAAAGAACATGATGGTACCTTCTTGAAAATATGTGAGATCGTCGTCGTCTTTATAGAAGAATCTAGAGGGAACCCAGATTCCTCTTTGTTCTTATTCTACAGATATGCTGATTTAGAAAATGTCCCAGATATCTATGGCTGTATAACAGACTTTGCCAAAACATGGTGGCTAACAGCAGGGACTTACAATGTCCTTGCCCAACTCAGAGGGATCATACTTCACATTCAACTAGTTTTGGCTTGTGTAAGTGTAATGTTCATCAAAAGCTCTAACATTAAGGATAATAGAAAGGCAAATCAAAGAACATTAGATTCCTTAATCCAGAAAGATGGCATTTGCAGTAAACTGAACAATCTTTTTTTCTTTCTTTCAGCTCATAAGTCTGCAATATGGGCAGAGCTCAGCAGAGAAGGTTTACCCACCTCTGTATGCCCTCAGCTAAGGCAGCTTGACTGCGACAGGAGAAGCCACTTCCAAGACGGCTCATCTCCGTAATGGGTACATTGGTGCCGGCTGTTGTCCGGCTTCTTCACACACTGGTGCCTGGGTTACCAGAGCACGTGTCCCAATAGGCAGGAAGTGGAAGCTCCTAATTTCTTACAAGCTGAGCACTGTGCCACTTCTGTTATATTCCATTGGTCAAACAATCATGGAGCCCAAACTGAGGAAGAAGGCACATAGATTTCACCTCTCAGTGAGAAAAGTTTCAAGGAACTTGGGGGCCAGGTTTTAACATTGGGGGGTGAATGTCTCAATTACGGTTCAGTGTAAGAAACAGGTCCCTTTCTAGATATGTCAAGCAGGAAGTATTTAATATAGGCAGAAGATCATGAGATTAGATGAGCAAGTTTTTGACTATTCCTCCTCAGATGGTTTTTAGAGCAATACTGGTGATTTATGAGGGCAGCTCCTGTCTTTGGGGCTGCTTCTAGAACTTGAGGAACAAATGATGCTAAGGTGGGGATACGATTACCTTTCACTTCCAGAACAACCAGAAAACGGACACCCACATTTTCAATTATGAACTTGGATCAGGAAGAGGCCACTGTTGCTCCTGCTGCCACTCCCCTGGGCAGCTGGGGAGTAACCTGCTGTGCAGGGAAACTGCAAGCATCCACCGCCTCGTTCCTCAGCTGTGAAGACCTGGCAGTGGCTTTCTGACTTCGTGATCAGGATTATGTAAAGGACTTGTTAAACAGATTCTGAACACACCCAGAAATTGGGGACATTTGTGATTCAGTAGGTTGAGAGTGGGTCAAGAATTTGCACTTGTAAAGTTTCCAGGTGATGGTCTTTTGCTGGTCCACAAAACCACACTGGCCTAAGGAAATGGGAAGGTAGCCGCCCCACAAATCTACCTCCCAAATCTATTGAATGCAGCTAGTGGGTTTGCAACCTGAGTCATGGATGTGAAGCAGCATATGAAATGTCGTTTTCTGACCTCTCCAACTCGAAGAAGGTTATAATGGAGTCTGGGGGTGCTAATCCAGATGTTTAATGCTCAAATCTACCGCATAAACCATTTATGCATTGTTATGAGTTGATTTTCTGAAATTCAGAATGGGTTGACATTTATCACAGTCAGACTCCCCTACACATATTGTAATTGTTGTAAGAATACTGAAGTCATCACTGTTAACATAAAATAGCACTGTTTTTGTGGGAGAACATGAGAAAATAAAGTTTTCTATATCCCGGAGTCCAAAACCATCCCAACATACACATGCATTCTGCACGTGGAACATTTTCATGGCACTTCGAGGGAAACTTTTATATCACTCTGTTAAACTAAATAGCCATTTGCTCAGGGTGGACAAGAAAAATGATTTGATTATTTGTTGATTCTCTTTCCAAATAAAATGATTAGATGGGTATTTCTTTCAGTTTTTTATATCCCTTCCGTCTGTCACAGAGCAGCTTTTGTGCCCATGAATATGACCTCCTTATCGTCATTCCATATTTTAAACAGAAAACTAGAGATGGGGACATTTATATGCAGTGCTTGTGTGAAAAAGGTGCAGATGAATTTTATGCTGTTTGACAAGTTAGTCTTCATTTGATTAAATAACATGTTTGCATTGAAGAGAAGAAGCCCGAGAAGGTCTGGGGGAAGGGCCGCCCACCACCAGCCAGTGAGCTGGCGCATCTGCGGCGCGGCTCATCCCGTGGGCAGCGGTAGGTTGTGTGATGATCGCTTCACAGGTGCGGCCGCCTCATTAGTCAGGTACATCAGGAAGTGCTGAGACAATTCCCAGCAAAGGTAAAAGTGGAACTCAAACCACACGAGCTCAACTGGGCCATCACATTACGTGGGATGTCTCTGTGCTCCAGGCTGACCAATAGCTGAGGGCTTCTTGTTAAATATATTGCCTTTTCTCTCCATAAGCAGACATCTTTGATTTTTATTATTTTGCTAGGCAAAGCTGAAAGAGTGTCTCACTTAAGAGTATTTGACTTGTATTTAATTAAGCAGATATGCACCCACAGCATAAAATTTCTCCTAACCAATCCATACTTCAATCCGGATTTCTGCATCCGTATCTCTAGTGCCACTAGGCACTATCAATATTTTTAAATGGCCACATAAATTAGGGCACCAATAAGAACCTTTCTGGAAAGAAAAAAAAAAAAATTCCGTGGCTATCTCTTGAGCAGCGATTGCTTACATCAGTTTTAGCAAAAATGGCTCATGGCAGCCCCGATTTGCTGAAAGAACTTTCCTAAATGGGCCTGCTACGTCACTGCAGCATTTCCCGAATCAATGTCCATGATAAGGAGCATTTTGTTTAGTGCTAGTTATAAAATTTAGCAATGAGTCAAAAGCTGTGGGAAAATGAAGAATAAGAAAAGATGACGAATAAGGGGATCCTTATGAACATGATAAAAATGTAGGTAAATGAAGAAGATTTGTGAGGGCAAAGGTATCTCTTTCAGAATAATACAGGTCAGAGTTCTCTTTCCGCTGAACTTTAGAGCATCAATTCATGGCTGATTTATTTGGAAATCAATCAGGAGAGCATTGCTGAACTATTTCTTGTCAGTGCCACTAATTGGGCACTTGGTATGTGCTGCCTAGTTTAGGCTCTGGCTTGCAGTCTGCAAAATCACTAACTAGTAATGTAGTCTTTTTCACTCAGGGAAAAAAGTTAATGAACATGAAACAGGTTACTCTGTGTGTCTTTACAGTGATTCTGTTATGGTACTACAATTAATGGGAACATTTTATGTTTGAATAAGATTAATTTTTATCCTGGAAAAGTATCAAAGGCTCAGATGTATGGCATAGAGTACAAGGAATGAGAGAATGAGATAAACAGAAAATGAGAACATTGGCAAATGGAGGCAAAATACCTTCCCGTGGCCTTGATTAACACAGCAAATGAGAAACAGCAGGGTTTACATACTCGCACTTTCAATCTTTGTTTTTTAATTTACTTTTATCTAGGTGCAGAAGAAAATGAGTTTTTGTGCTAATGGGCTAATCCTAAGGTTTCTTTTTAATGTCACAACTATATTTTTTGACAAGTCACAGAGTTTTGTTTAAGCAGCAACATTGACACGATACTGGTAGAAAAATATCATGGTCAAACAAAAGTATAATTAGTTATAGGGAGGATTCTTTGTGCTGTTGGTTTCTGGGAGTGCTTCTGGATTGTTCTTGGAAGCAACCACTGCTAAGTTAAAGGCACTAAACTTTGTGAATCCAGAGCTGGGCGTCAAAAGGCCAACACAGGTGAAGTTGTGTGGGAATTCAGGGCCTCGCGGGGTGTGGCGGATCCCTCATGCCTTCATTTGTTTATTCATTCATCACCTTTTTACTAGGATATCTATTATGGGCCAAGTTTTTGCTTTTGTGTAGTTTATAGACTGGGTGGGGCAGGAGGGAGGAAGGAAAGACAGAAGTCTCTTAGTCCACTGTGTGTTGCTCAGGCTGGGTAATTTATCTTTTTTAAAAGGAGGCTCACTTGACTCACCTTTCTGCAGGCTGTCCAAGAAACAAAGCACCAGCAACTGCTTCTGGAAGGGCTTCAGAATGTTTGCACTGAAGGCAGAGAGAGAAGGGGAACCAGAGTGTGCAGACCACACGGCAAGAGAGGCAAAAAGGAGGGAGCCGGGGAGAGGTGCCAGGCTCTTTGTAACCACCAGCTCTCAAAGGAAGTAACAGGGCAAGAACTCTCCCCTCCCCAACTCCATGCAATGAATGTTGAGCTAAAGCCATAATTTTTGTTTGTTTGATTGTTTTTGTTTCTGTTTTGTTGAGACAGAGACTATTGTCCTGGCTTCAGTATATTGGTATTATCACAGCTTACTACAACTTAAACTCCTAGGTTCCAGCAATACTCCCACCTCAGCCTCCGGAGTGCTGAAACTACAGGCATGCCATCACATCCAGCTCTTCTTTCTTTCTTTCTTTCTTTCTTTTTCTTTTTTTTTTGTTGAGCTAGGATATCTTTATGTTGCTCTTGTACTCCTGGATTCAAGCAGTCCTCCTGCTTTGGCCTCCCAAAGTGCTAAGATTACAAGTGTGAGCCATCACACCAGATGAGAGGTTGTATATTGATTTTTCAGTCATGTCCTGAATACCCTCTCACAATCTTCACCTCAATTGCTTCTTTGTTGTTGTTGTAGTTTATAGATTTAGGAGACAAGTGCAGTTTTGATACATGGAAACACATATATTGCATAGTGGTGAAGTCTGGGCTCTTGGTATAGCCAACAGCTGAACACTGTACATTGTACCCCTTAAGTAATTCCTTATCCCTCAGCCCCTTCCCACCTCCCACCTTTCCGAGTCTCCAGTGTTTGTTATTCCACCCTCTGTGTCCATGTGTGCACATTATTTAGCTACCATGCACAAGTGAGGACGTGGTATTTGAGATTCCATTTTGGAGTTATCCCACTAAAGACAACGGCTTCTGGCTTCACCCCTGTTGCAGCACAGGCCATGACTGCATTCTTCATTACATCTGGATACATTTTAGATTTCTTTTTATCCATTGTGTGCCCTAGGACTGTCTTCATACTTAATCAAAACATTTTCTTTTTACTCCTTCATTGTTTTTTTTCCACGCCGAAACTAGTTTTCTCTTCAGCACTGCCTTCCTTTGCATTTTCTGGGTTCTGTTTGATTGCCTTTGGTTTTCTTCCTCTTTTATTTCCATTGCTTTATAGAGCCATTATCAACACTTTCCAATCAAGCTAAAAATTCATAAAGTATTTTATTTAGAAAGTTGCTTCCATCTACTTCCTTTCTTTTTTATTTCACATTTATAGAACATAATTTCTCAACAATGGGACCCTTGACATTCAGGACAAAATAATTCTCAGTTGAGGGAGTCTGTCCTGTGTGTGCCTTGTAGGATGCTTAGCAGCAAGCTTGGTCTCTACCCATCAGACAACAGTAGCCTACCCTACCTACCTTTCCTCACCACACACACACAAACACTGTGGCAACTAAAAAGGTCTTCAGGCATTCTCGAACGTTCCCTGGAGGGCAATATTACTCCCAGGTGGGAACCATTGCTACAGAGACTGATTAAGTTAGATTTTTGTAACTAACTTGTCAGACACATAAAAGGGTGAGGACAGAATTTTGGTCTAAATCCTTGCTTCTAAATTTATTAGCCTGTAACCTTGAACACACAGATTTATGTCTATGGCCTTCAATTCCTAATCTATAAAATGGAGTGTTAACAACTATCCTACCTGGCTTGAAGAATTATCTTAAGGATCTAATGAAATAATGCACATATAATTTCACTGTAAACTGTGCACTTCAAAATAGTAGTTCGTTTGTTCTTTCTTTCTTTCTTTCTTTCTTTCTTTCTTTCTTTCTTTTTTTCTTTCCTTTTTTTGGATTATGAAAGGAGACAGGAAAAAAAAGTCTTTAAAATTAGATTGGATCAGACAATGAAGTCTTCTATTTAAGGCAAAAAAAAATTGCCCCAGTTGGCAGGTTAACTAGACTGCCAGCCCACTCCTTCCTTTTTTTATTTTCTAGACTGTGAAGGAAAAAAAAAAGAAAAAGAACCTCAAAGAGCTTTATTTCCATTGGAAAACTTCAACCCCCACCCATGCTCTCTTGGGCTTTCTAATCCCTCGTCCAACACAATTAGTATGGCAAAACCCAGAAAGAGTTATGTTTATGATGGCTCAAAGTTTAAATGTCATCTTTCAGGCACTTGTATTATTTTTATATGGAGCAAATAGGTTGATAGCAATTATTATGTGCTATCCACAGCACTTTAGGGCTAAAACATCTTGTACGCAAACATTTTAATGACTGAGTTTCATTACACTTCCATAAAATGCAAAGAAGAGAAAAAAAAGTATAGAATGAAGAAGCTATACTTAACTTATCTCAGGATAATGAGGTCCCAAAGCAACATCCTCTGGAAATTTGGTTCTCTCATGGGTACTCTTGATTACAAAGAGAAAGACAGGTGCCACTTAGCAAGAAAAGAAATCCAATTCCCTGCATCTCATTTATGCCCTTACTCACATTATAGTGCAATTCAGTTGCCACTTTAGCTAAGTGACCCCCTTAAATAGTCTCATTTACACCTACACACTTTTTCTTAACTTGGTCTGGTTTTCTTATACCAACATGTGTTGTTTATACACGTAAGTTGCCAAGCTTTTAATACAATAGGAATAATTTCAAGACTATAATGATACCCCTGAAATAAATTATTTAATAATTTTTTTGAAAAAAGGAGTAAAGCAACTCTTCTGGGTAATTGATGTGAAGTAAGCTACAGCATCAGTTGTATATTCATTTTTCTCCAATGTATGCAATTATCCACTCAGCCTGTACCCATTAATATTATTTTTCTTCCTAAGCTGGAAGTATTTAAAGCCATTAGAAAATAATCCGAAGAATTCTATTTGCTGAATAAATTTTAATTTGCATGGCACTAGGAATTTTTTATTAATGGGAAATAAATTATTGCAATCTTTGGGAAGGAGACAAGTTAATAGCTTTGTGAAAAGCAATGGAGAGAAAATGATCTTGAAAAGGTCAGGTCTCCTGTCACAGTGTCTTTATGCACAATTAAAACAAGTCAAGAAAGTGGCTATATAATCAGGACCATGAATATGCATTATACCCTAATGAGAGTGTGAAGATGTAGCAGGCTTAGTGCTAAAGTCATGGTGGGGTGGTGACATAAAAATGGTAATTTGTGATGTAGTATTTAACTGTGTTTCTCTTTCTTATGGAAAACTTAACTCTTTGGTAGCTGGTCCATTCTATCTGTGTACATTTAGACTCTACTTTCTATGAAACAACAACAAATTCGAAGGACAATTCTGTCAATTCTGTGAGCGAGCAAGTAATAGCCAGACATCACATACTATTGTGCATGTTAATTGATAGACTGAATTTTTTTTATATTTTGCCATTAACTGGTTTGATCTTTTAGACCCTTGTGTGCATGTCTCTGTGTGTCTAAGCATGTAGGTAAATGCATTTTAATTGAAAAGAAAATATCTCACCAATCCTATCCTGTCACCTTTATTTTGCTATCACCCTTCTTCATTCCAATCCCCTGGGCTAGGATATTGCGTGAATCCCTACCAAATGACAAGGGAAAAAATTGCATCATTGCTTTGATGGGACTTTTAAAATCATGAGCAGTTTTTATCTTGAACACCCTATTACAGGATGCGTTGTTTATAAGAGTGCTCTCTCTGCAGGAAAAGCCTCTCCTCGTGTAGAAATGGTATTAGGAGAAATAACTGGCTGCCTCGAGAAGTTAACTTAAGTTCTTAAGTGGTCAATTACCTCCGGGTAATGGCCGCTTCACTGGGTCATACTGCTGCTGCTCTGTATGCGACTGAGAATTTCTGGCTATTCTACATTTTAATTGAAAAGCAGTATGAACATTCTGATTCAGTGGTCATTTAATAAAAGATAATGATCACAGAACAATGATTCTGATTAGCTAATGGCAATTTAAAGGTTTATAGAACCTTTCACAATTCTGCCTGCTTATTGAGGAATATTAATAGAAGACCTTGAAGTAATAAGATTTCTGTTCTTATCTTGGTAGGAATAAAAACTTTGGAGAAAAGTAGTTCTCCTCATGCATTTTGACGGCATGCCTAACTTATACTATAAACTTAACCTCTGAGTGTCTTGACCATCAGAACCAGCACGAGAGGGACTTTTGTCTCTTTAACTCTGCTGGACATGAACACCAGTCATCCTATTAGCCTGGTTCCATCTTTAAAAAAATTATTTTCCTCTTTCTGCCTGGTCTCTAAGTTTATACTCTCTAGTCATATCACTGTGGGGCCTTACCACTAGACGTGTGAGAGGTAATTGTTGGGGTCCATACTTTTCCGTAAATAGTGTGGAAACCTGCCTTCATGCTATTTATGCTATCTAAATCTTCATGATTTAGAACAAATCAACCATGCTCCCAAATATCTCCCTTGCTGTTCCTTAATTGATAGAGTCCAACAATTAGAAATGTGTTCATTTGGCTGTTAACATGCAAGGTCTTTAAGAATAACAATGTGTGGTATAGAAGGCTATAAAGAATTCAGAAAGCGGGAGCTAAGGGTGTTAAAAGCCACAAGTTTTATCCCTTCATTATTTTCCCAAGGGTCAACCCTGAACATAAACTAAATTATGTAACATCATATACTGCATAGCTTTCTTGATAGAGGTAAAATACTTTCTCCCATTTCACAAATGCTATTCTTGCTTTACATTAATCATTAAGTGCACATTGCTCACTATAGGACTGAGAAGCATGGCAATCAGGAGACTGGAAACAAAAGAAGTCTATCTGTATTGGCACAGGTTTTGAAATTGAAATTGCCCCTAAAAGTACAGTGAAGGGAATATAATATGGAAGGTCTATTAGGATAAACAAAAAAATCACTCAACAACATTCACTAGGCATAGTAAAAAAAAATCTTGAAATATTTGAGCTTTTAAATATAACACAAAAACATTATTAGATGTATTGTGACCGGCCCAAAACAGAAAAAATATTTAGTAATCCAAAGACCACTCACCTTTAAAGCTCTACTTTATAGTACGTGATACTTTAGTGCGTGCCTATCAGCAATTTATGCACAATTCTACCAAGTATTTACCCAAAGGAAATGAAGTCATTTTATCAAAAAGACACCTGCACTAAAATGTTTATCACAGCACAATTCACAATCATAAACATGTGGAATCAGACTTAGACTAAGTGCCCATCAATTCATAAGTGAATTAAGAAAATGTACTATAGGCTCGGCGCCTGTGGCTCAAGCGGCTAAGGTGCCAGCCACATACACCTAAGGTGGCGGGTTCGAATCCCCAGCCCGGACCCGCCAAACAACAATGATGGCTGCAACCAAAAAATGGCCAGGCGTTGTGGCGGGCGCCTGTAGTCCCAGCTACTTGGGAGGCAGAGGCAGGAGACTCGCTTGAGCCCAGGAGTTGGAGGTTGCTGTGAGCGTGATGCCATGGCACTCTACCCAGGGGGACAGCTTGAGACTCCGTCTCAAAAAAAAAAAAAAAAAGAAAATGTACTATAAACACACATACACACTCATGCACACACACACACACCATGGAGTACTACTCAGCTATAAAAAGGAAAGAAATAATCTCTTTTGCAGCAACTTGGATAGAGCCGGAGACCATTATCCCAAGCAAATTATCTCAGGGTTGGAGAAACTAATCTAACTAACTTAGATCTGCCTCATTTCTAAGTCTATACTCTAATAATAGAGTACTGATGCCACAAGTACTCTTTAATAACTGAAAGCTAAACAATGGGCACACATGGGAACAAAGGGAAGTAAAGGTCATTGGGAACCAAGAAACAGGAAAGGTGGGAGGGGTTGGGAGCAAAACTTACCTATCAGGTACCATGAACGCTATTCTGATGATTGGCACATTAGAAGCCCTGACTTAAACATTGTACACTATATTCATGCAACAAAAACACTTGTACCCTCTTAATATTTGAAATTAAAAAGAAACAATTTATATACAATTCTAAAAATCAATTCATTTGAGCCATGCAGAAAGTTTACATATACATATATGGATTTTGAGTCATTTAGCAATGAGTTTAATTACAGTTCTGCTTCTTGATAGCTATATGACTTAAGCAAGTTGATTAAACTCTGAGCTTAAATTATCTTTTCACCAATGAAGAGGTAACAATAGATACTTCACAGAACCGTGGCAACAGCATGTAGACTCCACAGCAGAGTATCTATTCAATAGCTCCAAATCAATAAAAGTTGGCTCTTGTTCTATTTTCTTGGCCCAGAGCAGATGAGAGCGAGGATACCTTGCTCCATTGCCTGTGACATTTTCTTATTGATCAAGCTACCTGCAGTGATCCGACTGAGGGTAGAGTTCAATTCCCCAATTGCATCCCCTCCAAAACTTGGGTTCCCCAGGAAGAGGCAAGAATAGAAATTGACAACTTTCTCCTTTCCTCATTCCAAGAGATGAGGCCAGAAGGCAGCATCCTTGAACCAATAAAGAAACCAGAGGGGGAACAATATAAAAGGAGTTACTGTCCTTCCTCATTCTCCTCCTCCCACTAATCATGTTCCTTCCTTCTCTTTTCCATCTGCACCACTCAAAACTGTGAAGGAGATGGAGAGATATCCAGACTTCAAACACACAAAACTGTGATCCTCGTGGGACATAAAAGTTAATATTGGATCCTCTTCAGCCTTGTCCTGGAAAAAGTATGGAGAACAGAGGGATAAAGGAAAACAAGCAAACCCCCATAGAAAATAAAATTAATATAAAAATGGAGCTGTGAGAACTACAGAATGGTGTCTATATTCACTCGTTAATAACTATAAGATTCTAAGTTTGATAACTTAATTCTAACGGGAGTGAAAATTTTTTTTAAAATGTTACTGCTATCGAGATTAAACAAATTAGCTATAAACGGAAAAGTAAAAAATATATTTTCTAAAATTAAAATAATTCTAAAAATATCCAGTTTAAAAAGGCTGCACATTTTTCAGGAAATAGGTAGAACATGACCTCTTTTATCCATTAAGGAGATAGTTACTGAGGGCCTAAATGGAGAGAAAAGATTTACAGATTTTAAACAAGTATTAACTTCACTAAATGTTACTGAGTAAAGGACAAATTTGTGATGATACTTTGGTACAGATTTTATTATAAAATGCACATGAATCGAGGCTATCTTTTCAAACTATTTTTTCATATCATGTCATATTTTATATTTACAGCAAACTCCTGAAATAGGAATTTCTGAAGTATGCTTCCCACATGAGAGATGAAAAACTCAGGGCACAGAAATGCTATAAAATTGTCTAAACCACACACGCAATTAATCTTAGAGCTAGAACTTGATGAACTGTCTATGATCTTGGACAATGTTAATTGAGCATAAGAATAGCCTTTAAGACCAGAATATATAAAAATCTAATGTTTAAAGAGCAAGTGCCCTGACTGACTTTCCTGCTTTTTAAAAATACTAAATCAAAATAAGATCTAATTTGATGTCTCTGTTCTGTGCTACTCTGATATGCAAGAGCTTTTTCTAGATATTGTTACATAGATAATGCTACAGCTTCTATTTTTCCTTCAAGAAATTTACAATCTAATGAAATTCACTAACCTGTAGGTTTACAAGCATCTTCATGATACTGATAATTTCATAAATTCAGTTTAACCAAAAGTTATGATAAATTAAAATTCTGTAAGTATTGTACTTTTAAAATGTATCATGATGTACATGTTATCAGATTTCAGTATAGTTAAGAATCTTATGATTTTCTAGGGCAATCAATATTCTGATTTGGTCAGGCGCAAGGATCTTAATGTTCAACAAGCCGTCTGTGTGATTCCGATGGCCCACTTTGAGAAGCACTGCCTTTGTCTTCCCTCCTTTTCATGGGCTCACCCTGCCACCACACTGATTCTGATGAAATGTAGGTAGCTGAAGTCTCAGGTGCTAGTTCTGACATTCACGCAAATGCTAAGGATGCACCAACTGCAGTGCATAATGAGGTCACATTAGGGAGGATTGTTATTTAGGATGAGAGGCTGTAATGGGAAGATGAAGACAATGATAGGAAGGAAGTGGGAAAACATTGAACATGGAAGAAGCAAGTTGTAAGGAAATAAAAGAGCAAGGTCTGGCTAGAGTCAGTGGCTACCCCAGTGAGGAGACAGACCAAGTACCTTTCCATGTGAGACCAAGATCACCAGGAGGGAAGTCTGCCCACGCCCTGGGTAATCAGGCCGGTTAACTATGAACCCCTCCCTGCCTTTCTTCCCCAATTTCAGGATAAAAAGAAAATAAATGCATGTCAATGGACAGTGAAATGTTTTCCAGTTGCATTGATTTCAAAGACTGTTCATTGTTGAACTAATACTAACATAATGAAAGGACATCCTTGATTAAAGCTTCAGCACTCAAGTGTACTGGTTTCTTCTGGAACAAATTACGAAGATTGTAAATGACTTAAAAGGGTTGTATAGATGCTAAATCTCATATTCAAATGACATGGAGTTCTTTGTCCCCTCCAGCTTTATAGAAATATAAATAAAAAATGAAAATTTATATATTTAAAGTGTATAACATTTTGATATACCTATATATAGTGAAACAAATACTATTATCAAGATAGCTAACATGTCTATCACTTCACATAGTTACTTTTTATTTTGTGGGGAGAACTTTCACGATCTATTCGCTTAGCACATTTCATGTCTACAATACAGTTTTGTTAACTATAGTCACCACGGTATGCTTTAGACATCTAGATTTTATTTTTCTGTGTAAATGAAACTGTACATTCTTTGAATGTCTTCTAATTTTCTCCAACCCCTAGATCCATGGCAACCACCATTCTAATCTCTACTTCTACGAGTTGACTGTTTTATATTTCACATATAAGTGAGATCATATAGTACCTGTCTTTCTGTGCCCAGCTTACTTCATCCAGCTTATTGTCCTATAGTTTCATCCATATTATCACAAGTAACAGAATTTCCTTCTTTTTAAAGATTGAATAATATTCTATTGTGTGTTTGTGTGTATATGTGATGTGTGCGTGATTGTGTGTCTATTTCTTTATCATGCATCCATTAATGGACATTTAGATTGATTCTAAATCTTGGCTTTTTAATCATGCAATAAGCATAGTAATGGAGCTCTTTTAATTATTTTAATATGTGCAAACAGAAATGTGTATTGTCACAAGTAGTTGATTTGTTTATTTTTGACATTCAGATTCATTTCTTCATTTTTTTCGTTCATTCAATAAATTTGAATAGTATGCTACTATGTGTGAAATACTGTTCAGAGATAAAGGAATTTAAAAATTAAAAGGTGTGACTTCTCCAAAAGGAATTTTTATCTAGAATACATAAAACTGAAGGATTTTTAAAGCAAATACCTAAGTATAATAGAATAATACTTTTGTTAGATACCTAGACAGACAGAAGAGAATCATGTCTTAGTTCGCCTCAAAGTACTCAGGGAAGATAGAATGATGGGGTGAGTAAGACTTAGAGAAGACTTGTCACCTTATGAACCAGGTGGACAAGAGGGAGGAGATGTGCCAGGAAACATAAATAGCATGTGCAGGTCAAGTAAGCCTGAGAGAACGTGCTGTGTTTGGAGACTTGGAAAGAGATGAGCCTGGACAAATCACTGGTGGTCAACACACGGGAGTTCCTGCGTGCTGTGCAAAGAAGTTTAAATTTTTTTTCAACTATGAGACTAGAGAGACATTGAGCAAATTTTAAGCACAGAATGATACTATATTTTGAGTCTAAAGAGATTCTTCTAGTGAGTCCATGAAGAGAAGATGGAATGAGAATGAGCAGCAGACAAAGACAGATAATGGGAGACTTAGCACATCCTTGCAGACTTTTTCATGAGACCACAGAGAACCACTGAAAGGTGGGTGACTGTGCTAAAGAAACTGAAAGGTTTGAAGCAGTAATCAGACCAGATTTGCATTTTAGAAAGATTAGTCTGGCAACAATGAGGATAGGTTGAAACTGTCAAGACTGGAGCAGAAAATTGGTAAAGAGACTTGAAAGAGGATGGTGGGGCCTGAGCTTCTGGGGAGATTAAAAAACATTTTAAACATTGTCATTGATGTATTGGTTTGGATGCTGGCATGATTGAGAGATCCAAGTTTAGGAAGACTCTTATACACACCCCCCCCCATTTTTTTAAAATCTAGAAAAAGTTATCCATAAAACACAGGCTCAGATTTTGAAGGGGAAAGTGTGGGTTTCATTTTGATATGTAGTGCTCAATTCAACTTGGAAAATTAGATTGCCCCTATCAGGCAGAGGAAGATTTGCCTCAAAGCTGATAAGACTTAAGTTTATAGCCCTCATACTCATGCAGGACTCTTCCAAGGCTCTGGAAGCTAACCTTGTAAATTTGTACTCATAGTTTTATTGTTTTATAAAGAGCCTCATGAGTATAAGCTTTAGGTTCCACAAACCTGGATCTGCTGCCCCTAAGAGGCAAATGACTATTTTGAAAACTATGAGGAGACAATACAATCACAGTACAGGGCCAAATGTACAGAGGAAAAAGTAGAGAGAGACTAGTGGAAATGTCCTTGCATTGGTGGTACCTGAAATAAATGGGGTAATACATGCAACTTAACGATTTGTTAATAAGGTATTTGTTTCCACGAACATTTAGATACACAAGGTTTAATGCACACAGTGTTACTTATCATTATTAACTTATTTTCACAAATTCTCTCTAAAATATTATGAAAGTATCATTGAACTGATGGGTGACTGGGCCAAAGAAACGTTAGAGTTTCTTCAAACTTAAAAATTTAATGATTAGCACGCTAACTCATTGGTCCTCCCTATGGCCTAATCGTCCTAAACCACATGAAGTTCCATGTAAACATTAGGCCATCTGTTTTCCTAGTACACTTCACAAAAACCCACTCACTTTTCCCAAGTTTTTCCTGACCACCTTCTACCCTGGAGAACTAGCACTTTTTCCTTCATTCCCCTGTACTTATTACTAACATATTAATTATAACACCTACAGCTTTTAACTTATATGTCCCTCAATTATAAGACCAGGGATTGGCAAACTACAACCCAGGAGCAAAATTCAGTCCCCTACCTTTTTCTGTAAGTAAAGTAAGGGAAGACAGTCACATTGATTCACTTATATATTTTCTATACCTGCTTTTTTGCTGTATAGATAGGGTGACCAGACATCCCACTTTTGAACAATTTGCCCTGAGTCCCACAACGTTTTTAAAAAGTCCCAATTTTTGGAAAGAATGCACCAACAGGCAGCAGAACAAGAAGGGAATATATGGTTTTCGGCTGCTGTGTGGCTATTTCGCCAGAATATGAGTTTTATATTATTTTTGTTAATTTTATAATGTTAAACTGTAATAATAACAAATAATTGCTGAGATGTGATTATCGAGAACTACTTATCAAAGTTTGCATTATTGTCAGGCCCTGCCCTGCCCTGCCCCAGCCCGCACCCCCCCCATGTTGTCCCGCCTTGCCAAAGTTAAAATCTGGTCACCCTATGTATAGATGAAGTTGAATAGTTGCAAAAAAGACCGTATGACTAGAAAATTCTAAAATATTTATCATCTGGTCCTTTATAGCCGTGGTTCTCAACCCCTGGTATTGATCTGTGGCCTGTCAGGAACAGGACCATACAGCAGGAGGTTAGCTGCAGGAAAACAGCAAAGGTGCACCTATCTTCACAGCTGAAGCTTCACCTGTATTGATGGCCCCTCCCCATCACTCACGTCATTGCCTGAGCTCCACCTCCTGTTGGATAAGGGGAGGAGGGCATTAAGTTCTCAGAGCTGTAGGAAGCCTACTGTAAATAGTACATATAAGGAATCTGGATTACATGCTCCTTATGAGACTCTAGATTGTGTGAGGCAGAAATATAATGCACTCAAATCATTATGACACTATTCTCGCTCCTAGTCTGTAGAATAATTGTCTTCCACCAAATGGGTTACTGGTGCCAAAATGGTTGGGGACTGCTGCTTTATAGAAAATGTTTGCTGACTTTTAAAAGGGCTCTGAGGGAGAAATTAACATGATTTATTCTCTTCCTTAGCAAAGTGCCTTAAGTCAAGGATCTCAATACATCTTTGTTGAATAGATGAATGATATACACTATGATTTTCTGCCTTATCATATTGTACAGTTACATATTGCTATACAATTTACTGAAATGTTTTAAAATAATCAGAGATGTTTCCAGAAAGGAAATTCAAATCCACTGAAGTGTTTTTTTTTTTTTTTACAGATTTGGCCAGGGGCCAACCTTGAACCCGCCACCCCCAGTATATGGGGCCTGTGCCCTACTCCTTGACCCACAGGCACTGCCCTGATGTGAGTTTTTAAAGTCAAAATTGAATAACTGATTTAGCCCTGATGGTCTCCTGAAAGCAAGATGAATATAAACAAAATAGAGATGGGTCAGTGTATGTGGGATGGATAGGACATTTTTCATTTTCATTCTCTCTCTTCTCTCACTTTCTTTCTCTCTTCTCTCTTTGCTCAGGCATATATATGCATATATATGTATATGTATATATATATATATATATATACACCACAACTTGATTTCTACCTGTTTATCCTCAAGAGAATAAAACAGGAGAGGGAGGATTTTAAAAGAGGATCATGTGATATCACCGTTAACAAAGACCTTCAAAATTTTTAAATGATAGACTTCTGCAGTAGATTCCATAATCATATTTATGGATTTATTTCTTTAGAAGTGTCATCTAAACTAATAAAACCTTCTATTTAGCAACAATTTTTTCTCTTTGGTGTCCCATCTTCTGGAGGAATGCAGACACATGCGCAGGAGACCTGCCTCAGTATTCATAGCCTGTTTGTCCATTTAGAATACAAACAATACAAGAAATAAAATATAAACATTTGCTTCATGGAACTGCCACCTCAAAGCTCACAATGTCCACAATATCGGCATCATTTGATAACAGTTTTAAATAAAAGAACAGTTTTAGAATTAAACCATGCAAATATCTTTGTACAAAGATTATATTTTGTATATAAATTGTATATTTTGTATATTTTGATTATATTTTGGAAAGAGGGAAAGATAGACAGAAACTATTCCTTTTAAGCTTAAAAATCAAAAAAAAATATGAAAGTCAACTTATAAATAAATGTCCCTGCTCAATCTTTGAATTAATTATCCACCACCTGGATACAGATGTATACCACCTTTCTACCATTTACACATCAAGATAGAGATACAGGCAGATGGCTGCATGGAGTTCCAAACATTTAAAGCTTCAATTTTTAAGGATGAACAGAGGCAAAATTATACTTCAGAATAAAGCTTTCTGACTACCCTTCTCTTCTTTTTTAAATCCCCCTTTATTTGCAAAGTTGACCACAAAATCCTTCTCCTTTAAGACATGTCCCTCTAGCTTTGCTACCTCCTTTATCAAGGAGTTGAGTCCATTTGCCTTCCTCTTCCATCTGGGCTGGGCCTATAACCTCTTTGATAAAAGGAATGTTGTGGAAAGGATGCTGCATAACTTCTGAGCCTCTATCTGAAAAGAACATGTTTGTGCTTTTGGCTGCCTTGGGACCTCAGATCACCACGCTGGGAAGATTCCAAGGACCTGGGGGCACATGGACAGAAACTCCCAGCCATTGTGCCCTTCCAAGCCATGATCCTCCATCTGAAATAGGCAATTACAGTAGAAGAACTAATGAAGCAATGCTAATACAAGCAATGATTTGGTGATGTTTTAGGACACTAAATCTTGGGTTGATTTTTTTATGCTGCAATAGATAACTAAGAAAAGTGTCAAGAATATTACAGAGAATACACAGAAGGAATTAGCAATCGTTTATACAAGGATTAGCTATGCAGCAGTGGTAGAAACACTGGCAGTACTCATTTTTTATTTTCCTAGTCATATTATATTTAAGTGCCAAAATATCATTATTTTATTGGTGACATGTTATATTTTCTATGTATTAAAAAATCCATAACTCAAATCATTTATGCCTTGAGCCTTACCCACAGAATCAACGCTACATTAAAATTCTGATTCTAACAAATTTATCCTCATTTAGAAAGTATTCTGAATATACTCCTTGTGTGTTTAAAGTTTTTTTCAGGTTATCTTCTTATTTTAATTGCCATTTCTTAGATTGATGGGATCTCTTATATTTAAAATTCATTTTTATTTCCCAGAGTGAATTTGAGTGCCGTCAATGCCAAGGTCCTAGATAGAGTGGTTTTAGAATGGCAGTGGGAAAGAATACCAAAATCAGGAGGGAAAGGATGTTTATGGAGTTAGAAGAGGAAAAAAGAAGAAAGAAGGTTTCCTGGGCCCAATCTTCCACCTTTCCTGACCGAATTTCCTTGTAGTCCTTCTGCTTTACTTGCTTTCACCTTCCAGGGCCTGGCTGTGTTTCTGAGGGCCTGGCCCACCCCTCCCCCAGTAGTATTTGTCTTAACTTTAACATGCTTCACCAGCCATCTCCCTGGAGAAGCTTGGTGAGGGACACTCAGGCCTCAGAGACTGGGTTCTGGACAGATCCCCTTCTCAAGCACAACCATGAAATCAAAGTCAAAAATAAAGGAGATTGTATCCGACTTTTTTTCCTGTTTTTTCAGTATTGGATAAGTAAATATGAAAATATGGGCATGTTCTTTTTGCTCCGATATTGAAATCACTATGTGAGAGCCTTTTCACTGCTTCCAAGAACTGAGTTCAGTTTTGATTTCAAGATTGACCCCTTCCATGGTCCTTTCGCTCACCTCTAGTTATAGCCTCTGGTTTGTTTCCTCTCCAGACAGCTACCTACCACTGACCATTACCCACACTAGCCTCTTTGAGGGATCATTGACCTTCATTCAGTCTCACCTGTGTGAAGGGATATTCCCATGATTGCCAGAGAAGGCCCTGGGAGGACACTTTGCAACCTTCTACTTTAAGCCATTTGAGTTTATCCAGTATCCTTGCTTCTGCTTGGTCAAAAGTTCCCATATGTCTTCTGTCTCCCATAGCGCATAAAGCCCCCAAATAATAAGTGTCACTGCTTGGTCACTCGCTATGCACAAGGCTCTGTCATAAGAGCTTTGTAAGTGCTGATTAAATGTTCCCAGTGTCATCATCATCTTGTTGTTAGCCCTTAAATCCTGTCACAATGTGTTTAGCAGCTACTCTTTACGATAGGAAGCAACCTATGCCAACTTTTCTCAGCCTTCCGACTTTACCTAAAATTCCAAATTCTTATTACAAAAGGCTAAGAAATATATTATTTCTCCTACAGCCTTGTAGAAAATCATGATATACATTAGCACAGTACAAATTTTGATAAGCTTATAGTTTTTTTTAACTTAATCATATTTAACACAATATTTCCTAAACTTATTTACTATGGAAACTTTTTTATAGTCAGTGAACAGTGTTGCAGAACCTGTTTTAGAAATGGTAGCATAAATATAAACAATGAAACAGTGGGATTCTGATATCAACTTCCAGTTAGTTCCTCCTCACTAGGAACTTGTAAAAGCCCCTGCATTCAGATGGCAAAAAGGGCAGTTTGTGTGTAGGTTTCATCTGTATTTATTTTTTCATATCTCACACTTTCCTATGATGTTGCTGTTCTGTAATGGAAAGTCACTTTTCCACACAGAGGCCTTTAATCTCAGCCTTCCTGTGTAACTCGCTAAAAGCTTATTTTAAGGGCATCAACAAGAAGCCTCTTAGAGGCTCCCTCTTCTGACTGCCCAGAGGTGGTTGGGCTTTGTTTATTGCATACTTCATTTTTTCTAATTAGAGTGATCTGCTTGTCATCTGCTGTCTGGGTTCTGGGTGATCTGTTTTCCCTTTGTAGTGCGGGGATGGTGGAGTCTTTAAACCTCCTTTTGGCAGGAAGCATAACTTCCAGATCTAAGCCAGGAAATCAATGTCTCCTTAGGTGGAGACGACATGGATACCAAGACACTTGCTTTTGAACACTTGGCTGTAGCAGCTAAGAGATGAGGTAGCTACCCTGAATATTCCTAATGATTTTTATCTCTCTTTGAGGACAGAATATCTGAGAAAACAAGTTATAGGTATGAAGTTCTTCATTGTTTGACTGTAGTTCCTCATAGAGACGGGCCAAACAATATCTAAAGACATTGATGCATGACTGAGACTGCCAGAAAAAAAAAAAAAAAAACAACCCAAAGAACCACTACAATGCACTTGATGGAAATAGTTCCTGGCAGTTTGATGATCTTACTCTGTGATTTTGATGGTGGTTACTTTAATAGCATTTTGATTCACTTAGTACCAGGAAGGGTCCCGCCTATGTTGTTGTAGGTCTGAACTCACAGACATTTCCTAAAGCAATACTAAATTATAAAGGAAAGAATTTTTATCATTCTACACTAATTTATTGGAATGCTCTTCTAAAACAACATTGTCCAAAAGAGCTTTCTACAATAATAGACTTGTTCTATCATCTGCACCGTCCAATTAGTTGGCCAAAAGCCATATATAGCTATTCAGTGTTTGAAATATGACCAGTGTGGTGGAAGAATTGAATTTTAAATTTCCTTTAATTTTAATCTGGTTTAAATTTAAATAGCCAGATGTGACTAGTGGCTTCTAATTTGATCAGTCCAGCTCTATGATGTTTGCAGTACAGTTACCCAGTAGAAGTATCAGATCAAAAGGGTCATTGCTTTTATTTCCCAAAATTAATAAAAGTAAGTGAAAAACATACAAATACCATCTCTACTCTGCAATTCATGTCTCTCTTTATAGTAATGTCCATGTGTGAGTTAGCTTATGTCAGACAACAGCAATTATACCCATCAACCTTCTCTAGCGTATTTAATAGGCGCTGTGTCTGGTAGCAGGTACAGGAGGAGAGAGCAGAGATCAAGATAAAATTCATAGCATGTGGGATAAATTGGTCATGGAATAAGAAATAAACAATTAAGCAAAATAATAATTAATGCAGCAAAGGAGAATTTTAAGTACTCACAAAGCTAAAATGTTTAAATATACTGGAGTTTCTTTTGCTGACCACCAGAAAAAAAACAAACAAACAAACAAAAAAAAAACAATGAAAACATGAAACTAGTAAGGAAATCTAAATCTTGAACTTGTTTAGTGATGATCTCTTGTCTTATTCTTATGCTCTTCCAAATAGAGTTCGACATCCAGATCTTGATTGAATAAATTCTGGGTTCTAGCAGATTCAGCAGTTCAAGCATTCAACAAAAGTAGTGTCTTTTCCCAAAGTCCTAAAACCTGACTTTAGTCTTGGTTGGCTCAGGGTTAGCTTTAGACATTTGTTTTCTTGTAACTTTAGCACCCGGCAAAACAAAATTGAAATGTTAATAAAAAAATATATAGCTGAAGACATCAGACTATTAAAAAGGCCCTGGAGGAGAACTTGACAACTAGTGATAAGTTAAATTTAAAATGACGTAAGTATACACAATTGGCTAAAGTAAGTACAATTTACTTGTCAATATACAGCCCTTAAAAAGATCACAAAATCAAGAGATTATAAACCATTACATGAAGATTGAGTTATAATATTCTTTCCAAATATTTGCCGGGTAAATTGACCTGGATGAAACAAAAAGAAAAAAAACGTACAGATTGAAAAAAAAAAAAAAAAAGACGAGGGACAAGACACAAATATAGGAGGGACTTTATCTAAAAAACGCAATCAGTGTAACCCGGTTTAAGGGAAAAAAAGATGAAGGAAAAGTAAAATGTAATACAGGAGGAATAAAGTAGTTAAAAATATGGATGGACATGAAGTTGTGTGTAATTTAAAATGGTTTTGACATAGCAAATTGCACATGAACCTTATGTCCATCCTGTTAGAGTGAAATAGCCAGACTCCAGCAAGAAATGGAGTCTTTAATGTGATCTATCCATAATCTGACTTTGGTTTTAAATGTAAAGTAGAAATATGACAAAAGCATTGATATTATAATGTTGTCTCATTGCAGATATAGGAATTGATTCTTAAATGATTTGAGAGATGTGTAAGTTAAAAAAAAAAAAGTAGTTGCTAGTTTTATCACCTCAGCTGGTTATTAACTAATCTTTTGTGGAAGTCCAACATTACATGGGTATCAGAAACCTAGTAACTAATTTTTTTCACTTTTATCTGAATGAAATTTGATAACTTTAGAGTTCTTTAATTTGAAACATGTTTGTACTTTAGTCTAAATATATTTGATTTTACTTTATCTTATTAAATTCTCTTAGTGTATTTTTTTTTTTTTGAGACAGAGCCTCAAGCTATCCCCCTGGGTAGAGTGCTATGGCATCACAGCTCACAGCAACCTCCAACTCCTGGGCTCAAGTGAGTCTCCTGCCTCAGCCTCCCAAGTAGCTGGAACCACAGGCGCCCACCACAATGCCTGGCTATTTTTTGGTTGTAGCCATCATTGTTGTTTGGAAGGCCCAGGCTGGATTTGAACCCGCCACCTTAGGTGTATGTGGCTGGTGCCTTAGCCACTTGAGCCACAGGCGCTGAGCCATTGTATTTCTTAATGTGTCTGAGTTAAAATAAAATAATCACAAAATTTCTTCATTAATCTATTTCCTCTTTTTCAAAAATGTCTGAATATACCTTGTTGTCACACTCAGGCTTTGTCTACAAATCCCTCCTTTCCTATCTTTTACTTTCTGATATGAAGACTCGAAATACATTTTTCTTTTTATCATTGAGTTATCCCTGTTCTACATATTAAAAATGATAAGAGAACCTCACATACTAGCTACTCACTCAAGAAATATCTAAGATTTTATTTGATCTGTTTGTCTTCAGTTATTACCTCAGTTTACCCCTGCTCACTTCTGATTGCCAGGATCCCAGGAGAGATTCACATCTCTGAATGAAATTAGATGTGTTGCCCACTCAGTCCTTATCTGATATTAAGATGACATCTTCCTAATTCTCACTTTACAAAAGAAGGAGTTATACCGGTCCAAGTTACAATGGATTGAGTTTGATGTAAAGCCAAAGGTGACCCTGGCATCCAGAGATGAGCTATCTCTGACATTGAAGATACATGACTTTTGAGTGATTTACTCAGCTACAGAGATCACACAGGCACTATAAACTGCAGATGGCTAAAGGCACATATTATTTTGTTGTATATACAGATTACAGTCATTTATAGGGTACTGAAAAATATTATTTTGTTATTTATGCTAAAGAAAATCTGCAAATCTTGCTTATTAGTAACATTTGTGTTACGAATTTCTTTGGTTTTTGTGTCTGCTATTCATAATGTGAAAACCCTAAAACATAAACTATTACATAAGCTTAACTATATAGATAAATTATCATTACTCAACTACTTGAAAATATCTAAAATTGTTGATGGTTTTAATTTAATCTTTTCTTAAAGCAGATTCAAATCTAATTTCTATTTATGCCAATCTTTGGACATTTTTGGTATTATTGCTTGACAAGCACTTCCTTCCTCTTAAATGGATATAAATTGTTAGCCTATTAACGGGATATGACAAAATAAAGAACTTGCATGAGATAAAAATATAAATTTTGTTGAAACAGAAACACAAGAATGCGTTTTTTGAATACTGGCAACTATCACACTCCAACATGCACACCAGAAAGTTATGTTCTTATTCTCTAACTTAAACGCAATTGGCAATTAGAATGTCATTTTAGCTGGGCATACTGGCTTGTGCCTGAAGTCCCCACTATTCGGGAAGATAAGGCAGGAGGATGATTAGAGCCCAGGAGTTTGAGGCGGCAGTAAGCTATGTTCATACCACTGTACTCTAACTCTGACAACAGACTGAGACTCTGTCTCAAAAGAAACAAATGAATAAATACATAAATGTGATTTTAATCATTGACCAGAACTTATATTTCCGTAAATTATTTAAGTCTCAAACACCAGAAGAATATATAACTAAAATGGCATGGATTTTTCACACATTATAATAAGAATTTATTTTATTAAAGTATCAGTAGAAAACAACAAATATGTACTTCATATAAATTTAAATTAAACTTCCAGCAATCCTTTCACTAAAGGAAAAAATGTCCGCAGGATATTTTAAATCACAAAGTGTGTGGGTACACTCATGGGAATTAGCCATCTGGCACATGATATCTTTACAGGTTTAAAAGAAAAATAAATAGGTCCTTCCCAACAAAATGCTTTCTATTAACTATGCAGAACCATCACTAATAGAATACTTACCGTTGAGTTGAAACAGAAGGAAATAAAATCGATGGTACAAGAAGCAAGTCATCCTTAAAAAGTTATTAGAGTCCCAGTGACATTAACATAGGAACACCAAACAACATTTTGCCTGACCAAAGACTCAACAAGAAAGAAGACAGGTATATACCAAAAAGAGATTTCACTTACAGGCACCGGCAGAAGTTTACATTCCAGATCCACCTGTCTATCTCATATTCCTATGGCAGAATTCTACAGATTAACAACTGCTCCTTCCATTTTCCCCAACACAGCAACCCAACTCTTTCTTTCCTCAAATAAATGGAAAAAAATAATTAGATATTTGAGGCAAAAAATGCTGGCAAATGTGAAATGTTTTACCCTAATATTCCCACATTATGACACAGTGTGCTGTAACTTCAAATTTAAATCATATAATTATATATACACTGTTAACTAAGATAACAAAAACCAAACCTTTGTCTTCATACAAAACCAAATCTTATCACTCTATATAAGGGGATTACAGTAGTCTAGGGGGATGTCTTCATCTGTCACAGGAGCATTCCTTGAGGACTTCTTGTGTATCAAAATTTCTATATAAGGCTTAAGGAGAATGAGAAAGAAGTAAAGGACCCTGCTCAGGAACTTAGGGGGTAATTAGAACAAAAAGCTACACATACATGAGTCAATTTATAAATAACTCTAGGGCTACATGTACAATTAATAGATTATATATTGGGGAAAAAATAAAAATCACTGTAAGTTAAACTTCATCAGGAAATGTTTCTTATACCTGATAAAAATTCAAATAGACTTTGAAGGAGAATTAAAGAGGAAGCATTGTAAGAGAAAGGATAGGGCCAACAGGAGAGAAAGTGACTTTCCTTGTTAGAACAGAAAGTCATAGGAGGAAGCAACGACAGGTGACTTGTGAAGGAGACGTTAGGGCTACTGGAGAGTCTTGGACATCACAGTATTGAACTTGAAGCAGGAGAAAGACACTGAAGTTTATGAGCTAAGCAGCACTGTGAAGAAAAAGCTCCTGGCAGCACTATACATGCTGAAATCCCAAAGAAAGAGACTAAGTAAAGGCAGCATGAGGACAAGGTGATTTGGGGGTGAGAAAGCATTGAGTTGCTGTTTTGGTGATAAAGTATGTGGTCCCCCAGATTCAAATGCAATTGGGCTGCTTATCAGCACAGATGCAGTCCAGGTTCACTCAGTGGAGCATCATTTTCCAAAGCTAGATCTGTGGGTGGAAGGAGAAGTTGTTAATCTATGGAATGCTATTATAGGCACACAGACAGACAGATGGGTCTGGAATGTAAACTTCTGGAGGTGCCTTCTATGTGTGGGCAATATCCCACGGTTCCCATACACTCATAGACCAAGCCACCCAGTGAATTGCATACCGAGTGAGCTGAGGATAAAACAGGGAGCTTATAAGAGGGGTAAATAGGCAGGCCCCTCCAGTATCCTCACAACGCTTGTGTAGCAGTTTATGAGAAGTCTCCTTTTTACCCTGCTTGGTTATATGTAAATAAACCCCGTTTCCTGATTAAATCCCAAGCCCCCAAATTCATGTGGGTTCATATTCTGTCCTAGTCACATCACTCTCACTTCTCCTCCTGCACCCGTGCTTCTCCCTCACACTTTCTCCACCGTGATGATTCTCCCCGACTTTGTTTTGAGTTTTTATGTTGGTTCGACTGTGTGACTGGCTCCCTGGATTAATGCTAAATTTGGTCTTACCATCAGACTCTTGCCTCAAAGTCCTTTCTCAGCTGGAATCCCACCTCAAGTCCTAAGCGCCACGCACCCCTGAAACTCAGGTCCTTCTCTCTTCTGTGCCCAATTATATCTTCTATCCATTGGACATTACACAAATAATTAAAATCACAAGATTATAGCAAAATGGGAATTTGGACAGTCTGTTCTACTGAATCTGCTTTTCAAAACCTAAATATTTTATTAATAATTCTAGCTTTCTATATCTTCAAACTAGAGAAGTCTTATACTGCTTGCAGAGCCAACTGTATTAAACCCTTGGGCAAAGCCTTGGGCTTTTGGAATTCAGAATAGTAGACACTAATGACAAGTCCTTTGCAAGCTGAAACCTGCAAATTTGGTAAACACGCACAGGAGATTGAGAAGATCTCCACCTCCACCCACTTGACTTCATGTGGATCACTGTTCAAATTTCTAAGGTAAGATTCATTAGCAAGATTTATCCCCCTGGTGCTTCATGCTTTTCCTTGGAGGATTTTGCCAAACACTCATAAGGTCAAGTACTTTTTATAAGGCCAGTCACATTTTAGATACTGAAATCTGTCAAGCCTTAACCCCAGGTGGTACGACTGTAAGCACCTCACAAATTTTTACCACTTTTGTTGGTATGAGTGGGCTTTTTTCAATTACTGTTAGCTTGTTCTTTCTCCCTCCCACTCACGTTTCAATGCCATCATTTTAACTATTGTTTAAAGGCACAATACCAAAACCTCTGAAAGCGGAGTTGGGAACACTGGGCCACTTAGAAGACAGAGCAGGCCAGCAGTAGCCCCTTTCCACATGAAAATTTCAGGAACAGAGACAGAATTCTACCAGGTGTTAGCTTTATCAGAATAGCTATAAAAGGCAGGTGTCTGAATACCACAATTAAGGCAGGAATTTTGAAGGCTTAAGAACCTACCCTCATGTATTAATTAATTTATTCAACCACTTCCTTATCAGCCTGGATTTTCCTATTCTATTCCATCAGAGAAGTTATCAGGATAAATAAGATTTTATGCTTTCTAGATAGATCTCTCCCTCGTTTAAAGAGAGGTATGTTGTTGTCATGCATACAACTTTCCTCTTGAATTAAATGTTTTCCATCATCTTTTACTCATCTTCAGGTCTTCACAGATTCTGCCCTAAAGCTTGACCTAAACTCCAGTACCTTGGTCGACAGTGGGCACCCATAATATGTTCATCAGATGAGTGGAAATGCAAAGGACTGACACTCATACTATCTGCCAGTCACTCTAAGTAAAAAGAAAGACATGGTCCTGACCACATTTTACAGTTTGGAGAAATTATAGCCAAATAAACAGGTAGTTATTTGTCTGTATCTCCCTATAAGAAGAGAAAAGTACACTAAACCCAAACTTGAGGTCAGGAAACCCTAAGTGTTGACATAATAAGATAAGCCAGATGAAAAAAAGAACCTTGCAGTTAAGGCTGAATTGCAAAGGCCCGGAAAGAGAGAACAAGATATTGCTCAGGCATGGGGAGCAAGAGAACCTTCGAGAGAAGAGAGTGAAGACAGAGAAGTGAACTAATGAATGAATGGTGAAGCCTGTCCAGGGCAATCCTTCACTTAAGACTTTGCAAAACCATTTTCTCTGCCCTGGACCTCACTGAAGGCTCCCCCCCAATGCCTTGAAATTTCTTCTTTCTCTTATTGGAGTTCTTCTTTACATTATGTTTTATTCTCACGTAGATTTGTTTCACTTTCGCAAATAGAATAGAAACTTCTTGAAAACAGTTATTATATCTTAGTAACTGATTAACAGAAAAGATAAATAGCATCTTCCTTTGATCTATCTAGATTTCCTACCATCCTAAGGGCTATGTGAATCTAAACACCATGGAAATGCACAATTCCTAATAGCCTGGAGTGAAAAGCAGCTTTTACTTTATGTCTGAGAGGTGCCAAGCCCTGTGCTAAATGTACTCAATGCAAACTAAGTGGGACAAGATCCACGCAGTGGCCACACGTATACAGACAAATGACACTAGAGCATGATAGGTACTCAAATAGGTGTGGGAATCCAGCCCTCAATAGCCCAGAAAACAAGAGAAACCCAGGAAGGGAGCCCAGAGGACAGACATGAAAGGCTTCATGACAGTTCAGCTGATTCTTTAGAAAGAATACAGATTTTGCTAGTGAAGGCTCAAGGGCTGTGTGGAGCTGGAGAGAGAGAGGAGCTCATTCCAGGTAATATGAAAAGTGAGTGTAAGGGTCTTGGGGGTTATGAACTGTGCAAGGAGGCAGGAGCATGTTGGGAGGAGCTATTGAGAATGGGCCTGGCAGGCTTGCTGAGGCTTTTGGTGAAGGCCCTAATGTCCATTAGATTGATTTTCTTGCAGCAAAGGTGTTCATGTTGAACTTGAAGAAGGTAAGTGGCAATCATAATAGTGTCTTAGAAACATTTGTGTAAGAAACAGACCACTGTATGGAGCTATTTTAATAATGGAAGCAAAGGATGAAATGTTTATACTAGGAATCCAGAAAGTTTTTGTAAAATGCCAGATAGTAAATATTTTAGGCTCAGTGTCTTGTCTCGACTATTCAACTTCCTGCCATTTAAGCTAGAAAGCAGCTATAGAAGATATGGAAACAAGTGGATGTGACTGCGCTCTAATAAAGCTTTATTCACAAAAAGGGCATTGAGCTGGAGTTAGCCAGGTTATGGTTTATTAACCTTTGATCTAGACTAAAGTGATAGCTGAAAGATGGAGAAGAGAGGGTAGTTGTGAGATTCATTGCTCAGGTGCAATCCACCTGGTTAGTAAGGATGAGAGACAAAAGTCTAGTGTGAATATGGTAAACTACAAACATGCTATGTTTGGAATACTAGGGAATGGTGATGTGAGTCATGCATTGAGTAAAACAGGAGCTCAAGTACTTTTTAGGGAAAAGGTAATTATTTTACCCAAGATAAACTCAAGTTGACTTTGAAGAGTCGTGGCAACAGACATCTGGTAGAAAGTTTCCTCTCGTGTTTCTAGATTGGACAGCCACAGATGAGAGAGGAATTGCTACCAAGTCAATTTGCACTTTTTAAAATTTATTGATTTTACTCACAGGTGTACTAGTTTTGCTTTGTTTATCAGCACTCAGGTAATAAGAGTTTATTCAAAGAATCTCAGGGGAATGAGAGAGGCAAGAATTCAACCTCAGGAAGCTGTTTCCCTCACAACAAGGCTAGACCACCATCCAAAACATCTTATAGCCCTTGTTATTTTCCTTTGTAGCCCATCCTACATCTGTTAGCTAATAATGCATCGTATTAAAGCTTGCTAACCTGCAAGCTGTATCTGCTTTGCTTTTTGTTACTCCTCCAGCTCCTACTAAAGTGCTTGGGAATCACTGAAGGAATGACCAGAATGCTTAAGATCTCAGGACAGCTGCATAGACAGACCTTGAAAAGTAAGAGGCGCCAGGCACCAGCAGGTTCTACACAAACCCAGACACATGTGGGGAACTGGATGGGATACCTAGAATCTACCAAACTAGCAACTTATTTTATCATCCCATCAGCAGCTGGCATCTAACAATCTCAAGTGTCTGCTGTTAATTTAGCTCAGCTTTTCCTCGGCCTCGCCTTCTCCATGTAACTTAGGCTTCCACTATTACCATCTCGTATTCTCTCTGAATTTCTTGCATTCAAATTCTCTACTGCTCTTCCTCAGTAAAACCTTTATGCCCTATTCCTTTATAAACCATGTGTCATTGAATGTTTGGGGGTCAGGTTCCCTGCCCTAGCCAACCTACATGTACTCAGGATGGTGGGCATCACCTGGTATAAAAGATGACAGTTCGTACATAAGGAATTGCTAGCATAGATTCCCTAGGAGTAGATGGGGTGCTTTTCCTCAAAAGAAGACCCTGGGCACAGCAGACACCTAAAGACTCCTCCCCAGGAAAGCAAGCATCTCTAGGATATCTTGGCCAGAGCATCATGCTGAGAAACAATGCAAATAAACAGAAATTTCATGTAAAAATGTTTTCACCTCAATCATCTAGAGAGTGGTGGCAAGTACATATTTTGACATTCAGTACCCAGGAAGTTGCCTTGGTTTTCAATTTCACTTTTAAGAACCATTTTTTCCCCGTAAGGTGTTTTTCAATTATCTCTTCTCACATTTGTTTTTTTGTTTGTTTGGCAGCAGGCTAATGATATCAAGTACAATCAGCCACTTCACTTTATCCTTGAGGACACTGAAGAATAGAGAAATTTTATATCCTGCTTACACAAGTAAAAAGATATAATCAAATAATGAAGAACTTGGATTACTGAGACCATAACAGTATAGCCCTGATACTGCTCAGCCAAATATAAAACCTTTCCTTGAGCACAGAAAAACAATAAATGAAATTGCTCGTGCCCTGTGATTCGAACAGGAATTCACGTTAAAGAAAATCATCTTATGCAAAGAATGATCCATCTCCAAATAATGGCCTGATTACAGTGCCCTGGATTCTGAATAATAGTCACAGTCATCAGGATCCATTCCAGAAGCTGATATCCACTTTAATCAGAGATGTGAACCTAGATATGGCAGTTTTCTGTCTCTTTATCCTTTTGAGCAATTAAGATAATCTGGATGTGGGGGCTGACAGGGATGAATCCGCCTGAGTCCCTCAAGTGATTGAGTTCATCAAGTAAATGTACAGAAAAAGCTAAGCCAAAGGCTTTAGAGAAATCTCCTGTAGCTCCACCAGGGCCAAGAACTTTCTCTAGGGGAAGATTTTTAATTACTTCATCTATTTCTGAAAGTAAAGGTGAATCAAGTAATTCCCCAGTCTTCTGCAAATCACCTAGACAACTCAGAAAGAATGAGAATTGACTGTTCATGATATTGGGTTCTAATTTTTATATCACTCCTCGTCCTATTTCTGAATAACTTGCTAAGGAGCCCTGGGCCTGTATTTGTTTTCTTCTCCTCTGGGCATCTAACTCCCATTATAGTTATGAGTTTATTGTCAGAGCTCAGCAGCCAGCATAGTAATCACTGGCTCTCATCCTCTCATTGCTGAGTGATGGATATCTCCATTTTATGGGTTATGAGTGAGCTCAAAGCCACTTGAGGTGTAGAAAAATTGGCTTATGACTTTTGGCAGAGGTAATCCTCCAAGTCTGGAGTGTCCCTTTCTTTCGTAGACAGGTTTTCTCAGTCAACCTATTCCACCTACATTTTTACCCAACAAGAGAAGCAGACTCACAAAAATGAAACAGGAGATCAGACAACAATGTTTAGAAATACTTCTCTATTGGAGGGCAATAGATGAGTATGAGTTAATTCAATAAATGAAACATAGATTATTAAATTCTGTAGGAATAGAAACTTTTTAAACTTGGCTAATTTGGGTCATCTGATATATTTTATCATAATTTTGGAAACTAGATTAGGTAATCTAGTTCACCAAATCTACTTCTCCTTCATCTGAAGACCCTGAAACCCTCACATCAGAAACACTTTATTTTGCCAAGAAGAAATTCATTTATGATAAGTTAGGATGAGTTTCTCAGGTAATTGTTTTAAATAAAATGACTTTGGAGAACTCATTTCAAAAAATCTTTAACAAAAGATATTAACAAAATATCATAACTAGATTACACCCATATGTAAGACTATGTAACCTCAAAACACACTGAGATGTATTTTTTAAGATTTCCCCCCTGAATAAACTAGTAGTAAAATCTGTGGTTCCCCCTAATTTAATAACCTATTTTCTAAAATATAAAACAGCATTCAAGTATTTCATAGCACTTCAATAGTTTTATTTATTGTCAAGCTTTGTTATTCATGTTTTTTTAAACTTCATCTTGATTTCTTATAATTAATTAGACTTTTAAGGTTAAAATTCTCCCTACTCTTTGACTATTTTTATGATCATTATTAACAAAATTAATTGAACAGAATTCTATTTCTTAAATAAAGTTTAATGAGCCTCTTTAGATACTTGGCATTGGGCCTCCAAAATTTGTTCTGTATTTTCCAAGTTGTTTAGACAGCAACTTGATCAATATGGTAATTTTCTGGAAACTCTCTTCTTATTATAGTTGATTATTTTTAATTAACTCAAATTTAGTTGCTAATCTGTTATAATCCTTAGTGATGCCTGGCACACCCATGTCTTTTCCTAGTAAGCAGCATTGATAGTAGAATTTCTGGGCTCTGAGCTTCTCTTTAGACCTAGGAAAGCACTAATTATTTGTCCCCTCATTCTGGAAGGGAGGATTGAAAGCCCTGTAGTGCATGCCTTCATAAACTTGGAAGTTTGCCCTCCAGCAAAGGCCTTGAAAATGAAGAGGTTGTAAAGTATCTTTCTGACAATGCCAATTTGTAGCTCTGATTACCAAGGATTCTGGATTTTTCCAGATACCTCTTATTTCAAATACTCCATTCTATTGTTCCGTCATATGCCTTTAATTTTGGTTCAGACAATATGACCGTGACTATCCAATTTATCTTCAGAACACATCCCTAAAGCATGATTCCCCTGCAACCTCTCCCTCCCACGCCTCCTGTAAGACACAAGCATGTGACACCTGGTAATTTGTACAAAAGCCACTAAACTTAAGGAAAAAGGAAACTCCCAAAGTGCACTAAGTACAGTGGCCCTTGCCCATCACAGAACTGCCTTGGAACTAGCCAGTCTCGGTGCTGCATAAAAATAACAACATACATACATGGAGCACTCATAAAACACTATCCCCTTTTCTGAGCCTCACATCTCTTTGAAACAGACATTACCACCCCCATTTACAAAAGAGTATATAATTAGCTGTAAGCAATTATGTCAGGGGACCAATGCTAACTGCTTTTGCACCACCCCATGTTTTTTTCTGGATTATACCTTTTTGGGCAATGGTTAGTTACACCCCTCCTCTCATGGAGCATGAGAATTGCCTTAATAGGGGCCCAGAGCCTGCCTAGCACTTCATTCACAAAAACAGTTCAAATACACATTTGATCTTGTTTTGAATTTCCTGGGAGCTAAGTGTTTTGCACTGTTTTTCACATGGAAAAGCTCCTTAGAATTTCTCCTTAGACACTGTTCCCTTACCCCAGAGCTTCAAACTCGAAGCCCCTGCTAACATCTTCTTTCCCTCCCCCACCTGCTCCTCCCACCACAAACTCCCCCTGTTGTCTTTCCATTGTCTTTCTCCCTCCCTTTCTTTCCCTCCCTATTGCTGAAGGTTTTTCCACCCCAGAACCAGCCAGTGGACCCCTGCAGGATACCTGGGGCAGCTGCTCCCCCCTCTGCCCTCTCCTCACACTCCCTCTTACAGAAGGAAGGCCCTGGGGACCTCGGGGAAGTGTTGCTCTTTTCTCACCCTTACAGAATTTCTCTAGACAGTCTGTTAGGAATCCCACCCCAATAGCAGAAATTTGGAGGAGGAAAAAGAGAGAGGAGATTTAACATTTGAGGAGTATTTTACACCGTGCCCTGGGGGACAGTGTGGTCACATAAGAGCACTATAAGATTTAAATTAATGTTGATCCAATTTAGCCACCTACCAGTTATGTGACCTGAGGCATGTTGTTTGTTTTCTCTTCTGTCTGTCTCAGGACACATAGACCCTTTGCAGGAATTAAAGGAGATGCTGTGTGTTATGTGTCTCATATGTATGTACTCAGTAAAGTGTATTTTTGTGAGGTCATGAAGAAAATTTTGCAGAAGAGGAAACTATGGCGGCACCTGTGGCTGAAAGGAGTAGGGCACTGGCCCCATATGCCGGAGGTGGCGGGTTCAAACCCAGCCCCAGCCAAAAAACAAAAAAGAAGAGGAAACTGAGTTATTCAGAGATTAAATACTTTACCTACGGTACAAAGCTAGCAAATAACAGGGGCCAACAAGATAACTTAGTCCATTACAAGGGACCAGGAAAAAAATGTGTCCACATTAAGTTCACTTGGTTCAGTGCATGTTCCAAAGTGAAATTCTGAAAGGGAGATTTAATTCTGGCCAAAGGTCTACCCTTCTGCAACCTCGCTGAGATGTTTTAATTTGGGTTTAGATTAGTGAATGGTTCACCAGTTTTATTAGTTCTCAGTCTTACTTCTGTTCTCCCTTCTGCCATATGACAATGAAACACACACCCTCACATTCAAGAGAACAACTAAATTAAGGATTATTTTCTTGTCACAGTTGGACAACTTTAAAAATAATTAAAACAAGCTTTCACTTCAACTAAAAAGAAATCAGTCCTTTCATCTGAAGTGATGGGGACAAGCAGGGCTCCTAGAGTATCCTTCATACCTAAAACAAGGTCAAAATATAAAGTATTCTTCTATGACTTAACTGCCTTCAAATATATTTATTGGTGCTTTGTGTCTTGTGTCTCATTCTCTATTTAGCCTCATACATCTCAAGCCTCAAAATGCATTGCATGTTCTTATCAGAATCCAACCAGCAATTATTTCATGCAGATTATTCCTTGCAACACTCATTGACATTTACAGTCTGTGTAACCACAAAGCAAGACAATTTTGACCAAGACACAGATTTTTCAGAAGCAACTTCAAATTCATTGGCCTCTTCTATTGAATGTGTTCCCACCAACACGCCAAGATTTTGATCAACAAAATGGAATTGGCGTTATGCAAACTTCAAAGTAGGTAGCGTTTGGCTTCAATGTTGTCAACTCTCTCCCTCTGACAGAATCACACTAGTTGCAAGTTTTATTATTTTCATATTTGATTGTAAATCTCTCCTTAACCTTTGAATTCAATGTGCAATAGCACATTTAGAGTTTATCATTGTTCGGAAACATTCATCATGAGATCATACTCCATTCTGAGCCATTGGACGTTTAAAAGAGGATGAAAAAGGGCTGACAAGTGGCTCATGCCTGTGATCCTAGCTCTCTGGGAGGCCGAGAGGGGTGGATTGCTTGAGCTCAGGAGTTCAACACCAGCCTGAGCAAGAGTGAGATCCCTTCTTCACTAAAAATAAAAAAAAACTAGCTGGGCATGGTGGTGCACATCCGTAGTCCTAGCTATTTGGGAGGCTGAGGCAAGAAGATTGCTCAAGCCCAAGAATTTGAGTTTGCTGTGAGCTATGATACCATGGAACTCTACCTACGGTAACAGAGTGAGACTTTCTCAAAAAAAAAAAAAAAAAAAACACAAGACAAAGGATACTAAAAAGGTCTATGTTAACACAAATAATAGCCAGGACTAAAAGAGACTAAGTATTTTGAAAACATTAAGGTTTAAAATGATTTTTACATAGATTGTATTTTCCCTGGATATTCATATGTAGATAGTGTTATTATTATTCCTTTTTCCTCTTTTTTCAAAACAAGGATATTGAGGTCCCAGAGATGAAACGAGTTGTTCATGTAGTCAAATAGCTCAAACACAGGCCTTCTCACCTCAAAAACCATACTTTTCTCCCTGTCTCCTGCCCAGCCTGCCCTCTCATAAAATGAATGCCATTCCAGGCCCCAATGGGTGAGGCACAGAGAAGCTTGAGAACTAGATAATTAACAAATTGATTCAAATGTAGTGGGAAATTGTGTAATTATCACCCATGGTGTATCCATCCAAGAGTAACTTCATTACACTCAAATTTGAATGTAACTGCCTCCTTGCCTTTTCTTCACTGTGACAATGGGGCCCATTCCCTGTCAATGGGGAGCAAATCTTGCTCTGTAAGTCTGTACCTTTCTCTTACTCTGTAAACCTATCTTTCTTTTTGTCAGTAAACTCTGCTTCATGCCCTACTTTGGGGTATCTGGCCATTTTTCTACCAACAATACTTCAAGATCTGACAACCCAGGCAGCTGCCTGAAACCCAGCATTTTAGATTTCCAAGAAGCAGCTAATACTCCTCAAAGTTGTATATAAAATCCCAAAACTGCTTTCCACAGGGCCTGCAGTTACCAGGGCAGAGCCCGGCTTAATGTTCAAGTTATTAACAGTTAATAAACCTTCCTTTTCCTGCAAAAAAAAAATTATCTGAAAGTAACAAGACTTGAGACCCATAGGATTCTACCAGAGGGATGTAAAAGGTAAAAGATAACGTGTATGCTGAAATTTCTCCAGGGAGAAATTGTTGGCTGACCAGGTTCTAGGTCTATTTGGAAGAAATAAAAAAGGGACATATTAAAGTAAAATCTACTCTCTGATAGATTTATTTGGCAGGTACCCTGCATCCTTCTACCCAAAGACCTTCACAGTGAACACAGTGATAGTATGTCCTTCCAGTAGGTTTTTGGTCTTACAATGCTATCACATTATGCATATTGCTTTATATTCAATTTTTGCCACATAGTATTAAGTATCTTTTCACTTACAGAAGTTTGTGTTAAATTGGTTGAATATATAGCCTAATTTTTCATAACTTCCTCTATTCATGCTCTTCAGTTACAGCCTCACACACTGACCCTGAGCTTGGCCATGGGACTTGCACAGGCCAGTGGCACTTGTAGCAAAATTGAAACCAACAGAGGGATGCCTGGGAGAAGCACATTTCCCTTTCCACTCTCTTGCACGCCTAACACATCCGTGAGAATGTGGCCAGGCTAGCCTGCTGGGGATGATAGGTACGTGACCCAGACACCGTTTCATCTCAGCTGATAGCTAACAGCCATCTTATGCAAGAATGAGCCCATGGATTGGGAAACTGTGACCTTCCTGGTCCTTATTTATGTACAACGTTTTGACTGAATCCAAATTTTACATAACAGATCCGTTTATTAAAAGGAGAACAGCAGAGAATGAGAAAGATTTTCTTGTTTCTATTGGTGCTCGCGAAATAATGATACTGTAATGAGAAGGCCTCAGATTCCCCATTCCTCAGCCAGTCCCAAGTTAACAGAATTTCCCAGAAGACTCAGCTACAGACTCTGAGAGACTGTTGTTGTGTCAAGCAAGTAGGTTTTGGAGTTGCTTACTATGAAGCAAAAGTTCACTGACACAGTATCCTGTAATAGACACACACACACTCTTACATGCACGTATTTGCCAAATTTAGTCTTGACCCCCTATTATTCTGTACATATCAAGCACAGTAATAGTCATAAGATAAAAATCAAATCATATTATTTACCTGCTTAAAACACATGAATGGCTTCCTCATTGATTGGAAATAAAATCCCCCAATTCAGCAGAACCCCTGACACCAGTCCCACCTCAGTTTCTGGCTCCTTCTCTCGTGTCATACAGTCTCCGTCAGGCCAGCCTTTTGTAAACAGCCCCTTCCTCCACTTCAGAGCTTGGGCAGAGGCTGTGCACCTGGAACGCCCCCACATGCGACTGAGAACCCTACAGCCTGATTCAACACATCATCTACTCAAAAGAACCTGAATACAACTGCCTAGAGGCCTCCAAACCTCCAGTTATTCTCCTCCTCAGACACTTTATTATTTTTCTCTTTGCATTTGTCCCAGTAATAATCACTGTCTCTAATTGACTGCTTACTTGTTTCTTATCTATAGAAGCAATGACATCAAGGGCTACATTGGTTCTGTTCATCATGATAACCTCAATACCTATCTCAATATGTTTAAACCTGTGGGCTCAAAAAATTTGAGTATAATGTATGAAAATTTATTCAAATTAATTTATCAAGTAATCAAATCAATTCCCTATTTAGAACATCTAGTTTTTAATAAGTATATTTGCTACATATACTAAATATTTATCAAAGGATTTTAAAAATTTATAAGAAAAAAGATGAAATCCAAAAGAAAATCAGAGAAGAACATGAATAGGTAATATCACTTATAAAATAAAAAACACAGGTCAGGCCTGATGGTTCATGCCTACAATCCCAACACTTTGTGGGGCTGAGGTAGGAAGATCCCCTGAGGCCAAGAGTTCAAATCTAGAGACTAAGCAATAGAGCAAGGCTCCATTTCTGCCCCAAATAGAAAAATCAGCTGGATGTGGTGGTTCAAACCTCTAGTCCAAGCCTCTCAGGAAGCTGAATTATAAGGCTTAGTTAAGGCCCAGAATTTGTGGTTACAATGAGCTATGATCTCCCCACTGTATTCCAGCCTGAGTGACAGAGTAAAACTCTGCCTCTACAAGAATAAAATAAGATAAAATAGATTAGAAATTTTAAAAAAGAAATGTATACAACTGAACACATGTAAATCAGTGTGCTACCTCATTAGAAATGCAAATTAAAACATTTCATAAAGCATTATATACCTTTGATAATACTTTGAAAAAAATAAAAACCAGTGTTACAGCAATTCAAGACACTCACATGTAAGCTTTCTGGAGGCTTTATGGACACGAATATCAAATGTATTAAAATTATGCAATCTTTTTATCTTGCAATTCCACTAAGGAAATAGTACCGGCAGGTTACCACCATTGTAAACACTTATCCCCTTGCCTATGGAGTGACACGCGAAAGTCTACCCTGCCCTGCACTGGTGATACACTGGCCAACAGATGATAACACATGAAGGACAGGGTGGCAGACCTTCTATCTGTATATTTCTTTATTTATTAGGAGTCTTTTGTTGTTGTTGTTCCCCAGGGCACTGCTAAGCCTCCTATTTATACTTTGTAGAGAAAAAAAAGAGTTCCATTGCCCTATTAATGATTACCCATTTCTCATAGTCTCCTAAAAAAACAAGTCACTGGAATCATATTGGAAATTGGCATTTAAAAGTGGTATAATGAAGTCATACTTGGTGACAGACATCTGCAGTTTCACCTACTGAGAAGGCTAAAGCAGGAGGATCACTTGAAGCCAAAAGTTTGAAGCAGTGATAAACTGTGACTGCATCTGTGAATAGCCACAAAACTCCAGCTTGGGCAATATAGCAAGACCCTGCCCTAAAGAGAAAAATAATAATATTATACATGAAATTGCTTTGAACATTCCCCCTGGTAGTTTTCCCAAAGTTTGTGTGGTTAATCCTCACTCTGGGCTCTTAATGTCTCCTTTCAAGGACTCCTTTTATTCAGATATTGTTATACCCTGAGATTTTGTTCTTGACCTTTGTTTGTTTTAGTATTATAAATAATTCCAAAGCTGATTTTATCTATTGTGATATCTCCAAATATCACTTACTACTGATGGCTCCCAGTTTTTGTCACTGTGTGTCTTTGTTCTGATTCTCTTCTTTCTTCCAGGCATACATATGGTCAGATGGTGCTTCCTGACTCCTTTTGAGTTGCACCTGGCTTGTGACTGGCTTTGACCAGTAGAACTTTAGCCAGAAGAGACATATTTGACTTCCAGGCAGAAGTCTCCAAAAGGCAGTATCAATTTTACATGGTTATCTCCCTCTCTCCCTTTGCCTATGGAGGAACCTCAGGTAACCACGAGCTATGATCACCCCGCTGGAACCCTCCATAGGCAAAGGCTCCTTCATTTGATGTCTGAGAATGTGCAGGAATTGTAACATGAACAGGATATAAAACTGTGTTTTCAAGACACTAAGAAGTTAGGCATGTTTGTTACCAAGCTAGACTGTTGGGCTCACACTGCCTCACGTCTAATTTTGTTTGACCCCCAAATCTCATCATCCTCTAGTGTTCTTCACATTTGTTAATGACATTGCTATTCAAATAGTTGTCCTAGGGTCCATATTAGTTTTTCTTTATCATACCCACATCTAACCAATTATAGAATCTATTCATTCTAGCTCCTAAATACCATCCTATAACCTCCACATTCAGTTTTAACTGATGCTGCCATAGTTATTACAAACCCACCCAAGTTAGCTTCCAGATTTTTAGTTTGCCCCCCTTCCAGTCAGTCCTTTAAACGAATGCCACAATTAAGCTTCCTAAAACATAAAGCTCATCATCTCATTTCCCTATCAAATGAGTCAAAGTTTTTTTTTTTTTTTACTCCAGATTAAGTCCAAAGATGTACAAAACTCTTTAAGCTACTATCTCTGGCTGCCTTTCAAGCCTTATTTCTCTCTTACACACAAACTCTAGGCTCTAACAGTACTGCACTCCTTAGATGAATACCCTTTACTATCTCCTAGTTTAATGTTCTTTTCCTTATTTTTCTCTCTATCTGCAATTATCTCCCCACCCCTGCTACCAGTTATACTCCTTACCCACTTGCCAGCTTGGAATCAGTCTTTAACACCAGACTCAACTACCACCTCCTCCTATGAAACCTCTTTGGGCTGCAGCTCTCTGCCCTGTACAAGTTAGACAACTCTTTTAGCCTATTCCCGAATAGTTCCTCAACATGTATTTTTATGTGCTTCTATGATATTAATGAAAAAAAAAAAACTAGGAAGGAGAGTTTGCCTGCTAACAAACACATCTTGAATATATTACAATTATTCACTTATGTATCTGTCTATTCAACTAGACTATAAGCCCGCTCATCAGGGGCAAGGACCATTTCAGATTAATCTTCATATTCCATAAACGAAGCATAAGCATTATTATATTATTTAATGTACTTGTTGACTATTTCATTGCTTTTTCTTGTCCTCATTCTCATGTTTGAACTATGTGAATTCCCTGGCACTGGAGTATTCCAAAGATAATTATGTGGTTTTAGTTGCCTCTTGGAGGCTAGGTTGATTTCTCTTGAAAAATTAGCTAAGAAGGGGAAAAAAATTACCAAATGCAAGTTTTAACAGGAAAATGCTTGTATCTCTATAGGGTCTAAATATTTTTTAATCATTGTTCATCATAGTGTTCTCAAATCAAAGTTGAAATCTAAAAACTATAAGTTGTTTTTAAATTGCAACTAGTGAAACTATTTTTAAGACTAGAATGAAATTCATTTGGAGTAGTTAACCTCCTATATATCATGATTTACCAGTGTATTATTCTCTGGGTGGAAATAATGGGTGCTATGTAGCATCCACACCAGATGAATATAAAAATAAAGCAAAAAACTCCAAATCTGTAAAGTTGCTAAGAATCTCTCCATATCACCACTGATTTCAAAATGACATCCTTCCAATAAAACATGAGTGTAAGAGGAGTTAGAGATGCTGGCAGCGTGCTCCAGTTAGATTAGTCTCTGTGTTTTAGATGGTAGATACATGAAGCTGTAGTCATCCAGCTTCTGCTACCTGTAATTCAGACAAGAGTAGAAAGGCTAGGTGTTGGAAGAGGTAAATATTTGACTGGAAAATGCTACCGCAAGTTCTCATTAGGACAAAAGACAAGATGATATGTATGTTGAATTGACAAATGGCATTCCACTGCCACAGGATTTAAAAAATTACCCCAACTGGATTCAGTGGGATCCTGGGCTTCTCACTTTCAGTTCCCACCTGCCAGCCCTCCTCAGAGGTTATCAAAAGCCATTCCGGCCACTAAATTTCTTGAGCCTGATGCAATAAAACTCCTTTTGGAATATTTTCACTAAGCTGATCCAAAACTTTAATGCAGCATATCTTAAAATGTTTTTTGATTTAAAGCATCTCAAAACTTGCCTTCCCTCCAGTAAGAGTGATAAGAAAGGAAATGCATTTGCATCACCAATTATCTGACTTCAGGCATTTTTCAGTTCTTCATATTTATTTTAAAAAAAAAAAAAAGATGGCAGGAAAAATGAACTAAAGCAACCATGGAAGTATTTCAGATTGCATGTGAAAACCCCACACTGTACCCCAGAAGTGCATAGAATAGAATATACATAGTTACCATTCAATAAAAAAAAAAAAAGAATGATGTTGGTAGCCCATTGTGATTGAGACTAACGTCTCTTAATAAATCATTCTATTTACTTTTAGTAGCAATTAAGCACAGAGAAAATGCTAGGCAAAACCCCCTGTGTTGTGTGTGTATATGTGTATATTTAAGAAAAGAAAATCCCAGAGGAGTTAGGATCTTAGGACAGCCCCCTGGAAAGAAGCACAAAATGTACTGGCCAAACAGTCTATGCAAGGCAGATTGCTGCCTAGAAAACAAGCAGAAAACATTCACATATTTAGCAAAGTGATATTCTATGTTATTTTAAATTATGAAATTATTTTTCAACATTCTATTGGGAAATATTAGGTATTTCCTTTAAATGATCTGGGATCCCCTGAGATATTTTATTTGTCAAACCCTTAATATTATCCACTTCTCTGGGTTCAAAATTGTTAAAAACTGGTGGAAGTGTGTGTTTGTGAAGGACGGTACTTGTGCTTTTTTAAATGTTTCTCTGGTAATTTTATGATTCTAGTGCAGCCCCTTTGCTAATCTGACTCTCCTACTCACAGACTCTAATCTGTGGCTGCAGCTGAGTTCTTCCATAGACTGCTGGTGAACAATGAGCTAACCATGAATTCCTACCTGGGAGAATGAAACGTGAATGAGAATTCGAATAGCCATAGAGAGCTACAGTAATAGTCTGTATTTTTGGAAGACTGCTAAATTCTATCATATAATAAAATACCACTCTGGAAATCAAACCACACAGGAGGCAGACAATTCCACTATAATGTAAACAGTAAAACTCACTACCCATTAGAAAACGTGAGGTCTTTGATTTTGAGATATGCAGACCCGTGTATACCTAAATTATATGGATAAAACCATCCTCTTCTCACTTTGTTTTACCTATCTAAATAACTTTGAAACATTTATTTAAAAATTTAAAACATTTATATCGCTGAACTTTGTCAAGTATAATTCTGATTTTTTTAGCTATTTTTTCTAACAGTTTTTGTAATACTTATTTTGTCTTACCAAGTAGGTTTAGCAATAAAAATAACATGAATAATCAATGTAGGAAAAGATTCAGAATAAGTCTCCAGTGTGTCTCCCTGTCTCACAAGGGAGGCATTCACGTCCCTCTGTTATTTTGCTGACAATGATGTTGTAGTATAAGCAACCTCAGAAAACAGAGATAGTGTCCTCCCCTAGAGCAAAACACAGATATGCTTACTGCCTATTACAAAATATTCAAGTTGCTTAAACTCAGCTCCATTCCTTAATTGAAACTCATTGCGTACACAGAGATCAGTTTGACACTCTAGGGCCGGCCTCAAACTATGGCCCACCTAGGACATTTATCTGGCCCGTGGGTGTTTTTGCTGCCACTGCCTGTCCTGCTTAGCAGCTGACTCGTCCTGGGGCCCACAGTCCAGCCCTCCAATGGTCTGAGGGACATGAACTGGCCCCCTGTTTAAAAAGTTTGAGGACCCCTGCTCTAGGGCTTGGAGAACCGAGCTCAGAAATAAGGATACTCTGGGTACTGTAAATGCCGTTTCAGTAATAAATTGTCCTTTGTCCCTGACCCAGGAAGTGCATATCTTCCACAAGCATTCATAAAATGTCAGGCAAATTTACTGGCTCACAAGTATAGGGTAAAATCTCAGACTCCACATTTCTAGGCAATCAGATGTATCCAACTGAGGATGGGTCTCAAATATCTAGTAAGACTCAGAATGAGTGAGTGATGAACCTGTCTATGTGTCGAGTTAAAACAGAGGTCAGCAAACATTTTTTTAAAAGGCAAGATGGTAAATATTTTAGCCTTTGCAGGCTGAACATTCTTGGTTGCAACTACTCAACTCTGTTGGTACATTATAAAAGCACCTATAGACTTAAGACTTTCAATACAAATGAATGATCATGACGGTGTTCCTATAAAACTTTATTTATGGACACTGAAATTTGAATTTTATAGAATTACGTATATCATGAAATTTTATCTTTTTAAATTTTTTCCAACCATTAAAAAAATGTTAAAGCCACAATTAGGATGTACAAAAACAGGTGTCAGGCTGGATTGGGCCCATGAACCATAGCTTACCAATGCCAGGATTAGAAATACACTGCCCAAAAGAGAAATAAATAAATAAACCTATTCCCTATCATTTTTTTGTTCTTTCTGGTGCAATTGATCTGAAAGGACCACAGGCAAGTGGAAACTTTGGGACCAAAAATGTTTTTGTGTGCAGAATATAAAAATTTTCTGTCTTCGGTCCTCCATTTTCCAACCTCAGATTCTTAAAGTGCTCAGTTTACCTGCTGTCCTGTTGTCCAGCGTATGATGCATATGTGCTAAGGAAAGGTAACACTGCAGAAACACTAGCACTTAACTTTTAGATTTCCTTTAATTAGTAAGGATTTTAATTCTCTTTGCATTATTTTCACATGTGTTCTTTTTTTTCAGAATTAAAAGGGCTACATTTAATGACAATAACAAGGTTTAACATAAGGACTGAGAACCAAAACCTCATAAAGAACGAATGAAGATAAATACATTCAGAAAAGAAATCAGACGATTGCTGCAACGAAATATTAAGTAATAATGATAGTAATTATGCAAAGAAAGTAACATTCACATTGTCAGATAGGAGTATGTCTATTATAGAATACTTTGATCAGTTAACTTCTTCTTCTTATTTTGTTTTTCCAAAGTTTCAAAAAAAAATAGACAGCTAATATTTATAAATGAAAGTAAAAGATAATTAAAAAAAACAGATCATGCCAAATCTTATAGACAATAGAAAAAGAAATACTTTAAAATCATTCTACTTAATCTGGATACACCTGATATTAAAATTGGAGAAAATATATTATTATAAAGGGAAAATTACAAACATATTTCACTTATAAATGAGGATGCAATATGATAAACAACATATTAACATGTTGAATTAAAAATTAATATTTAAGTAATGTACTTTGGTCAAAATTAAATGCAATTTATATGAGAATTGGTCACTATTTTCTTTCTTTTTTTTTTTTTTCCTTGCTCACACCCCCAACCTCCTTCTCTGTCTGGTCTCCACTTCCCCCATGCCCCACCATGTCATTAATTGTCTTCATATCAAAGTTGAATACATAAGATTCTTACTCCTCCATTCCTGTGATGCTTCACTAAGAATAATGTGTTCCACCTCCATCCAGGTTATTACAAATGCTGTAAAATCTTCATTATTTTTGATGGCTGAATAATATTCTATGGTATACATATACCACAGCTTACCAATCCATTCCTGGGTTGAAGGACATTTAGGCTGTTTCTGCATTTTAGCGATTGTAAATTGGGCTGCAATAAACGGCCTAGTGCAAGTGTCTTTGTAAAAAAAGATGTTTTTTTTTTTTTTTCCTTCTGGATAGATGCCCAGGATCAAATGGGAGGTCTAGGTTGAGTTCTTTAAGGTTTCTCCATACTTCCTTCCAAAAAGGTTATATTAGTTTGCAGTCCCATCAGCAGTGTAAAAGTGTTCCTTTCTCTCCACAACTGTGCCAGATCTGCAGTTTTGAGATTTTGTGATATAGGCCATTCTTGCTGGGGTTAGATGATATCTCAGGGTGGTTTTAATTTGCATTTCTCTAATAATTAGGGATGATGAGCATTTTTTCATATGCTTAGTAGCCATTCATCTATCATCTTTAGAGAAGATTTTATTCATCTCTCTTCCCCATTGATATATGGGATTGTTGGGTTTTTTCTTGTAGATTAATTGAAGTTCTACATAGGTCCTTGTTATTAGACTTTTGTCTGATTCAGAATATGCAAATATCCTTCCCCATTGAGTAGGTTGTCTATTTGCTTTGGTTGTTGTCTCCTTGGCTGTACAGAAACTTTTCAGTTTCATTAAATCCCATTTGTTTGTTATTGCTGTTATTGCTATTGCCCTGGCAGTCTTCCTCATTAAGTCTTTCCCCAGGCCAATGTCTTCCAGTGTTTTTCCTATTCTTTCTTTGAGGATTTTTATTGTTTCATGACTTATATTTAAGTCCTTTATCCATCTTTAATCAATTTTTGTGACTGCAGAAATGTGCGGGTCCAATTTCAGTCTTTTACATGTGGATATCCAGTTCTCCTAGCACCATTTATTAAATGGGGTGTATTTCCCCTGGTGGATGCTGTTGTTTGGTTTATTGAAGATTAGGTGGCTGTAAATTGTTGGTTTCATTTCCAGGTTTTCTATTTGATTCCAAATATCTATATCTCTATTTTTGTACCAGTACCATACTGTCTTGACCACTACAGCCTTGTAGTACAGCCTAAAATCTGGTATGGTGATACTCCCAGCTTTGTTTTTGTTACTAAGAACTGCATTAGCTCACATGTATTCTTTAAGCTTTATTTACCTTCTTCTTCCATGAAACCAATTCATAGACTGGCATCAGATCAATACTTAGTTTCTAATACAGGCAGTCCCCAAATTACAAACATCCAACTTATTACAACTTGACCTTACAAACAGAAGTCTGCAAATTATGAACATCGAACTGATGTATGACTTGCATTTAGGAGCGGAGGCTATTATAGGTACTAGGCAACTGTACCTATCCCAACTCATATACAAATTCACCTTAGGAACAGACCTCCAGAACCTCGCTCCTTCATAACCCACTGACTGCCTATACTCCACAAAGCTTCAGGTTCACAAAGAGCAGAATTAGAAAACACAATAAAACAAAACATTTTTTTCATATTATGTTAAATTTTGTGGTTCACTCAGAAGCCAATGATCACTTGAAGTACTTTGACAACTTAAAGCACTTTGAACAGTGCCCAGCAGATACCATAGGCTCAATAAATGCTGGCTATTATTAATATTTTTCTCATTGGAGTTTGACTGAAATTCACCTGAACCAAGTCATTTAGGCTTTCCCATTTCTATCATTTATTTACACAAACAAGAAAGCAAAGCTTGCACCAATTTGCATAATGCTTAAGGCTGAATTTGGATTGATAGTTATGTGAAATGTGCTTTGGTGGAAGTGGATAACTGTTCCTTCTTAAAGGAAGGAATTTATAAATAATTAAGAAACATTGAATGCATGAGTGAATGAGTAAAACCGCCACAATCAACTTGACCTTAAACTTCACTATCTGAACCAGAATGTAGGTTCCAGAAGGAAGATTTCATACAGATAATAACACTGGGTAGCTGTGCTGCACTGCTTACATTATGAAGCATTTTTCTTTTGTCCTCAACACACATTAGAAGTACAGTATGACCAAACAAAACAAGACCCCACAGTTTGACCCTAATCAACACTAAATAATATCCCTCAGTGAATATGTTATTTAATTTGCTGTATAATAGCCACTGAACACTATCCAGCTCTCCAGTCAACACTCTGATTTGCATTCTTTGCACATACATTTCTTCAATCTAGACAGATTTTTGAGTCAAAACTTTAGATTTTTTACAGGTCTAAAAGAAACCTTTCCTTTGCAAATCCATGTTAGGCTAATAGCATTAGTAATTTGCCCAGAGAAGAGTGAAACCCCTATAGTAGCTTGGTTGACAACAAACACTTTGATAATTTCTCAGGAAAGCTATTTCCTGTTGATCATTAAAAACCACATTTTGAGTCACTTCCCCCTCTGGATTAAATAAATACTATTAGTTTTTCAATTGTGTACAGTAAATATAGATTCCAAGACTTGTTTGCCTGCATTTCTTAAAACATTTATGAACATTGAACAGATGAATTTGTTTTAAGCATATTTTTTTCATTTGAACACTTTCCCCAATGGTTTTTAATATGGATACTGTTCATCACATATTGAATAAAGCAACTTTTACTTTATTTAATGTCTTGACCCAAATCACATTGTCTCCATAAATATTTTACAGCCTGTGTGCAACAAAAGTATGATTACCAAAGTCATGTCTGCATTTGTAGGTAATATACCATAAAAAATGGATTATTTTTCCCTTCTCTTGTTTTTGAAAGAGGGAATTGGTGCTTGTATTTGCCCAAGTGGGTTTCTTTTTTTTTCCCTCTTTTTCTTTTTTTTTACACTAACTAGCTCCTTAGGGGTAAGATGTTGGAAACATGGGTCTGTGCCAAGTTACTATCTCTATAAAATTCACAAAAGAATGAGAAAACATTGCTCACTTTATTTCTTTCTAGCTGCTTTTCCCTGAAAGAAGAAATTTTGATACTTTCATTATCCTGAAAGATAGATGGAACTATTCTACGACTGATGGGGAAGAAGTTCCTGCTCTTCAAAGGACCAAAGTAAGATCAAATAAAAACTCACACATTTCTTTGTTTTGAGAGCTAGCAAGCATCTCGCCTTTTAGCATCTTACTTGTGACACTTCGAAATTGGAGAATTTCATGCAATTATCAATACTTTGGAAATCTATTTTTAAAAAGTTGTAAAAGATAAGATGGTTTGTAAGTACCATAGGTTGCCCTTGCTTCCATAATTTTAAAAGAGAAGGTATACTCTCAACTCTTAGTGAAATACAACTCTCTTGGGTAAATGGTGTGTATTTTCACATTACTATTTTTTCTTCCCACACCCCCAAGCCCCAGGGCTATAACAACTTATTCTTGTTTACTTCTCATCTATTGAGATGAACTAAAGTTTATATACTTAATAAAAGGCTTCCCTAAGTTTCAAAGGGCCAAACAGTTCTGCCACAGAGAGATCCCTCTAGCCTCTGTCTCAATGAATTAATAGTCAGTCTAGCCAGAAGAAACCTTGACTGAATGTTTTTTAAAGGAATAGAAATAGAAAAGAAGTAGAAGGACTGACATTAAGGTGTTTATGCTTTCTCCATCCATTTAAAGATAAAAAAGTATCACATTTGTGTGAAATAACCTTAAAGTGTGTTCTATGTCTTTGTGTATATACATAGGAGCAGCTTACCTATAACATTTTTCAAGTAATATCACATGGCTCTTAGAAAGGGAATATAAAAAACTTCTTTCCAGAGCCTTATGACCACAATTAGATTTATGTAGTAGTTACTGTTTGTGGACTCCCCAGCCCTTCCTCCCCATTATTTCTTCCAAAAATAGAAACTGCTTCTTTTGGACATAGATTGAACACATAGATGAAGCAAAACCTGGCCACAGTGAGAGCTCGAAGAGACAAGCACCAGTATCAATCTAGCTTGATTAAAACTGTTTCCCTGGGAGTTTTTACACTGTTGCTGGCAGAGAAAAATAGTCTTTTCTTTGATGTTCAAGACACTGTAAAGATGCAAGCTCAGAGCTACCAATCACTGAATCCCCTACAGTAGTTTTGGTCAGTCTTAGCAATTCAAATTGATGTATAGAGGAAGAAAGATGAGAGATGAAGCCAAAGAACAAAAAAGCCTGATGGCGAGTGAGTCCCTAATTCTATTTTTCCCCAAAGCCAGCTCTACTCTTGACTTTCCCATAATCTGGTCACATGAAACAACAAATCCTTCATTTTTGCTTAAGTATTTTGACTCAGATTTTCTTTCTCAGAAAGGAGGCATTCTGACCAACAGTACTGACGGATGAGTGAATGTAATTAGTAGTCTCTGCCAGATGTCAAATTAGAGAGACTGGAAGCGCTCCTGGCCCCAATCCCTCTGTCATCACTTAGCTGTGATACTAGGCAAACTCTGAGTTTCCAGTTCAAGTAGTAAATGTCTCCTACAAGAAACAAGTATTAAGAAGTGATTTCTGACTTCTGTTGTGAGGATGTCAGGCTAAATACAATTTTGTCGGCTTATCCTTTTGGAAATTTCAAAAAACAAGTAGATGTTTTATGTATACTGAAGAGGAATATGAAGAAGCAAAAATGTTTATTTATAGAGCAATAGTATTGAGCACACGGATTGCAACTGGTAACTTGCTAGGACCTTGATGACATAAAAAGTAGCCCGCAATGATGGGCACAGTGAGGAAATGTACAGTCAGGCTATGTTTTCAGAAAGAACATGAGAAAATAGAGGACAGTGATTCCAGTTTGTGAACAGTCCTAAAGCTGTATATGTTTGTTGGATGGGAATAAATAAAGGGTGAAACAATCCCTTGACCCCAACACACACACACACGCAAGAATCTTCAGCATGGGCCAAGAACTGTAGCACAGATGACCCCATTAGCCTCTCCTCTACAAAAGCTCTAAAAAGGATTTAGGAAAAATTCCAATCATTAAAAAATTATCTAAAATTAGCAAAGTTGACTTTATATTAAAATATTACATGTAAAAGTATAAACAAATGGCAGACAAATATCTGCAAGATGAGGGGACATTGCTATTAAGTAGATGAAAGCCTGACCAAATATATAAACTCAGAAGAAATGGTTAGGAAAGATAGTGTAAAATGATACAGGAAAAATAAATACTTAACATGCAACAAAACTAGGATAAGTTATGGAAGAGAGAACTAAACCAAAGATCACATTATTGACAATACAAAAGATAATAAGCACAGCTGATGATTGAGTTAGATATATTAAAGTTAGGAATGAGTAATGAGCAAAAGTTAATGGAAGTGAATCAAAATGTAAACATTATTAAAGAGATAAAAATAGATATGTAATATGATAAAGGAGAGTCGAGATACTAGATGTAGTTGGTAATCCTAAAAGTGAAATATGACTTAATAAAATAAAAAAATTTTTCAAAAGTTTAATAAAAGAAACTTTTCCAGGAAAAAAAGGCTTGAATTTTCAGATAGAAAAGGTAAGCTATGATCCAGAAGAGAAAAAGGTACAAATGACCAAAGCCTGGTAAAGTTATTGAACTTCAAACACAAAACAATCCTTTTTAAACCAACTCAGAAAAAACAATTAAATTCACTTATTGGAGGAGAAATTCAAGTTAACCTCAGATTTGCCCACAGTAAAATCAATCTGGAAGAAAGGGGTACAATGACTAAGTTTTCAGAGAAACTGCAATCCCAACAACTGATGGTGACTTTTCTGACCTGGGGAAGGCCCTAAGAGTGTGTGGCGGGTGCCGTGGGATTCTAAATGGTTAGCAAGGCACTCTGTTGATCAGATTCACTTCCCGTTTCTGGACTGTCTTCTTGGTACACTCCATTTTTCTGAGGAACTGCCTATTTCCCTCTCCATTTCCATCAAATTTGTAGGAATTCTTCGTAGCAATTCTTTGTAGGAATTTTCACATTTAAGCTACAAAAAAAAAAATGGACAAAATGTATCTGCTCCAGTCTCCTGCATTTTCACAATGGATTTTAGCCCTACCCCCTTATATTTAAGGTTCTTGCCCCTGCAGATATATTTTTTTGTTTCTTCATCATAATTTTTCCCTTTCTACAGGTTCTCTACAGTTCCTTGAGAACATCATGCTGTGGCATGTTCCCTCCTCTTTTGAATGTCTTTAAGCCCCCACTGCATGGAATGCCTTGGTCTACTTGGAAATTTTCAGTTCATCCTTGAAAGGACAACTCAAGCATGAGTTCTTTTTGGAAATCCCTAATAATCTCTCTCTCTTACCTCCCACCTCCTTCTGCTCACCAACAAATAGCATAATTGATTACTTCCTCCTCTGTGTGATACTAAGTAGACACTACCAGTTGATTGCACTTCTAATGGTATGCCATAGATGTTTTTTAACATGTTGCTGAACTCCTCTGGACTGTGAGGCTCTTGAGGACCAAGACTTTCAGCATTGTATTCCCAGCACACAGCCCAATGATTGATATGCAGTCTGAGTTTGGAGGGGAAGACAAATGGAGAGTGGGGCCCTACATAAAGGTTGATTAATTAATGAGTGAATTGTCGTCAGTAATGTTCCAGTGGAAAGGTATTTCCCAAATTTCTAAAAATCAAATTTTGTTCCATGGTGAAGAACTCTACTTCTATTCCTGAAGACCTTATTGTTTACTTTCTGTGCTGAAGTAAACAATCTAGGGCCTATATGCCTCTTAAAATTTCCTCTTAAAATTTTGAAGATAGTCTTTGGAGACATTGCAAATTTCCCCAAATTCTTATTCAAATTGTTGTGTACATTTACATATGCACAGAATTATTCTTGGCAGGTGACCTACAGCTTTCAAGAAAACGACATATATAAATTAAAGCAAACCTGGGGAGGTACTACGGTGCACACGAGAACTTGTTTATAAAAGTTTAAAAACAAGTTTAATACTAAAAATGTTATTGTGTTTATTCTTACAAACTACTTCGTCTGTAAGTTAAAAAAAGGAAACTTCAGGTGGATGACTCTACACATGAAGCACGTTTCTGTCCTAAAGAAGCCAGTGACATGAGGCGTTCTCACAGAAGGAGCAGCCACATGCTTTAAATATGAAGGCACAGGTGATCAGGAGCCGTCCACGGCCTGGGCTAGGTTGTGGAATTCCATTGACCTGAGTCTGGGATCGGAAGATCCAGCAACAATCTTCTGTCCTTTTTTCTCTTCTTTCCTCTCCCTTTATCTCAAACCATTATTTAAGAAATAATAGTTACTTAGCATAGAGAATGTGCCCTACTTCCCCGATAAATCTCTTTCTGTTTCTCTCTGTCTGCCAAGAGTGGGGGAGGGATTGCTGGGTTTGGCAGCTGTCAGCCCATCATTATGGGCTCACTGTCCCATCTGCACTCCTCAGATTGGTGCAGTCACAGGGGGGTTTACCCAAACAGGCTCTCAGGGGAACAGTAACACACCTCTTGATTTGGCTGTGAAGTTATACTTGTGATTATTAATAGACAAGATAAGAGGCTGGTGCTCTATTCATCCATGTTAGAGCTAATTATTCAGTTTGATCTAAGCTGATTATAATACTGATAGATAACCACGCTACATTTATAGCTGCAGCAAGCAGTGGCAAAGAGCCTTGACACAGTGCTGCCATTTGGGTTTATCAGATAGAAAGAAGTGGTGGGGGTGGGGAGGGAAAAGAAGAAGCTGCTTTGGTTGATTAGCAATGTGCTGCATGGGACCATTTATAATGAAGCATATCATTTAAATTTTCCTTTACAAATGAGTCCAACGCGTGTTGCAGGCTGCAGGCTCTGTTAATTGTCACAAACATTGCTTCTTCTTCTTTTTTTTTTTTAACATTATTAGCTCTTTGGCAGGATCTCCATTGTTGACTAAAAACTTGGCATGATCAGGGCTTGCTGAATAATTTAGGTGGTTGGCAGCTGGAGAAGGAGAACACACACATCTAGGGAGACAGACATGCTGCTTGAGCTCTTTATATAATAGGATTGTATACAAAGCAGAGTACAGTCAGCAGTGACTTCTGTGTCTGTTTATAGGTAAACACTGATGTTAGTTTCATAGGAAAACTGGAGGGATACTTCTCACAAATCGTATGCGGCATACGAGACAGATGCACTGGAGGACTGTTCAGATGACTTGGATCATCTCTGACTCTCACAGAGTAGGATTGCTGGAGTTTTCCCACACTAGCACTTTTGCTGCCACTGCAGTGGGGGCATCTGGGGGCTTCGTTGCTGGGCAAAGCAGGACTAATAGCAGGTAGAGCCCTATGAAAATCTGAAAGCTTGCGAGCAGCAAATCAGAAAGACTTATAAGTCACAAAGGCCATGAAACACTTCCATTTGGGAAGTACAGATATATGATTACAGTTGGTGAGAGTGGATGTGCAACTACCACCTTAGGCGAAAGGACATGAAGAAGCTCACATGTGATATGGCAAATACTTAGCATTCATACACGAGTCTTTCGTACAGGAACCATACCCACTGATTCTCCTTTAGCTAGGTATCCCATACCAGTTAGGACTCTACCAGGTTCGAGGGACAAAACTTCAACCCCAAACTCCGTAAGCCAACAGAGTATATCAGATAAGGTTACATTCGAGCACAAATGTAGAAACGGTTGGATAAAGGTTCAAATGATGGCAAACAAGATGATATTTTTCTGTCTCTCCATGAGACTTTTCTGCCAACATACTGACTTTGTTCTCAGAAAGACATATTCTCATCATCATGGTGACAAATTTGTCATAGCCCCAAGCCTTACATCATTCCCTATTCAAGGTCGGTAAGAAAGAATGAGATGACTAATGAAGGTTAAAAGATGTGAACACACATTTTTCAAAAGGAGACAGACAAATGGTCATCAAATATATGAAAGAATGATCAGGATCACTAGTCATCAGGGAAATGCAAATTAAAACCCCGATGAGATACCTACCACCTTACCCCAGTCAGAATAGCCAACTGCTTTTCACTGCTTTTCACCTATTTTAGGTGTTGATGTACAAGCAGTGAAAAGGGAAAGCTTATACAGTATTGGTGGGGATGTAAATTAGTACAACCTCTATGGAAGATAGTACAGAGATTTCACAAAGAACCAAATGATCTATCAATCCCACTACTGAGTGTCTACTTAAATGAAAAGAAGTTAATATATGTGTATCAAAAGTACTAGGTGTATTTTTGATACACATATATTACCAGCAGCACCAGTAACTCAGTGGGTAGAGTGCCAGTTATATACACCGAGGCCAGCAGGTTCAAACCCGACCCGGGCCAGCTAAAACAACAATGACAACAACAACAACAAAAAATACCCAGGTGTTCCAACAGGCACCTGTTGTCCCACCTACTTGGGAGGCTGAGGTAGGAGAATCGCTTGAGCCCAAGAGTTTGAGGTTGCTGTGACCTGTGATGCCACGGCACTCTCCCCTATGCTTGTATGTTTATCATAGCACCAAAAAATTAACAATTGTACTGCTTGCTTACTGGTTCAGAAGTAAAATGAGGTGAAAACAGTGTGTATCTGAATCTGAGTCCATTTCTGTCCACTTTCATATCAGGTCCATCTTTTGTGGTTTGTCTAGTTCAGCACATGAAAAATGCCACAACAGAGCTATTGAGCCAATAGACTCTTAAATAGGATAGAATCCATGATCACAGATCTATCCAACTGTGACAGTTCCATAGTCCAACATAAGCATATTCAAGCCACTTCCAATGTGTATAATATAAATGGACCTGTTGCATATTTTTATCAGCAGGATCTTTCTTGAGTCTAGCCTTTTAAGAGTCCAATTTTTTTTTTTTTTTTGGTAGGGGATTCATTGAGGGTACAAAGAACCAGGTAACACTGATTGCTTGTGTCAGATAAAAACCTTCCCATAATAGTGTTCCACCTCGAAAAGGTGTACCACCCCCTGTGACCCTCCCTCCCTCCTTCCTTTTCTCTGCTCTCCCCATTCCCCAACCTCTACCGTTGTGTTATGTCATTAATTGTTCTCATATCAGATTAATTACATAGGATTCTTGTTTCTCCATTCTTGTGATGCTTTGGTATGAATAATGTGTTCTACTTCCATCCAGGTTAATACAAAAGATGTAAAGTCTCTGTCTTTTTTAGTGACTGAGTAGTAGTCTATGGTATATACATACCACAGTTTGTTAATCCATTCCTGGGTTGGTGGGTATCTATGCTGTTTCCACATTTTGGCAATTGTAAATTGAACTGCGATAAACAGTATAGTGTAAGTGTCCTTATGGTAAAAGGATTTTTTTTCCTTCTGGGTAGATGCCCAGTAATGGAGTTGCAGGATCAAATGGGAGCTCTAGACATCTGGAACCAAACAGAAAACAGGAAGATGAAGCTAACATCTTACAGACACCTAATCTTTGATAAACCAATCAAGGACATAACACTGGGGGAAAGAATCCCTATTCAATAAATGGTGCTGGGAAAACTGGATATCCACATATAAAAACTGAAACTGGACCCACACCTTTCTCCACTCACAAAAATTGACTCAAGATAGATAAAAGACCTGAATTTAAGGCACAAAACAATAAAAATCCTCAAAGAAAGTGTGAGGAAAACACTTGAAGTTATCAGCCTGGGGAAAGACTTTGTGAGGAAGACTCCCATGGCAATTGCAACAACAACAAAAATAAACAAATGGGACTTAATGAAACTGAAAAGCTTCTGTACAGCTAAGGAGACAACAACTAAAGCAAATAGATGACGTATCCAATAAGAAAGGATATTTGCATATTCTGAATCAGATAAAAGCTTAATAACTAGGATCTACAGAGAACTCAAATTAAGCAACATAAAAAGAGCCAACTATCCTGTCTACCACTGGGCAAGAGAGATGAATAGAACCTTCTCTAAAGAAGACAGATGAATGGCTAACAAATATATGAAAAAATGCTCATCGTCCCTAATCATTAAAGAAATGCAAATCAAAACAAACCTGAGATATCATCTAACCCCAGTGAGAATGGCCCTCACCACAGTCTCAAAACTGCAGATGTGGAGAAAAGGGAACACTTTTACACTGTTGGTGGGACTGCAAACTAATACAGCCTTTTTGGAAGGAAGTATTTACAGCCTTTTTGGAAGGAAGTATGGAGAACCATCAAAGAACTCAAAATCAAGAATACAATTTTTTAAGGAGCATCTTTGATGACCAGATAGGGGGAAATGTGAGTTACATTTCAAGAATATCTTCTACCATGTTTAGCTGCCTCATACACCCTTTCACAGGCTGCTAGCCCCACAATATAATTTTGCCAATAAAGATTTAATAATCTTCTGAATAACCAATTCTATACTAAGGTTCATACAGACAAAAATATTGATACTGAGATATTATAAGATTCTTATAAGACAAGATAAAAGTGAGAGATTCTGGTTTCCCCATTTCAGTGATTAACTTTAAGCAATTGGTAGATTCCAAGCACCATGTCAAGTCCTGGAAATATATGATGACAAAATATACCCATGTCTTCAAGAGAGTAAATCTAGTAAGGTAAGACACACCAGTGACCAGGTGACTAAAATGTCTTTTGGTAAGAGCTACAATAAGGTGTGTATAGAGCCCTTACTGGAGGTATGGGAGCTATCAGAACACTTCCCGGAAGAGATGACATCAAAGCCAAGTCCTAAAGTTCATGTCATAGTAAGTAATGATAGGCAGTTTGGTAAGGACTAGGGAGAAAGAAGAGCATCTGTGTTCAGGAGAGTCTAAATAAATATGCTTGGAACAACTGAAGCTGGAAAGGTAAGCAGAGCCAGGTCATAAAAGAATCTGAAGGAATCCCTACTTTATTTAGATGTTTATCCGGAATCATAACTCTGGAAGCAGAGTGCAATAAGTAGATTGATTTAGGAACGGAGGCTATGCAAACTATTATGAAATGATAAAAATATGAAAGGTTTAAGGTGGTAAGGCAACCAGGAGGGATGGAAGGAGACAGATAAAATCCAAAGACTGAAGGAGGTACAATCAAGGACACTTAATTCACTCATCCTTATCAATTTCTAGCATGGACATTCCATTCCCTTAACTTTATCTCCCATTTATTTTTCTAAAATCTGCCAGCTTCTCTGTTCTCAGGTATGTCTCTTTCTTTACATTTCCTCCAGTTAAATGGAGGAAATATTGACTTATAAATTTAGCTGATAGCTTATCGACTATGGTACAACACTTAAAAACACATTAAAATCACTCTTTTTCAGGAAAGTGAAAAATCACATAGATTTAAATATACCACAGAAATCAACTGCTTTTTGAATTAATACTTCCATGTTACCCAACTGGAGCATCATTCAAGTGCAGGTCAATAGAGTTGAAGAATGCAGCACTCCTACACTAAGGCTGGGGCAGTGAGAACAATGACTTTCTTGGACGTCTCAATGAAACTTTATTCTAGCTTCTAAAGCTATTATCAGATCCCCCAAAGAAGTTTGATTAACAAGACAAAGAAAGGCAAGATCTGTCCCTTTATATATTCTGAATATTTGTGTGGATCTTCATCAGGCTGACTATAAGGCAAACATTTGAATATAATTTCCAACAATATAATTGCTATCCTTGTGCTTCCAGAATGAACATCTGATTACTATTATACTGTATTCTCCTAGAAAAATAACCCTCTCCAATCATATGAATATTCTTGAATTATAGCCAAGGAAACATGTTTCAGTAGTTCCTTATAATACAAATTTCATATGTATTAATGAACCAAACAAAGCCCTGTTCTAATAGACCACTGAATGAATTTTCATACATCCTTGTATACGTGCAAGCAGATGAAGCCAGATTCCCATCGTGACTGCAGATAACTTTAACTGCAGTCAACTTTATCATGATTCAAACTTCATTCAGATATAATTTTAAATATTATTTAGGAAGTGAACATGCCCAAGTGATACTGATGAGTTCCAAAACACTGACACTTACACTATTGTCATGTTACTTGCACTGTCATCCCATCTTTCTAGTACCTAAGTCATGACATTGAAGCCACATGATGAATTGTCCGGTGGACTTGGAAAACTTTAAAAAGAGCCAAATAAAAAGGAAGTGTGTCTTCATAACCTATGGTTAATAATTGATGGCATTTGAATACATGAAATATTCTATTTTTTTTTGGAGACGGAGCCTCAAGCTATCCCCCTGGGTAGAGTGCCATGGCATCACGCTCACAGCAACCTCCAACTCCTGGGCTCAAGCGAGTCTCCTGCCTCCGCCT
>NW_003852399.1:33699954-33770297 GCF_000181295.1 Otolemur garnettii
GGGACCACAGGCGCCTGCCACAACGCCTGGCCATTTTTTGGTTGCAGCCATCATTGTTGTTTGGCGAGTCCGGGCTGGGGATTCGAGCCCGCCACCTTAGGTGTACGTGGCTGGCGCCTTAGCCGGGTGAGCCATAGGCGCCGAGCCACATGAAATATTCTTCTAGCAAAACGTTGCAAGGAAAGGAAGGTGAAAGAACTGGTCTGTGTAGTTCAAGTGATTAAGAAAATTTCACTGCAGATTTTTGAGGCCTCTTTTGTCCTACTTTGAAAAATGGATGTGAAGACCACACTAAGCAGATTTTAAATTGCAGCATATATCAGAAATGAAACACAAGTTCTTCAAAAATATCTTTTTAATATCTCACTTTTATTATACAATTGAAAAAGGATTGCACTTGATAATTCAAATAAATGCTTTGTTAAATCCGTTTTTATTTAGGTAATAGTTTCTGAAAGTGAGGAGATCATCCTGAGGGCAGGTCCCTGCTTCTCTAGCACACCCACCTCCCTCCCTCTACCTCCTGATCACTGGAGTCCAATCCACTGGCCTTGTTTTCAGATTTATCAGACTAATAGGTTCCTTCTGCCTCAGGATCTTCATCCACAAGAAGAGTCTGATAAAATGGTTGGGTGTGGGTTCTCTGGAGATGAGTCTTCATGATGCTGGTGTGAAGGCCACTTTCTGAACCATTAGCAAGCAGCTCTTTGAGGGCAGAGACTCTGAAAGTCTTATTCACCTCTCTAGCAGGAACAAGGACCTTGTAACATGCAAGAAGTTGTGATTAAATTAGTAGAAGAAAAGGGAACATACAAAGAAATGGTGACTATCTCCAAAGTTGATAAACTTCCCATGGCTATTTCTCACGCATAAACATGTATTTCTTCTAAAGTAATAATGCCAGTTCTTAGCTCTTGGAGCTCACAAGAGCCTCTGGAACCAAGAACCTTTTAATAAAGTGGCTTCTCTTTGTAAATCATTCCCGGGGTAAGAGACTCTTACAGGACTGGCACTGTTACTCACTTTGATGAATCTCATAAAGATATAGAGTTTAGCAACAGCCTCATAAAAAGGTTGTTCGTGATGAAGTCCAAAGGCCTAAGGCTACTTGTGTACACTCTGCTACAAAATGTCCAAGCTGAAGAAATAAAAACCTGGAAGTTTATTATCATGTTCAAATAATTCAGTGAATTAAGACCAATGACTCCTCTCAAAATGGAAGGCAATATAGCCATGAGCTCTTGGGAACAATGTTAATGTAAAGTGATAAAGATCTTGGATAGAAAGAGAAACTTTAAACGCAAAATTATATAATTTATCCCACTTTGTATTCCTTCCAGAAAGGTAAGTAGATGGCTCTGAGAATGAATCCTATAAAGGAAAGAAGGACTACAACTCACATTGAGAGCTAAGTCATCTCTGGAATGTTTGTCATGTGGCAGGGACCTTGCTAAGAGTATAGGTATTATCTCATTTGATTCTCAAAAAATGAGTCTTTGAGATAAATGCCGCTATTCATCTTCAGGAAGTTAATTGACCTGCTGAAAGACTTTCAACAGTAAGTGGTAGAAGTGACTCTCAACCCAACTCCATTGACAACAGGGCCACACCCTACTCTTCTCTCCTCTCCTCAGAGGACTCCAGGGATGTCTTGCATACCCTGTAAATTACAAAACAAATGCATGTCGATTTCATCCAGCAACTTTCTTGCATCTTTCTCTTAAAGTGCTATGAGCCTGTTTGATCATGAGGACTATTTCCTTTGGAATAGCTTTAATTCTTAACACAATCAAGGATTTTTGATGGAGCTGATGATAGGTAATACTGGCCCAAACCGTTTTCTCTGTTTTACATATGAAAGCTTTAAAATCTAAGTAACTCAACTGTTCTGATGAGATTTGCTATGTGTCTGTTTTCCTCACGGATGTGAAACGCCATCACAAGCACCAGCAGCCTCTCCAAGCATCCACTATGTTCCAGGCACTTAACTAGAGACTCTCCATGTCTCGTTTCTCTTTTCCTCCTCAAAATTATTCCATTAATTATTGCCATTTACTAGATAAAGAAGCTTGGAAGTTGATCGGTTATGTAACTTACTCAAGGTAAAAGAACCACTCAGCAGCACGGCTAGAATTCAAACCCAGATCTGTCTGCAATGGCATCAACAGCCTCCCAGAGAAATAAGAGATATTTAGGCATTTCTGCATTACACAATAGTATATTCCAATTATTTTCTTTGACTTAGTAATTTAAGAATCTTCTTTTCTTCCCATAATTGGTTTTTGCAAACACTGCTCTTGACCCAAATAAGTAGGAAATGTTAGAATGAATGTTTGGATTTCTGAAGAAGAATAAAATAATTTTAAGGTTAAAAAAAAAAACTCTTTTACAATATAACAATTAATTGCGCAGATAGCAAGGTGCCTGCATAGAAGATGCTACTGCTCACAACCACTTGTCTCCAATCATGGATGCTTTTCAGAGAAAAGCCAGTCCTTGAGTAAAACATTTTTCATCTGATCACAGCCAAGCGTTTTATTTTTTCAAGCAAAACCAAGTGCAAATTGTGTTTGTTTTTGAAATTATGATCTCTACTTTACAAGTGAAATTCCACACACTAAAGTGTGAGTTTATTTTGATAAAACCACATTTCAGATTCCACATGCAACTGGGTATAAAATCAGGACATGTGGTGTGGGGTTTTCATAAAAGTCAAAATCTGGTAATTAGCACCAAAACTGTTCTTTAAAATCTGAAAGTATTGGAGATAATAGAAATAAAAGCTCACAGAAATGCCAAGAATTTCTGCTCCTGCGAACTCCTACCCATATATTATAAAGCACTAAGACGACATACATTTCAAATCTATCGTACCATGATTATTAAGGAAGAAAAAGACATGGACATTTTTTTTTTAACTTTACTATTTCTATGAAGCTTCTCCTGACTTCTAATGGTCCAAATTTAAAGTTGGCTGGTACCAGTTTGGAAACTATCATATATAGACCTGAGCACATATGTGTACATTGGCCTTAACCAGAAAAAGAAGCAGAGCATAAATCATCCGAAGGTGATCCCATCACATCTAAATGGGTGTATCAAAGGCAAAGACAAGAAAATGGGCCAAAGAAAGATTTAGGATGGATGTTATGAGGAGAAACTGAAATTCCAACGTCCCTTACCCCCAACTAGTGTTCATTTTTGTCCCCTATTTGTAGGGTGTATATTCACGTGTGTGTGCACATGATTCTGTTAGTTTTGATTCTGTTCGTTTTAACATTAGTTAAAAAATAAATAAAATTTACTTTGGCAGGTTTCCAGCCCAAATTGGTGACTGGATGCCTTATTCTACTGATTTCAATAGCTGAATCACCTCCTATTTGCCAGTGCACCTCAAGCCTATGTTATTATTTAGCAGAGGAGCAGTAGAATTGAACGTTTCAAGAATTGGCAGCAGATCACACCAGCAGTCCTTAAACAGCAGCATACTGTATTTATTTGTATACTGCATTTAATTCAATGTATGTAATTCTATCTCCAAACACAACGTTTGCTGGTGATAAAGTAGGAAATGATTCTGTTGAAGTCAAAACAGCAGTAAAAACAGAAACAATACTATATTATGGCTCAGATGTGAACTAAATAGTTGATACAAATTTTTTGGAAAACAACCAACGTCTTTTATTTCAAATAATACACCCAGTTGTTATAGGTGGTAAGTCAAACCTTTACTTATGTAGAAAAACCATTTCAAACATACAAGGGAAATTAACCTGTAACACATGGAGATAGTGTCACTTATGAGGCTAAGAATAATGAAATACTGACATTCTAATACATGTATACAAAACATCTAAATAACATAATTAGTTTAAAGATATTTAGCAATAATGTAGCATTTTTGTGTGTATGTTTATAGATATGTATGTATTATGAGTATAAGGGGATGTGACAGAATTTGGGGTGGTAAAGAAAAAATATTTTAAATACTTTAAAATACCTAAATGTTTAAATTCTTTAAAATTATTTAGATTAGAAGATATAAAAATATAAAATTGATCTCTACTTATCCTTTGCATACCAAGGTACAAATGTATTTCATCAATTAAAACAGCACAGATTATTATGTTGTAGGTTCTGAATTATTTCTCTCACCCAACTTCCATCATGAATCTTTTTTTTTTTTTTTTTTGAGACAGAGTGTGAGTCTTTCACCCTCGGTAGAGTGCTGTTGCATCATAGCTCACAGCAGCCTCAAACTCTTGGGCTTAAGCGATTCTCTTGCCTCAGCCTCCAGAGTGGCTGGGACTACAGGCTCCTGCCACAATGCCTGGCTATCTTTTTGGTTGTAGTTGTCGTTGTTTGGCAGGCCCAGGCTGGGTTCAAGCCCACCAGCCCCAGTGTATGTGGCTGGTGCCCTAACTGCTGAGCACAGGCACCAAGCCCTCACTTTATCTTCTTGATATTGAGTTTAGACAAAATCATTTTGTCAAGCACTGGGCATGTGAAACTATGTCATCATCTGGGACTATGAGAACAAAATATTGAGAGCCAAGGTTCACCTGCTCAATGATGGCTCCATTGCCCCAAATCTTTTATGATTTCTCCCAGCGGCCTTATATGCTTAATATGTTCCTCTCTGGATGGGTCTACACAGTACAGGGTGAACAAATAGGCTAGGAGAAAACTCAAAAGCTGGCTTTTAAAACTCTTCAGCAAAGTAAAAGGACATTACCACTGACTATCTTACTACTGGGCAAATCATTTCACTTTCTGGATCTGTTTCTTTATCCATAAAATAAAGAAGTTGCACTAGACTAGTTGTACTTCAGTTTGATTTTATTCAAGGAGCAGTTTTTCATCACTTATGAGGCACAAAGGGTGCAAAGATAAATAAGACACGTCTCTGTCCTGGAGGAATTGATACTCTAAAAAAGAAAGATACATAAACAGATTATTCCGAGATGCTGTAAAGTTAAAAGAGGCAGGTATAGAAGGCTCTGTAGGAATCTAAGGTTTCTTTAAGGAATCCTTGCTGGTAATGTTTCTCAATGCTTTTTTTTTTCCTTAATAAGAGGGATGTTATGCCCTTACTTTAGTGAGGAGGAGGGAATGTTAAGAACAGTCAGGGGAAGGACATGGGACAAGATCCATGGGTTTTGATTCCAAGAAGAGACAAGGGGGTGGGGGATGAGAAAGGGAAGCCAAGAACGCTCATACTCAAACGACTTAATTATCTCTCAGCTGGCTTATGCAATGCCGAAGTGATTTATCTGTCCAACTCAGACGGTAAGCAGCCAAAGAAATGCTCTGTCTGCTTCCTAATAAATACAACTTTTGCACTCAACGAATAATTGGATAAGTTTGATAATCATTAAAGCAATCAAAGAACGGAAAAGGTGCGTTGACCGTATTCCAGCCAAAATGTAATGGATGTTACCGATGATTTTGGATGTTTAATAAACTTTGCCTCTGCCAACCTTTTCATTTCATTTTTAAAACTCATAAAGCCTTGAGCTTGAAATGCTAGTAAAATGCAAGTTCTGACATTCTGTAATTTTAAACCGCTGCATCTGACCCGTTTTCTTTGCGAAATTTAACTGTGAAGGGCTACCTGGGTGTCTGTATATGCACATATGTGCTCACTCTTTTCAATTACTGAAGCGGTACTGTATACACTGATAATTTATGTTGCCAACATTTTGGAGGTAAAATAGGACTTTACAAAAGAAGATTAGAGGTTTTCCAGCAAATGGATTGGAATATAGTTGTGATTTTAATACCCTTTTCTCACTATGTGTTGGATTCAGTGCTTCAAATGAGAAAATATATATCCGAGAGTCAAGGGAAAAAAGTCCTTGCCAAGCAGATGTTGGTAAATTGCCAGCTGAAACAAAGTTGTGATGTTGGTGACAACAAGATTGGTTTCTAGAGGATATGTAGAAAGCAGAGAGTCTGGCTTTGCTATCATTTCCCTCAGGAAGGGCCTGAATGATGGGCTACAGCGAGGATCTTGCTTCCAAACATCTGGATTCCTAGTCTCATCCATTTAGAAATGATTTACTCATTGTAGCTTGTTGTTTGTGGAGATTTCAGCCAAGAGAGAAAACATTCAGCCACTTCTTCTCCACATTTCATTTCTGCCACAATTCTTGCTCACCAGTGAAGGAATTTCACCTTTTAAATCCCTTCTTCTTCACACAAATCTAATATTTAAATTTCTACGGGTTGATTTTTATAGTGCACCCTTATGAAATCCAGGGTAAAAAGGAATTTAAGCAAACATGTTCTTACAATGAATGCTTTTGTTTCAGGTCCTCAGACAGTCAAGCGCAAGATACATTCGGGGCTTGAATTATACAGAAAATTAATTTATATTTCACATCATTTTATTGGTACTGAATAATAGTTCACAAGATATTTTTACCATAGTTACTTGAAAAAGTTTTTTGAATTGATTTTGTCAGGCCCTAGCTAAACCCATGGAAGCAAAAAAGACACTCAAATGGTTATTTTGAAAAAGATCCCTTAGCCTTGATTAAGAAATACTTGTCTAGAATTTTGTTCTATTTAATAGTAGGTGTTGAATACCTAGAATAAATTAGACTGTTACTACATTCTGTATGTGTGGCAAGGAAGGGAGAGGCAGATTTAATACATGAATACATAAAATAATTTAGAGATAAATTATTAAAACAAGTGTTAATTTTTCAAAATTATTGAATGTAAACTTAATATTGAAATCAATACTGTTTCTATATATTAGCTATGAAGAGTTAGATTATGAGTTTTTTAATTGTAATTTTAAAAGCAACAAAAATACCAAAGAATAAATTTACCGAAAGATGTAGAGAAAAAAAACTATAATATAAAGCATTACTGAGGCTAATGAAAAACTCATATTCAGAGACTGGGAGACTTAATGCTGGAAAAATTTTCTTCAATTGAAAATAATAATACATTCAACCCCCCAAATTTTCAAAATATATTTTTTGTTTTGTTTTGTTTGAAACTTGACGAGTTAGTTATAAAATATATATGGTCCAGAGTCCTTTAGGAAGTATCATGTTTTCTTGTGCTGTCTTGTTTACAACTGTTACCAGACAACCGTCAAGCTAACAAAACCTCTATCATGACCTCTTGGTAGAAGAAAAGAGGCATGGAGAGTCTACATTCCACCAGATAAAGCAGTCATTTGCTCAATTTTGACAATTACTTATGGATGAGAGTACCTGTATGGGAGGCCAGGAGCCCTATAGAGAAAATTTTAATGACTGATACATTGAAAAAGGTGAAAAAAAACCAGTTTTACTTTACCCTTGCCACCCCTCCCCAAGGTGGCACAGCTCAGTGCCAAGAGAAACTTTCTCACCCCTTGATTCCTTCCATGGTGGAAAGTGAAAGCATAGTAGGTTTGACTACGTATTCATACTAGTTGTTCAGGATATTGGAGTCCCACCTTTTTCCTATCTCACCCAGAATATAGAGAGGATCAACTTGGCCAAATAGTGATGTGAGACTAGGAGGAGGGAAGAGAAGCAGGGTTTCACAGCAGCGGTAGAAAGTCAACAAAGGGCCATGTATTTGACTTAATCACTTAAGTGATTGGCTCCATCAGGAGGAACACCTTAGAATGTTTCACCTGAATATTCTCTCCTCCCAACTTGCCCACAGTCATCCCAAATACTCCACACACCTCATCCACTTTCCTGTGACTGTCTTCCACGTGCATCCCCTAGATAACAAATATGAACCTTTGCAGACAGCTCACAAGCACTCCCAATCAGCCAACTTGACTCTCTGTGATTCAGAGAAGTCAGACAAACTCAAGAATTTTAGGACACTGCCATAGGGAAATAAACAAGATTTTCAGTACCAGTCCTGGATTTGTGGGATAGAGAGAAGGTATAAAATCTTAAGAAATTTCACACAGAAAGGAACATGATGTATGGAGCTAGTGTGTCCTTGGCAAATTTCTGAGACAGCCCCAGAATCCCCAACTTGGTTCACCAGTGAAAATGGTTCTTTCCTAGAGCTGATTGCTTTTTCAGATATGAAGACAGTAAGTCAAGACTTTAAGAAATATGAAAAACCAAGGAAATGTGACAGCAGCAAAAGAACACATTAATTACCCAGTAACTGACCTCAAAGAAATAGAGATCTGCAATTGCCTGACAAGAAATTAAAAATTATTGTTCCAAGGGTGCTATAAGATAACTTAATTAAGAAAAAATATATGAACAAGATGAAAAGATCAATAAAGAGATTTAAAATGTTGATGATGAGAAACCATACTTCTAAAATAAATCCAAGAGGTTTATTCTGAGCCAAATTTTAGGAACCACACCCAAGAAGCCTTGGGCAAGTGGGCTCATGGTGATGGGGTTACAGTTTGGTTTTACACATTTCAGGGAGACAGAAATTATGGTAAAGTCATATCAGTACATGACTCGCATACATTGGTTTGGCCTGGAAAGGTGGGACATCTCAAAGCGGGGGCTTATGGGTTATAGGTGGGTTAAAAGATTCTTTAGCTGACAATTAGCTGAAAGGAGTTAGGCTTTCTGTAACAGACCAGAAATCAGCAAAAAGGAATGCTAAGATTTGTCTACTAATTGGAGACAAACTACTAGACATATGCCCAGACTCAAGTGGTTTGTTACATATATTGAGAACCTGCAGGTAGAGAACCTGCAGGTATGTCTTGAATAGCTTTAGGCCTGTTAATGAGTCACAAAGGACATCTCTAAGAAGGCAGGGGGACATGATGAAGCATGTCTGATCTTCTTTCTCTTTAACAACTTAGTTTTAGGGGATCCCCTTTGCCAAGAGCAGGGTCCATCCAGTCAGTCAGCCACTGAAAGGAGCCTTAAGGTTTTATTTTACCTCACAGAAATCATTTAAAAAAACAAATGAAATTCTAGAGCTTGAAAATATGAGGAACGAAGTGAAAAATGCAAGATAGAACTTCAATAGCAGACTAAATCAAACAAAATAATCTGTCAACTTGAGGATAGACAATTTGAAATTATTCAATTAGAGGAGGAAAAAAAGTGAAGAAAAAAATGAAGAATACTTATGAGATTTGTGGGAACACAATCAAAAGAAGTAAAATAAGAATAATGGAGTACCCAGAAAGAGAAAATAGAGCGAGCAAAGACCAGAAAAATTATTTACAAAAATAATGACTAAAGACTTCACAAATATTGGGAAAGATATGGACATCCATGTACATGACGTTGAAAAGTCTCCAAGTAGTTTCAGTATAAATAGGACTTCACAGAGACACTTATAATCAAATTGTCAAAAATCAAAAATGAAAAAAAGAGTCTTAAGAATAGCAAGAGATAATAGACTTGTTATATACAAAGGAAACTATGTTACTCTATCAGCAGATTCCTCCGCAGAAACCTCATAGTCCAGGATAGAACAGGATGATATATACAAATTCTGGAAAAAATTGCCAAGTAAGAACATTTTATCTAGCAAAGTTGTCCTAAAGATGTTTCCAGATAAACAGGAGCTTGAGGGAGTCTATCACCACCGGGCTTTCCTTAGAAGAAATGCTAAGGGGAGTTCTTCAAGCTACAACAAAAGGGCACTAATTGGTAAACTACAAACATATAAAAATATAAAACTTCTTGGTAAAAATAAGTAGTCAAAGTCCGAGTTGTCTAATACTGAGTTGTGTTGTATATAAATGACTTTTGATTCTAGTATAAAGGTGAAAAGACAAGGGCATCAAAAATAACTATGGTTATGATCATTTTTAAATGAATAAACAACATAAAAAGAAGAAAGTTGTGACATCAAAATCTTAAAATGTGGCGCGTAAAGCTACAGATTTTCTGTACATGACTGAAGTTATAATAAGCTTAAAATAGACTATTATAAGATATATTATGTAAATTCTATAGTATCCACAAAACAAGAAGTATAGTAATTTCTCGAAAAAATAAAAAGAGAAGAATCAAAGCATAACACAATAATAGTATCAAATCACAAAGGAAGACAGTGACAAAGGAACAAAGAAACTACAAAATAGCAAAAAGGTTTAAAAATGGCAATAGTAAGACATAACTCTTAATAATTACTTTAAATGTAAATGAACTAAATTACCCAATCAAAAGAAGTTTAACAGCAGCTGAATGGATTAAAGACAAACCAAACAAAAAACAAGATCCAATTATCTGCTGCCTATAAGAAGTTAATTTTCACTTTCAGGATACACATCGGCCGAAGTTATCCTACGCAAATAAAAATGAAAAGAGAGGTGAAGTAGCTGTATATATGTGAGACAAAATAAACTTTAAACCAGGTGTCCTCAAACATGTGGCCCGCCTAGGACATTTATCTGGCCCACCGGGTGTTTTTGCTGCTACTGTCTGTCCTGTTAGCAGTTGACTCATCCCGGGGCCCTCAGTTCAGCCCTCCAACGGTCTGAGGGACAGTGAACTGGCCCCCTGTTTAAAACGTTTGAGGACCCCTTCTTTAAACCAAAATCTATACTAAAAGACAAAGAAGGTCATTATATAGTGACAAAGCAGTTGATTCATCAAGAAGTTCTAGGGTGCCTGGAGAGGGTAGTTGGCAGGATCTCACCTAATGAGTGCAATGCAAGAGTGTATTTCAAAATAACTCAGGGTAAATTTTAAATGTCTTACCACATTTAAAAAAAAAGAAAGTGAGGTGATGGCATGGGTGATGGTGTTTATCAGTTTGATTTAAGCATTCCGCATTGTATATCAAATCATCACATTGTACCCCATAAATGTATACAGTTATGATTTTAATTAAAAATTAATTTAAAAAGAAGGTATAATAATTGTCAATATATTAATATGTCCACCCAGCAATGGAACACCTTAATATGTAAATTATTAGCAGGTCTGAATGGACAGATAGAAAGAAATCCAATAATATTAGGGGATGTCAATACTCACATCCCATTTCGACAATGAGCAGACTATCCACACAGAAAATCAACAAGAAAACAGCACTTTACTTTAGACCAAATAGCCCTAGCAAGACACGTACGGAACCTTCCATCTAACAGCAGCAAAATACACATTCCTCTCAAACACACATGACACACTCTCCAGGGTATATCATGTTAGGCTACACAACAAGGCTTAACAAATTTAAGAAGATTGAAATCACATCAAGTATCTTTTCAACCACAATTATATGAAATCAGAAATCAACGACAGGAGGAAAACCAAAAAATTCACATATATGTGAGAACTAAACATCCGACTCATTGAACAAGGAGTCTAAGAAGAAATCAAAAAGGAAACCAAAAAATATCTTGAGACAAATGAAGATGGAAATATAATATTCTAAAACTTGTGTATAATGTTCTAAAACTTCAGTTCTGAAAGTTTATAGCAATACATTCCAATATCAAGAAAGGAGAAAGATATCAAATAAACAACCTGACATTATATCTCAAGGAACTAAAAAATAAATGAAATTAAAAAAGGAACAAATAATCCCAAAATGAGCAGAACACAGCTTCAATACTTGGGCAAGAATTTTCGAGAATTCCCAGGGTTTCATCTAATACCTCTAGGGGTAATATGAAATATTCTAAGTCACATTGGGACCAACTTTACTGCTATGATATTAACTACGGGTTGGTGTGGGTTATTGTCTAAGCAACATGGAAATCCTGAGGCTTTTCTCCCACTTTTGAAATATCCAGAATATATAAAATAATTTTTGATTATGATCTTAATATTCTGTGATATTGTGAAATACATATTTGGTCTTCATTCCTGTTGCCTAACATATTGTTCCTAAACCCTTTGGAATCTCTGGAGTGATAAGAGTGTCTTTTGTTTTGCTAGTGAGATGACTAGTGGCTGGGAAGATGCAGCTGGTCTCCAGAAAGTCCAAGCCATGATTAGAGGGTTGGGACTTTCAGACCCAGTCCTCACCCTCTGGCAAAGGAGGAAAGCCTGAAGGTTAAGCTGATTACCAATAGGCAGTGGTGCATTCAGTCCTCCCTGGAAGATGAAGTCTGCATAAAACCCCAAAAGGACAAAGTCCACAAGAGTTTCACACATGGAGGGTGGTGCACCTGGAGACGGCATGAAAACTCCACATTGCTTCAATATAATGTACCCAATGTGTCTCTTCTAGCTGGTCGTCTGTATCCTTCATAATAGCCTATAAAATAAATTGGTAAGTGTTAAGGCAAGTGTTTCCTCGAGTTCTGTGAGCTGCTCTAGCAAATTAATGAAGCCCAAAGTGGTGATCCTGAGAACTCCAGTGTACAGACAGTCAGATAGAAGCACAGGTTACAATCTGTGCTTGCAGTTGGCATCTGAAGTGGGGGTCAGTTTTGTGGGAGTGAGTCCTCAGCCTGTGGGATCTGATGCTATCTAAGTACTGCCAGAATTGAACTTAATTGAATTAGAGAATCTGCTGGAGAAGTGCTTGATGTGGGCGGTCAGAAGTGTTGAGTGACTGTGTGAGAATGGAGAATAGGGTAACACTGGCTTTTCCTGTTTGGACACACAGTCTAATAAGCTAACAGACATTTACTATTAGGCTCTGGAGCCAGCCTGCCCAAGTCTAAATCCTAGTTCAGACTCTCTCTAGCCAGTGACCTCTGCCCCTCATCCCTGCATCCTCAGCCTCAGAGAAAGTCTTAGGAGCTGTAATGATAACATCACAGGGACTGAACAGGATGGGGATGGTGTGCTTAGTTCTTACAACTGTGGCTGGCAAAAATAAACAGACCAATAAATATTAGCCATGCGACTCATCTAGCAAGGATATACTGTCCTTCCCATTGGATAGACAGTAGAAATACATTAATGGACAAAACAAATATGATCACTACCTTCAATACGTTCTCAGTGCAAAAGGACCAGGCAAATAAACAGACAAAATATATCCCTGCATAAATTACTATTTTGTTTTGTTTTGTTTTAACTCGGGGGCTGTTCAATTTCTCTAGAAGTTATATGACTACCTTTTCTCTATGCTGGTGATTTTAAACCTGTGTGCCATAAGAAGATTCTAGATGAGAAGATCTTTAAAAATGAAAAATTTTTAAAGATCATTAATTAAATTATTTTCAAAAGTTCAAAAGACAGTAAATATATTTATTCTTATTTTTTCCTTTTTCTTGATCAACATACTTTAAGTGTGCCATGGAATTTTAGCTATAGCTTCAAGGGTTTCGTGAGATAAAAAAGGCAGAAGCAGACTGCTCTACCCCTTTTACATAATACTTGAACTGATAATTAAAGAGGGCCCCCAAGAACACTGGATTCCCCAGTCTGGACTTCTGGGCTAGAAATGACAAGAGTATCAATGATCTTCAAAGTTCTCTTAGGAAACAAAGCTAATGCTACCCCAGCTTACCTGCCAATCTCCCTTTTTCATTCCATTACTTTTCTCTGTATTGTTGTGAACAACAAATACCTGTAAAACGAGAGAGCGAAAGGGAAGGAAGATGATTCTAAAACAGAAAAGAAAAGGCAGTTAAGAGTTAATATATAGATTTTTTTTTTAATTCTGAAACTGAATTTTAGTTACCTTAACATATACACCTCATTCTTCCTTAGAGGAAAGGAATTCAAGCTACAGCGTCTCAACAGATATGCTGGTGAAATAAAAACGTAACTATTTTTAAGACGATAAATACTTCAGCAGAAAAATGAAGAATCGATGTAAATGCCCATGAGAAAACCGGCGGTGGACTTTGGGCTCTCTTGGATCTCCGGTGTTCTTTCTTCACTGAGCATAGATGGAGAGAAAAGTAACATTCTTTTGCACTGGTCATTTATTATTTATTTTTATGCTTTAATTATTTGTGGAAATCCCTGACAGCTCCTTATTCAGCCGGTTTTACTGACAGGCAAGTTGGTACCTTAAGGAATGGGAGGACAAAACACCCACTGGAGAGGAGAAAACGGTCCCGCAGAGGTTGTGAACTGCCTTGCTGCTCAGTGAGGATAATTTGACTTGAGGATGATAACATATTAAAAAATGATGCTAATGACACAATTTGATCTCTTTTCTGGAAGAGTGTATTTTACTGATGAGAAGAAAGGAAGCTGAAGCTTACTAGATCTAGATTTTTTTTTTTTTTTTGCATTTTTTGGCCAGGGCTTGATTTGAACCCGCCACTCCCAGTATATGGGGCTGGCACCCTACTCCTTGAGCCACAGGCGCCACCCTCAGAAATTTCCTTTCCTTGTCTAGGTGTCATATCATTGCTGCCTGTGACTGTAGGAGACCCTTGTATGTCCCTGGAGGGGGACCGTACTTGGTTCTGGAGCAAGGACATGGTGGTGTGATAATTATGATTTGGGAAGTTAATCTGGTTGCATGAGGATATCTTGGTGTTCATTTGTTCATTCATACATGTATTTCATTAATTTTTTTATTCATTCACAAATAAAGGGTGCCAGACATTCTATTAGCTATTAGATTGGTAGACTGATTTAAGTAATTGAGTTTACTGAATAGTGTGTCTAACACGCATGTCTTCATAATTCCTGTCAATTTTTTTGTTGTCGTTTAAACCAGAAAGGGTTTTTGTTGTCTTGGGTATCAGTTTAGGGTGGTTCATTGGGTTGTTTTAACCTTTGCTGTTGTTTCTCTGTTGTCATTTGTTACCATTTCTGGGTAACATTGATGACATTTGCTTATCCATACATAAAGGATATGAAAGGATTAGTAGTATTATTCCCATTTTACAGATTACAAAACCAAGGTTCAGCGAGATTAAAAACAGTCTCATAACTATTTGACAGTGGAGTAGAGTCTTCATCTATTTGGCTCAAAAGTCCACATTCTTCTGTTTTACTTATTTTTTTCCTCCTTTTATAAAAATTTGACTTTAAAGAGTAGCACGATGACAATTTCAGTTCCTCTAAATTTCTATCGAAATGGAAAAGTGCCTTCTTTTATCACTGCTCCCCAGAGGCTTTATTTCAGCAACTTCTAACAATACAGTGAGCACACAGGACAGGCATTGTCTGCTCCCCGCACCACGCGCCAGCACCTGGCCTTTCCTCATTGCCTTGCACATCACACTCTTTTGTTGAAGGGAATCCCATTCTCCCACCTACATCCATCATTCATCTGTCATCTCATTCAACTGGTGAGGTTTTTAACTAGATGATTTTTTTTTAAAAAATCTTTCTTGACTAACCTTGTCGCTCAAGGTCTTTGCTCTGAATATGGTTTTAAAGCTCACTCATTTTCCTGCCCTCAGCTTACCCCTTTGAGAGTAGCAATTAACACAGGCACCCGTTTTGTTGGAGTGTACTTTTTACATATTAAAGGGCAAAGACAACCAGCCTGGGCTGGTCTGAGCTTTCTTTTGATCTTGCAGGAGCCACTCAACAATATCCATCTGTACAACCTGAGCGGGGCGATTTGGGAATGGTCTCAGGATGAAGCTTTGAGGGGCTATTGCTTGGGGTTTGAAGAGGAACCCACTAGAGTAAGAGCCTGACCCCTTCTCAGATAACCTCTGAGAGCAGCATATGTACTCTGCTGAAATCTCACCTCCCTCTTCTGATGCAGGGGATGAAAGTGCCTGTGCCGAGGAACAGAGATCTGTGCTATCATAAAGCACAGCATTCTCCCATTGCGTCTGAATCCAGTATGTTGCTCTTTCTTTTTGCCAAGATTACACAAAGTGTACTACATTGACTGTTCACCTGGGAAGCTAAAACACGAATGCTAATCCAAGCACACTGAGGGAGGGAAGCCTCCTGAATTGTGAAGACGCTTTCCCTAGGAATCCAGACTTCTGCCTGGTTTTCTCAGCTCTAATCAGCCCAGGCAGCAAAGGCCAGCAGTGTGCCTTTTTGCACTGCTTCAGAATCCCACAGTTAGTCCATATGGGAGCACATGGGTGTTTATTTTTTAGTGTTGGGGTTCATGGACTCAATTTCTCATCTCCCCTTTCTTCCCATTTAGTCTGCCTAAAGGCCTTGTGAATATATTTGTATTCTCTGCAAGTAAATTTGATTTAGGGCTAGTTTTATATTAAAACAGATGTTGAATCGAATAATGGAGGTTGGGGCCTAAATGAGATATTAACATTTTGATTAGTATCCCAAGATGGGTTTACCGTGCCTCAAGCATTCTTGGTGACCAGGATAAAATTTTTCAGACCATCTATATAAGAGGAAGAATGTTTTTGAGTTGAGGGGAGTGTTTGTGGGTTTGTTTAGTTGAGAGGTAAAATTGGTATAGGCAAAATCCTAGCTGTTTAGCAGCTCACCTTGTGATCTCCACAGCCACTTCCACATGAGGAAAAGTGATGTGTATGTCTTACAGAAAAACAAGACCATTATGTGGCTTACTCTTTAAAAGTAAAGAAAAGAAAAAATTAAAAAATATATATTTTACATGAAATTAGCAAAAGGGATGGTGAGAATCAAGACTGAGAAGGAAAACAATAAATATGGGCATGCCCTGTAGAAATTGAGAGCTCAGTTCCAGACCACTGCACTAAAGCAAATATCATAATAAAACAAGTCATGAATTCTTTTGTTTCTTGTACCTACAAAAGTTATATATACACTGTACTAGAGTCTACTAAGTGTGCAATGGAATTACGTCTAAAAACAATGTACATGTCTTAATTTTATTTATTTTATTAAATCATAAAGAGGTAGATCATGTATACATTAATGCATTTAGGTGGTACAATGTGCTGATTTCATATACAATTTGGAATGCTTACATCGTACTGGTTAATATATCCCTTACCTCATACATATCTTAATTTTAAAAAAGACTTTACAGCTAAAATATGCTAGCAATCATCTGAGCCTTGAAAGAATCCTAATTTTTATTGTGGAAGTACTTGCCTCTGTGTTGATGGCTTCTGACTCATCAAGTTGGTGGTTACTAAAGGTGGCCATAATAATTTCTTAAAATAAGGCAATAATTAAGTATAACAATTAACTCTTCCTTTCACGAAAGATTTCTCTGTAGCACACAATGTCGTTTGTCAGAATTTTACCCAGAATAGAACTTCTTTTGAAATTGGAATCAAACTCTTCCTCTACTTTATAAATAAGTTCATGAAATGTTGAAAATTTTGTTTGTCATTTCAAAAATGTTTATAGCATCTTCACCAAAAATAAGAGCCCATCTCAAAAAAACACTTTTGTTGTTCATCCATAAGTGGTAACTCCTCATTCATTCAGGTTTTACCATGAAATTGCAACAAGTCAGTCAAATCTTCTGCCTCTATGTCCTTTTTTTTCCCAACTTCGTTTCTTTTTTTGTGCAGAATTATATGGAGGTACAAATGTTTTGGTCATATGAATTCCTTTTGTGTAGCTGGAGTCGAAGTTCTAAGTGTGCCTGTCACCCAGAGTGCATGCATTGTTCTAATTCTAGCTTTCTAATTATTTCCACCACCACTGCAAATAAGTTTCTCTACTGAAGTCTTGAATGCTGCGAAGTCATCTATGAGGGTTGGCATCAGCTTCTTCCAAATTCCTGTGAATGTTGATACTTTGATCTCCTCCCATGAACCATGGCATCTAGAATGGTGAATGCTTTCCGGAAGGTTTTCAATTTACTGTACCCAGATTCATTAGGGGAGTCATCCTCTATGGCAGCTATACCCTTACATAAACATTCCTTAAATAATAGGACTTGACAATCAAAATTGTTCCTTGATCCCTGGCCTGGATAATGGATGTTATGTTAACAGGTATGAAAACATTAGTCTCCTTGCGTCAGAGGAGCTGGGTGACCAGGTGAGTTGTCAGTGAACATTAATTTTTTGAAATATAGCTTCTTTCTCAGCATTAGGTAACAACAGTAGGCTTAAAATTATTCAGTTAACCAGGCTACAAGGAGATGTACTATCATCCAGGCTTTGTTGCTCTACTTATGGAGCATAGGCAGAGTAGATTTAGCAAAATTCTTAAGGGCGCTAGAGTTTTGAGAATGGTCAATGAACATTGGTTTCAGCATGTAGTCATGGCTTCATCAGCCCCTCATAAGAGAATCAGCCTCCTTTTGCAGCTTTGAGCCAGGCATTAACTTCTTTAACTATGAAAGTCCTAAATGGCGTCTTCCATCACTAAGAGGCTGTCTTACCTATACCGAAAATCAGTTGTTTGGTGTAGCCACCTTCATTGATGATCTTAGTTAGACTATCTGGATAACTTGCTGCAGCTTCTACATCAGTGCATGTTGCTTTGCCCTGCACTTTCATGTTGCAGAGTTGGCCTCTCTCCTTAGACCCCGTGAAAACCAATCTGCTAGCTTCAGACTTTTCTCTTGTAGCTTCCTCACCAATCTGAGCCTTCAAAAAGCTGAAGAAAGTTAGGCCCATGCTCTGGATTAGGCTTTACCTTCCAGGAATACTTTGGCTATTTGATCTTTTATCAAAAGATCATTGAAACTTTCTACATAACAACAACAGAGCTGTTTTGCTTTCCTATCATTTATCTCGTCACTGGAGTAGCACTTTGAATTTTCTTCAAGAACTTTTCCTTCACATTCACACCTTGGCCACCTGGTCAAGGAGGGCCAGCTTTCAGCCTCTCTTAGTTTTCAACATGCCTTTCTGACTAAGCTTAATTATTTCCAGCTTTTGATTTAAACTGAGAGGCAGGTGATTCTTCCTTTTACCTGAATGCTTAGTGGCCATTGTGCGATTAATAGGCCTAGTTTCAGTGCTGTTATATCTCAGGATAGAAAGGGGCTGAGGAGATGGAGAGAGAAAGTGGAATAGGCCATCAGTGGAGCAGCCAGAACACACACAGCATTGACCAACTAAAAGTAACATCTCTTACGGGTGTAGTTTGTGGTACTCCCAACTGTTAGGAGGTTACAAAATGATGAAAAAGTCTGAAATAATGTAAGAATTACCAAAATATTGGGAAAATGGTGATGGTAGACTTGTTCAATGCAGGGTTGCCACAACTTTAATGCATAAAAAACACAATAACTGAAAAGCACAATAAAGCAAAGAGAAATAAAATTAGGTACACTAATAAAATGAGAATAATGACAACAACTTGACAAATTATTAGCAAAGATGATGAATGATGCATGTGACACAGATCGCATAGAACCAGGTGTGTAAGCTCTAGTTAGAAAGGAGACAGAAGCATTGCCACCTCCTTTACTTCTATCCTGTTGTACAGCAAAAGTACAAGGCACTTTACAGGACAGGATACCTTTCATCTGGGGCTAATCACAATTGTGTAGCTAGCTAAGACAGCTGATGATAGGGTTAGTATTGTAAGTAATGTGGTTAAGGTCAAGAAAACCTTAATTGAGCACCTACTTCTGTGCCAGGCACTGTACTAGGTGTTGCAGATATAGTAGTGAAGGGCGATAATACCCAGTTCTGGACTGAGATGCAATTCAAAACTATACATACCCCAAATCCCACTAAAATTATAGAAAATAAGTTTTTTCTAAAACCAGAAGCCCCTAAATTGGACAATAAGAGGGATACAATTTTAGAAATCAGAAAGAATATAATCCAGAAGTAAGTGACCTACAAGACAAGAGAAACTAAATCTGAAACTAAATGGAAACTGAGAATAACTTACTATTTATAAGATCTCCCATGCTACCATTGATATTCCATATGAGGCATGAACATGCATATTTATAGGCTTGGCTGAGGAGAGAGAGAGAAATCTCTTTTCCTATATAACAAAGAGGTGTCCTGGCCTGGGAAAGTAACTTGGGAGTTTCCACACCCGGGCTGCTCAAGCCACTTGAGATCTCACTGTGCTTTTGTGAACTGAATTGGCCCAAGGAATCAGATCCTTGCCAGTCCTGGAAAGGATAGGAAGGGAGCCAGCGAGATCAAAGATCTTGCTCTCTGCAGGCAAATTGCGGAAAGCTTTGTAGGATGGTTAGATCCTTTCTTACTCTCCCACTCTCACTGCCACCACCATCGACAGCCCTGCTAAGAGACTAGAGGTGTGTTCTCTGAGGATAGCAGAGGGTTTTGACAAAGTGGAACAGGTGAGTGCTGTACTGAAAAGAGGAAAGGTAACGGTCGTGTATGTGCTGAATGCTAACTGAGGAAATCCCCGGCCCGTTTCCTCCACTCGGCTGCTAGAGCCTTCGCAGTCAGACTTTTACTACCAGGCAGGGGAGCGAAGGTAACTTCTCTGGAAGTTGCTGACCACCTTCCCACAAAAATACCTAGAGATATTGACACCAAGAATGCTCCCAAGAAATATGTCTCTGGCAATAACACTCAAAGTAAGACAGCTCTACTCATTACCTTGGGGCTCCAAAGAGCATTTTAATGCTCCAGTTCTAGTCATGAGCAGACAATTCAGACTAACAAGACAAGTAAGAGAAAATGCTAACATAGAGGCTAAAGAACCAAACAAAACAATCAAAAAACAAAACAAAACAAAAAAACACCCAGATAAGGGCTGTGTCTGTGGCTCAAAGGAGTAAGGTGCTGGCCCCATATACTGGAGGTGGTGGGTTCAAACCCAGCCCCAGCCAAAAACTGAAGAAAAAAAAAAGAAACCACCCAGATAAACAAATGAAAAACAAGTTAAAGAAAATAAAAATTATTCAGGGAAAATAAAATACCTCAGCAACAACTAGACCAACAGTTGAAAGCCATTATTACTATGTGTTGTAAGATAAGAGAATATATAAGAGAAGTGACTGCTATACAATGGAACTTACCAAGAGAAAAAAAGATATTTGGAATTCAGCAATATCATGGCACATGACAGGAAATGAATGAAATGAAATCTCAGTAGACGGCTGTAAGATAATGTTGGAGTGATTATTACAAAAGTTAATTACAAACCAGGGGTGGAAAACAGAAGACAAACGATGTGAACATTACTTCAAGAGGCCCAACATTAAAAGGTGTTCAGAATGAAAGTAGAAAGAAAATAGAAAAAAATCATCAAAGAAAGAGTGCAAGAAAATTTCCCAAACTATCAATTTCCAGACTGAACAGTGCCCAGGAGAATAGACTCATGCTAAGGAAAATTATCATGAAATTTCATAACTCTGGGAACAAATAGGGCACATATAAGAGATCAGTAATCTGAGTGGCATACTGAAAACAAGAAAACAGTATAGGGCAATTCCCTCCAAAGTCTCAAGTAAATAGAAATATTTCTAAACTAGAATTCCATATTCAGCCAATCAATCAAGTGTCAGGGTAGACTGAAGACATTTTTAGACATACATCATATAAAATAAATAAATATATACATACATAAAACATGCCTTCCTCAGGAAGAGAGAAGAGAAAGTCTGTCACCAAAATATGGGAATAAAACAAGAGAGAAAGAGAAAAAGAGAATACAAAACTAAAGAGAGAGAGAAAGAGCATCTGTAGGCTGTCAGTGAAGGCAGGCACCATGGAGGGAGGCACTCATCCAGGCTGGGCAGTGTGACTCAGGAGACAGGCATTTGGGGAGACGTCACCACATCTTTTATTGTCGTACTGTCTTTTCAATCTGACCAAACTCCTGGAAAATATGCTCTATCAAACAAGGGTCTGTAACTAAGGTGGAAAAATCATAATTTCAGGACACAAGTAATCAAACTCAGGAGAAAAGTGAGATCTAAGCCTGAAAGAAAAAAAAAGAAACTAAAAAGTATTATCTGGGAAGCTCAAATGAATCATCAAAGAAGGATTTGTCTAAGAAAAAAAGTAGCTAAAAATTCTGAATGGTAGGAAAAATGATGGTGAGAGGCTAATAGAAAGTGTGAGAAGAGCAATTGCGAGTGAAAAATTAACTTTAGAAACAAGAAAAAATAGGAGAGGGAACATTATCCTATGGCAATGCTTATTTGTGAATAATACTTCAGAAGCATAATAATGAACAGCAAACAATGAAATTAATCAAAATTATAATGCTACTATATTGGGAAGATGAAGAAAGCAGAAGGGTTGGAAATCGGTAGATAATGTGCAAAACAGATAGTGGTATCCACACATTACTGAGAAATACGGGTGTGTAAGTGCCAAAAGCAATAGCTTAAAAAGTCGAAAATGGTTGCCAGTTGGAAGGAGTCTGTTTGGCAATGAGGACCAATAGGTGGAGAGCCACTATACTTTGTTATTGGTTTTGGAGTATTACCTGGCTTTCCAGCCCATGTGCATATAAAATATATTGATCATATTTTTAGATTACTAAAGTGTCTAGCTTAGTTGTTATTCTTCTCCAGCACCCAACACAGTGCCTAGTGTGTCATTAATAAGCAGGTATTGAAAGTAAAAAAAGAACAAGTCGTGGTCCTATCATAGAGGAGCCTTCAGCAGAACAGATGGAGAACACAGGGCAGCAGTTCTCAACCTGTGGGTTGTGACCCCTTTAGGGGTCGAATGACCCTTTCACAGGGGTTACCTAAGACCATCCTGCATATCAGATATTTACATTCCAATTCATAACAGTAGCAAAATTACTGGTATGAAGTAGCAACGAAAATAATTTTATGGTTGGGGGAACTGTATAAAGGGTCGCCGCATTGGGAAGGTTGACAACCACTGACATAGAGGAAAAGTCACTGGATAAGGAACAGCTGGCTGGTTCCATCTTCTCTGCAAACAACCAGACAGCCAAATAGAACTGAACTCCTTCATCCTCCCCAAGTGTCCCAGATCTATTCAGCAGCATGAAGGGGTAAGAAACTGTAAAGCCATGCTAGCAGCAGCCGTAGGCATCATCATCATAAAAAGCAGTTTTATATTTCAGATCCATCACCATAATCTTAAAAACCACAATATCTGCGGAAATGCCCTTGATAGCCATAGAGTATATGGGAGAGAACAGCTTTGGGTAAGACATACCTGTGGGCAAACATCAGTTTATATGGTAGTGTCAGTACCTTGGGAAAGTGATTTAACCTCTGTCTGCTTGTTTCATGACTTCAGAATGTTAACAATGGCATACCGGTGCAGGAGCATAAGAGAAAATCCGTGAAAACGCCGTAGTGTAGACATTCAATGTGAGGAGCTATTATTACTATAGGTAGACTAGAACAAAAGGTCTCTGAGATTGGGAACTTTGTTTTTAGGATGTAAAACAGTGCTTGGCACCTAGTAGGTCACTAATGAACATTTGATGAGTGAATGAATGATCATTTCAAAAGGGAAAGTCATTTGTTTGGGAATTGACCTCTTTGAGGTAAATAGTTCAGCTTTGACACCATTTAATATGCAGCATCTTAGATAATCACTGTTTGGGGGGAGTCAGTTTCCTCAAAGAATGACACTGGTTATCTGCAGAGAAACACCAGTTCAGTGATGATTCATAGAATGCATCACCCCAAACATTTTAGTGACCTTGAAGACCTGAGCAGTACCAAAGAAACAACGGAAAGGTTACAAAATCCCACCCTAAACTTGTCCCAATATACCCTAGCATTTTGTTACTGAGTTTTATTCCATTGATTCTCCAAAGAAGATGTCTCCACAATCTTTAATCACTATATTCCTCATTGGAAAATGTTTTCTTTTTTCCCACAGTAAGATAAACATTAACTTATATAAACTACACATTTTTGAGCCATCCAAGCATTTTGTCACTCTAAAAGAAATTGTTCCTCTTTAGATCCCCGTGTCTAGCCAAGGAAAACTTCCCTTACAGAAGGGAAACAACTCAAGATTTGGGAACCTTTAGATGAGTGAAAAGCATTTCTCTCTGGAACATGCTTTATTACCCCATCTACAAAATCAGATTATAATAAGGAAAAGACAAAAATAGCTCAGCTCCTTTTCTAGCTCTCTCCCCCACACCCAGCCAGTATTCCTTCCTTTTAAATGCATCCTTTCTGCTGTCCATGACCATCTGGAGAACATAAACAACCATTTTAGAATCCAGATGCCCAGCCACTGAGAATTTCCTAATTGAGTTATGCCGCAGTCAGCTGCACAGAGCCACACCCAGGGCCTGGCATGCTCCACAGCACTGCTGTAGAAACTCACAACGCATCTGAGGTTTCCAACTGGGAGGTGTGCTGCTTCAGGAAATATCTGTTCTGCCTCCCTTCAATTTCCCATTTGCTGGCATTTTTCATTGATCTTGGAAAACACATGGCCAGCATCTGTCTGTGAATAACTATTTATCATTGTGTAAAACATCTATGAAATGTTCTGCTTATAGAGATTTCTGCAAAACAAAACACAGCCTATGCCTTTTTAATGAAATTGTTTCTCTGAGCCAAGTTATGAAGCAACTATAATATTAGGGGGAGAGAAATTAGTATCTTGATCAGATGCAAAGTAGAAATGTCCCTTGAAAATAAACTTAAATGCTGAAATAAGTATCTCCATTTGATAGCGTGATCATTGTTGTTCACAAAAAGAACGTTTACTACCTTATCATGACAGCCCCACTCTCACTTTCAGATTTGGGCATTATTACACCATTTTAGCACTGAAGATGTGGAGGCCCAGGGTAGTTAATGTGAACACTTGTGCAATTAAGATACTCTAAATCAGTGCTTCTCAACCTTCCTAATGATGCGACACTTTAATACAGTTCCTGTGGGTCATGACCCACAGATTGAGAATCTCTGCTCTAAATCTAAGTTTATGTTTCTAAATCTATGCTTATTATTTCTTAAATTAAAGCTACACAACATACATGAGATTTTTTTTTCCAGTTAGTAGTCATTCATGCATTCACAGCATGAATGATATGACACTTTTTGATGGATGTGATTACATCAGGGGAATTCTCAGAGTATTTTATGTATGCCCAATTTTGAGGAAAAAGATCAAGAGAACTTACAGTAATTACCTCATTTAATGAGAGTTTAGATATCGAATTTTCCTATCCAGATCCAAGGAAATGTCTTACGAGGGCAGATATACGTCCCAGCATCACTTACAAAGATTCCTTCTCTCCATAAGCACTACTAAGCACTTCACAGGTGTTTGATGCTGGTATTAGATACCCAAATGAGAAGAATGATCAGGCCCCCTGTCTATGGACATGTTTCTGTAATAGAAAAGACAGACATGTAAGAGAACTGGAATACATAATGCAAAGAAGACACGAAGGTGTCAGATTCCAGAAGCCACCTTCCTAAGGAAGAAGAAAGCTTCACAGAAGGGGTGCAACTTGAATCACCTCTTCCTGGGTGACTCAGAGTTTTGCACACAGGGAAAGGGGGGAAGTGCTTTCAGAGACGCAGAGAGAATATATAAAGCTACAGAGACAAGGAGAAGTCTGGCTGGAACAAAAGTATAAGAAGGATTCTGGGAGATGCAAGGAGACTGTTCACTCAGAAGCTATGTTCTACGATGTGGAGGTTGGGTGATTCCAGGCAAAACAAAGAGTCATGGGAGGATTAAAACACAAGGGTGACATGATCAGATGCGCTGCTTCAGAAGCAAGGCAAAGGAAAAAGCAGCAATGAGGAGATAAATGGAAATGTGAGTGACGAGGTTGGGACAGCTGGCAGACACAGCTTTGTGAGCCATAGTCAACTAGATTTTAAACAGAGAAGGTCTCGTTGATTCTCATTATTTGCTCTATTATGCGTTTGCTCTGTAAATTCACTGCAGACACTAAATTAGCAGATACTAAGACATTGCTCCTAGAGAAAATAGGTTCCTGTGAGCCTGGTCTCCCACATTTTCACTGACTGATCAATACAGGTTTGATGTGTGAAAGTGTCTTTGAGAGGTACATAGTTGATTAATTAACAATGAAAGGCCAATGGCATTATTACCGAACAGGGGCTTTTTCCTGCAAAGCACATCACAGCCTTCAGTGCTGAGACACCCTGGACAGCACTTCAGCACCACACCTGGAGGACACTGGAACTGGTAAAATCACCAGGAAAAAACCACAAAAATGTGAAAAATGCGGCAGTACCAAGTCTGAAAGGACACTCGCATACAATGTGAGAGCTCACAGGGGAAGGCAGAGTTCAGCCACACTGACCTCCAACACGGTGGGAACATCCGAGTACATTGACTCAAATTCTTTGTGACCTTGTGCATGTCCATCACTATCCATGAAAGTGTCAGGAGTCTTGATTTTGGAGTTGCAAATACCTTTTAGCGATTTGGTAAGTTTGCAAATATGAAAACAGTGATAAGGGCAATTGATGGTCCATCGAATCATTCAAGAGGAGAAGATAGCTGGAGATGTGCACAGAGCAAACTCTAAAGGACAGGAACATCTAGGACATCTGGCAAATGGGCAGGAACAGGCAGAGAGATGGAGATGAGAGCAGAGTCTCTGAGGCCCGGGAAGGGGAGGATGTAGGAAGCAGGATGCGTTTAATAATGCATTAATACAGTGCTACAAAATGTGTGTGTTCTACGGTCGCTTTAGCAGGCAGTGGTTTCAGTTGTGCAGACGCTGACAACAGAGGTAACTGGATCCCTCCTGGGTGCTGGTTATAGAAAGAGCAATGAGACATTATCCATCCTCTTCAGAGACTTTCTGACTGTGGGCAAACTAGGGAGGCATAAAGAGTTGGTCACTAATTCAGCAAGTATTTATTGAGCATCACTATGGGGCAGACATTATTTAAGCACCGGAGACAGAGTAATACACACAGCAGGCAAGATTCTTACCCACACGGGTTCCCCATTTTACTACAGGAGTTATGCAATGGATCCCCAAGTAGATAATGGCATGATACCAGATGCTGAAAGTGCTGTGAAGAGAAACAGCCAAAAGAGGGGAGATACCTTGATGAGTTGGTTCTTTAGTTAAGATGGTCAGGAAGGAAATCTGGGCAGAAACCTAAGGGAAGAGCGTGAACCGCAGGTGTATCTCAAGAAGTCGGGCAGTGCCTGGGCTCAAGGAGGTGAGGTCCATTTGCTGAGGGTGGTGCATTCAAACCCAGCCCCAGCCAAAACTCTGCAAAAATAAATAAATTAATTAATTAATTAATAAAATAAAAATAAATAAATAAATAGAAGTGCCCCAGAGATGGATTAATAAACTGTGATATATGTATACCATGAAGTACTATTCAGCCATAAGAAAAGATGAAAACTTTACACCTTTTGTGTCTACCTGTATGGAGCTGAAACACATTCTTCTTAGTAAAGTAACACAAGAATGGGGGGAAAGCATCCAGTGTACTCAATACTAATATGAAAGCAATATATAAACAACTACATGTCCACACAATAGGAAAACACAGGTATAGTCTACCAAGGGGAATGGTTAGAAGAGCAAGGAGAAGGGGGGAGGAGGGAGAGTGATTGGAGGGATCTCACCTAACAGGCTCAATGTGAGGGTGTTCAGCACGCCCCCTGGGTGAAGGGCTCAACTAGGAGTTGAACTTTACCTTAGAAATGAAAACAATGTAACCTAAACATGTGTACCCTCATATCAATCTGAAATTAAAAAAAAAAAAGAAAGTGCCCCTGGGCAGAGGGAACTGGGAGTACTAAAGCTCTCCCTTCTGCAGGAGATTGCTCAGCGTGTTCTGGAAAGAATCAAGACAGCGGAGTGGCTGGGAAAAGCACGCAAGGAAGAAGGTGGTAGAGAGACTGACTGTCATAGCACAGCAATCCAGGTAGGGCCAGGTAGATGCCCTAGGAGTTTAAAGCCAAGTGAATCGCTGATAGCTGACGTAGTTTGGGAGGTTTTGGAGAACAAATCAGACTTACACTAAGATTTACAAGAAGGGGTTAAGCTATGTACACAGAAGCAAAAGGGCAAACAATTGGGCTTGGTGCAGGGGCGGGGGGAGAAAAAAGCAGAAGTAAAATGCACATAGAGTCAGCTTGGCTGGTTTGGAACATCAGTTCGGGGATGACTAGGAGGAAACTTTAGAGGTCAGGTAGGCTCCAGATAGGAGATCTAGAAAATCAAGCTAATGGGCAGCCAGTGAGGCTTCTGAGTAGTCCCGTTTAGAACACAAGGTGCCTTAGAAAACGGAGGGTATCAGTGGCACATATCTAGAAGGAATGATTATGAGGAGATTTAGCGATAGGGAAACAAATTAAGAGATTACTGCAGCAGCCCTATTGATGAGCTAACTTCATGACTAAGGTCTTTGCCACTGCACTTGCACTGAGCAGCAAATATTAAGCAAGAACAATGCCCAAGATTTAGAGACTGGGCAATGGAGAGAGATGACTGGAAGAGTGATGGCATCTTGAAAAGTTGCAGGGGACGAACGCTGTTGGGGGTGGGTGAGGTGAGCAGTTAGTAGTGGGAGAAAATTGTAGGCCATCAAGATGAAGAGGCCCTGAGGGCACAGGAGAGGAGAATATTCAAGAAAATGCCAGAAATCATAAGATCCTCCAGACTAGAGTAAAATCCTGCTCTAATTCACTTTGAAGAACCCCCACCCCATGCACACTAACTGAAATTCTGCAAGTAGTAATTGCTGCATGAATGGAAAAAAGTATGTCATGGGCTGATGCTTGCTTTGACAGAGGAAAGCACTGGGTCAACATTGAGCTTTGAACTGTGATGATTTTGGTGGAAAGAAAAAGAAAAACAAAGGATCAAGTGGCAAGTAGTTTAGAATTTTCACAAAGTTATGCTAAACTCATTTAATGAAATAATATATGGATAGGAATTAGAAGCACAGAGGCTTCAACCTAGACCACTCGAAAAGGTACCATTCATGGTCATTTGGTTCTCACAAGTGCATGTAAGTGGAGTCACAGAAAAGAGGAGGCCCAACAGCTGAAAGGGATGAATTTCTTAAGAAGAGAGTCTCTAAACAGCATCAGAAGAATGGCAAGCTTTCAGCCCTGCCTCCCCACGGGGACAGGGAGAATTTTACATCGCTCTCACACAGCTTTATTTAGGACTGGAGGGAAGCCAACTGTCTATTGTTCAAGTTCACATTTTAGCTGATGATGGAAATTCACACATTCTGTACAAGGCCATCCTGAGGAGCAGTCCTCAGTGTGGGACTTTGGCAAAAATACTACGTTCTAGGACAAACATGCTTTCCAGAGAGGCAAAGATTTTCAAAACAAACAAACAAGTCAGCCAGTCAGAAAATGGATCTTTAAGTGTTTACCACAGGGAAGATGTCTGCTGAAAAGTTTAAGAGTACTAATAAGCATGATTTCCTCCATTAATTGTTTTGTTAGATTAAAAGAGGAAAAACAACACATTGTCCTGGTGTTTTCTTGTGATTATAGTAGGAGGCCCGCCTTGCCTTCCACAAGCTCTCCTTTCTTCAAAAACTCTGAATCTTGAAAACAAATGAAGTCCCAAATATTCATCAAAGTGTATAAAAAAAAAAATCCGGGAGTCCAACATGAATTTGGGTAGAAAAATGTAACAGCTATGTGGTCTTTGGCATGGACTTAACCTCCCTAAAGCTTTGTAAAGTCAGAAAGCTGTCATTAACTCCAGGGTTGTGGCAAAGATAAAATAAAATGTACGTTGTCATCTCCATCAGCAAACCCTCCCTACCCCCACCCCAGTGTAGACAGCCAGCCACTCTGTGTCCCTCGCCTCCACCTCTTTGCTTAGTATGTGTTAGTACCTAATATGTGTTCACTGACTTGTCTGTTTAGTGTCTGTCTTACCTGAGCAAATTATAAGTTCCAAGAAAAGAATGACTTTGACCATTCACTCCTCTGTTCTTAGAACATAGAACAACACCTGGCACATAGTAAGTGCTCAGTAGATACCACTGAATAAATGAAAAAAGGGTTGCTCATTAAATGCTGCTTCTCTTCCTTCCCTTCCATTCCAAACTCAGAAGGCTAATCTATAATTCATGTATCTAAAAATAGACCTAGCCTTTTACATAGAGGTCTAACTTAACTGAAAGACACAGAATAAAGATGTATGATTATTGCTCTTGCAGTCAACATCACATTATTCTATTATATTTACATTGTGTATGGTTAGGGTTGTTACAGCAACTTCTTTTTTAAATGAGATAATGTATATGCACAGCAAGGTATTGACCCCTAAAAACAGGTGCTTAGACACATTAGTTTCCTTTTTTTCCCATTGTACATACTTCTTCTATCAATAATACCTGCATATTGGATGAGAAGAGAGAAGTGGACAAGTCCAACACTGAGAGGAGTCTCACAAACTGATCCCCACAAAAACTAAATGAGAAAAAGGAGCAGAACTTTCCAGTGGAGGAGGGTTGCTGCCTGATTTAATTAAGCGTGACCCGATTGCTTTTAGGTCTTAGAAAATTCTATTCTCATAGTGCTTCTAATGTGCTTTTACTTCCTTCTAAGGAAAGTCCCACACCATTCTGCCATAGATCTTTTTAAGTAAATCTTTGAGATGACAGCTCAAAGGGTATTGAATTCAAAATATACTAATCTTTTCCCAGACTGTGCTTTATAAGGAAAGGGGTGGGAAAAAAATTCCTCAATAAACTCTGAATTCAACGTATGAAATTCCCCAGCATTTCACTCTATGAAGATATGTTTACTAAAATTCATTAGCTTTTTACATATGATGCTTGTTCCGATTTTCATGTAATACCCTGAACCACGATTCAGTTCAGATAAAATTTAAACTAGGATTCCATTTTCTTTGCACATGTCTACCCTTAATTGCTTAGAACAAGTTTATACTTCCTTTGCCCAGTGAAGATAAAAGATCGAGAGGATAATTCAAAATAAATCAAAACAATCAAATGCTATATTGTAATTTCCCTTTACACTATACTGAGGGTTCAGTTTCGTTTTGCTTTGTTTTCAAGTCAGGCTTGGAAAACTAGCTAGTTTAAAGGACTAGGAATCCTCTGGAGAAGAGTTTGACTTCATCTTCAAGAACACCACTGAGCAGTGAGATGAAAGAAAACCAGTTTGTTTCTTCAGCCATTTCCCCTAAGTAGCTGAAATGGTTTCCTCATCTGCAAAACCATTTACTTGGACAGTCAAAATTTTCTCTCTACTCTTTATAGGCTATGAATCCATACAAAGTTTGTTTTAATTATCCTAAATTAGAATTATAATTTTATTCTGCAACAATTCTTCTAAATAATTATTACTGTGGTTCGTTTAATTACTGAGAAATGTGGTTTGAAACATTCAGGCCATCAAAAGAGCTCAGAGCAATACCAAAGTGTTAACAGCATTTCCCTTAAATAAAGTTAACTCTGTTTTTCTATTAAGGAGTAACTGAAGACTGAGAGATCTGAGGATTCGCTTATAAATTAACCATTACGAATAATTTTCTGTACTGCTTATATATTTACTAAAATTATTTTCCCATTTCAATAAATCTCTTTCATAACTATATTTTAATGATAGTTTAAAATTTTCATGGAACTTACTACTTCTCACTCTGTGTATGTAGAATGATTCTCCTTTCCTAACTACATAGACAATACTGAAAAGAACACCTTTTCCACAATTTTTTATTTGTATTTCCGTATATTTCTATATGAAGACATGACTGAGGAATAATTTCACAGTCTCACATAAAAATCTATTTTCACTGCTTCTCTGTGGAACTTAAAGCATTAGAAATGGGAAAATGATGGTACGTATTACAAATAGACTTTCCTCGTGTAAAAATTATTTGGAAGTGGAACCATCACCTGTAAGATATATGTGTGATTCAGTTTTGTGCTTCACTCTGGCGTTCCAAGGACATATTCAAGTTTATTCTTGAGTCAATTCTACTCTAGGCTTCTAGTGATGACGAAATAAGTCTTGGTTCAATGTTTTTGAATAGATTCTGTTCTGAATAGGATTGTTGGCAAAGAAAATGTATTAGAATTCTAGCTATGTGAAAATGTTTGGGGATATAAATTTTATGCAAAAATAAAGGCTCAAAGCAAATAATATAGTGGTACTAGTATACTTTTAGAAGTAGTTAAATATGTATGTCCTTACTTCATAGTTAATATTCAGGAAGAATTGGATGAACTTCATTCACAAAACAATTGCACAAAGTAATGTCTATATTTTGAGAAAGAATTTTTATATACTCCCTGTTCTGGTTTGGATGTTTGCCCTCTCCAAACATCAGGTTGAAATTTGTTCCCCCAATGTTGGAGGTGGGGCCTAATGAAAATGGTTTGGGTCATGAGGGCAGATTCCTCCTGAATAGATTAACAACAGATTCAAAGCTTCCATCAAGGAAGGGGGTGAAGGAGTTTTCGGTTATTAATTTCCAAGATTGGGCATCCACATCTGGTGAGAGTTTCCGGCTGCTTCCCACTCATAACAGAGGTCTCATGGTGGGAGGGGCAGAGGGGAGAGGGAGAAAATTAATAACTGAAATTCTATGTGAAGAATAGTGCCACAAGCCAGACATGCAAATGAGTCAGGGGCTAGTAACTTATGGTCTTTTCAATGGATAAGCCTTTAGGAATTTTGCTTTGGCATATAAATAACATAAACAATCATTTAAAAAAATAAAATGTCAGGGCAGTGCCTGTAGCTCAGTGAGTAGGGCACTGGCCCCATATACTGAGGGTGGCGAGTTCAAACCCAACCCTGGGCAAACTGCAACCAAAGAAAAGCCGGGTGTTGTGGCGGGTGCCTGTAGTTCCAGCTACTGGGGAGGCTGAGGCAAGAGAATCGCCTAAGCCCAGGTGTTGGAGGTTGCAGTGAGCTGTGTGATGCCACAGCACTCTACCAAGGGCAATAAAGTAAGACTCTGTCTCAAAAAAATAAATAAAAAATAAAAATAAAATAAAAGGTCAGAACTCATATTTTGCTATCTTCTTTCCTGAACCTTACCTCTTTCTACTGAAATGGCCACAACTTTTTAAAAGCAAAGTGTTTTGATAATAATAGTAATAAGCTACACTGAAAATTTTGTAAAATAAACAACTCTTTTTTTTTTTTGGCAGGGGCTGGGTTTGGGAGAGGGCTCACCATCTCCGGCATATGGGGTCAGTGCCCAACCCTTTTGAGCCACAGGAGCGCCCCATAAAATAAAGAACTGTTTAAAGAAGAAAATAATGGACCATTTCATAATCACACTGTACAGAGATACCCCTATGCCCCTGTTTTAGAATTACTTCTTGTCTTTTTTTCTACAGGTTTCTGCTCTCACTATTCATATGTCAGCATATTTTCTCCTCATCTTTCCTATCTATTCTTTTCTTAATATTTGCAATCATGCTGCATATATAATTTTGTGTTCTGCATTTTGCTCATTACTGATTATTAAAAGCATTTTTGCTTTAATTAAAGTGCTTCATTTTTAATTACTACATAAATGTTCTATTGTACAACTGTACCATGATTTACTTTCTCTAATTCAAGATATTTAAGGAGATTGCATTTTTTCACTGTATAAGCAATACTGCAGTAAACATTCTTGCTTCCAATTTTTTTATTCCTTATTATTTTCTAATGATATATTTTTATAAGTGGAATTAATAGTCACTAGGTATAAATCTCTTAAGGCTCGTCAATCAAACTATGGAATCTACCAATTTACATGATTAAGTTTTAATGGAAAAATCGACTATTGAATCTATGGTAAAAATTTTAAAAAATGTTAAAAATTAATAGATAACATTTACTATTTTGTATAGCAAAGGATACCAAGATAGGTGATGTGTAGAAACTATTTTTCAAGTTCGCATCCCAATAAAATGCCTCATGAGTGACAGCTTTCAATCTACCAATAGATTTACATAACCACGTTGGGACCAGGTTGACATCACCCAATACACACGTTTCTCAAAACAAGAGAAAAAATAAAGAACAAATCTTGCTTAATTCTCATCTTTAAACTATTGTATTTTTATGAAGATATGCTTGTCATTTTGAAAAAGAGATATGGTGTACATGTTCAATATTAAATCAATCATTTCAAGGTCTATTATAAAGACTAGTTTTCTTGTGTTTCTCCACCAGCAGCCATGAGTTGAACACAAAGAAGGATGAAGGAAGAGTCCATTTTTATGGGGAAGTGGGTGCTAAGTGAAGTGGTAGTATTTGGCAACCTGAACTAACTGGATATTGAGTCTAATCTTAGTGTGATTGTATACAAGAAGACACATCTTTATCCATTTGAGAAGATGAAATATCTAAAACTTTAAACTCAAAAGAAATATTTTAATATATGGCATATTTTAGATTTGTTCTTCTCAAACTATGCAAAGTTTTAGCTAATAATTGTAAAATTTCCTCAGTAATCATCAGTACTGCTCATTACTTAAGTGGATGGGAATCTGGAGTTGAACACCTGGGCGCACATCCCAGTTCCACTATTTACCATCTGGATGACACAAAGCAAGTCACTTGCTCTCTGCTTCAGCTTTTTTCATCTTTAAACTAGAGATAATAATGGTATCCATCTCTTAGGATTATTGTAAGAATTACACAAACCTTAATGCTTGCCCCACTTGGTTTCAGCATTAGCAATCATCACCAGGGCTCACAGGCATTATCAGCTGCAGGACCCCAGGAACACAGCACTTGTCATGTGCAAAGAATCTGAATGTACAAGGACTATGATATATGGTAATAATGTGTAGCATGACTTGAATGTTACAGGGAAAAAAAATGACAAAACTGTCACAGAGAAAACAATTATTGAAGAATAGTATCCTGTGGCTGACCCCATTATGGAAAAGGTGGGACTTCACAGAACTTTGAAGGAGAGAAAAGATTTGACACAAGAGAACACTATTTTAAGCAAAAAGAAAATTTTGATATACTCTGGGAGCAATGAATGGGGCAGTTGTATTGTTACTAATGTGGTTCATCTAAAAAGGAACCAGAAAGTGAAGGGTCTTAAGTAGTGTACCACTCAGGAATTTGGTTGCCTGTAAGCATCTAGGAAACCATTGAATGTTCTGAGAAGAAGGAAAAATGAGAGTAAAATGTGAAGATCACTACAGCACTAATTGTAAGAGGTGTTTTAGATTGGAAATACTATAGGTTAAAAAAAAAAAAAACTAGTTATAAGGCTATTGAAATAACACAGAAAGCCAATTCTGTTATATTTCATTCTGATCGAGATCTGGTAATTCATTTCTTTTCCTACCCAGTAAGTTTAACTATACTTTAAGTAAAACTTTGTGAACTATAACTTAGAAGAAGCTTTTCCCAGCCTAGTCAATGAGTTGGCTTTAAAGTTTATTTTCTTGACCGATAGTGGAGCTGTAACAAGTTTGCTAAATTTCTCTCTGAAAAGTATAGCCCTTTTCTTTTCTTCTTTTTTTTTTAGAGACAGAGTTTCACTTTACTGCCCTTGGTAGAGTCCTGTGACGTCACAGCTCACAGCAACGTTCAACTCCTGGGCCTAGGCAATTCTCTTGCCTCAGCCTCCCAAGTAAGTTTAGCCCTTTTCAACCAAAAAAGAATAAGAATTTAAGGGACTTGAAATCCATAATTTGAGAACTTATATCTCAAATAAAGTCTTATTTGTAGTGCAGTAGCTATTAACATAGATATCATGAATATAGAGTTAGGAGTATTCTTACGTTTGGACAAATAAGGCTTTTTGGATAGAGAGCTGACTGTTTGGTTAGCGGATTCCCCACGGTGCTAAGATCTTAGAAGTTGATTTTGAGTTTTCAGATATTCTTGGGAAATTTGAAAAATAGCTCATGATATTAAAAAACAACAAACTGAGAGAGATTTCTAGGACAGACTACAGAACATTTACCTTCAACAATCATGAGAAGGCAGTTAGCAATCAGTTATCTAATGAAGACGGTTTGGTAGTTAGATGTGATATTTTAAGAGATCTCTGAAAATAAACACTAAAATAAAAATCAGGATAATTATGGACATGAGATAATTAAATATATGCAATAGGCTCTGATTGTTTTTACAGACTTTTGTTTAACAGAATTTTCTTTCCTTTGAATAATGTGAAAATGTTTTTGCTGAAAAGTCTATTACCTTAAAAGTGTAACAGGATCAGCATCAAGGAGGTACAGAGATGTGTCTGTTTTTCAAGCCAAAAAGAAGTCTTGTGGGTATAATTCACTTGGCATATGTATTAGAAGGCTATTTTTAAATTTGGCCATTATTGTGATTGTGCGATATTATAAAACTTTGCTGTTGAATTACTATTGACCCTGGAAAGGCTCTCTGAGTCACAGAACCTCAGTTTCCTAATCTATAAAAGAAGGTAAAAACAGCAGGAGAGTGATGAGGGCACATTCCATTAAGGCTTTTTGCAAAACATAAAATGTTGATAATCACTTCTCTAGCAAGAGTTCACTTGCTATAAAATTATGTGGCTTGCTCAGTTCTTTAGAAACTGCTCAGGCCAAGTGGCCATTCTCTTACCTGAATGCATTGTGTGTTGAACAGCCTCCCCCCTTCAGCTAGCACAGTCTGAAACCAAATGAGTATTCAATTACCGTGACACTTCTCTTCTAAGGTGAGCCCAAACTGGCTAGTATAATAAGAGTCCCAATTAAGCTGAAATTCTCTGAGAATTTATTTATGTCTTACTAATAGAGAAGATTCTAAGAGGGGCTATGGATGCCAACCATTGATTAAGTCTGAAGGACTCCCCATTTTCATTTCCCTTCCTCCCCATCATGAGTTTTCTGTCATTCTCTGATGCCCCCTAGACTGTGCAAACTAACACTAAGCCCCAGAGTTTTCTTTTTACGAAAGCCCTGATAGCCCAACCTTGCTCTACATTTTCAGTGTGCCATTTGCTAACATATTACATGACCAGCTGAGCCACTGAGCTAGAATAAACAGAATGCACTTTAGCATACAGGGATATTTTGCAAGAGATATATTCTCAAGTCTTGGAAACTTAACTGTGTGTTACCATATTGTCTTCCTTATGCTCCTTCTGTTTCTTAATTTCACACATCACTCCTTTCTTTGAAGAAATTTTCCCCCAATGTGTTAAGAAACTGAGTCATGTCCTAAATTCTGTGGAAAAACTCAGGAGGGTGGGAGGAGGTTTAGATCTGCAAAGAGAAATCTTGTTTTGTTCCACCAAGTTAATCTACCTGGACATTTAAATGCATATGAGTTCATGCAGGTGAAAGTGCTTTAAAACCTTCAACACCAAGAAAACATGCAGGATTACAGCATTCCATTTGAGGTGTGGGCTGCAGACCGGCCACATGTCAGCCCCTTTGTATTCACCAGGCTCATTTTAAGTGAAGTGGTTTTCCTGAAGTTCTAAAGGTGGAGGCATTTCAGCTTTAATAGGTCACTTGCTGCTTTTAGTAAGAGAAAAGTCCTCATTTGCAGAGAGGTGATCCTTATGAACTTTGCTCAACTAAAAGAGCTGGGGATGCTCACTAATTAACTGGTCACACAATTAAAGTATTGCTCTCTGGATGATAACATACATTTGTTTATTCTGACTCCGTGGCTCGGCTACTCGTGTGGCACACTGGCCTTTGAGACTAATATTCTCTCTCACTAAATCCCATATTCTGCTTTTTAAAGAATGGAGTCTCTCTTCCATCTCAGAAACAAGGAGCTGAGCTATTACTAAAAACTGTTATTGAAGCCGGTAATTTTTTTCACCTTCATAATTCTGTGTTTCTCGGCTACATTCCGTGCTGTCCCGACATATGTTAATCAATGCATTTGTTACCACACAGCTTGACTATTGCATTTCTCTGGTGGCTGGCTTATCATCGTCTATAATTATTTCAACTCCAATTAATTCTGAACTTCTTTGCAAGGTTATTTACTTGCTTTAAGCAATAAGACAACATGGCCCCTCTTTGATTTCTAAGCATCTGGTCAAGTACAAATTGAATTCAGTGCCCTCTTCTTTGCCTGAGCAGTCTACTCCTATGACCCTTCTCATTAGATCACTGGTATTAGTGGTCATTGACTGTCCTGCTGGGGGAAAAAAAATGCTTCTACTGAGACAAATACTCTCATTATGGCAGTCTCAAAGGCTACTGGAAGCAACACTGAAACAGGAAAACAGATGAAAAACAGCCATGGAGGTATGTTCCTCCCTGAGTCCAAAACGAGAATCTGACAGCCTTGGTTTCAGACCCAGCCTAGGGAAGGAAGAGAAACCCATCATGTCCCAGGTATTATTTTAGATGCTTTAATTGTCATTACCTCCTTTCATTATCATGTCAGTTATTGAGAGGTAAAAATTATTAACTCTCCACATCAGACAGGTGAAGGGGGCCTCAGAGAGGGCTCAGAAAAGACCTGCTCAAAAACACGTAAGTGGCAGTTCCCAGACTGGAGGTCAGGCTTCTGGCCATAAGAGCATGATAGAAAGAACTAGAAGCAGCAAATAAAATTTTATACGTTCTGTGTATAAGACAGTGGGAATAGTGTACCCAAAGTACAAAATGCAAAGAATCAGAATCACAGAGAAACAAGCCTCAAAATGCAACTCCTAAAGCAAGGTTGTTCATTGGCAGGCAGAATAATATATAGAGATAAGTCTAGATGGACCTAGAACCTTTTTTTCTTTCTTTAGAAAGCAGATAGTAGATATTTTCAGCTTTGCAGCCCATACAGCCTTTGTGTCAACCACTCCACTCATCTTTGCAGTACAAAAGCAGCCACCTATGTCAATAAATGGGCAGAACTATGTTTCAAGAAACCTTTTATTTACAGAAACAGGATGTGGCTCCTGGGCCACAGTTTGCAGGTCTGGTGGTCTAGATTAATGCTTCCAACCACAGTGTGATGTCATCCCCCTAATGGTGGTTTGGAAATACAGGGAGCTTTTTTGATGATCACAGTCACGAGAGTTCAGGGAAAGCACTAAAGATGCTTCAAAGCTGCTGGGCAGTCTCTTCTAGGCTGGAATTTTCCCACCTTAAGTTAGGACAGCATCCCCACTGAGAGGCACTGCATTAGGCAAAGGGGGACAACATATGCAGTAAAAAACAAAACCTTCATTTTCATTTCAACTCACAGGAATTGACAATAGGACATGGAAAGAAGGAAGGCTTTTTGGAAAAATCAGGGCGTTTAGACTGCAAACAACCTTCTCTGAATAGCTTTCCCACCTAGCCAGTTGCGTGTCTTCACCAAGCTCCCTGATGTTTCTGAGCCTAATCTCCATTTAAAAAGAAGGAACTAAAAGAAAGGAATTGGAATATTTTTAAGAACAAAGAAATAATAAATGCCCAAGGTGGCGGACACCCCCATTACCCGGATTAGATTACTTTGCATTGTATCACATGTACCCTATAAATACATGCAACTATTATGTACCCATAATAATTACAAATAAATAAAAGGAAATAATCACAACCCCCTCATCAAGTGAGTGCAATGGTTTAAGGAGATAATACATGTGAAATGACTCGCGTAGGGCAAGTGTTATACAGGCTCGTGCTCTCCAATAGAATATCTGTGAGCCACATGGATAGCTTTAAATATCTAGCAGCCACACTAAAAAATATAGGTAGAAAGAAATACATGTAGGTAAAATTAGTTTTATATTACATTTAACCCAACAAACATATCAAAAATACTATCACTTCAACATTTAATCAATATCAAAAATTGTTCACTATATATTTTTCTTCAATTTTTTTCATTCTAAATTTTCAAAATCTAGAGTGTATTTTATATTTATAGCACATCTCCATTTGGAGCAGCCACCCTTCAGGGGTCCTAAAACTTTTTAAACAGGGGACCAGTTCACTGTCCCTCAGACCATTGGAAGGCCGGACTGCGGGCCCCAGGCTGAGTCAGCTGCTAAGCAGGACAGGCAGCAGCGGCAAAAATACCCAGCGGACCGGATAAATGTCCTAGGCGGCCCTAGTTTGAGGACGCCTGCTCTAGATGTTCAATAGCTACGCGTAGCTGGCAGCTAGAGAGTTGTATAGCACAGGTGTAAACTATGAGCTGAGCTCAGGTCCTTCCCATCCCTTCAGTTCTCCACAGGTCACTGCCTCCTAGCTAATGTGGCAAGTCCTTCCTGCCACATGCCCCAAGACTGCAAGTGGAGTCTTGCAGAAGGGGATATCCCAGCACTCCCAGGTTTTATTTTCTGTGAAGTGCTTCTCAGCCTATACTGCCTAGATCTGACTGACAGCAAAATGGATATAGCTATATTTTCTTCATATTAAAAAAAAAAAATCCCCAGATGTTCAAGAAACAAATATAGCCAGAGGGCCTCTATTGGGGGTGCCCCTCTAACACCATTTGGGGCAGTTTTCTGAATAGCAATGCCATAAATTTGATTACCTAGGAGTATTCTGCCACTTTAATATCCTAACTTCTACTAAGGAAATACTTTTAAGAAGTCTCAGAGAAGAGTGGTCAGAGAGTCACATAACTGGTTGAAAATGATTAAATAAGCCCTTGTTGGTGGCCCGTGGATGTTTGTGATTAATGTGGGTTTAATTATCAGCATGCCATAAGAATTCAGCTTTTCTAATTTGCTTTTTATCCCTGCTGAAACAAATGAATTCCTTCCCTGTTAGTGTTTTGAATCTTGCCAGTCAAAGAAATTTATAAAAAGAATATGCGTGAGTAGAGGTGCTATATTTCAAAATGCCTGTACATGGTAAACTTACTCCCATTAAGCCGTGTGCTGCTTCATGAGAGTTCAAGAGCAAAAGACAGAAACCCAGAGGTTATTCCCCCTTTATTTCTCTAATTATTTTGAGCTGAATTCACCGAGAATGAATACGAATACATTTCTAGCTTTTAGGATTATGGAGGCACCTAAAGCCTGCAGTGACTTTCATTAAAGCAGACACTTTCGCCCTAGCAGCTTGACTCCGCAGGTTCCAGGGAGGTTGATTGAAGCCGGCACCACTTGGAGAGAGGCAGGTCTTTTTGGGAACATCAGCAGTCAAGGAAAAATGGTGTTTTGTTGGATTCAGGTTTCCACCCCAGTAAAATTCTGCATTCCCCAAAGATTTTTCCTTACTTTTTGTTCGTTTGCTTAATAAACGACAGGATAAGGAAGGATGATATTTGCTTAGTTAAAAGGACTTCTGTCCAAAAATTTGCACCTTCATATATAAGGTTGATTCTACCAATTGACACAATTGGGTCAGATTATCAACCTCCTAAATCCTATCCTGGCAACTATCTCTATCACACAGACTAACACACACACACACACACACACACACTTACGTCACATTCCACATACCCCAACAAGTATTGGTTAGGAAATAATGTAGGAAATAAACATTTTCTAAACAATGTACTTTGGGACAATTCCTAGAAATATTGATCTGATTACAGGCAAGGCTAATGAACTTCAATCCATATGGCCTGCTAATGAGGGTCTTACAAAGGCTGGAACACCTATCGATTAACCTGTTTAATATCTTAGAACCAGTGCCTCGACATGGATAGCACCCACCCCGCTGCCTATCCAAAAGAATAATGTCATTGTTTGTTTTGCACTGCCAGGAAGAAGTCTCCCCTGATTCCCGAGATGACAAAAGTGCAGCAAGGGTTTTGTCTCCCCTTCTTTGGTAACAAGAAATCTGCCCTTCCAGATGATAGGGTCCTTCCCCTTCCTGCAGGTATCTGTCAGTCAGGCAGGGTGTGAGGTATGATAATTCCATCTGCGCCATTTGGATTGTCAGCTGCATTGTTCTGCTCAGTGTGCTGTGGATTGTGAAAAACAACCAGGACGGATGATTTTAAGTAATTGCTCTGACAGAGACTGATTACTACAGTAACAACAGTCAGTTATAGTTAAGGAGTAGCCTTAGCATATGGTCTGCATTTGACGTGGGAAGGAGAGTGGGGGAGAAGAAGGGAAAAGCTTTATAATTTTACAGATTGCTTTATGTTTTATAATGATTGCGTTTTCTTTCCCTCCATTTGATTTGGAAAATATCACCAACAGAAGCCTGAAAAAAAAAATCTAAATATTGTTACAGATAAAGGAATTCAAAGAACATATTTAACTGCTATTAAGATAAACCATAAAGCGATTAGGATTTCTAAGAGTGATAATTATTCATTGCCACAGCATTTATTGTTCTGTGTATTGGGGTTTGTTTTCAACTTTGGGCATCCAGTGATCACCTTTGTGAAACATTGGCTATTCACTGATTGCCTAAAACTATTGCATTCATTTTGAAGATCAATCATTACCTTTGATGGCTCTTCTTCCAACTACTCTGATATTTTATTCATGAAGAAGACTTTTAACAAAAAATTATTCAGTTTATGTATTTTTCATAAAAATACTGTAAGTCTAATATTTAACCTAATAAAATAGAGATTCATCTCTTATTGTGTAATGAGATGATAACAAACGTAATCACAAATATATTACACACACACACACAAAGCATTGCTTTGGAAAATTGGAAGAGAAAGACCTATTTACCTTTAGCTTTGTAGCAAGGCGTAGAGAAACAAAGTAACTGACAGGTTTCAATCTGGTTGGGTTTTTAGTTTTTCTTTCTTTCTTATTTTTAATTTTTTATAACACCGAAGAAGTGGCATGTGAGATTATTTGCAGGGCAGGGAACTAAAAGGCTCCTTCAAGAATAATTGAAATGATAGTGATTTTTTAAAATAAATGGTAATATGCTCAATAAAATAATTCAATACCAGATAAATAGGAAAGTCTTTGGAATAAAAATTAGGGTAATAATTTAACACTGTGAAAAGTAAGTATGATAAAGTACATCCCAAGGACATTAATTACTTATACGTGTGTGATCTATTGTTGGGCACATAATGGCTGATCCATTTGCCAGCATAGGCGCGCAGCTCCCATTATTTTAACTCATTACTTTGTAAACCTCTTCTGTAATACCTTGAGAATAAAAAGTGCTATTTTAAACCTGTGCCTATTTAATATTAATTAGTGTTAAGCAAAATATTTTTTGCCATTTTTTACTGAAACAAAAGAAATTGCTAGACTAACTACGAATAATATTTTCCAGTGTGTTTGAGCCTAGCGTCCTAAAATTTCCAATAAGGTTTTGCATGTCACATTCATTTTTAAAGGAGCAAAAGAGAAGGGATATTACTGGTTCACGTAGACTACTAAGCTTCAGAAGGTAATTTTATGTATACTAAGTCTATAAGTTCAGGAAAGTTTGGTAAATAGAGTGCCTTTTTCTTCAGTGATATGAGTCATGGCCTGGTGATGAAGAAATATGTCACATTGCAAGTTGAGCTCCCAGGTATTGCAAATCATTCACATAAATAAACTTCTCTGCTGGGAAAACTGGCAATTATTCACGAACACTATGACAATTGGTTCTAAATAGCACAGTTACTTAGAAGTTTTGGTTTCTAAAATTTGCTGCTCTCAAATTTGCTTGTCATCCTCTAAACACATTGATGTTTTAGAGAGCTGACTGCTTCCACATTTAGTTGAGTAAGCAAATTGGGTTTAATTGATTTAAATTAAATGTCTTCCATCATGATTCTTTAAATTATTTTCCCATATTACAGTCCTGAGTTTTTTTTAAACAAATGAAAAGTCACTTAATAAATTTTTCACTAAACATATTCGTACCAGAAATTTGCTAAATTTAAACTCTATTTTGTCCTGGACCTTAAGGCCAGTTGGGGAGTCAAAACTTCATCATTTATTTTTAATGGTCAATAAACATTGACATTTTGAAAAGTATTCCTAATATTTTACCAGAATTTTCCCTTCATTCTCTATTTTCTCTCACCTGAACAAATTCATACATGAGCTACTTGTCTAGTCCTTGAAGGTATTTGCATTGGAAATGCCTGGATTAATAATGCCCATATTCTTTCCCAATAAATTTCTTTTATCTAAACTTCTCTTTTTTGGATATGGGCAGAAGAAAGCTAATTTGGGGAAACTTGTAGCTCTTTTGGTAATCTTCTGCATTTTTATTAATTACATATTAATCTCTGTTGAGGACTTTGAACATACATATACATTTACAGACCATAGTAGAGAATTTAAATCATTCTATTTATTTCATATTCTTTAACTCATCTATTACATTATAAAACCTGGTGACTTTAAACAACTCTGTATTATTTCTTATGATTCTCTGGATCTAAAATTTGTGCCAGGCTCTGTTGAATGGTTCTTCTGCTCCATTTGGTATTGACCAAGGATATTCACTTAGTTTTAGTTGCAATCAGGCTGAGCTGAACTATCCAAAAAGGCTTTGCTCACATGTCCAGTATTTCAGTGCTCTTTCATATGGCCTTTCTTTCTCTCCATGTGATTCTTTTCTCCATCAGTTGAAGGAGCTCAGGAAATTTCAGCCCAAAATGTGACTCCTTACTATAAAAAGTATTTTGAATTAATCTCTAGATTAATAGGCATTAGAAGAGGCTTTCCCTCTTTCTTCGTAACAAACCAGACCCATCGAAAACAACAGTGATTCCCTCCTTACCCCCCACCCCCGTTTTCTCAATATATTACAGGAAAGAAGATCAAGAATGCAAATGTATGTGGCCCAAATGATTTTAAATATAATACCTGTCTCTCAAGTTAATTTAATTTCCAAAGAGAATTATTTCCTGTATCTGTTCATTCTCCCAAGTATCTATTTATACTCCCATTTATTGCCCCTACAGAGAATTATGTATAGTCCCTTTTAAAATGATGGTATATAAATATTGTGTGGGGTAATCACTCTGTGATTCTCCCTATATACATGGTGAATAAATCCTTCTCTTATTAATCTGTGAGTTGATCTTTAACAAAAATTCGGGGATAAAGAGGAAGTTTCTTCTCCCTCCTACACAGTAGTCTTGCTGAAGTTTCTTTATGTGCCTCATGGCTGAATTTCCCAGAAAGAGGAAGAAACCAGTCCTCTTAAAGGTTAGGCCCAGAAGTGGCACAGTGTCATTTCTGCTACATTCCATTGGTTGAAGTAAATCTAAATACCATTTTTGATTCAAGAGAAGGGAAATTAGAGTCTACTCATGATGGGAAGCATGACCTGTACATATAGGGAGGGGAGGATTTGATGTTGTCCATATGTAGACATTATCTCCTCGCATTCTAAGAAGTTATTTACTTACTTTCCTAAGATGAAAAATCATTTTGGCCAGAAAAAAAATGTAATTAGCTTCCTGAATTTCATTATTTATTATTATGGAGAATGGAAAACTACAAAAATATGTGCCTAGTATAGTAAACTTTTGGCTGATTATACATTAGTTACTGACCTTATCTATCTACATTTCTTAATATTTTTTAACTCTCAACCTTACACTTCTAAATGTGAAGTAAAAGTTATCTTTGAAAAATGATTCTTAACAGTATTCCCCCAAGAGAGCTCATTGGAACCAAGAATACTAACTTTAATGTTCTGAAAAATTAGTTTAATGTTGAGTTTTAGAAAAGTTAGTCTATATCTCTATGAAGCTGAAGAGCTATTACCTGAAGTCTTTTCCTTTTGGCCTTTCCCAACATCAGCTTTCAGAGAAACATTATCATGTTATAAAAAACATTATTCTCTAAGATTGTTCATTGTAGGGATTGATAAAACCAGAATCGATTTGTCTTATGAAAAAGTACTTGCCCTTACTCTGTTCTCATTATTTCTCAATAATACAAACGTTTAAAGGTTATTATTCAAGGTTCAGGTCTTTCCAGAGGAATCTCACAGCCTTTTATACTGATTAAATTCAAAATAATTTCTGAATATGTTAATGAAGATATTACTTGTTTTCAGGTTAACCTCTGAAGCAACTTTTGATGCCTCACCCAAGAAGGAAGCCATAGAATATGTACTTCTTTTGTACCAGACAAACTTGTGTTTAAAATTCTGCTTTTACCAGTTATAAGGTATATGGCCTTTAACAAGATACTTAAGAGTAAATCATCATACACTCATTTCTAGAATTAGAATAAGTGCATCTATATATAGGGTCTTTGCAAAAATTGAATAGTATATGTGAAATTCCTAGCTCCATCTAGGAACACAGCACTCAGTAAATGGTAGCTTCTAACATGAATCTTTTAAGTCAAGAATTTTGAATAAATGGACTATTTTTAATTGGTTTTGTTGTCAAATATGTAAATGTAAAATGATAATTGTTTCAACTTTCTTAGGCCTCAATTAAGTAGACAATTTAATTAATTTTCCTTTTCATTAGGAAAGATGTATTCATGGATCAGTTTCCCAAAATATTCCTTAAAGAGTATGTATCATGGTCAAAGGCATTGGGAAGGAGTAAATATATTTCACTTTCTCCCAGAAAACCAGAATAATAAAATTAAGAACTAGTCTTAAGTTATTTAATTTGCATTTCAAAACTTCAATAAAGTCTAAATGCATAACTGAATTATGAGACCAAAAATAGTCAACCCACTATGTAGTCTACACACATTGAAGACATGTCTGTTGCTGATATTTTTAATTCCATGGGAGAGATAGTTAAATTTATTTTATTTTATTTATTTATATTTTTAGACAGAGTGTCACTCAGTCGCCCTGGGGTTGAGTGCTATGGCATCATAACTCACAGCAACCTCAAACTCTTGGGCTCAAGTAATTCTCTTGCCTTAGCCTCCCAAGTACAGACATCCACCACAATGCCTGGCTTTTCTTTTACAGATGGGGGTCTCGCTGTTGCTCAGGCTGGTTTTTAATTTCTCAGCTCAAGCAATCTACCTGCCTTGGCCTCCCAGAGAGCGGATTATAGACGTGAGCCACCACACCGTGCAGATAGTTAAATTTAAATATAGGGTTTCCAAAACAACTTAATCTTACACAGAATGATCCATACTTTTTTTATATTTTATAAGTTTCATCAAAATTTAGGGTTATAATTAACACCAGTTTTTATATTCTCCTAATAAACTTCAATACATTGTGACTGTGCTTTGATGACCAGTCCTTCTTTTTTATGTCTCTTATGGTCAGATTGGCTTGTTTTATGGTTTCCATCCTTCAGCTCCTCAACTGCTTCCTGGTATTACTGAAATTTAACAAAAGAGACAAGATGTTCAGAAGAATAGGATAATCAATATTATTAAATCAGTAATCTTAATTTCATACTCTAAATTCTATAAACTCTACTCATATGGTAGTTGCCTAACCCTTTAGAATAAAGGTATGCTGTATGACAGTTCTCTTCTTTTTCTTTAATTTCATATGCTCTTTTGTACTTCAAAGGCACACATACTTTGTAATCTGACGCCACGATCTCTATTACATAATAGCTGCTCTGTAGAATTCAATAGGTAGATGAATAGATGCAAGCTGAGTGGATGGTAGATAAATGGGAAGAAGGAAGAAAGGAAGGGGAGGTAAAGAAATGAAGAAGAGGAAGGAACAGGAGAGAGAGAAAGACAATGCAAAAAAGGAAAAGATAAAGGACAAATGTACAGGCTCATACCAATTCTGAAGAAATCGCGGAACAGCAAAACTAAATTAGCCAACTGTAAACAAATAACTAAACAAACAGCTAAATAACAAATCCTGCAACACAAACTGATATGCATTAAGACAGTATCTAAAGAATGGAAATGTTCAAACATAATAATTGTTTGTTTGCTTCTTTCATTACAAATAAACTCTTAGCTAGTAGGGTCAATGACTTAACATAGTACACTGGTACATTTCATATGTTAGTTAAATGAATAATTTGTTGTTGGTTAAATGAATGACTTCATTATTTACAAGTTATAAAATACATGGTATTATCCCAAAAAAGGTTTTTCCAAGCAATCAAATAAGAAATACTTCTGGCAAACAAACATTCCACATCTTTTAAGTTTAGGCATTCCATGAAGATCCATTATCTTGAGTTCACCATCCATGTGTTTTTGGTATAATAATAGGTAAAGTCTTTTACCTTTATTATAGGGAAAGTCTTTTAAGAATGAGTCTCAAAAATTGTGACATTTTCTCCCAAGAGCAACAAACTTTTCTTTCAGTATAACAGAAGACATCAATTTTGAGGAAATATTTGGATGAAACATTTCATCCAAGGAATCAACTTAATTGGGTAAAAATAGCTACCCATAAATGCATGCATCAATTTATTCTTTTTGGAGACATTTGCCTAACACAGGTTGAGTCAGAATAAGTCAACGAGGGAATATGTAAATCTGAATGACAAACATAGAATATACATCTCATTTTGGTGAGATTTTTCCATAAGAATAGTATTTTTGAAAACCACTGTACTCTCTAGTTTTACACACAAAGAACCCTCAAAAAAATAAAACTATAGCTGCATCATAAACTTCAGGCATTAATTTTGAAATATCGCTGGTGATATAAAGTAAACTCCGCATTAAAATATTACAAGTTAAAGAACATAAAAGGAAAAAGGAATGAGAAAAGATGATTCTCATCCCCCTTGGATTCTTTAAACAATAATAACTTTCTAGAGACAGAAGCATTGCCTTTTTAAGAGGACAGGATATTTAGAAATATTTTAATATTCTACAATTTGGCTAGCATAGAGAAGCAAAAGAGAAATGACTGAACACTCCTTGTCACTCAAAAGGGGGGAAGGAACAGAAAAGTCATATATAGTGTACTAGTTACAAGTTAAGTCTTCTTAACTGATTTATTTTACCTTTTTTTTTTTGTTCAAGTAACCTATTTAAAACGCATCCATGCATAGAGTGTCCCTATTATTAATAGTAAATGCATTTCAACCTGTCAAGTTATTCTAGCACCACTTTTGCAAGGTTTTTTTTTTTTTCTTCTTTTTTTTTTTAGGAAAAAAAATTTAAAAGCAAAGGCATTTCCTAGGGCACATGCTGCCAGACACCCAGCATTTATCTTATCTCAGTTGATGACTTTCCTTTTATCCTGAAATGATTTGACAATGACTCTATGATTTCCTGTACAAATTACCCTTTGAAAGTGGCAGTGGCGCTTGGCAGCGATCTTCACTTAATTACTGAGTGGATTATTAGCATACGGCTCCCCCCCCACTTCATTTCTTTATATCTTCTAGATTGCGTTGACAGTTCCCTTTCATTGCCTGCTTTAACTCACTGAATACTAAACATTATGCAGATTGCAGCTGAGAAGGATGCAGGCTACTCCAAACCCCTCGTCTGTACCAAAACCTTTTTGATAAAGAGTAATTTATAGGTTGGAAATCAATAGTGTGTCGAGGAAGCACGTTGGTAGGTTTTCTTAATTTAGATTGGGACAGGGTAGAGCAGAACTTTAGTGTTCAAAAGTGAATATTCCTCGGAAGTCTTTCTGAAAAACAATTAGTTTTGTTCCTTCCTTTAATAGCCTCTGTCTTTAAATAGACTGAGTTCTTGAATTTCTATTTCTCTTTTTTACTCGTTATGATACCTAACTTGGCGGGAAAGGGTTAAAGAGTCCCCGTTTTGAGGGAAAAAAATGGTTAAGTTTCATTCTTCAGTCTCTGAAATCTGGGGGCTGATGAGCTGACCCCCCAGCCTGTGTCGAGTGTTATTTATTGTTTGCCAGGGCAAGACAAATGCAAATGATAAATTACAAGGATCTCTTCCGCACTCTCAGAAGGAACCTTCTCTTCTGTCTTGGCTCCCATCTTTTGGCACAAATTTGCACATATGTCGGGCATTCTCCATCCAGATCTTTATCCTTTTTTTTTCTCCCTGAACTGCATTCAAAAGCATCTTCCACGTTTCCCAGGCTATAGTAGGGACATGAACTCCTTCCCATTTCAACCTTATGGTGTAGCTGAGTTATTTTTTTTTCCCTCTCCTTGGGAGGAGAAAACAATACGTGAGTGATTTCAGTACTTGGTGGAAGTGACACCAAAGCAATAGGAGTCAGTGTGGGTGGGGGGAACAGCTGGGTGCTGACTCTGTCATCTCCATTCCAGAACTATCAACCACAGCTTTATTCTTCTAGTGTTACATCTGCTATGAAATTTGGGTCTTCCAGGTGGCGGCCCAACATGCTGTCCAGTGCTATCAGGCCATTTAAATGCTTTGAGCTAATGCTGCATATCCATTTTCTAAACAAGTTAGCAGATACCATATGCAGCAATTAAAGTTTTATTGAGTGGTGCCTGCTTACCATACTGAATTTGGATTGGCTACCATCTGTCTCAAAGCCTGTGGTACCATCCCTGTTGCTTGAGAGAGCATTTGTAAGGCTAGAAGATTTTTCTCAACTTCTGAAGAAGCTGCTCAGATTATTTTTTACATACAAGACCACAAAAGTGGAATTGGTACAAATAAAAAATACCAGACCGTTAGCGGTTAGGATCGAATGCAGGGTTTTGAGTGTTCTAGGCCGCTGAACTACAAACAGAGCCGTACAACTTCTGCCCCTGCTATTTTTAATATATAGGGCTTGCCGAATGCGCTGTTTTTCAGAGATGCTGTCTATGGGCAACTCCAGGAACTAACTTTAGAACTCGGCAAAGGACAAGAGAATTATTTGCCTCTGTGAGAATTATTACAAGTGTTCTCATTTTCTAGGAAAATTTTACCTGGAACTACAGGGAAAAATTAAAGTATAAATTTACATTTTACTTATTCTAGTAAATGTCGAGAGAGATAAAGCTGTTTAAGATCAATCATCCAAACAAAAGGGTTTTGAAGATAGCATTTATTAAAATTTAAATAATGCCTACATACATGAGCTAAGCTGGTTTACTAATACATTGTGCATGTCTGACGTCATGTCATGGTAATTTCCTAAGAGGCATCTAATTCTGCCTAGTAATTAATCATACCTTTGTCTTACATTTCTTTCAGACTCACATATTTATTTATCTTCACTGCTTATGACGTTGGAAGATATCTGCTTCCTGAATTTAGGACGATCAAGTGTCACTCTTTGGTTAATCATGTTTAAGAGAAAAATAGCTCACAGGCCACCGTGGTGTATACGTGGCAGATATACCCTGCAGGGTGCCCTTCTCACTTGTTCTCTAACCCATGACCACTCTAACCTAGATCTAATGTTATTATCATACAATAATAATGACAGCTAACATACTAAGGGCTAGTATCTGTGAGGCAGGATTCTAAGCATTTTACATGTGTTAAGTCACCTAATCCTCAAAACCATCCTATGAGGTAACATCGGTTCTTTTTTATACATGAGCTACAGCACTGAAAATCAAGTCACTTGCCCTATTTAGGGCAATAGCAGAGATGAGTTAGAGCCCTAGGTGGTCTCACTTTAGAAGCTGTCACTATATATACAACTTTAAGACGATTATACCTTCAGAAATAATCTCCAACAGCATAGGTTGTCTCTGATTACATATTTTATTCTTTATGTCCTGAAACTGACAGATCTCCCACCAGTGACGATAAGACTTTTTGTCAAATTCATTCCAAGTAGTTCTTTCAAAAGAAAACAAACTTATGAAGATCTTTTATTTTTTTTTTTTTTTTTTTTTTTTGAGACAGAGTCTCAAGCTGTCCCCTAGGTAGAGTGCCTTGGCAACACAGCTCAGAGCAACCTCCAACTCCTGGGCTCAAGCAAGTCTCCTGCCTCAGCCTCCCAAGTAGCTGGGACCACAGGCGCCCGCCACAACGCCCGGCTATTTTTTGGTTGCAGCCGTCATTGTTGTTTGGCGGGCCGGGCTGGATTCGAACCTGCCACCTTAGGTGTATGTGGCTGGAGACTTAGCCACTTGAGCCACAGGCGCCGAGCCACTTATGAAGATCTTAAGCTTAATTTAAAAACGCTCATTTTCCTGACTAAAAGATCAATAGAAGCAGTGAGGAACTTCAGTTTCAATTATTTATTGACTACATAATGTTCTTTGTGAACAGCAATTCTCTACTTTTTAGAACTATGAATATAGGACAGTGCTTGTGGCTCAGAGGGTAGGGCACTGGCCCCATATACCGAAGGTGGTGGGTTCAAACCCAGCCCCTGCCGAATTGCAACAAAAAATAACCAGGCATTGTGGTGGGTGCCTGTAGTCCCAGTTACTTGGGAGGCTGAGGCAAGAGAATCGCCTAAGCCCGAAAGCTTAGGTTGCTGTGAGCTCTGATGCCAAGGCACTCTACCAAGGACGACAAAGTGAGACTCCATCTCTAAAAAAAAAAAAAAAGAATTATGAATATATTGTCATCATTTTCTATATGACACAGCACTGGATGACTGTGGATGAATGCCCGTGTTGCTCCCTTGCATTTTCCCTATAACGTTTTCTTAGAGTACGTTCTTCTCACCTTTCCTGTTACAGACCGTCACTATAGCATCATTTGTCTCTAAGTGGCCTGAAAGTGTGCTTAGAGATCAATACCTAATTAGACTTTTACATAAAGATTTGGCCGCCTAAGTCCAAAGGTTGACTCCAGGGTCCATCCAAGAGTTTCTGGCAACCACCTCCTTGCTCACTACTGCTTTGTTTTTACAATTGGACTTAATTATTGCATGGACTTATGCCAAGCCTAGAGAAGAATAAATGATCTGAATGTACTGAGTCAGATCAAAGTACCTGCTTCTTCCGATGTCCGTATGAAGCAGGTGGGGTGATGCTGTCATTTCTAAACTGCTTCAGTTCTTTGTTTTGGATCTTCCCTGCTCCATTTCTGTGTGAGCATCCGAAGAGAAGGAAGGTTCAGAAATTGTGTCAAAAACTGAATATAAATATTCTAGCAGAGTGTTATAATGCTGAAAACATTGATGGAAAATAAGGTTTAAGGAATCTCTACACCTTCATTTGTCCTATTCTCCATTAGCTGAAGCAATTGAATGTCCCGTACGCTACTACCAAGGTGTCCCCAACATTAGAACATGCAAAGGGTGTATTTAGCCCTTCTCCATCTAAATGGACATATTTCTAGAACCTCGCTATAATACTGCTCACTCTATTGAAAAATTCCTCTGAAAACCTGGACCACTTCCAAGAAGATTATGTATTTAAATAGCAAAAGGTCTTACAGTAGGTAGGTGCACCAACGATGGCCTTAGTTTGCATGCCCCAAGGTCATGGTGTTTGTAGAGGTTCCAGACAAATTGCTTCAATGGGTTGATAGATCAGTCTACAGTCAGTAGTCATTTCTACTCCTCTACTCAGGGATTTGTCATTAACTGCAATTTTACTCTTGGCTCCTCCACAAATAGCTTTGTTCAGATCTTTTGTCACCAACTTGATTTGTGGCTACATAGATCTCCTGACAGTCTATAGGTATGCTGCATGTCTTCAAATTCCTCTTGGGAGAGGTTCTGTTCACCCTATATGCAATCTCACATGTCTTCTATAAGCAAGAATGTTCTAAGCACGTGCTTTAACACTGAGACAACCTATGAGCAAAATCCTTCAAAAATGTCCATTTACTAAAATAGATCATCAGTACTCCTTAACCTGGCACTAGAAATTCTCTGGGATCTAGCAACCAACCCTCTGTCTTTCTGATTGTGGTTCCAATTGCTTTCTGCCTATTATGGTCTCCTTCAGTTAGTCTGAATTAAAGTAATGAAATAAAATAAAAATAAGTGGGACCTGAGGCTGGCAGGATATATTAGCGGCTCACTCACGCTTGTAACCAAAGTAGAGAAGTAATCCTTGCCTATGTGTGAGAGCTTGTGGGTTGAGCAAGTCCCGGCAGCCTGTGAACACATGCGCTCCTGTGCCCCTACTGGCTCCCTTGGGTGAGACTCTGTAACAAACAGGCCCATCATCCAACCTCTTGAATTCAGCGCTTCCATATGTATCCCTAGGTGATGAAATACTAGTTGAGACATCTGTCCCCCTAGGTTAATCTTGATTTTCTTCTAAGAATCTCTGTGAATTTAGATTGTACCTGATAACAGAGAACATGATTTTCTCAGAGCACTTAACACTGCAGCCTGGGTTAGGCATAAGTTTGACCCACATAATTTAGATTTATCCTCTTCATATGGTGCTTTGTGCTTCCTAAAGCACCCTTCTGTGATACCCCTTGCGTTCACTGATTTGCTCTTCACAACCACGTTTGACTAGTGTGGGTCTGTATCTAACCCAACCCTTCCCCACTGTTTTCCATGTCCAACTTACCAGTGAGTTAGGTCATGACACTTATGGCAATAAAGGAAACATTTGACATATCCACTTTCAAAGTGTCTGTTTACCCAATCTTACTCTATCTTAATAATTAAAATTCTTCCTCCCAAGTATCTTTTAAGTTTGGATTTGTCACCACCTCTCTACAAATACTATTAGTTTACCAAATGTACAGAAAATCTCACCTCTAGAATATTTTCAACATCTTCTAACTTACCTCTGTAATTTTATTCTCTGATGATGTCCTTTGCTCCAGACATCCATCACGCATCTCTCTGATCATTACTACAATCATGACTAACACCCATCTTAAAAATACATTCAACAGTACCAAGAAAATAAAGGACAAACTCTAAAGCAGAAAAAGTCCTCTAAAAAGAGCTGTACTCAGCCACTTTCCCAGGCTCATCTTGTTCTATCCCACATGCCTGAAGAACTTAAGGTTCTATCCAAGTGATCATATCTCCATAATTTTCTTTGTTCTGCGATCTCTTACTAGATTGTCCTCCTCACTTTGTCTTCCTGACAAAGTCCCCCTCATCCTTTTAGATCATGTTCAAATGTCGTATACTTTGGGAAATGTCCTCTGATCGTATCTGATAATATTATATCTTCCCCTTCTTTATATACACTTATCATTACTTATTCTTTTTGTATATCTCTGTGCTTCTATTTATATGGCAAACAAAGTAACACAAATGCGTGGTTGCCAGATTCTTTTACCAGTAGCATATTTAGTCAAAGAATACATGGGAAGAGGTTTGGCAACAGGACAGGTCTTTCTTAGCCAGTATTTAAGACCCACTGCATTGCAAACTGCCTATTTTCATCAAAGAAAAGTCTTTTTTAGTTATCTGCTGAGAGGCCAAGGTGTCCTACCTGGGAAGTAAGAACTCCTTGGAAAAGAAGATATCTGAAGCTTCTCTAGCACAGCACACAATACAAAATATCACTTATTATCAATGACCCACAAGTTATATACTCCACAGAGAATTTTAGATTTTTTTTCTCCTTTCTTCTTTGAGCTTAGGATTCTGCTTCAGCTTCTTAGATAATAATCATAACCAACGGGTAATATCGATAAGGATTACTACAATGATTAAATCCCTTCATATGTACCAGGCACTGTATACATCCTATAATCTCTATAACGACCCTATTCAGTAAGCATTATTTGCCCTAATTTTCAGATGAGGATACCAATAGTAAATTTCATTGACACAGGGAATAGTAAAGAGCAAATGATGAAAAATGAATAATAGTCTGACTAATTCCAAAGCCTTTGCTCCCAACCATACCACTAGGTTGCTCCCCTGATTCAACAGTTAATGAAGTAGTGGCACTATTGTTACTCATCTCTCTCTGGGTGAATACCCCTTATCACCTGTGTCTTCATAGTAGAGACCCAATGACAATATTCTGAGAACTTCTTGTAAAAGTCATGTTACACTTGCGATGTTAAAGATATTCAAGCTACTTCTACAAAAGCCAGGCAGCACTTTTCAAAGCTTCATAGACATTTGAACCATCTCACTATTTTGTAGCATGTAACTCAGTTTGCATCTAAGGCCTTGATGTCACCTTATTGTCTGCTGATTATATTGAGAGTAAAACTAAAATATGATCATCAGTTTTATTTGATCTGGTAGCATGAGAACAAGGATCATTTCAATGGCATTTTATCTTCTTTTAACATTTTATTATGGTTGACTTCAAATACACATAAAAGTAGAGAGCACAGTATGCCCCATGTTCCTGCACTCCAGCTATAACAAAAATGAACTCTTATTTCACCAGTAATTTCCAACTGTGCCCCACTCCTCCACCCCATTAGATTATGCTGAAGCAAATATCAGATATGTCATTCACGCATATTTCATACATATTTCAGAATGCATCATTAACTTTCTTAAAATACCATTATCTGCACCTAGAAAATTAACACAAATTCTCTATTGACATTAAATATCCAGTGTTCAAACTTCTTCGAAGTTAGCCTCATAAATATTCTTTTTTAATAATCACTTTGTTCTAATTGGGATTCAAACAAGGCCCACAATTTTCATTCACTTGATGTCTTCTCCTAAATCTCCCTTAATCTGTGTGTTGCTCATTTTAAGAAATCTTGGTCTTTTTTCCTGTAGGTTTTTCCTTATTCTAGAATTCACTAATTGCCTCTCCATAGTGTCATTTAACACGTGTATTCCCATGTTCCGCATATTTCCTGCTTACTGGTAAATACATCTAGGGACTTGATCTGATTGTTTAACTTTTTTCAAGTGTAATAATGTTTCAGTTCATATTTCATAAAACTCTACTTATTATAATTATTGATACTGTAATTCATCTATTCTTTGGCTCCTGAGTCCTTCTGACACACAACCCCAGTTGTTTCTGTTAGCTTCCTTGTTTTGTGGTACAATAAGATGTTTTAGGTCCATCTTAAAACTTGGAGTCAGCTGTTTGTTTAAGAAGTTTATTACTAAGTGGAAAGGTACATATATACAAAGGCCAGTCTCGGGACTAGGAATGCTCTTTGGTTTTAGATTAGATATTATCCCTAGGTCTTCACAGGCAAAGGTAAAAAAGAAAGAAAGGATGGCAGGAAGGAAAGGAGACAGGGATGGTCTTAATTTTTTAATGTTTTTAACTTGGTTAGTTGGCTTGTGTATCATGTATAGTGTACACATACGTACTAAATTGTGTGTATGTCACATTACAATAATTTCAACATAATAAAAGGTTACTGAAAATATTTTTTGTTTTGTTTTGGGTTTTTTGTTTGTTTGTTTATTAAATCATAGTTGTGTATATTAATGCAATCTGTTTTTGTTTTTTCTTAGGATAGCCTTGGGATATATTCCACTAGGGAACTAGTGATAAGTATGTACAGGAAAACAACTAAATTTTAAAGTTACTTGAAACAATTTCTCAGATTTCATTTAAGCTACCAGCTCAACATACAGTTTGGTTCATTCATTTAATCTTGCTTTTAAATTTTAAAGACTCCTTATTGTTTTCATTTTAACTTTGTCATATACTCATATAAATTATAGTCCCAAACTCAAGTCAACCAAATAAAGTATATTCAGAGGAATCTAACTTCAGTCTCTGTTCTCTTTCCCATGTTACTCCCCTCCCCCTAGAGGTAACGATTGAACTGATTTTATGATTTGTCCTTACAGCTTTAATGTTTTTTTAAAACACATATATATTTATAAAAATTCTGAGATACATAGTATACTATATACACCTTTCTCTATGGTACTTTTCTGCACTGAATGTGCCTTGAACATCATTTGCTAACAGTTTATAGAGATATTAGCATTAAGCAGACGCATTTAAATACTCTGTTGTATGGATATACCATGCTCTAGTCAACTGGTTCCATTTATGATAGACATTCAGGATATTTTCATTGCTATTGCAAATAATGCTATAGTAAATAGTTATATTTTTGCTACTGTATTGTTGGAATCTATTTCTAGAAGATCTCTGGGCCAGGTGATACATGCATGTAGAAGTTTGCTAGATGTTGTCAAATTCCCATCAATAATATATGAAGTGCCTTTTCCCCTCACAACCTTACCAGCATGTCGTGTTGCCAATTTGGGGATTTTTTTCTAATTGGCAAGTTAGAAATGGTATCTCAGTGAATTTTTAATTTTCATTTCTCTTGTGACTAAAGTTAAACATCTTTTCATATGTCTAAGAACTATTCATACTTTTGTTCTTATTCATACTTTTGTTCTATGAATTGTTTTTTCTAATTCTGGCCCACTTCTCTATGAAGTTTCAATTTTTTCTTCTTTTTCAGATGCTCTTATTATCATATATTAGGTGTATTAATGTCACTGTGAAAGTAGTTTAAAATTATTTCTTTTTCAAATTTGGCATTTTTTTCTTTATAGATTGCTTACATTTTATTCTTCATGCCACATAAGGTTCTTGTTTGGTTCATTGATTGATTTTATTTAATAATATGCATCGATCTTTCTCTTATTAGATGTGAATTTTGAGTCATAGTTAGGAAAGATTACACCGCTCCCAGATTACAGAAGAAATCCTTATGTTTACTTTTAGTATTTATCTGTATCATTTATATTATTATCTTTTAATCCATATACAGCTTAGAATAATGTATAGAATTAGAGTTAGTTCTAATCTTATTTTCTCATATGCTTATCTAGTTATCTTTACATCAATTAATAAAAATTCTATTTTTCCATGACTAATTTAAGATAGTGCTTTATCTCAAAAAACTTTCCATATGTAACATTGAATCTATTTTTAATGTTATGTGTTGCATTAATTTATCTGTCTCTATGCATGAGAAAACATATGCTGTTTTAATCATAAAGACTTCAAAATATATTTTAATCTTGTAGGGTCTTCTCCCCCCAATGCTCCTATTTTTCATCATTTTCTTGAATGTTCTTGATTTTTATGCTGTTCCAAATAAATTTTATAGTCTATTGCCCAGGTCCATAACAAAATATGATGATATTCTTATAGATATTGCATTGAATGTACAATAAACTTAGAACTGACATCTTCCTCAATGTTCTCTTTCAACAACAACAACAAAAAAAAATGGATATGCTTTTCCATTATATCAAATCTATTTTGTACTTTATGGTTTTTTTATACAGGTTTTTGACATTGCTTATAAGTATTCTATTTTATAAGTATTTTATCCCTTCCTGCTCTAGATAGACAAATAGAGATATACATAAAAAGTTAAGAAATTTAATGGCCTTTTCACCTACAGGACATGTTCATTTGCATCCTCTCCTTTACCAACGTATTACGGTAATTTCTATATCTCTGACTCTCTCAGGGAACATATTAACCAACCTCAAAAGCAATTCTTATGGAACATAAAGTGTTGGTTGCTGTGATGACATTACTGTACTCTAATCAAGGCAACAGAGAAAGACCTTGTCTCAAAAAAAAAATTAAATTGTTCAGCAACACGGGGTCAGATATAAAGGTCTTAAAATTCAGTACTTGCTCTAGTTCTTAAAGTGTCAAAATGTATATTTGTAATATCATGAAATTCAACGTAGTCTATATGAACTTTATTTTGTATATTTTCATCATTTACTCAAATCATCATCATTATAGTCTAGAAGCCCTAAACATTCTGAATGTTTTTAAAACATAAAGAGATTGGAATTTTGATAACCTTAAAATAGTACAAATTTGCTACTCTAACCAAATTAACCATGACTTTAGTATTATTTTCACCAAATAAGTAAAAGATTTAATTTAGACAACTTGATAATTTCCTCTTGATGGCTTTTTCATTCCAGACTGAATTCCCATGCCTCCTTTCTTGATTTTAGTGGCTGAAAATCATTTGCAGAGGGGTTGCCTGGAAGCAGTCCAGTGCAAACAACCTAGAGAGCTATAGTTCTTCATTTAAAACAGGCTATTTAAGTTTAATTATCCTTTGGCTAATTCTCCAGGCTCCAAACTCATTCATCAGTACCCACAGACACAGTACAACAAAATAAAGCATTTTCTGCTGCTTAAAGATTTATTTACAAAAATTTCTTTCATTAAAAATTTTTTTTTGTTGGTGCCACAGTGTGGAAGATTCCATTACTGTGTCTAATTCTTGATCATCCTAGCATCTTGTCATGACCTCACTGTGAGTGGAGTGAACTTTCTTGTCTCTTCAGTTTGGAATTGCCCATGGGACTTCCTTTTGTCAGTGACATGTAGCCAGAAATGGAAGAATACTTTACATTGTCCCTTTTTGTTAACTTGTAGCTCTGCCCTTGTCCTGAGAAGGTATGCCCTGGCTGGCACATCACACAGGGAGGGTGAGAGATACACTAAGTCTAAGGAAAAGTTGCCCCACCTGACCCTCGGATCTGCAGTCACAGGATGTGCTGCCTCAGGGGACAAACCTGAAGCAAAGTCACAAAGAGACACCCAAAGTGCACCAGGAGAACTCCACGTGACCCACAGAGTCACATGGTTATTAAATAATTGTTGTCAAGTCACTGGATTTTGGAGAGGTTTGTTACATATCGGTAAATGATTATCTCAACAACTTCTCAAATCCCCAAACTGGATAAAGGCTCCGAGGGTCTTTGGCTGTTCTCTCTTTTACCTTCCAAATCCAATCAGTCATCAAAGGGTTTTGGACCCTCCTAATACTTCTGCAGTGCCCCTTCCTTTCCATTTTCTCTATCACTACTCTATTCACATCATAATGTTGCATATCTGAATTACTGCAGTCACCTTCAAGTTAGTCTTTAATTTCATTCCCTTTCAATACATCTTTCTCATTGAGAGTGGTGTTTTGTTTGGTTTATTCTCCAAATTACAGATCTTATTATGTCTGTTCTTTGCTTAGAAACTTTAGATTAATATCTTCAAAATCACAGCCACTATATCCTCCTCTTTCTCATAATGGATTGTAATTGCAAGTTTCTCTACTGAGTACAAAAAAGGACTTTAACATGACTGTTTTGAACCATCACTTTCCATCAAACTGTCTCTTTCTTACCCTTGTGGTAGATAATTCATCATCATGGAAACTTATCTCCACTGTCAGGTTGAGACTGTGACCCCAAACTATCTATCAGCCTTACCCTCTATCATCCTTTCTCTGCCCCCATTGACTCCTATTATAATATTAGCCACACTGAACTAACTTCTTTCCTAAACAGGCTATTGCTCTCCATGGTACAGCCCATGAAATTTTCCCTGTCCCATGCCATTCAGCCCTTTTGACCTCAAAGTCAAGATAAACCATTTCACCCTTTGTGAAAATCTCTTTGACATCTTCCTACACTCCTAGCTATCCCAAGTTCTACTCCAATCCTCTGGATTTCAAAAGAAAACATTTTTGTTGTTGTTGCAGTTTGGGGCAAAGGCTGGGTTTGAACCCGTCACCTCTGATATATGGGGCCGGCACCCTACTCCTTGAGCCACAGGCACCACCCTCAAAAGAAAACTTTATATTGGTATTATTTTTATGCTATTTTATATTGGTAGTATGAAATTTACTTGTACCTTAGTATCTCCTGCTGAAGTATCTCCTCCTTAAAAATAGGAACCTGGTACTTAATAGGCGTAATGCAGGTTGGATACATAAAACTATTCCTCTGAAACCATTTGAGAGACACTTGAGAGGCTTTGATGCAAGGCTTTCCTGCTAAATATGATTGTGAAGAGGAGTTTAGTGTATTTTTTTTTTTACTAAAAATCTTTTCACTTCAAAATTATTTAGAAATCAGAAGATTGATGAAGCTCCAGGGATACCATCATGGAGTAGTATAATTTATAAAATTAAATGAGTTTTCAAGGTAGATTTACACATGCTAATTAATACCATTTTAGGAATGCCTGATTTAATGAGAGACTACTGCACATACAAAGGAGTTTGAACAAATTAGAGTAATGGAAATTGATACCAAAAACGGGAATGCAGTTATCATTTGACCATGCTTATCCCAAAGCCAAAGTAGTCAATCGTTTATTTATGCAACCAAATAAAGAAAATAATTTTCAGTTTTTGAATTAATGTAATCATTCCTATCAGATGTAGGTATTATTATAATAAATTAAATTTATGAAGGAAAAGAAATAGGTATATTATTTAGTGGGTTAAAATAAGCTTGCTGTTCAATGAACGCATAAATCCTTACATGCTGTTTATATCAGAATTATTACCAAAGTTCAGAAACAAAAATAGTACACTTGTTCCGTTACTACCACCATTTGTGCTTCAGAAGACAGAAAGTCATCCTTCAACATGATCCTGTTCACCATGTCGCTCTGACAGAGTGACCCTGTTCCTAAGTCTGTAGATTCAGGGGCCTGCTTTTCATCTCAAGTGACAGATTTGAAGATAAAGAATAGTTTCTCTTAGATAGAGCACTTGTCAATCAAATCTAAAGTTCTGAATAATGATAAGAATCCATTGAGGGCTTGAGAATTCAAGTGATAAGGGAAGAACCAAGAGAACAGAGGATCCAGCTCATATTTCTTATCACGATTGCTTCTGGAAAGACAAAAAAAGGGAAAAAAAACTCTTAAACATAGTCACCTAGTTTGGTCACTTCTTTTTCCAGAGTCATTCATATTTCTTCTCCTTTCCTTAAAAACCAAGCATAAATTCCTTCCAACAGGGTCTTCATTCCCTGGAAAACTGTTCTCCAAGGTAGAATATACAAAACAACTCACAACGGCAGGGAAATAAAATGTTGAATTTCTTTTTATGTATATGTTATGTTATCCTCTTTAATTCAAATACCGTGTTTCCATATGCTTGTAATAAATGCATATGTTTTATCACAATAATATGTGTATTTTTCTAAACATTTGAAGACACATTGGGGTATACATATTATCATGGAATATTTCAAAAAGAGTGGAGAACATAAACCACTTGGATCCAAATTTAAAAAAAAATAAGGTTCCTTTATATTTGTTGTTAATCTATAGATAAGAAATGTATTAAGTTTTATTTTATCCCACATGTGATTATTATTAGTCTTCCCTTGCTATCCTCCCTTAGGCCTTTGACTTGAGAGGCTACCTGTCGCCTCTACTATACACATTTCTTTGGGAGAAGTGGCAGAGCCCACATTCATTTCTAAAATATTCACAACACACCACTGTCTTGGGAAGCACAAGTATCTTGGTTTATAGATTATATTACTTAGTATTAACTAAACAAATTTTCACATAAGTAAGCAAGCAGTTTTTCCTAAAAGTACAAGGAAAAAAAATGATTTGATGAACTTAATATTTTGCCAAGTAGAGGCAAAGTTAATACAAAGCTAATACTCTTATCCTAGCATGATCTCATTATCTGTCTCATAGCAATGTACAGACCATGGCCATCAAACCAGATCTGCCAATAAGAAGCTGGGTAATTCAAGATTATTAACAGGACTATTTAATATATGCCATACATTCACATTATTAATGCGAGTTCTGCCCTAAATGTATATTGCACCCAAGATGCTATCTTTTTTCATCTTTACTGTATTCTTTTCTAATTTGTAAATTATATGTTGCAAAACATACATAATTATATGCTTACATAAATAAATGACTATAATTACATTACTGTACAAAAACAGTATTCATCAATAGTTATTATTGAAAATAAAGGCTTAAAATTCTTAATAGATAAGGATATATAATAAAAAATTGGACACTACAACTCTAGAGAACATAACAAAGATTGAGTTTTAATCTTCTTTAAAGAGCTGTTACATCAATTAGTTACCACCATAAACCATGTAAGGATGTGTAATAACTGGTAGATTATTCTAGTTAAAAGGAAAGACAATATTTAAAGCTGATTGCATAAATCACTTCTCTCATTAATTGATGCCTATTAAATTCCTTGAAAGAGAGAAGATTCTGTTTTCTGACTTGCTCCTAATAATCAAGTGACTTGAAGAATCCTACCCAGAAAGACCTAAATAAATAAATCCACCTTTATTTTCCAAATGAAGCTATGATTTGGAAATGTAAAATGGCTTGTGGAATTCCCATAGCAACTTGGTATCAGACTCAGAAGTAGAATGCAGGGGGGAAAAAATGGATAAGTTGTTTGTAAATCATATTTACAGATTAAAGGCATATTTATAGACATCATCTCATAGTGTTCTCAAAATAACTCTGTGACACAGGTAATCACCAGTGTACTCATTCTACTGGAAGGGAACTGAATTGGCCAACTTGAGATCACATAGCTGATGAAGGGGAGAGCTGTGTTTACTCACACCTAGATCTTTCTTCAAAATTTACCGTCGCCCAATCCAGTGCTCTTTAGATTTGAATTTAAATAGTTTGTATTTACCTCTGCAATTCAGTTGTTATGTGAGGTGGAATATGTCTTTTAGCAAATCCAACTCACCTGCATTGGATCCTACAAAGAAAAGAGTAACACTGACAGACACTAAATATGAATATAATGCTTGACCTCTAAGAACTGACAGTCAGGTGTTTATTCATAGGAAAACATAAATAAGGAAAACTTGAAACGTTATGTTTTATTAAGGAAGATTTTTAAGTAAGACAAAAAATGGGATTAAATTGGATTTCTAGACTGCAATTGATTACTTTTAATTTTCCACATTACAAACAGAAATGGTAAATATAGCTCATGTAAAATTAATAAAAACTAAAAAGATATTAGATAGGATTTATCCTTCCTTTTAAAAACTCCAAGACTATTGCCTGGGACAATGGCTTAGTCCTATAATTCTAGCACTCTGGGAGGTTAAGGTGAGTGGATCATTTGAGGCTAGGAGATTGAGAATAGCCTGAGCCAGAGTAAAGCCCATTTTCAAAAGAAAGAAAGGAAGGAAGGAAGGAAGGAAGGAAGGAAGGAAGGAAGGAAGGAAGGAAGGAAGGAAGGATTAGCCAAGCATGGTGTTTTCCCCACTACTTAGGAGGGTGAGGAAGGAGAGTAGCTTGAACCCAGGAATTTGAGGTAGAGCTATGATGCTCACCACTATGCTCTAGAGGAGTGAGAAAGTGAGGCCCAGTCTCTAAAAAAGAAAAATAAAAAAACCTCCAGGACTATAAGCTTTTACTACTGAATGTTTAACTTGGAAAAAGAAGGTTAAAAGATAATAATACAATGAATGCTATTTTTTAATAAGTAAAAAATAGTCAGCATAGAAAGTGAAAAGAATTTAAAAACTGAACCGTTACAGTATAGAATTTTATGAACAAAAGAAATGTTTTCTTATTGTAAAAGGCGGTTTATAAAGACCTCATTCTATCTAAATGTATCCTAATTTTTATTTTCTACAGTGAAGGAAGTATTTGTTCAACAAACTAACAAAAGAGCATGATAAAATCTCAGTAATATTTACCAAATGTGTACACTTTCTAGACATTATTTGGGTTACCGAATCTTTTGTGGCCCACCCAAAATCCAGTTCTTCATGCTCATAAATCATTTCCATTCTGAGCGTAGGTATTTTTTACTCCTACTCATAGCCTCTTTCCTCCAGTGGGAAATATTTTTCATAATGTTTCCAGTGTGTGTTTTTATTCTGTGTTATGTGTGTATATAATGTGGGGCATGAAGTACAGTTAGGAAAAATGAAAAGATGACATTCTCTTGTGTCAACAACCTTTTCTTGAAGGATTGGCAATTAGTACCAAAGATTACATCAGCTTCATAACATTCAGACAGTTAAAGAAAAGCACAATATACAATTGTATACATTGCTGAAAGAGTCAGTCATAAGTTAGAAAGAGCAGTTAACTGTTTATGATTTCAAATTTTAATGTTCCTTTTTCATGGGCTAGAGTGTAAGCAGAAAATGTTTTTGAGTGCTTTTTTAGTAGAACATTCCTGCTTTTCTTGGCCTCCTAAATTTAAAAGGCCACAATGGATACTTTACTGCTTATCAGTACCTCGTGGAAAGATAGGGAAAGAAAAAAATAAAGAAAATAAAATTCATACCAGTAAAAGTATCTATTGGTAGTTCTCAAAAAAACTGGGTAAGAAAATATTTGTGGCTAGGGGTAATGGCTCACAGCTAGCACTTTGGGAGACCAAGAAGGGAGGCTTGCTTGAGGTCAGGAGTTCAAGACCAGCCTGGGCACTTGAACTTTTATAGAGAAGATTCTTTCTCTACAAAAAAAATAGAAAAAAATTAGCTGGGTTTGGTGGTGCATACCTGTAAATCCATGCTGAGGCAGAAAGATCTTGAGCCCAGGAATTCAAGGTAGCAGTGAGTTACCATGATGCCACTGTACTCCAGCCTGGGCAACAGAGCAGGATGTCATCTCAAAAAAAAAAAAAAAAAAAGAGAGAGAGAGAGAAAGGAAAAGGAAATAAAAGAGAAAATATATTGAAATATTGTACTAAACTGAGATTTGATTTCATTATTCCTGATGACTTAGGTCATATAGTCTTGAATAATAGGAATGAGGCTTTTCAGTTAGTTATAATGTGATGTGACCGCAGAGGAAAAAGTACAAACATATACTCACAGTTTGCTTATACATGGTACATGCCTCCAAAACCAGTTCAGAAGGGGCACAGCCTGGAGGGTCAGGTGAAGATGTCAGGGCAGGACCCAGGGGAAAGTCATCTCTAACACTGAGTAAGAAACACATTTCAAGGGCAGAATCCAAGAAAGGAGCCCTGGTCTCAGTCTCGAGTGTGGAACATGGAATCACCACTCTGAGTGGAAGATCTGCCCCTGGGACCCACAGTACCAACTGCTGCCTCTTGATTGTCTTGCCATGACTCTGCACATTGACATAGAAAAACATATCACATACTTTTTGTCTCAGAGTACAACTCCCTGTTTTCCATAACCTTCCTTGGTTCATTTTTCTCCACAGCACCTAATACCATCGTCTTCACCGTCTATTTTTCTTTCTTTGGTCATAGTCAGTGTTCCCTGTAAAATGTGTTAGGATCAGGATTTTTGTCTTTGCATTTTCTGCTGCATTCCTTGTTCTCAGAACAAGACCCACTATAGAGCAGGTGGTGATTAAATGTTTCCAGTGAGTGAATGAATGAATGCTCATACTGTCTGTCCACATCGCTGCCTGTGTGTTCAGGGAGTTATCTGTGCCACACCAGTATCCCAAGTGTTGCCAAACTGATTTCACCAGAGTCACAGCCTGCACAAATGGAAAACTTCACCTGCCCCTTTCTATTTCCCTACACCTTGCTGAAGGGGTATGAGAAAGAGAGGCAGGAAAGGTCAAAGATCCTCCAGAAGTCATATGTGTCTGCTTATTGTTGATCCAGACTTACCTGGTCTTAGCATAAAATAATTGAGTACGAGAGAAGTAAATAATCCTAATAAGGGCTTGGAAGTCCAAACCCAACACTGAAAGCTTATGATGGGGCCTTCGCTCCCCACTGCCATCATTGTCAGTATCAAACAAACATGAAGGGCTGGTGTACCTTGCCTGGGTGCTGTTTCATGTGGTTCTCCAAATGCCTTATGCCAGCTGGGATGCTACAACAAATACCTTAGAATGGGTAATTTATAAATGATGGGAAAGTACTGCACCCAGTTCTGGAGGCTGGAAAGTCCGAGACAAATGCAGCAGCAGATTTGGTGCCTGGTGAGAGCCTGCTCCTGGTAGTGACTTCTCTGTGTCCCAACAAAATGTAAGGTCAAACAGGTTGGTCCAATCCTCTTTATAAGGGCGCTAATCCCATTCACAAGGGTGGAGCCCTCATGACCTCATCACCTTGCAAAGGCTCCACCTTTTAATACCATCACCTTGGGTTTGAGGTTTCAATACAAATTTTGAGAAGACACAAACATTCAGATTATAGCACCAAGCTAAAGGCACTGCCCCCTGCAACTGCCAAAGCCATGGCTACCTTTGAAAGACACTAAGGCTGTCTTATGTCATCATGCCTACCCATTAGCATGCTGCCACTGTTACCTACCAAAGTCACTGACATTGTGACAGTTACCAAGTAAAGACACCAGCATCATGAGCTGAAGCTACAGCTGGTTCCCAAGCAGAATGAGGTGAGCTGGCACTTCCTGCTCTACCAAATAAAGCAGAGGAAATCCCTTTCCCAGCATTGTGACCAGAGTGGCTATACTTTAGTATTTACATTTAGCAAAGATTTTATATCTGTGAAAACAACTTTATCAAACTGATTTGTAAAATCTATGTGGCCCTGACCCCAGGTCTGCAGGGTAACAAACATGGGAATGGGTTTGGTCCTCCAGTGAGTCTGAGTATGATCACTACAGCAGCAACTCCTGCTCTGAAGCGCTAAGCGTTTTACATGTGTTGCCTCATTTAATTCTCACAGCACTCCTACCAGTTAAGTGTCACGATTAATTTCAGCTGAGGGAACCAATGGTGAGCGAGGCCGGTGGGAGCCAGCAAGCAACCCCCACCCCATCTCTCATTGCTTTTACCCTCTCATTCGACACTTCAGTCTCACTGCTTACAGTTCCCAGATGCTTGGGTCTGTTATTCTTTCCATTGTGGGGAGGGAAACCAAGCACAAACAACAGTGGGGAGATGGGAGGGCCGAGACCCAAAACCCACACTCCTAAAATCACTTCAGTAAACTGCTTCCTGAAGTCTCCTCACACAGAAGCTGGCAAAAAGAATCCAACACGCATTTGTACAGCACGTTAAAATTTATAAAACCTTCTCTCACATGTTATCCCATCCCATTCCAACAACTTCTGCAGTGGTTACGTTGGGCCAGAGACAAAAGTGCATATAAAATGATTATGCAGGAAGCAAGAGACTTGGCCTTTCATGGAGCAAACAGACAATGCACCTGAAATAATAGCTACTATTTTTCTCCTTCAGTCTAGACCAGACCTTAAGGCCACATTGGCCTTCTAGGTCCTTACTTGTGACCTTTTGACTGAATCCAAAATTTTACAGAACAAATCCTTTTATTTTTATTCATATATTTTTATTTACCTTTTATATTTATTTTAAAAATAAACCTATTAAACATACCAAAGAATAAAATAAGTTTTAGTGGAATAATCCTCCCAAATTGACCAGCACAATTAGAACATTAGTAAGCCATGAAGGCTAAACTATGTGCTCATGGTTTAGTTCTGACTTCCCCTACCTGACTGGTGCCACCACTTGAAGAGGCTGGTTGGTGAGAGTTTATGGGGTTGAGTATACCAGTCTTTTACTAGCTTTTGACATGGTGCATTGTGTTCGGTACATTGTGTTTCTGTTTCAAGTGAAATTTGTGAATAATTACACAGTTCAGCAGTATTGTTTAATTCTATCTGATTAACAGCCCATCACTTTGAAGAAGACCAAGAGAATGCTAAAGGAAAAAGAAAATTTTTTAATGAGGATTGGGAATTGCAATATATTTTTGTTTCTGCTAAAAATAAGATGATTTGCTTGCTTTGTGATACTCCAATTATTAACATTAAAGAAACTCATTGCTCATTAGCATTACAATACTTATAAGGACCACAAATATTTCAAGTTAGAGGGAGAGGCATCAAAGGTTGTCCTGCAGAAATTGGAAGATGAAAAGCAATGGCAATTCTTTCAAGCAGCAATAAGACCTGGAAATAATGTCACTGACATAGCTTATAAAGTAGTTTACGTACTCAGAAAAAAAAAAAAGAAGAAGAAGCCATTCAGTGATGTAGAAATTATGAAAGAATACACTGTTGAAGTCATAAGATACTTAGACCCCAATAACATTTCAAAGTACAGTAGAACCTCTGTAAGTTCACCACCAAGGGACTGTAACAATCTGTTCAACATACAGAGGTAGTCAACATCAGGGAACTAGGCCTACTGTGCATGATATATACATATGCTGCATATCTGGCCTATGAAAATTAGGTCAGTTTAAGGAAGGGGTCAATGTACAGAGGTGGTCAACTATGGAGGTTCTACTATACAGACAACTGCCTCTTTCAAGGAGGACCATACCTGATCCACAGCCTAAATTAGTATTCAACTTAACAGAACAACTCCATGCAATACTTCAAGGGGAAAATATATATTATTCAAAAGTTTTGGGTGAATCAACTGATACTACCAACTTGGCACAGATGTTATACTCCATACAGGTCACAATAGAAGATTTTCTTTGCTATGAAGAATTACTCACTTTGGGCACTCTTGCAAACAGAACATGAGGAGTAGATACTTTCAGAATATCTGTGTGATATCATGTGAATATCTCTTGGCAAGGTTAAACCAAGTCTATATCTGATAAGTGGCAAAAAAGAATCCAATCATTTTGGGAAATAACACTACATTTTTCAAAACATTTCTTTAAAGGGAAACTTTGGATGAACATTTTCCCCAGTTAGCAAAAGTCTTTGATGAGTAGGATTACATATGCAAATCATTTGAAGTATATGCAGTTGTTATAGACTGATTAATTGGAGAACACAATGAAAAGTTAGCTGATATTGAGCATCATGACAACACGCTTAAATTAGCATTTCAGCCTCACCAAGTCAACATCACCAAGGCACCTAAAAATCTGGACATGGAATTGATTGAGATCTCAGCAGATGGCATTTGTAAGTTATTGTTCGATGATAAGGAAGATCCAATTGAAAAATGGGAAAATGCAGTAAAATGTCCATGCCTTTGGCAACATGACTGAAAAATGCATTTTTGCTTTTCAACCACTTATTGCTGTGATCTACAGTCTCCTACCTAACCTAAGTTGAAATGCCTTAGGTCACAGATGACTGATACTCATCTAGAGCTGCCATCTGGGCCCATGGACCAGTTGAGATCTGTGGCCTGTTAGGAACGAGGCTGCACAGCAGAACATGGGTGGCCTGCAAGCAAGAGAAGCTTCGTCTGCATTTACAGCTGCTCCCCAGTGTTCACCTCACTGCCTGAGCTTTGTTCCTGTCAGATCAGCAGCGGCGGCATTAAATATCATGGAAGCACCAACCCTACTGTGACCTGCACGTGCCAGGGATCCAGGTCACACTCTCTCTGAGAGAATCTAATGCCTGATGATCTGAGGTGGAGCAGATGTGGTGATGCTAGTGCTGGGGAGTAGCTGCAAATAGACATTACCATTAGCAGAGAGGTTTGACTGCACAGAGACCATAATAAATCAATTGCTTGCAGACTCTTTTCTTTTCTTTTTTTTTTTTTTTTTTTTGAGACAGAG
>NW_003852399.1:33770456-33788927 GCF_000181295.1 Otolemur garnettii
CCGGGCTGGGGATTCGAACCCGTCACCTTAGGTGTATGTGGCTGGCGCCTTAGCCGCTTGAGCCACAGGCGCCGAGCCGACTCTTCTTTTTTTTGAGACAGAGCCTCAAGCTATTCCCCTGGGTAGAGTGCTGTGGCATCATAGCTCGTAGCAACTGCCAACTCCTAGGCTCAAGCAAGTCTCCTGCCTCCGCCTCCCAAGTAACTGGGACCACAGGTGCCCACCACAATGCCTGGCTATTTTTTGGTTGCAGCCATCATTGTTGTTTGGCAGGCCAGGCTGGATTCGAACCCACCACCGTAGGTGTATGTGGCTGGTGCCTTAACCACTTGAGCCACAGGTGCCAAGCCTGCTTGCAGACTCTTATCAAAACTATTCCCCCTCCCCTAGTCCATGGAAAAATTGTCTTCCAACCGGTCTTTGGTGTCAAAAAACGTTGAGGACTATTGATCTGTAGGATCAACTAAAACTGGAGACCTCTGTGCTACAACCAAGTATTCAAATGCTCTTCAACAAAAAGCAGACACAACTAAGTCTTTTAAAGGTTAGTTCATTTAAAATTAACAGTATTCATTTTTTGAAATCATTAAGTACCTAGTAGTTAGATTTTTACAAAATACTGTACATTTTTAAGTATATCTCATTGAAGTTTCTTGAACGTGGCCCTATTTGATTACAGCTGAATTAATGTGGCCTTCCAACATGGAAAAGTTCCCTTACTCTGTTCTAGACCAAGAAGCTGGAGACCCTTCTGGAGCAATTGGAAACCTTCTCCAATCTCTATTTGGTCTCTGTTGTTCCGCAGTTTCACAGTCATTGTTGCTCATTTCATCTCCTAACTTCTAGATGAAATGTAGTTTAATTAGAAAATTCTCTATGGCATAACAACAGGTTAAATCGAGGTGATACCAATTGCCAATAAAAAAGTCACATTTGTCTTGAGAATGTTCAGCTGGTATTTGTCATAGCAACCTCATGCCTGTTGTTTTAACTTGAAAAATATTATGAAAATATTTTTGATGCAGAAAGTACCTCATTTTTCATAGTTAGGTGCTGAAAATGGTGGAGTTGGGAATTATCCATTCTCATAATGATATTCCTAGGATTTACCTTTCAGAGAGAGACTATTGGAAAAAGGTTATGTTTCCCTAAATCAAGGCTGGAGATGGACCTACAAATAGTTATCTCCATAATTACGTAACCCCTTACCATGAAGGGGGTTGAAAATACACTAAAAACTTCTTCGAAAAGATAGACAAATGGCTAACAAACATATGAAAAAATGCTCATCATCCCTAATTATAAGAGAAATGCAAATTAAGACCACCCTAAAATATCACCTACCCCCAGTGAGAATGGCCCACATCACAAAGTCTCAAAGCTGCAGATGCTGGAGTGGATGTGGAGAGAAGGGAATACTTTTACACTGCTGGTGGGACTGCAAACTAATACAACCTTTTTGGAAGGAAGTATGGATAATCCACAAAGAACTCAAATTAGACCTCCCATTTCATCCTGTAATCCTATTACTAGACATCTACCCAAAAGAAAAAAAATTCACTTTATCATAAGGACATATGCACTAGACTGTTTAATGCAGCTCAATTTATAACCACTAAATTGTGGAAACAACCTAAATGCTCACCAATCCAGGAATGGATTAACAAGCTGTGCCTATGTATACCATGGAATACTCTTCAGCCACTACAAAAGATGGAGACTACATCTTTTGTATTAACCTGGATGGAGTTGAAGCACATTCTTCTTAGTAAAGCATCACAAGAATGGAGAAGCAAGAATCCAAGGTACTCAATTCTGATATGAGGACAATTGAAGACCTTGTACATGGTGGGAGGGTGGGGGAAGTGGGGAGCAGAAAGAGGGAAGGAGGGAGGGCATCAAGGGTCATGGTAAGTGACAAACCTCTTGGAGTCAGGACACAATTATAAGAGGGACTTTACCTAACAAATGCAATCAGTGTAACGTGGTTCTCTGTACCCTTAATGAATCTTCAACAATAAAAAAATAAAAATAAATTCTTCTTCAAACAAGTTTATCTACAAAGCACAGCCACTTCTTTCCTCTTGTATGTGCATCTCTGCAGATACGCAATTGTGTCATGATCAACAGATATTATTTTATCGAATGCTTTTAGTATCCATTTCCCACCTGTCAAAAAGACAGTCACTCCTGGGCGACAGTGCCAATTCCACTGCAGAGAGCTTTGAGACAGGAACAAAGAAGTGTAGTTGATCCAGAACTCCATGGGCCACAGTGAGGCTTGGGAATCTCCTTGAGGACACAGAATGTGTGACAAAAGAGAGCATTCTGTCTCCAAAAAGAGCACTTATGTTACTTAGCAGTCAGGATAGGACACCAAAGAGCAAGGAGATAGACATCTTACTTGCATAAAGTCAGGTCTTTGTTTAAAAGTACTCATGAGATGTTCATTATGATATTTTTTGCCTAAGAGACAATAACATGGTTCCTGCTTATAATCCCCATCCTTGCACACATATAACCTGGCCTTTTCTACTTGTAAGTTCCAGAGAAAATCAACCTCTCTCTACTCCCTTATCATTGCATGTGCTGGTTTCTCTTTCTGAAATATACTTTTCCATCCCTCTCCATACCCCTGAGTCAGGCTAACTCATCCTACAGTACAGGTCTTACCTTTGAGATTATTCAAAAAGCCCTATAACCTCACCCCACCAATGGGGAGAGGAATTATTATACTTATGGTCTATATTCTAACTATCTGTTTGCTTGTGTCTAGTTTGAGGTACAGTCTGAGGTTACCATTACCTCCCCAGAGTCTACCACAATACTGAGAATGTGGTAGTAACTGAACAAACACTGATAGAAAGGACAAATAATGAAAAATAATATGCATCATTTTTTCTTGGGTGACTAAGCCTTTTGCTAAAGAAAATAGAGAAATCAGTTAATGAGCTCCACATAGGTGAAGCAGAGCCCTATCTACCTTGTGAAGTCTAAACTTAAAACAGGAAGTCCAAGACCTCCATCCAGTTAGATCAGTTGACACCAGGAAGCAATCAGTCAAGGTCAACCATGATGAGAAGCCGAACTGGAAAATGCAAATTGGAGAAACGGAACTAGGTTTACCAAAGAAGCAACAGATTCAAACTAATAGAAAAACAACTTTGGGCTTGTTGTTAAGGACTTTACCAACAACAGAAATACATCATAATAGAAACTTAGTAATAATATACACATCATCTAAATACATTTATTCTTAATTTAACCAACAATAACTAAACCATATGTACATTTCATGTTAATATCTAAAAATCATTTCATGGTCCTTATAAAGTGCCACGTAGAAAATTCATTTTTGTTTTAAGAAGGATTATCTAGAGTTACCTAAGAATATCCAGCAGATAACTTTTTGGTGTGCCATCTACTATGTTGAGCCCTATATAGACATCTTACTCAATCCCACTGACAACTCTGTGATATGGGTACAGCTGTTGCTTAGAAGTGAAATAATATTCCCTTTGTCATTTAGTAAGTGGCAGTACCATGATTCAGGTCCAAATGTGCCTGATCTAACTAAACACCATGCTTTTATCACCGAATTATACTATCTCTACCAAAACTGATCATGGGTCACTATTTGGATAAAATATTTGGGTAAATCAGGTAAGCACGAACTCTTAAGTAGCATAAATATTTTTGTGGGTCAGGCCTTCTACAGACCAAACATAAACACTGACTCTATGGTGTTTTCTGGTTCAGAGTTCTAAAGCAAGGAAATATGGGGCAAAGATACCTTCTGGCCAAATAGGAGAAATAATGCCTTTTGTTTTCACTGCTGTCTTGGCTTAGAATCCTGATTCATGCAAGCAAATTGTAACAAATCATACTCATACACATTAAAAACTTAAGGAGCTGTCCTGGAGAAGTAAATTCTAATAATAACTGAGATTTTGTAAGCGTCCATCACAAGATGCATGCTTAGTCCACCACTCAATTTAATATTCCTTTTAAGGTATCTCTGTATTGACCATTCTCTGAGTAGATTCTAAAAATACTTAAAATCTAATGTACTACATCTTAATATAGATATATCACACATCTCAAGATGACTGGGTTTTTTTTTTTTTTTTGGACTTTTTGTATTTTTATTTATTTATTTTTAAATTTATTTCAGATTAATATGAAAGTACAAATGATTACATTACATTATTTGCATTTGTTAAGTAAAGTTCAAGTTCTAGTTGAGGCCTTCACCCAGGGATGTGCTCTATCCCCCACGTTGTGCCCTTTAGATGAAAGATCCCCCTCTCTCTGCCCCTCCCTCCTTCCCTGCTCCCCCCACCACCCACTTGAATTCAATTGTGTTTTCTCTCTTGTGTGGGCATGTAGTTGTTTATGTTGGTTTCAGATTAGTATTGAGGACCTTAGATACTTGCTTTCCATTCTTGTGATAAGTTGAATATGACTGAATAGGATTGCTAAATAGGCGAGGTGTCAATTCTGTTCTAAAACAACATTGACAAAAAAAACAAAAACAAACAAAAAAAACCAACTAAACTTACTCAAGCTTGCTCCTCAGTTCATCAGTTAAATCTAATAATTCTCCTGAAGAATAACTAATGTTAGGTTCAGAAAGCCTTTCAGGACCACATCAACCCCACCCTCCCACCAAGGGAGGGAAATTACTTACAGCCTATATTCTAATTTCCTGTTTTTTTATGTCTAATTTGAGTTAACGGATGTCCTTTCATTGCTTCTGATCTGATCTCTTTTGAGTTCTAACCAGTCACAAAGAAGATCTGTGATTAGCTTCATATCTCATGATCTTACCAGTCTTTGCCTCTCAGCCTTCTCCACAGAGCACTAAGATGGGTTAATTTCATGGAACATTATTGAATGCAATCAGATAGAAAGATCCTTATGGGGAAAGAATTAATAATAATACCTCTTCCTATTTACATGTCAGGCCATCAAAGTCAAAAATCATCCTCATCAAAGGATACAAATTGACTGCTTAAGTGGTATGCCCTGTCTCGTGTAACTCAACGCTTGTAAGCTAAAGCTCCCCAGAGATTTTATTCTAAAACCAATAATATACAGCATTTTTTAAGAGACTTTATAAACCTACCAGCCACTTTTACACAAGTCTCCTAAAGTATAGTTCTAAGTGATAGGTAGATGGTGAATATAAGAAATTAACTCTTATGTAGAGGAAATTTAAGGTATCCCCCACCCCCAGATTGGTGTGTAAAATGCCAGAATTGTCATGTTGTTTAAGTAATTTTGTAAAGTCCCATAGTGCTATCAAAAATACCCATGTTACTCTTAGAAGATTGCTATAGACATTTTTATCTCAATTACCTCCCTCTAATCCAAGGGCAATTTCTAAAAGTAATACTTTCTTTGTCCTAGGAATTATGCCTGCCTATTAAGGGGTTTACAGGATTTTGCAGGGCAAGGTCATTTGATAAGAAATTTCTCAGCTGTTGATGGCTCCTCTAGTTAAATTTAACCCTTAGAACTAGATTGCTTATAGAACTCTTGTTTCTTGGCAGTTCTTAAAGCACTAACAGAAATGTTCCTTCTTTCAGAATCCATTAAGAAGTCTACTCCCAAGAATCTCTGTTGCTCAGTGTGACTGTGGCCAGTAGTTCATACCCCATTAGTGAATTCCCACCTGATGATGATAATACATAAAGTGCTGAGAAACCTACCCCATAGAAAATAATGGTTTATGGATCCTTGCTCCTCCAATTCCCTGGTCTGAAATCAAGCATATAGTCTCCTTTTAACCTTGAAATGTCAACAAGTTCATATATATCAATATTTCTATAACTGAATCATAGAAATACAAATATCAGTTTTATATTCCATGCATTCTATAAAGCTACTACGTTCTTCAAAAATATAATACCCTGATATTACCAAATGCTATCTTAAGCAGTAAACCATTCTTACCCAAACAAATTCATAAATCTAATACAAACTCTTCAGGCCAATGTGTCTACAACTACACATTGGCTTGTGATCTTGTTTCACTCAGTTCTCTTAATAAGTAGCAGATCATCTCCACCTGAGAGCAGGGACATTGTCTGTCTGAGTTGTTCATCTCTATCTACGCATTGTCTAAAACAGGGCAGTCCCCGCAGATACAATCAATGAGAAAACTTCTAAAGCTTCTGTTACTACCATGACCACCATGGAAATGTAGCTGAAGAATGGCAGTGAGAGGACAGCGGAGGGAGGACAACAGAAATAAATCACAGAGTCTCCTAATTTGGGGTGAGTTTGTTTGTTTTATTTGCATATAAATTTGGTTGTTCACAGGTGAGAACTCCCAATCAATCCCTGAATCTGCAGGTCTCCCTCTCTGGAGCACCCTGTCCTGTTGAGTCATATTGCTTGACTAAGTGTCCACTAAGTCATGTATCCTCTGCAAAGTAGCTTTCCAGGGAACCACAGGTTGTCATAAAATTAATATTTCATTTCCATCATTCTAATATCTTACTGAAAGATGATAAAAGTTTGTAGGAATAAAGTACTTCAGACAATTCAGCTTTTGTTAGGGCAAGCTGGTCAATTTTAGCACCTGCTCCTATAAATGCATGCCAGACCAAGAATATACTGAATAACTGGATGGATGAAAGGATGAATGGATAGACAAATAAATGAATGAATGAATGATGTAATTAGAGGGCCAATGTGGACTAATACTAGGACATGATCCTTTCCTGTTGCTTTTCCTGCCTTCTGCCCATCTCCTTTTCCATTGTTGCCTTATAACCTCTTTATAACTTCCCTGAAGCTGCCTCTAGGTAAAAACTCAAATTATCTCCCAAGAATGTGTAAATGCCAAGCTTTGGTTATATCATATACCACTTATCTTCCCAGGAAATGGAAGAATCCCCCGGGGTCATATATCTGTGTATGCATGACAGAGGGGCCAACCTTCCAGGAGATCAATCCATGTATCTGAGTGCTTTGTAAGGGATTTACTAAGTGCAAAACAAATCATTCTTGGCGCCTGACTTTTGAAACATTTCCTTTTGTGTTTAGAGAGTGCAGTCACCCGGTCACTTGCATTCTGAGACATGAAGTCTTGCAGATGGTTTAGTGTGTGCTCGCTAAGATGGTCTTCCCCATTAACTCCTCAGCTCTCAACACATGCTGTTTCCAGTCTGTTCTGGGTGGTAATCTCATGGCCTATCAATAGCCTAGCAGAATTAGTATTAGGTGCTTGGCTTGGCACTAAAAGATTTAGAAATGTATTAACAGAAGTTCAACGAAATGGCCCATCTGCAGAACCTAAAAGTACAGGCTTTAAAACACATGCCCAGAGAGAGTAAAAGAGCAGTGTTTGCAAAAAAAAGAAAGAAAAGTTGTAGGAAGCGTCAAATGTTTAGTATACCCTCTTGGACTTTGTATTCTTACACTGTTTTGTGTTTCTTGAGAACAGCCTCTGAGATAATAACTGAAGTGCTGGCATTATACTGAAGAGTGCTCTCACAGCTGATCAGAAGTGAGGAAAGCAGGATTCGACGTAGGTGGGGAGTTGAATAAAACTGCAGTTATAGCAAAGATCTTAGTCGATCTTGTGAAGGACTCCGGAATTCAGTGCCCTTTCATTTTTGCCTTACACTCAGGCCCAAGGTTAGGCCATCTTACTCTTGCATCACTCCCGAAATGTGTGCTCCCTATAGGTAAAGGTTTTTAAAGTAAGCTCCCTTTGGCAGAGGGCAGGTGCTGAGACGGGACTCAGCTATAAGCCATTAGCCAGCAACATGCTTGGCAGCTGGGGCAATGAGGGTCTTGTCCCTGAAATGGAAATCTGGGTGGCATATCACAGAGTACACTACAGCTTTGGAATTAGAAACATGGGCAGAAAATAGCCATTTGAGATGTATAGTTTTCATTTTTATGTATCATAATGTTTTTGTTCCAAAGTATGATACAAGGAGAATATAACTAATTGAAGCCACAGCTGTAGATTTGAACTTTTAAAAAATCTTTGTCCAAGCAAAGAATTCCAAACTAAATGTGAACCACCAATACATCAGTGCAGAAAGAAAAGCAATTTTAATTGTTTAGATACTAATAATGATCATGTCTAGTTTCTTGACATATCTTCAAGCTGAGAAAAGTATGTGTAAATGAACTACAATGGAGCATTAGTGCTTTCAATAATTCCTCCTGTCCCTTCAAGAAAGATCAGCCTATGGGCCTACATGTCATTGCTACAGAAGGAAAGTTTCTTAGAGGTTCTTTTATCAATAAGAAAGAAAAATTCCCTTGATAGAAGTACTCATCCAATCCCAGGAGGTAGAAACTGGAATCCAACCCTCAGAAGAATTTGTAGGAATAAGGCACTTAGACATGTGGGGTTTTATTAGGTTGAGCTGGTCAGATTTTGAAATGTATGCATCAAATGCACAATTATCATCTGCCAGTGCAGAGCATATTATATACGGGACATGATTTTCCAGGGAGATATAAGACATTCACCACCAAAAAGATATTAAGGCTTGGTGCCTGTGGCTCAAGCGGCTAAGGCACCAGCCACATACACCTAAGGTGGTGGGTTTGAATACAGCCCTGGCCCACCAAACAACAATGATGGCTCCAAAAATAGCCGGGCATTGTGGCAGGCACCTGTGGTCCCAGCTACTTGGGAGGCTGAGGCAGGAGACTCGCTTGAGCCCAGGAGTTAGAGGTTGCTGTGAGCTGTGATGCCACGGCACTCTACTCAGGACAACAGCTTGAGGCTCTGTCTCAAAAAAAAAAGAAAAGAAAATTAATATTCTCCTCAAATGAAGGAAGAAAATTCTTATCAAAAATATTGAATTGAAAAAAAATATATTGAATTGGCTATGTCCATATCATTATCCTAATTTGATATTATATTTTTAAAGATATTCATCTTTCTCAAAAACATTTAAAAGTAGTCACAACTACTTAAATGTTGTCAGAGACCTGGAGACTGTAAAAATATTCTTGTGTCACTCCTTTTGAATATTGTGACAATCCTGTTGAAGTCATTGGTAACAATTCCAAAGTTAAAGACAGTTCTCTTTCTGGTTGCTAAGAGTTGTAAGGATAATATGTGTCCACTTAATAAAGTCTTTAATAGATGATTACCTAATAAAGTTGTAAGGGAGAATCCTGACTGTCGACCTCTAACCTCAGCGTCTGTATCAAGTTCCCTTATTCATTCGTTTGTGATCCACCAAGAAGCTGGGAGGCCCCAGCTAGGTCTTAACCTGCACAGCCCTAACCATGCTGTGCTGTGACCTGTTAGCCTGTGGCCTGTTAGTGAAATGCAGGTCACCCAGGGAGGTCACAAGTCAAACAATCGGGAATATCCATGTCTTCATCCTTTCAAAGTCTGTTGATGCAAGCTTCAGTGCTCATGAAATAGAGCTGTGGGCAGAGAAGGCAGTGCCAGCTAGTAATCAGGCCACATCCTGATCTCCCGCTCTGCATGACACCTCCCCCGTAGCCCTGCACTCAAGGGAGCGCTGTTTCTCTCCGTTTGACTCCATGCTACGCCCTTTTCCAAGTAGTGCCACGTGATGTCACTGACTAGCCAGATTCATCAGAGAGGCCACCATGTCAGTATCAGTTCCAACCCAGTGCTCCTAGGAGCAACACACACACAGAGAAAAGGAAATTGCAGACTAGCACTTTTCCAAATGAAGGAAATTGAGGCTGGGAGTGACCAAGATGGAAATAAAGAAGAAAATTCAGTCTACTCAGTTAAAGCTATATAAATGGCCTACAAACCATCTCATTTCAATATCCTCTATTTCTTCTTCTTCTTTTTTTTTTTTTTTTAGACAGAGTCTCACTCTGTTGTCCAGGCTAGAGTGCAGTTCTTAGCCCAGCTCACAGCAACCTCAAACTCCTGGGTTCAAGTGATCCTCCTGTCTCAGCCTCCAGAGTAGCAGGGACCACAGGCCTCTGCCATCAGGCCTGGCTAATTTTTCTATTTGTAGTAGATGCAGGGGGTCTCACTCTCACTCAGGCTGATCTTGAACTCCTGAGCTCAAGGCATCCATCCACCTCAGCTTCCCCCAGTGCTAGGATTACAGGCAGGACCCATCATGCCTGGCCCTCTCTATTTCATTTTTTTCAAAGGGTACTTAGTATGGAGCTAATATGTGAAAGTCATTATGCTAAGTAGTAAAGGTTCTAACTGTGAATTAGGAAATATCGCTGAATTATTGAAACAAACATATCGGCAAAATACCGTAATTGTCAGCCAGATATGCATATGATTTCATAAGTCTTATTTTCACTTGCTAAATTTTATGTGATCATATAGCAACAATGAAGGGGTGCCTGAGATAGCTGGTCCCCAATTCATGATTCTTTGCCATAGATGAAAACTTTTCCTTATTTCTTTTCCTCGTCTTTGCAGAAATGAGGCTTTCTACGCAAGAAAGATGAGAAGTCTTGAGACTTACAGCCAGAGCAGAATCTGTTCTTCTCAAAACCATTTAATAAAGATTTTGCTGAGTGGTGCCTGTGGCTCAAAGGAGTAGGGTGCCGGCCCCATATGCCACAGGTGGCGGGTTCAAACCCAGCCCCAGCCAAAAACTGCAAAATAAAAATAAAAAAATAAAGATTTTGCTCAAGTTAAGAAAAAAAAAATAAGTGCCCAGGTTTACTCTATTCTAGTGTGTAGATATTATACCAAATTCAAAGAAAGATAGGCTACTTTAAGTTCTATCAGCAACAGAGTCTGTTAAATAGTGTCTTTAATGTAAAAGCAGGCTTGTGGAGCTAAAAGGATGGTCCTGAGACTTTTCCCAGGCAACCTGTTTGGGATGGCCCAGTATCTCTATTAACTGCAGGCTCAATGTTTGCACCTGCCGTTCATTGCAGCCACAGACCAATTAGGTACTTGATTTTGAGGCCATAAGTGACTAGCCCACAATTAGCCCTGGCTAGTGCTTCTTCCCAGCTTAAAGGATATTTTCTTCTAACTAGTCCAACTTTTTGACTATGAACTCAATACTTTCTCTTTTCTCCCTTTGCAGACAAACAGAAATGAGAGAAAATAATTGGGCTTGCTGTGGTAAAACACGTGTAATGAGGACAGACATGCTGAGTGAAAACGAAGCCGTGTTGACCAAGATACGAATAAGGGCAGACGCACACATGTAAGTGTAAACTAGCAACGAACTGTCAAGACTTGCTTCATACAGTGACTTCCTTGGTTTCCCTTGCCAAGCTAGCCAATTATGATAATGGTACAGGGAAGATCGCTGTGAGCTTGAAATCATGAGGTGAGTATTTTTCACCTGTGATATGTTTATCCTTTTGAATAGGGAGGTCATTAGGGATTTATGCCATTACATAAAGCGACATCCGAATGGACTCTCTTTCCAGCCTTCAATCTTATTTTTTTAACTCCTACCTTTCCCCCTGGGATACGCCTCACCCATTCATATTTTGAAAATACAGATGCTTTCTACTTAGGTATAGGGATAAGTAGCTTTTTCAGTCCCCAGTTCAAAAATGCTCATAGTTAATCTAAAAGTTTTTCCTAAACAATAGGTTAGTCTCAAGAGAAGAAGACATGCTTTTGAGGTTTCATTGATTCTTACAAGATAGAATGCTTCTCCTTGGAAAATTAGATGTATTTTAAGCTCATTAATTTATATTTTGCTAAATGCTAAATAAACTGTACTGTTCTGTTTATATACCTGTATTGCTTAACTAGAAAACTACAACAGGTCCGTGGTTTGGTGCCCATAGCACAGCGGTTATGGTGCTGGCCACACACACTGAAGCTGGCAGGTGTGAACCCGGCCCAAGCCAACTAAACAACAATGACAGCTGCAACAAAAAAACAGCTGGGCTTTGTGGTGGATGCCTATAGTCCCAGCTACTTGGGAGGCTGAGGCAAGAGAATTGTTTAAGACCAAGAGTTTGAGGTTGCTGTGAGCTGTGATGTCACGTTGCTCCACAGATTCTATCTCAAAAAGAAAAGAAAAAGAAAAATACAACAGGTCAAAATTCTTATTTTCCTAGTGAAGGACTCTTGTCAATCGATGTCACATAAAGCAAATATTCTGATTGGCCCTCCCAACATTTCATCTTCTTGAAGGGCTTATATTTCACGTATCTAGGGTTTAAAACATTAATATATCTTAAAATGGAAAATTTCACATTGAAATGTCTTGCTCATGCTCAAAGAGACAAGTCATTCTATTATATTATGGTACAGGCTTTTTAATTAAGCCGTTAATTGGTTTTCGGCGCTCCTGGATTTACTGGCTGAAATTTAAATGTATTCTTAAAATCAGGTGAGAGGAAATATAATAAATGCAGAAACTCTTCGTCATCCCTTCAACCCCAAGACCACTTCACAGTTAATGCTGTGCATCATAACTGCCAGTTACATCAGCTCTGTTTATAAATTATTAAGCCCTTGAGATAGTAACGCTAAAGCATGTCCAAACGGAAAGAGGCGGTGACGTTCGGCCATTTCTGTGACTACAAACTAGTGTGGCTCTTTTGTTATGGAGACTGAGCAAATGTCAGGAAGAGCTGTCAGGGGTTTCATCTCACCCTGAACTGCAACCTTTGCGTGGTACCATCCCTAACCAAGGGACCTGCTGCAGCTCATTCAAGTAACTGTGATGGACCATTCCCCCCGATTGTAATCATCAGCAAATTGGACTCCTTTCTAGGCAGCAGGGACGTATGTGACCAAGTGACTGCGTGAATGACTTTTCCCTTAGCCATGTGCCTTTATTCAACACAAAGCAGGAAAATACAGGGGGACGGGGAAATGCAGAAGTCCTACTAAGGGCTAAGATGTGTGCCATTTACATCATTACAATAGAGCCACAGGGTAGCAGTGCTTTCTCAGAGCCGGACTGCATCTCAAGCAGAGGCAAGAAGAGAGACAGTGATGGGAGTAATTCAGGTGAGGCTCACATTAGGACTGATTTCCCAGTTACTGCCTTTTCCCTCTGGCTGATCTCTTCCACTCTCAGATATTAGAGATATTATCATCTAACTACTCACTGTAATTGTAAACCCTTTTGAAAGCCCAATGCTGTCATATTGATTTTTTTCATTTAAAAAATGATATGTAGAAACACAAGTGCAGAAACACCTATGAAAGATAAACCACAAATTCTTAGAATTATTCAGAATGATGTATCTAAAATTCTTGTTCTGTCTAATGGTTTCTACGTACTTCAGATTCTGTTGTCACTGAAAAATCATTAGTACATATTTTATGATTATACTGCAGTTATAATAGTTCCCTAGCATTTGGACTGTTACTGGAAATTGAAGGCTAAAGAGTAATCTCATTAGATCATGACATTGTGTGAAAGATTTTCTAATCTACTGGGCTAAGCAATCTCTAGAGGAGAGAAATTTTCAGCCTAAATGGAAAAGGTACTGTTCTGTAGTGATAGGATTTATTATCTCAGTTAGCAAAGTGAGCCCTCCATCATCCCACCGGATAAATGAGCAACCAAGATGTGGAAAAATTAGGAAACATCCATAGTTCCTGTAAGTGTCCCCAAATATGCCTTCAACACAGTGACAGAAGCAATATTTTGTAATAGCCATGGTTCTCAAGGTATAGGTCAGCCCTGGCAGCACTAGCAGCATATGAAAAGTTAGAAATGCAAATTCTCAGCCCTGCCTTACATATTCTGAGTCAGAAACCCTGCTGGTGGAGTCTGGAGATGTATGTTTTACTGAGCTTTCAAGAAGATTCTGACATATGTTAAGTTTCAAAACCATTATATTAGTAAACAAAAGACAGTATGAGTAGTCCTCATATATTAACTTTATATTCAAGGAAAATGATTTTGCCATCATAGTCTGTGAGTGTCTGTATCATCAAAATTATACGTATATATATATACCTGTGTGTGTATACATACATGTACCATAATTATATACACACACACAGTTGGATAATGGCTTACACTAATATGGTATGTTGTGCTTCCCAGGCACAGCATGAGAAAATATATAATGAACAGTGAGTCCATTGCCTTGTTTATCTCTGTAACTTCAGAATCTATAGACCCTGGCATACAGGGGCTATTCAAAAAGGATTGAATTAATTAATCAATGAGGTGAGATATTTAGACTATCTTCATCCCTACTTCAGAGTACAGCTATTTCTCAGATTAGAGTGTTTGAGTAAATAAACTTTGAAAACCATTATTAGGAACTAGAAGAGGATGTATCTTTGACAACCAGAAAATAAGAATGATTATATCATCTTAAAACAGTTAATGATGATATCATCATAAAACAGAAGATTGAGAGACTCAAAATTAATTACAGATATCTTTGATGAACTACAGAGCAAGTAAATACATGGTCTGTATGTTTTTATTCTTATCTAAATCAGGGATGAGAATATCCACTCTCACATCTTTTTTTCAATATTGTATTGAAGGTGATAGCCAAGATAATTAGAGAGGAAAAAGAAATAAAGGGCATCAAGATTGGAAATAAAAAAGTAAAACTATCTTTATTCACAGATGGCGTGGTCATGTATAGAAAATCCTAAGGAATATATACAAAAAGAAAACTCTTAGAACTAACAAACAAATTCAGCAAGTTTTCAAGATCAACACAAAATAAATTATATTTCTATGCACTAGCAATAAACAACATTGAAGTAATATTAATAAAACAATTCTGTGTATAACAAAAGAAAAAAGAATAAAATACTTCAAAATAAATTTATCTGAAGAAGTGCAAGACTTGTGCACTGAAACTGCAAAGCATGGTTGAAAAAAATAAAAACTAAAACTAAAACAAGTAAATAAATATAAAGACATCCCATGTTGATGCATCTGAAAGTTTATTATTAGTAAGATGGCAGTACTACCCAAATTGATCTGTAGAGTAAGTGCAATCTCTGTCAAAATCCTAGGAGGTCTTTTTATAGAAATTGATAGGCTGATCTTAAAATTCATATTGAGTGTCCAGAGACCCAGAATAGCCAAAGCAATCTTGAAAAAGAAAATCAAATAGTGAAGATTCACGTTCTTTAATTTAAAAATTTACTACAAAACTATAGTAATGAAGAATGTATAGTACTTGTAAGAGACTGGACATACAGATCAATGGAATAAAATTGAGTGTCCGGAATGAACTCCTCATTTATGTCAGTTGATTTTTTATAAGGGTGCCAATACAATTCAGTGGGGGAAATGACAATCTTTTCAACAAATAGGACGGGGACAACTGAGTATTCACATGCAAAAGAATGAACTTTAATACTTCGTACTTCTTACAATGTATGATAAATTAACTCAAAATGGATTATAGATCTAAACGTAAGAACTAAAACCATTCAACTCTTAAAATAAAACATAAGCATAAACATTTGTGACCTCAAATTAGGGAACGATTTTTTTATATGTAACACTTAAAGCACAAACAATAACAGAACACAAGAGATAAATTGTTCTTCTTCAAAACTGTAAAAGTTTATGCAGTTATGAAAGTGAAAAGACAACCTACAAATTGGAAGACAATTTTTGAACTTGTATGTCTGATAACAGATGTGAATTCAGAATTTATAAAGAACTCTTAACAATTCAGTGATGAGAAGACAACCCAATTTTAAAATGGGCAAAGTATTGGAATAGGCATTTCTCCAAGAAAGACATGCAAGTGACTGATAAACCACAGAAAAAGATGTTCTAATGGCAGGGCGTGGTGCCTCACACCTGTAATCCCAGCACTCTGGGAGGCCAAGGCAGGTGAATTGCTTGAGCTTAGGTGTTTGAGACCAGCCTGACCAAGAGCAAGACCCTGTCTCTAAAAATATACCTGGGTGTTTTTGTGGGCACCTATAGTCCTGGCTACTTAGGAGGCTGAAGCAAGAGAATCACTCAGTTTGAGGTTGCTGTGAGCTGCACCTCTACCAAAGGCAACAAAGTGAGATTCTGTCTTAAAAAAGAAAAAAAAAAAAAAAAAGATGATTGGTCATTAAAGAAATGCAAATCAAAACCGTGATACTGTTCCATATCCACTAGGATAACTAAAATCAAAAAGACAGATGATAAGCATTAGCTAGGATGCAGAAAAATTGGAACACGTACATGTCTGGTGGATTGTAAAATGTACAGCCACACAAGAAAACAGTTTGGCAGTTCCTTAAAATGTTAAACAACGAATTACTGTATGACCCAGCAATGACACACCTAAATGTAGACTGAGGAGGATTAAAACGCATGTCCACAAAAACATGCACATGAAAGTTCAGAGCAGAATTACTTATAGTAACCAAAAAGTGAAAGAACCTAAAGTCAATCAACAAGCATGTATCAGTTCATGCTTTGATTGACACGTGCTAGTGACACACAGATAAATCTTGAAAACATCATGCTACATGAAAGAAATCACTCACATATTACATGATTCAAATACTGTAACATTCTCAAGACAGTCCCTTCCATAGAAACTGGAAATAGGTTGGCAGTTGCCAGGGGCCATGGGGAGAAGGGAATGGGGAGTAACTGCTAATGGATATAGGGTTCCTTTCGAAAGCGATATAAATGTGCTGAAATTAGAGAGTGGTGACAATTGTATAACTCTGTAAACATGCTAAAACCCACTACATTAAAAGGGTGAATTTTAGGATATGTGAACTATATTTCAATAAAGCTGTTAGCAGAAAAAACTAAGTAGTGAGAAATCAATTTTAAAAATATATTGTGCTCTAAGATGGACGTAGTTAATATATCATTATTTTATTATCAGCAAGTTATCATTAGTATCACAATACACTATTATAATGATAATTCATTTATATTACAATAAAGATATTTCATTGAGTGGATTTTCCTACTAATAATACAGTCTTCTAATTAGAAATCTCTTCACCAAAAATATATCTTAGACTGATGCTTTTTTCTTATGGTTGCATTCACTATGTATGCTGAATTTGTTTGTTTATAGTCAGAAGGGAGGAATCGTCATGGAATGAAAACAGAACATGATTGACAATTTGACGCTTGGGTTCTAGTGCCACCTTTACTGCAAATTACCTGTGTTAATTCCTCTAAAAGGACTGTACTCTTCATCTGTACACAACAGAAATTATTTGAGTCATTCACCATTTTATTTCCAACATCAACTCCATATTGAATTTGAATTTTTTTGGGGGGTGAGTGGGCAGTTTCACACCAGAGATACACTTCGTAAATATAGGCAATAATTGCCTATATTTACGAAGTAAATATATTAACTTGGGATTCTTAATCCCAATCCTGCTACTAGTTAGCTGCCTGAGCTTTTGATCTATTTCTCTGATTACATATCTGCAATATAAAGAGGTTGGACTTGGATAATAACAAAATTTCATTTCTACTTCTCCCCTGTTATGCTCTGTACTAAAACTGCTGATCTTTTTCAAATAGGTGATATCTCTAATTATCTCCATTGCTCTTCTTCTGCAGACAGGATGAAATCCAGTCATGAAAATCATGATTTACATTGATCTTCACAATCTTATTCCAAATAACCATTAAGGCTCAATTCAGATTCCTGATGCTTCCATACACTTTTCATCTAGCCATTTCTAGAAAGGATCATTCTGTCTGATGACTCCATGCCTTTTCAAATGTTATTGCACTCATCTCAAATGTGGAATACACAATGTTCACGACCCAGTTCAAATATTACATTCTCAGTGAACAGTTCCACAAAAATAGTTAGATCCTTTTCTACTGTGTTCAACCAAAAATTGTCCACAGATCTATTACAATACTTAAGGAATCATGTTATAACCTATCCTTCATATAACTTTCTTTCCAAGAGGCCAAGGCTCTCAAAAAATAAAAATTGTGACTTTTTTCTTGTTTTTATATCACCTTTGTGCCTGTCATGAAATAATTCTCTCTTTGATGGAAATTTTTCTTTACATCCTTTAAACATGTTATATGACTTTCAATAGTTTTTAAAATTTAGTGTTAACACTTTGGGAAAAACATAATAAATTTAAATTTGAGTACTAGGCAACTACAAATTGAAATGTCCCTTTTGAAGCAAGCTGATTAGAGAACGTGTTATTGTAAAAAAAAAAAAAAATTGAAGAATTAGAGTATCTGTATACTGTAAATATATTAATTCATACAATTTGGTCATGTCTTACTAGAGTCCTTTGTGTTTTTCATAAAGGTTTTTCCCAAGTACCAGATTAGCAAATTTTTAACAATCATCTGAATTGAGTGAGCAGGCAAATAGACCTAAGATTCACTTCAATGTGGATTATAATATGAACTACAGTATAAGTGAGTAAAGGGCTTTATTCTATCGATGTATATATTTTCTTTTTTTTTTTTTTTATTGAATGGTAACTGTGTACATTGATGCACTTTGGGGGTACAGTGTGGTATTTTCATACACAATCCAAGACACTTCCATCAAACTGGTTAACATAGCTTTCATGTAACTTTCTTAGTTATT
>NW_003852399.1:33794540-33817474 GCF_000181295.1 Otolemur garnettii
TCTTTGACTTCATAGATTCTGATTCCAACCAGTTTTTCTTCCTTTGTTCAGGAGCCTCTGACTAGGGTTGCTACCAGTCGGCCATCTTCCCAGAAATCTATATTTTCATTTAAATCATCCTCTAAAATGGTGCTGGGCAAATTAGATTGCCCTATGTAGGAAAATGAAACTCAACTCCTTTCTTTCACCACAAAGATCAACTCAAGATGGATTAAAGACTTGATGTAAGATATGAAACTATAAAATTGCTAGAAGAAATCCTAGGGAAAACTGGTTCTGGACATTGGTCTAGACTAATGTTTCATGATTAAAACCTCAAAAGCACAGAAAACAAAAATAAACACATGGGATTTAACTAAATACAAATTTGCTTCACAGCAAAAGAGATAATCAGAAGAGTGAATAGACAGCCTTCAGAATAGAAGAATGAATCTGCAAACTAAACATCTGACAGGGAGCTAGTAACTAGAATTTACAAGGAACTCAAACAATTCAACAAGAAAAAAAGCAAATAACACCATTAAAAAGTGGGCTAAGGATATGAATAGATGTTTTTCAAAAGAGGACAAATGGCTGATAAATGTATCAAAAAATGTTCAAATCCCTAATGATCACAGAAATGCAAATTAAAACTATAATGAAATGTCATCTTCTACCAATCAGAATGACTCCTATTAAAAAGACAAAAAATAACAAATGTTAGTGAGGATGCAGAGAAAGGGGAACTCTTATGCATTCTTGGTGTGAATGTAAATGACATAGAAGTGTAACTTCTATGGAAAATAATATGGAGGTTTCTCAAAGAATTACAAATAGAGATACCATATGATCTAGCCAGTGCATTTCTGGATATCTACCCAAAGGAAAAGAAGTCAATATATAAAAAGATACTTATATGTTTATCAGAACACTATTCACAATGGCAAAGATATGGAATCAATCTAAGTGTCCATCCGTGGAGAACTGGGTAAAGAAATAAGGCATATATAAATAACGGAATTAGGCTCTGAAAAAGAATGATACCATGACTTTTGCAGCAACACAGATGGACCTGGGGCCCATTATCTCAAGTGAAACAAGCCAGAAACAGAAAGACAAATACCACATATCCTCACTTATAAGTGGGAGCTAAATAATTTAATTTGATTTCAAGACAACTGAGGAGGAATAACAGAGAAAAAATTTTTTTAATTAATAAACATTTGGGAGCTCAACATAGGAAGATTGCTTATGGCCAGGATTTCAAAATCAGCCAAACTGCCATGTCTATAAAAAAATGTTTTTAAATTAGCCACATGCTGGGACCAACCTGTAGTCCCAGTTACTTGGGAGACTGAGGCAAGAGGATTGTTCAAGTGTAGAAACTTGCGGCAGCAATGAGGTATGATCAGCCTAAGTGATAGATTGAAACTCGCAAATAAAAAAGAAATTAATGAGCAAAAAAATTACAAAATAAGATGGGATAATGCATCTAAGAAAATCAAGAATATGATATATGTACATATATTAAACTCAGTTATTAAAGACAATAATTATCAAGTCAGATAAAAGAACAAAATTCAGTTGTGTACTACTCATTTCATGCAAACCCACAAAAGTTAGAAGGAAAAAGATTGTTTTTAAGTAATTCACTAGGATCAAAAATAAAAAGCCCTATCTCTCACCATTTATAAAAATTAATTCAAGATGGACAAAAGACTTAAATGTAAAACACATACCCCCAAAAATTTTAGGGAAAAATGTCAAAAAAACTCTACTAGATGTCAACCTAGGGAAGCAATTTGTAACTAAGACCCAAGGCATCAAAAGATATAACTTATTAATTGCCTGAGCCTCACATTAATCAGTACTTTTAATCAATAAAGGTTAATGCCCAACTGAATAAAATTTACGTGAAAGTGATTAGTTACTACATATACACATGTATACATACACATACACATTAGTTACTACATATACACATGTATATATTTACTCATTCATTCTTTAATGTTATTACAAAATAGTTAACCTAAACTTAGACAACTATCTATAGTTAAAGTAACTCTAACTTTCAACTTTGCACCTCTGCACTTTGTGAATAAAAAAATAAGGGCCTTTCTCTTTAATGAATCCATGTCTCTGGTCCAACTGAGAAACTTCAGTCTTCAAACAGATCTGAATAGCTATTGTAAAAAAACAGATACTGTAGGAAAGTACCAATTCCTTATTAAACAATTCAAATCCAGGTTGGTGAAAGTGAGGGAAGGGGCAGATGAAGCAGGAAAGAATGGAAAACAGATTCAAAATGGTGCATTTCCAATATAGCTTCTTCAAAGACACATAGCTGTTCATTCATCTAAAGAAGGCTATGAAGAAACATTAAGCCTTAAGTCCTCTCTGGAGGAGTGGGGGAGTGGAGAAGGAATTTTTTCCTGGTTCCCCGATCTCCTGTCCTCAGTGGTCAAAGTTCATTGCAGGAGGAGCTAAATGATTCACATTTCTGGTCAGTATTCCCTGTTCCTTCTAGAATCTATGCCTCAAGGCTCTTCAGAGGGTAGAAATGATGAGAGGAACCAAAGACTCTGCTGCAAGATGGCCTCATAACCAAACTGCTTGGACCACAAAAACTAAGTCTTCCAGAAAACGGCTGACAGGGCAAGTGGTCAAGGTTCAGACACAAGGTAAGACTGACATGATCTGAGGCTCCATATGGAAATATCTGCCCAAAAGGCCTGGACTCACCAAACAGCTCTGACTCCTTGCATAAATCACTCAGTATTGTTGGACTGTGTGTATGAGTCAGGGTTCTCCAGAGAACCAAAGCCAATGGGACATATATAGGCACATAAATAAGAAGTGATATTTATTATGGAAGTCAGCTCACATGATTATGGAGGTGCTATCTAGAGAATCAGGACAGCCAGTAACTCTCAGTCCCAGGCCAAAGGCCTGAGAAAGTGGACAGGTGTCTGGGGAAGTGACACTGGGATAAGTCCTAGAATGTGAAGGCCACAGAACCAGGAGCTCCAATGTCAGAAGGCAAGAGGCAATGATTGTCTCAGGTCAAGAAGAGAGAACAAGTTCTCTCTTCCTCCACTTTTTGTTCTATTGGACCCTACATAAATTGAATGATACCTACCCACTCTGGTTATCTTTACTCAGTGTACTGTTTTAAATGCTAATGTATTCTAGAAGCGCCCACACAAATACACCCCCAAATAATGTTTTACCAACTATCTGGGTATCCCTTAACTCAGCCAAGTTGACACATACAATTAACCATTACAGATCTCTGAGGTACCTAGAAATCGAACTATTAGTGAAATATCTTTTACCCATGTCCAGCAACCTTTATCCAGGTCACTATTAGAGAATATCAAATACCTCTTAAGATCCAAAGAAAAGACAGGATGGTGCATTGCACATGAATAACATGATTAACTGAAGCATCATGGTACCAGATGGTTGGTACTCAGAGTCTATATCTTAAAATCAATAACTAATACTTACAGTCTCCCTTACTTGATCTCCTAGACAAAAATAAATAAATACTGTCATAAAGTGTTCTTATTTCTACTCAAAAATTATTATGATTACAGGTGAGCTTTTGTGGATTTGATTTTCTTGGCATGAATTAAGGAAGTAGCATACAGTTATTCTTTCAAATTCTAAAGGAAGGAAGGACAATATTGTGCTTTGTAGTTAGGGTACTAAGCCAAACTGTATGTCCTAAAACAGGTCAGTTTTATCTTATAACTACAATGTCGTAGTTGGTAAAATTGTGATTGCTGAAAGTAATGTTATAAAATTGATATCTTACCATTTAGCTGTATACGATCTTATGTTTCTTTTTCTCCTTATATTTTAAAATAATCTTCAAAATATGAATCATTTGATTTCAAAAATAAAACATAAGGAATCTTTAGGTTCTAGATTTCTAGCTTTGCTAGTCTATATTTAGGGACTGCTTTAAGGCTTCCTTATATAACAATGCAAAATTTCCAACCTTAAGCAGAACTTCTAAGAAATGATTATGCCTGGTCCCCCTAGGTCCCCATTTCCTTTTATGCCTAAGTTGTCAACCAATTTTTATTATTTGTATTTTTCACAAAATGTTCTAATGTGCTAACACCTTATATTCTATTCTTTCAATTAGCTTCATTATGTAAATAGTTTTTATTATTTTTAGTCTGTAAACGTCCACATTTTAAACTTTGCTGTCCTCAGATAACTCTGAAAAAGTGATGACCTTAAAAATGTCATGAGTTCCTAATAATGAGATAACAGGAATCCAATATTTTATAAATCTTCCCAATTTCCCCAGAAATGGCCGTAATATTTCTTCCTAGAATATGCTTTAATTTTTTTCCTTTTTCTTTGTCTTTAGTATTCCTTATTGTGTTACATATTTTCTTTCATTTGCTAACTCTGTGCATTCTTTTCCACGGCTTTAGGCCATAGATTTCCCTAGAGACCTGTCAGCATTTCCTCCGTCCTCACCTAATTTCTATCACTGATTTCTCTTTTACTTTGATGTTCTATGAAGTTCAATTTATTTGGATGCCCACAAGAAAAAAGCTGTAAAAATGATAACAGCTTGCATAAACTTTTCAAAGCCTTATATGTAAATACCTGCCAATCTTCAAAGGAGTTGCCATAGAAGAGTTTTATTTTGGTTCAAGCATTTCACTATTATGTAATGTACTTTTCTTCTGAAATTTTCCTGAAAATCAGCTTATTTTTCTTATAGTTGCAACCGAAATTGTGTTACTCAGATTGATCAATCTCTTTGCTTTCCAATAATTAGCAGTATATTACTTTTTAATGGCTATTATTACATCATAAATGTAGTCACTTAAGGATTGCCATAAATTCTTTAATATGCCTTTTATCATGTGTTCCCTTCTCATGAATTCAGGCGGACTCTGTGACAAACACCCTGTCAGATGCCAGCTAGGCCGTAAGAAACTGGCAGCTTTCATTCCTTCTCTCTTTCCGCACACATTTTTGAACCTCGTTGCTATATAAAATGCCCAGCTATCCTGATCCCACCCTGCTGTGAGGATGCCCAGACTAGCCACATGAAGAGACCATGGAGAGAGAAGGACAGAGGTCCAGTTAACCCCAGCTGTACCGTCCAGCCCCGAGCTTTGGAGTTAACCTACCTGGGGCCGCAGACCTTATGAAGAAGAGATAGTCCTTTCCTACTGTGGGGCCACAGATCTTATGAAGAAGAGATAGTCCTTTCCTACTGTGTTTCAACATACAGTATCACAAGATGTAATAATGTATTTTTATTTTAAGCCATCGAGTTTGGGAGTAGCTTATTACACAGCAATAGATAACTGGAAACTAAAATTGATCAGTTATCTTATTTTTGGAAAATTACTTTATTCTCAGTTTTATACTCTTCTAATGATTCCAGGTTAAAAGTATTTATATGTAAATCTAGATGAATATATGATTTCTTTAGTATAAATTTCTAGAAATAAAAATACTAAGATGAAGAATATAAATACATTTAAGGTTCTTGATATGTACTGCTAAATTTCGTTCTGGGAGTATTATGACAAATTATACTCCCACCAGAAATATAAAGGATGTCTATATCCTCACATCCTCGCCAACATGGGTATTTAATAGTTTAAATAGTTGTCAACATGGCGGCCAAAAGTGGAAATTTGCATTCTCTGGATGAGACAGGGTGAAGGTACTACTGTCAGATAATCATCCAACCTTCATTTTCCCTCCTTTGTGAACTGCCTAATAAAATCGGGAGAAACTATCTTTGAATCAACTTAAAATTCTTATTTAACTCTTCAGCATTTGAATCCAGAACACTATCAAAATTAGACACAGTCTGAAATATAAAATTGATCAGATTTAATGTTGTTTCTTTTAAGAATATAGGAACAGAAAACTCAACTTTGATACATTTTAAAAATAGGCTATGGAATAGCCTAATACTACACATTAAACATGTAATATGTATATGTATGAATACAAATACAAATAAAAAACAAAATTATTTTGGACAGCACCTGTGGCTCAAAGGAGTAGGGTGCTGGCCCCCTATGCCGGACGTGGTGGGTTCAAACTCAGCCCTGACCAAAAACTGCAAAAAAAAAAAAATTATTTTACAATCATCCTCAGTGAGATAATTTAAGGAGGCTTATTCCGAGTCAAATTTGAAGATCATGATCCAGAGCCACACCCACGAAACCTTGAGCAAGCGGACTCGAAGTAGTGGGGTTACAGTTTGGTTTTATACATTTTAGGGAGACGGGAATTACAGGTGAGATCATAAATCATTATGTGGAAAACATACATTGATTTCACCCCCAAAGGTGGGACATCTGGAAGGGTGGCAGTGCTTACAGGTGAAAGGTAGGTTTAAAGATCCTTTAGCTGACAGTTGGCTGAAAGAGTTAGGCTTTGTTTAAAAGACCAAGAGTCAGTGAAAGGCAATGCCTAAGATAAAGGGTCTGTTAATTAGAGAGAAGCACCAGAGGACGCAAGTGGTTTGTCATGTATATTAAGGACCCGCAGGTAGGTCTTGTATAGCCTTAGGGCTGTTAGTGAGTCCCAGAGACACCTCTAAAAAGAAGAGGGGGCAGGATGGGGCATTTCTGATCTCCTTTCTCTCGGCTTGCAGCTCAGTTTTAGGAATCCCCCTGGCCATTAGGAGGTCCAGTCAGCCACTTAGGGGGGGCCTTAAGATTTTATCTTAGTTCACCAACCTAATGTTAAGAAGAAACCTCTTTTTACTGAGAAAATCTCACTTAACGTAGTCAAGTTGAGGAGACAGCCTAATCTTAAAATTGGCACTTGAATATACTTTTCTCTATTTTCTTCTATTCACATTTTTATTTTAAACATGTTTATCTTCATTGAGAATACATATCAGCTATCCAAAGGCAGGCACATACAAATGTCCCTACTGTAACGGAGCAGGACAGTGGACCCCCTAAAAGACATATATCCACCTGGAACCTGTGAATGTGACCTTGTTTGGAAAAAGGTTCTTTGCAGATGTAATTAAATTAAGAATTCTGAGATGTGGGCGGTGCCTGTGGCTCAAGGAGTAGGGTGCGGGTCCCACATACCGGAGGTGGCAGGTTCAAACCCGACCCCTACAAAACAACAACAACAAGAATTCTGAGATGAGATAGATCCCTGTGGCTTAGGGTTGACTCTCAATCCAATGACAAATACCCTTAAGAGAGACAGAGGAGAACAGAGAGGGGAAGCTGCCTGAGGACAGAGGCAGAGGCAGGAAAGAAAGTCAAGAATTGCCAGCTGCTACCAGAGGCTGGAAGAGAAACGTGGAAAGGATTGTCCTTTAGAAACTCCAGAAGGAAAACAACCCTGCTGACACCTCGATTTCAGTCTCTGGCCCCCAGAACGGTAAAAGAATAAATACATGTTGCCTTAAGCCATCCAATTTCTGATAATTTGTTACAGCAACCCTAGAATGCTAATACAATTGACTGGAACAACACACGGGTTAAAGGCATCAAATCTCATACAGTCACAAATCTGCATGTAACTTTTGACTTTCCCCCAAACTGAACTACTCATAGTTCAGACTATTAGTAGACTGGAATGCTTACCAATGATATAAACAGTTAATTAAAATATGCATTATCCTTATAATAAAGTAAGTTAGAGGAAATGAAATGTTATTAAGGAAATCACAGAGAAGACAAATATACTTATAGTACTGAACTACTGTATTTATCAATAACATAGGTTTATATCATCTGTTTGCCAGACGAATCACCTGTCTGAAACGGTGAGCAACCACAGCTTCAGGCCTCAAGCTATGGAACATACTTTAAAGCAGTATAACTTTTTCTTCTAATGTCATGACTTTTCTGTGCTTTGGGGAGCACGTCCAGCATCACCAGGGGCATTTCATACCGGTCCCATGGTGTTATTCAGGGTTTATAGTATTGCACTAAACTTGACGGAGAACTAAACTGCTCACCTGGATGATTAGCATCACAAGCATTTTTATTTTTAATTTTTTTTAATTTTCATTTTTTTAATTTATTTATTTTTTGTAGAGACAGAGTCTCACTTTGTTGCCCAGGGACTACAGGCCCCCGCCACAACACCCGGCAGGTTTTTTGTTGTTGCAATTTGGCCAGGCCAGGTTTGAACCCGCCACTCTCGGTGTATGGGGCTGTCGCCCTACCCACTGAGCCACAGGCGCCGCCCAGCGTCACAAGCATTTTAAACAGGCACTGTAAAACCTGAGCTCCCCACAGTAGCAGCAGAAAGTGGTTACAAAATTATCACAGTGGAACAGTACAGCATGTACTAGCTTTAGTTGTGTGCAGTTATGATTGAATGCTGCCTCTGCGTTTGTTTGCATTTCTCTGCACTGCTAGTGACACCATGGATGATCTTTATCTACGTTTTAAGAAATTTTTACCTTTTATAAAAGACTTGTGCATATATAACGGCAGTATATGATAAAATGGATTAGTAGCTATGCATATTTTATATTCTGTGATATACCAAGCTTTTTCTTTATTTTTCCAACACTTCTAAGCTACACAGCTCATATGAGACTTTTTCAAATTGTAGTAAGTCTCAAAAGACTGTACTTGTTGAAAAAAATACACATGTAAGAGGACTCATGCTGTTCAAACCTGTGTTGCTCAAGGTCAACTGTGCACTGCACATCAGCCTTTACCTTAAAAAATAAATTCAAACCAACTTCTTAGAAGCTACCTTTGTGTTTCTCCTCGATGCTATTCCACTCATTCCCTACCAAAAATAACCGCTGCCCTAAATGTTATGTTGAATCATTCCCTTGTTTTTCTTTATTATTTTATCATAGCCAATTAAATGTTAGATAGATCATCTAAAATATGTTACTTGCTTTCTCCTATTTCGCACTTTCTATAAAATGGAACACAGTCTACATCATATAGTCTTCTAACTTGCTCTTTGGCTCAATATTATGTTTGAGATCCTTTTAGGTGATTGAGACCGATGTCCTTCATTTTTATCACGGTTTGGTCTGTGGTTTGTCTGTTCTGCTGCTGATGAGTTATTTCCAGTATTCTTTCTATTGCATACTGCTCAAACGTTGCTGAAATCATGCATGAATTACGTCTCCAGGTACATATGGCAAGGATTTCTCTAGGTAAGGAAGTACTGTGTCCCTGGGATCAGAACTATTGAACTACAGACTATGCCCTTGCACATTCTTTAGGGATGCCAGAGTCTTTCCAAAGTGAGAGAACTTTGCTCTCCTGTTGCTCCACAGCCCGCCCATCATTGTCTGATGCACTTCACGAAAATTTCAACTTAGAAAATTTTCAACCTGGAAAGTTTCAGCTGAACAGCATAGAATAATTGAATAATTTTCTTTAAATTTTTTTTCTTTTGAAACAAGACATTTACTCTGATAGAGGTAGAGTGAGATCATCATAGCTCACTATAGCCTCAAAGTCCTGAGCTCAAGCAGTCCTCCTGCCTCAACTTCTTGATTAGCTGGGAATACAGGCATGGAATACAGGAATACATGGAATACAGGAATACAGGAATACAGGTCTGCCCGCAGACCCCCAGCTATTTTTTAACTTTATGTAGAGACAGGGTCTCACTATGTTGCCTACCCTGGTCTCAAACTCCAGGCCTCAATTGATTCCCCTGCCTTGGCCTCCCAAAGTGTTGGGATTACAAACATGAGGAACCATGCTTAGCCTTGAATTGTTTTTGTTTGTTTGTTTGTTTTTGGGCCGGGGCCGGGTTTGAACCCGCCACCTCCGGTATATGGGGCTGGCACCCTACTCCTTGAGCTATAGGCACCGCCCTTGTTTTTTTTTTTTTTTTCTAAAATGGCCTTACTTTCTTGAGTCAGATAGACATTGAGACATTTCTTAAAGACCTACTATGTGTCAGACCTATATCATCTTATTTAATCCTCACGATCTTTCATGAGTAAATTCATCCCCTATGTAAATATATCACAAATTCATTGTCTAGAAAACTGAACCTCAGAGGTCTTATTAATTAATTAGTTTACAAAGTAGTTAGTAGGAGGTATTCTAGCCCAAGGATTCTGGCTACTCTTCTTCTTTCAGATACATCCACAAAATTTTCAAAATTTATAGTCCTAGCCAATCTCACCAACTTGCTGTTAAAAACAATTCTGAGAACTAAATTCGAGTAGAAAACTGCCACTCATTTTAGCTACACATGATGTACTGTTGACAAAGAAGAAATCCATTTTGAATGCGTCAGCACTTCATTAGGGAGGCAAACTGAGTGAGGGAACTGAGCCTGGCGTTTATCACCGAACCCACATAAAGAGCCACTGAGTTGTGGCATTCTATGACCTTCCTCCTGACAGCCACTGACAACGTATCCAATTACTTAAGCAGTCTTTTCAGCATCATTTGAGCAGGCCTAGCTTTTCCTGTGCCACTTGAATACATGAAAAAAAAACCAAAACTGGATGCTCCAATAGTAGATCATAGATGTAGGGTTCTTCTTTCTTTAAATTCTATGATCTCTGGGTGTACGTGCACCTGGGAAGTTTGTTTTTTGTTTTTTTTTTTTTATCATACAATCATGAAATGAAGATGATTATTAACAATCTATTTTAATATATTATCATAAAAGTAATAATTGGTGCCTTCTTCACACTTCTTGCCCCTTAAGATTTCAAGGCAGGTAATAAAAATAAGACAGCTTGTGTAAGATGAAACATTCCTCCTGAAACCGAGTCTCTACCCTACCAGATATTATTCAAAGATGCAGTGTCGAAGATAATGGAAGGTATTAACAGTAGGAGGGAGAATTTGCTGCCTGTGCTACAGTGTATCCGAGAAGTACCCACTGACCACTGACACCTCTCTGTAACCAAATTTTGATTCAGTCCCTGCCTATCGCTAGGCTTATATTAATATAAAGGCTGGATTCAGAGCCTGGGTCCACGAACACTGCTGTCTCACAAGATCACCGCCAGGCCATGTGACTGGAGAACTGGTATTCCTGAGATAAAGATTTCCAAAAGACACTTTACAGAAACACTTGACTGGGCATAGGCAATTTTGCTGCTGAGATAATCCTATGAGCAGTATATGCCAACATAATTTTCTCTGAATATCCTGATGTTATAGAGATGACTTCTGTCCTCAGTGAAAATAAAAAGAGCTGATTACAGAATTTTACGTGCAATTAAAGGTCTTTGTTGTCCAGCACCACATCTTATGGAAACCTATTGATGAGCACTGCTAAAAAGCGACCCTCAATATTTTTAGAATGACCCTCAGGTTCTATATCACTAAAACATTTTAGATGTGGTAACGTTAATGCCACGTGTATCATTTGGGTTGTTTTGTATACTGCTGAGCCTTAACACCACTAACAGAAGAAAAAAATGAAAAGTAGTCACCCTTGGAAATGGTACCTGTGCCAGGAGGTGGGAGAATGGAAGGATGTCCAAAGTGGAGATAGAGGATAAAGAAAAAATAAAAGACATTTCATTATAAGTCTTTAAACATCATTTTATTATATGATGCTTCATATATTACTTTAATTTTACTGTTAACATAACAATTATCAAACTAAAAAAAGAAAATGCCTCAAAACTTATTTGTAAAACTTCTCATTTGATCTTCCCAATAGCCCCGGGGGCAGTCATGCTGAAATTTTTGTCAGTTCTGTACTCCATGTAATTATTTGTTAAAAAATACTTTATTTCCTGGAAAACAGTAAACAGTGGAGAAAAATTAATGAATCCAAAACCTGAATCTGAGAGATCAAAAAAAGCATAAATAAACTACCAGTCAGTAGTAGAGAAAAAGCAAAAATCGCCAATTTCAAGAGTGAAAGATGGAGTATTACTACAATTCTTATGAACATGATAGATAATAAGGGAATATTGCAAACAATCCCAGACCTACAAATAGGGCACCCTGGATGAATGGGCAAATTCCTTGAATGATAGACATTACGTAAACTCACTCAAGAAAAAAAATCAAGAAACTAAGGAACCCTATATCTATTTTAGAAATGTAATGTTAAATACCTTCCCACAAAGAAAGCTTAAAGCCAGAAAGAGGATCTGTAACTAAAAGAAAACATTTAGTAAAATAGCACCAACAGAGATACATTTAATAAATACACCAACAGAGATACATTTTATTGTGTGTAGATTGTATCTAAATTTTACTTTAAAACACATTTCCTAATTCATGGCATGTAATAAACTTTTCTGGTGGCATAGAAGAAATAAAACTTACTACACAAAGGATCAGCAAACTTGGCTTTCAGTCAGTAGTTTGACTTGGGTGAGTCTTTTAAACCCTCCAAATTTTAATTCCCCTGTGAAATGAGGACTAATTTTATCTGGGCTACTAATATCACAATATTTTTGTATTAAGCTATATAATGCGGAACAATGTATATCTCCATACACAATGCATCTTTTTATAGCTGTAATAATAGGCATTTATTTTAATGTCTCTTCAAAATTTGTTATAAAAGCAAGCTTCAAGTATAGATGTTTTTGCATCTGATGTAGACATCCATTGTCAATACTGTACGACTGGTTATGGTTCCATTGATTATGGCTTTGATCCTGAACATGATACTGGAATTTTGCTCTTCAGTATGTCCTTGGTCTTGGGGATTCAAAGAATGAACCCAAGGACCACAGATCAGTGGTAAGATGGGACTTTTATTGGAGGTTAGAAAGGAATACAGAAGTAAAAAGCACCAGAGCTTCCGGAAGGGGGAAAGAACTGAACAACTCTCTCGGGAGTCTCCACGTGGGCTCTTTTAGCTAGGAGTTTTAAGTCTGGAGGATTACACATGGCTGGCACTTGGTAACAAATGAATGAATAGTTCCTCCTTCACTAGGGTGAGGTTATCAGGTCCTTGACAATCTTTGTCCCTGAGAAGGGATTAGGGTGTGTGCTCCTACCCAAGGTGGAACCACCCAAAAAACCATCACTGGCTGCTTTGTTCATGAGCTTTTTTTTTTTTTTTTTTTTTTTGCTGTTTTCATATACATTTTGAAATACTCTCATCAAACTGGTTAACATAACCTTCATGTCATTTTCTTAGTTATTGAGTTAAAACATTCAAACTCTGCTTTTAGAAAGATTTACTTGTACCCTTGTAAGATAAACCATAGAGGTGACCCCACCAATCTCCCTCCCTCCCCCCATCCATCCTCCTCTCCTCCCCCTTTCCATATTCTAAGGCTATAATTAGGTTATCAGAGTCCAGAGGGTGTGTCCCAAAAAAGACAGGCTGCTTGTGCCTGGAAATGAGGGTCTTGCTTCTGAGCTCACCTGGGCCTAGAGAATGGGGGACTCTCTGTCTAGCCCTGAGTAGTGGAATCCTGTATCAAAGAGGAAATGGCTATTGTCATTGATAGTCGTAGCTTTAGTTATATCCTGAATTTTGAAAGCTATACTTAAATTCACTGATTTAAAATCGCTATATTTTACTTAAACACAAAAATAATTACTTTATTATGACACATAAATAATTACTTGTGTATAACTTTGTGACTTTTATAATTACTTAACATAATATCATAATAATTTTATTACCAATTTGAAATTGGTAATAAATAAGAGAAAATAAGAAGAAATATCAATAAGAGAAATATCATAGCTGAATTTTCTGCTTAAATTTTTATTAATCATACTTTCTCTGTAACTTTTAAACAGAATTTTTATATTATTGGATTTGAGCATCTTTTATGTTTTTGATCTACCTAACTACGTGATTTCTGTTGTGCTCTTAGCTGGCTGGAAAAACTTGCTTTGGAAAACTATAAAGTAAGTGAAAAACTAACATGAAAATTAAAAGCAAAAAAGACAAATAATAAATACTAATGAAATATGTGAGGTAGATAATTTTATCCTCAATTCTTATGTTAATTTTAGTACATTCAATTATTTGATTAAAAAACAAAAACAAGGCCAGGTGTGGTGGGTCACGCCTATAATCCTAGCACTCTGGGAGGCCAAGGTGAGTGGATTGCTTGAGCTCAGGAGTTCCAGACCAGCCAAGCAAGAGTGAGACATGTCTCCACTAAAAAGACACTAGCTGGGTGTTGTGGTGGGTGCTTGTAGTCCCAGCTACTTAAGAAGCTGAGGCAAGAGGATCTTTTGAGCCCAAGAGTTTGAGGTTGCTGAGAACTATGATGCCATAGCACTCTACCCAGTGTCACAGAGTAAGGCCCTGAATCAAAAAATAATAATAATAAAATAAAATAAAAGAAAATAATAAAAGAAAAATGAATAAAAATCCTTTATTTTTATTTAGTTGTTTGTAGTTGTTTGTTTTGTTTTGTTTTGAGGTAGAGTCTCACTTTGTCACCTAGGTAGAATGCTGTGGTGTCACAGCTCACAGCAACCTCAGACTCTTAGGCTCAAGTGATTCTTTTGCCTCAGCCTCCCAAGTAGCTGGGACTATAGGTGCCCGCCACAATGTCTTTCTATTTTTAGAGCTGGGATCTGGCTCTTGACAGATTGGTTTCAAACTTCTGAGTTCAGGCAATCCACTGGCCTCAGCCTCCCAGAGCGTTGGAATTACAGGCATGAGCCACTGCACCCAGGAAATCCTTTAGTTTTCTGAATATAATAATCAGGTCTTTTTGAAAAGGCTAAACTATTGCAACATTGAATAAATCCTTTGAGAAGGAACTACAATCACACCAGCATGTTTGCATTCCGCATTTTCATGATTTTATCCAGACATAGACCAAAAAAAAAAACTTGCAGAATGAGATAACTGTTTATATGAACTTTGTCAAAGCTTTACTTGCAAGTTACTTTCTTTGGGTTCTGAAATGCTATCATTTTGGAAACTCCGTAATTTTCTAAAAATCACAACCTACTGGAATTGCAGAAATTAACCATTTCCTTTCTTCATTATTATATGCTCTAAATAACTTCCTAATTGGCTATGCCTTTAGGTTTTTGCCCAAGTAAACAGCAGTCAAAATGGAAAGCATTTTGTTTGTTTATTTTTCTAAACATCAGAGCATGTATTTTAAAAACAAAGACGCATTAGTTCCAATTCAAAACAGAGTCATTTTTTTGCATCCTAGCTTTACCTTAGTCTTAAACTTCAAAAGTATCCAATGTACTCAGCCCTAATATGAAACTAATTTATAGCTTTCATATGAAAGCTATAATCTAATTATGGCCTAAGAATATGGGGAGGGGAGAAGGGGGGGGGGTGGATGGGTGGCAGGAGAGTGATTGAAGAGATCACCTCTGTGGTTTATCTCATAAGGGTACAAGTGAATCTTTCTAAAAGTAGAATATAAACGTCCTAACACAATAACTAAGAAAATGACATAAAGGCTATGTTAACTAGTTTGATGAAAATATTTCAAATTGTATATGAAAACACCATACTGTACCCCATGATTGCATTAGTATACACAGCTATCATTTAATAAAAAAAAAAAAAAAAGAAAGGAAAAATACAGGGTTTTTATTCTCCTGTCCTTTCTTCCACTCATGTACTTATTTTTAATCATGCAGGTAATACGTGACCATGTTCTTCCTCTTAATGTTAAAAAAAAAGGGCCAAGTCCACGGGAGTGAGTGAAACGTAAGCTGGAAGGGCTTCTTCCTCCTCTCATCCCACCCTCTTGTCAGAAATTACTGACACTGCCTGTAGAATCCGAATAGCTTTCCACTCATGCACATACGTAAGAACCTGTATGATGTTGTTTTGTCGGAGTTACGTCTTTCTGGAAAGAAATCCAGTAAAGGAAAATTTATAAATATTAATTATTCACTCTGTGCTACTGCCAAGCATAGTTCATGATTATAAAATATCATTTCCACTTAAAACTTCTGAAGAAACTGTATAGAAACACTGGTAATAGAATATAAAATGTAAATTTTTAAGTTATTATAAATAACTTCTTAAAGACTTTATGCCTTTAGAGTGGCCTTAGGCTCACTGCAAAACTGAGAGACAGGTTCAGAGCCTTCCCGGGTACTCCCTGCTTCCACACAGGCCGAGCCTCCCTCATTAGCAACCCCCCCCACCAGGGTGGGGCATTTGTTACAACTGGTGAGCCTGTGTCCCCACGTCATCATCATCTAAAATCTATAATTTCTATCAGGGCTCCTTCCTGGTGTTGTACCTTTTGTGGGTTTGGTGAAGAGTATAATGACGTTTATTCACAATTACAGCATCATCCCGGGTTTCCGTACTGCCCTAAACATCTTCTGTGCTCTGTCTATCCATCTGTCCATTCCCCCTCACCCCTGAAGATCACGGTTTATTTATTTATTTTTTTTGCAGTTTTTGGCCAGGGCTGGGTTTGAACCCGTCACTTCTGGTACATGGGGCTGACACCCTACTCCTTTGAGCCACAGATGCTACACAAATCATGGATCTTTTTATTGTCTCCGTAGTTTTGCCTTTTTCTGACTGTCATATAGTTGAAGTCACACAACATGTAGCTTTTCCAGATTGATTTCTTTTACTTAGTAATATGCATTTTAAATGTTTTCCCCATGTCCTGTCATGGCTTAATAACTCACTTCTACTCAGCTCTGAATAATATTACCTTGTCTGAATATACCACATTTTATCTATTTACCAACAGAAGGACATCTTGGTGGCTTCCAAGTTTGGGCAATTATAAATAAAACTTCCATGAAGAACCATGCATTTTTTTTGTGGGCATAAGTGTTGAACTCATTTGAGTAACTATCAAGGAGCACAACTGCTGGGGTGTAGAGTAAAAGTATGTTTCATTTTACGAAAAACTGCCAAATTGTCCTTTTAGGTGGCTGTGCCATTCTGCATTCCCAGCCACAATGAAAGAAACGTCCTGTGGCTCCATGTCCTCAGCAGCATTTGAGGTGCTGTCAATATCCTGTACTTGGGCCTTTCTGATCGGTGTGTAGTGGTAACTCACTGTTATTTTAATTTGCATTGTCCTCATGAAATAAGATGTGGAGAATTTGTTCACATGGTTATTTGCCATATGTACAGTTGATCCTTGAACAACAGGAGTCTAAATGTCAGTCACCTTTGCCACTCCTGAGACAGCAAGACCAACTCCTCCTCTTCTTCCTCTTCCTCATCCTCCTCAGCCTATCCAACATAAGGATACCCTGCCTGGTATACTCCCTACTCTGGGAGTGCAGGGATGTGGTCAACTATGGAGGTTTTACTGTATTTTCTTCCCATCTGTGGCTTTTTATCATTCAAAATGTGCATTGTTTTAAAAGATGAAGTAATGAGACTTTAGAAAAATTTCTTGACTATGGAACATTTTGGTGTATGCTCTTAAATGCCTCATTGTTCTAGTCCCCTCCCCACCAGTGTTCTATACCTACAGGGCTATTTATTAACAAAAGATGCTCATTGTCTCTAATTATTAGAGAAATTCAGATCAAAACCACTTTGAGATATCATCCAACCCCAGCAAGAATGGCCCACATCACAAGGTCTTAAAGCAACTTTCCCGCATGGGTTCAGAGAGAAGGGAACCCTTATACACTGTTGGTGGGAGTGCAAACTAATACAGCAGTTATGGAAAGAAGGGTGGAGAGTCCTCAAAGAACTCAAAGGAGACCTTCCATTAAATCCTACAATTTCGTTATTAGGTATCTACTCAAAGGAAAAAGTCATTTTACCTTAAGGACATTTGTACTTGAATGTTCGTAGCAGCCCAAATTACATTTACAAAGATGTGGAATAATCCAAGTGACCTTTGACACATGAATGGGTTAGTAAACTGTGGTATATGTACACTATTCAGCCATAAAAAATGATGGAGACTTTGTATCTTTTGTAACGACTGGGATGGATTTGTGTAACACTCTACTAAGTATCACAAGAAAAGAAACAAGTATCAAATGTACTCAATACTAATTTGAAACTTGTAGATTAACAACTACATTCCTATATGAGGAGAAAAACTCAATTAAATTCTAGAAAGGGAGAGGAGGGTAGTGAGTTCAGTGGGTTCCCACCCAGCAGGAATGATGTGTGGGTGTGTGGCACACGTCCAGGGGGCAGGACACAATTACAACTTGACTTTACCTTACCAATGCAAACAATGTAACCTCATTGTATTTACCCTCATAGTAATCTGAAATTTTAAAAAATGACACTAATGTTAATGACTGTATTAAATAAAAATGATAGCAGCAATAAATAAATAAGCAAACAAACCAAGGGAAAACATGGAGGATATTTGCAGAGAAGAGAATTTCAGTATGCTGAGGTGGCAGAGTATGTATTTTAAATTAGTCATAAAAGACTTTCTAGGCCAGGTGACAGTAGAGGTGAGTGTTCTAAGGTGATAGTTGTCACAGGTGTCCTCAGATGGAGTGAGCTTGGAACATGGGGATAAGAAGTGTAACAGAAGTTCCTAGAGACTGGAAAGGCTATAAACAAGAATTTGTAAGCAAAGGTAAGGAAGATAGAGTTTAAATGTGTTGGGAAGGCGCTGAAGGATTTTTTTTAAGCCAGTCAAGGTGCTTTGTGTTTTAAATCACTCTCAAAACAAAACAAAAAATTACTCTCCTCTGTGGAAATAGATCACAAGAGCTCAAGATTGGTAAGGATAATGAGTAGGAGTCTATTGTAGTAAACCAGGCATAGCTAATGACTCCAATATCTAATTCAGGGACAAACAAGGAGGGGGGGGTATGTGCAAAAAGATCTAGGGGCGGGGGATGAAAATAGGAGAGAAAGTTGAGCTAGGATTATCATTGCTATTATGAACTGGAAGCATTCACTGAGGACAGCCAGGAATTGTAGTGTATTATCCCATACATTCCTTATACCAACACATATGAGCTAGGTACTATTTCTACCCCATTAATAGCTGCACACATTGGAGCACAGAGTGATTAAGTAAATTGTCAACCCCCCCCCCCCATTAATAGTATAGGGTCAAGACACAATTCAAGTTTGAGCAATCTGCCACCAGGCTCATATTCTTTTTTTTTTTTTTTTTTTTTGAGACAGAGCCTCAAGCTATCCCCCTGGGTAGAGTGCCGTGGCATCACAGCTCATAGCAACCTCCAACTCCTGGGCTCAAGCGAGTCTCTTGCCTCAGCCTCCCAAGTAGCTGGGACCACAGGCACCCGCCACAGTGCCCCGCCATTTTTTAGTTGTAGCCATCATTGTTGTTTGGAGGACCCAGGCTGGGGATTCAAACCCGCCACCTTAGGTGTATGTGGCTGGCATCTTAGCCGCTTGAGCCACAGGCGCCGAGCCAAGGCTCATATTCTAAAACTCTCCCTGTACCACTTTGTGGTGGGTTGAAGTGTGTCTCACAAAAAGGTATGTTGAAGTCCTAACCCCTGTGATCTGTGAATGTGATCCTTATTTGGAAACCAGGTATTTGCATTAAAGTATATGTTAAAGTGAAGTCCTGATAGAATAGGGTGGGCCCTTCATTCAGTATAAATGGTGTCCTTAAAACAAGAGAAGAGACACAGATACAGACACACAGGAAGACGAGGCCACCAGTGAAGACAGGTACACAGAAGGTTGGAGGTCACGTGACGATGGAGGCAGAGATTGCAGTTATTTCACTGAAAGCCGAAGAACGCCAAAGATTACCAGCAACCACCCAAAGCTGGGAAAGAGCATGCACCTACTGACAGCTTGTTTGCAGACTTTTGGCCTCCTATGAAAAAATAAATTTCCACGTTGAAAGCCACAGTAGTTTGTTATAATTTGTTACAGCAGCCTCAGAAAGCTCAAACATACTGCTAAAGAAATCACTAGAGACTCAATGATGCACAAACCTCCTGGGAGATAAAAGCAGAATCAGCTTTCTTTCATGTATTTAAAATGAATCACTTTTTCTTATTATTTCCTACCTTATAAACCCTCGAAAAAGATTATTCATTCATAGTTTAATCAATTAAACTTCATCTTTCCTATTCTTGCTGCCTTGAGAGCACGGCTTCCTCCCTTGATCTGAGAGGTTACACTTAATGTTTTCAAGAAATAAATTATTTTTGGATAGCACCTGTGGCTCAAGGACTAGGGCACCGGCCCCATATACTGGTGGTGGCGGGTTCAAGCCCGGCCCCAGCCAAAAATAAAACTATAAAAAGAAAGAAAGGAAAGAAATAAATTATTTTGTAACTCTTACAAGTGTTCAATTAAAACAAAATCAATAGCAAAGAATAAAACCAACATGGTAACCTCACTTCTCCGAGGGCACAGCTTTTGCTGGCCCTCCCACCTTGAACACTGTGGTAAGACAGTGGTACCCTAGTGCCCAGAGTCCTGCATATGAAACAGTAATGGTGGTCAATGTACAGCCACACCACCTTCAAAACAACTGTATATGGAGTAGAGAGGTTTTCTTTTGTTTTTTTTTTTTTTTTTTTTTTTCCTGGAGAGCAGTAGGTAGGTAGAGGGGGAGTTTCAGGAACCTGTTTATTCACAAGGGCTCTGAGAAAAACACATGAAGCAGGACATTGAATTGAAAATGCAGGTTGCCTACAAAAAAAAAAAAAAAAAAAATGAATCTGTTGCAATCTTAATGGCAGAGACCCTTGGGCAACTTCCTGTTTTGCAACCAATCCAGGTTCTTTGAAGCATATCCATGTAGAGGAAGTAATTAAGGATTAAGGAGAGAGGTTCTGTGTGGGGACCACTATACTTTGCATGGCTCGAGCACACAGCTCTCAAAGGAAATTTAATCAGGGTGAGCTGGGTCAGAGTCAGTGACTTCATGGAATTGGCCTTGAATATGAGTCTCACAGCTGCCACACTGACTTCTGGCAAAGGTTTCCCCAAACCAGACATAAACCTAGTCAAACAGGAAAATGTCAAAAGGAAAGCCACAGGAGATTCCTCTCTCTCATGTGCCTGTGAGGGTGATTTTACACAATCTTTGGTATGCTACTCAGAAATGTGAACTGCATGCCAAACTTCAGAGGTGTCACTGCTCTCCATTTTTTTCTACCACAACACATACACGTGAGCACCGTAATTTAATGGTCTCAATTCCCAGTGTAATAGCCATTACTCCATACCTTTCTTTCTCACTGGAAGAGAGTGTATCTCACTTAGCAGTGTGAGTGTAATATTATGAATCCACTCTGACTTAGGAAATAAGTTATCATAAAAACCATAGGCTTTAACTACTATTTTATACAAATGTCTACTGAGATAACCTCACCACTAGCTTCAACACAGCCAGGTCCTATGCACCCATGCAGTTATTAATGGTTCTGAGAGTGCTGCCTCAACCTCTTTGTTAAAATCTTTAAACACAAGAAAATATTCATTCTATCCAGAAACGTACACAGAATCTTTATAATGAAAGTAGGAAAAGATTCCTTAATAATGACTAAAACCACAATGTGGAATGAATTATTTATACTCACGTGAATTGTTCAATGTGGAATAATATACAAATAATTCTTAGAGCACACAAACATGTGAAGCAAGGATTAGAAGAATAGGAGCTGTTCACTAGGTAGATAAAGAACCTTGTTAATAAATATATTAGTAGACACAAAGACACAATTTTATTTGGGGACTACATGGTTCTTAATGGAGAAGTAGGAGGATAGTAGAGAATTTTAGACTGCATGATAAAGTGTAGTTTTCCAATTTTAATTTGCAGAGAACTGGAGAATTGGATAGGGTATGTGGAGGGTTAGAAGCATGAAGACTAATCAGTGGGGAAACCATTGAAGTGGTTTTAGGTGAAAGATGTTCCAGCGGAGACTACAACACTTGGAATGAGAATACAAGTGAATTGTAAAAAATAGTAAGGAATTAGAATTGACAGGACTAGGGGAGCAGTTAAAAGGAAGGAAAAATAGAAGAGGAATTGAAGATGACTTCCGTTTACTAGATTGGGCAACTGAAAAAATGGTGGTCTTTTTCAAACAGAATCATTTATTTAATCAATGAATACTTACTGAGTATTTATTATGTATCAACTCACGCACTTGTTGAAGGAGAGGTAATATATCACAACAACTCAAAATATAGGCTCTTGACTCAGACATGGATTCAAATCTAAGATTTACATCTGACATTCAGCTGACATTTTACTTTTCTAAGTCTCACTTTGCTTATCTGTAAAATTGAGCATGGCAGTTACAGAAGTGCCAGCTACAAGGAGTGCGATTTGTTAACAGCCCCAGCTCTGGGTACCATCAAGATCCCCTTCAACTTTCACACTGAGGCCGTGCTCACCCTGCATGTGGCCGAGACTGCATGGGACTGGCATAAGGATAGACATATAGATCAGTGGAGTGGAACGGAAAATCCGTAGCTACATCCTTATGTTTACAGTCAACTGAGTTTTAAAAGGCTGCCTGAACAATTCAATAAGGAAAAGAATAGTCTCTTTCAAATGGTGCTGAGACAACTGGATATCTACATGCAAAAGAATGAAACTGAACCTCCACCTTCAGCCATAGATAAAAATAAATTCAAAATGGAGCATAGACTGGGCATTGTGGCACATGCCTATAATCACAGCACTTTGGAAGGCTGAGGCAGGAGCATCACAGCACTTTGGAAGGCTGAGACCAGGAGTTCAAGACTAGCCTGGGCAAGTTAGCAAGATGCCATTTCTAAAAAAAATTTTTTTAAATAGGTCACAGGACTAAATGTAATAATTCAAATTATTTAACTCTTAAAAGAAAATAGGCATGTGAAATGTAACCTTGGATTAGGGAATGATTCCTTAGATACAATTCTGAAAGCACAAGTTACAGAAAAAATAATATAAATTGGATTCACTAAATTTAAAACTAGGTATGTCAAAGGATACCATGCAAAATGTGAAAAGACATACCACATAATAGGAAAAGATACAATATTTTCAAATCATAATTGGATATCTGGCATGAGAACATATAAAAACTCTTATATGGCTTGGCCCCTGTGGCTCAAGTGGCTAAGGCTCCAGCCACATACACCTGAGCTGG
>NW_003852399.1:33817494-33825189 GCF_000181295.1 Otolemur garnettii
AAGTCTCCTTGGGCTCATGGAAGAATGAAGGCCTGAAGCTTAGTCTACACCTGATTGTCACATGTGCCTCTAATAACAAATTGGAAGGGCTAATTTTCTTCTTTAAACTTCTATTAAAAGGGAACCTCTATTGCTAGAGTGCAGCTTATTAAATATTATACAAAAAAAGAAGCAGTTGAACCTATCTATTTTTGTGGAAAATCTGGCTTGGTGCCTATACCTCAGTGGCTAGGATGCCAGACACATACACCAGAGCTAGCGGGTTCGAACCCAGCCTGGGCCTACCAAACAATGACAATTACAGCCAAAAAAAAAAAAAAAAGTCAAATGTTGTGGCAGGCACCTGTAGTCTCAGCTACTTGGGAGGGGGAGGCAAGAGAACCCCTTGAGTGCAGGAGTTTGAGGTTGCTGTGACCTGTGGTGCCACAGCACTCTACCCAGGGTGACTGCTTGAGGCTCTGTCTCAAAAAAAACAAAAAATAAAAAACAACAGCAAAAAAACCCTCTTAATACTGAACAGTAAAAAGATGACCCAATTCCAATATTGGCATAAGACTTGAGTAGACAATTTATACTCCCACAAGCAAAGTGTGAGGGTTCCAATTTCTCCACATCTTTACCAGTACTTATTATTGTCTGCTATTTATTGTTGTTATAACTATCCTAGTTGATGTGGGTTTTTTTTTTTTCTTTTTGCAATTTTTTACCGGGGCCGGGTTCGGACTCACCACCCTCCAGTATATGGGGCCAGCACCCTACTCCTTGAGCCACAAGCACTGCCTAGTTAATGTGGTTTTCATTTACATTTTCCTAATAATGAATGTTGAGAATCCATACATAGATGTTGAAGGCATTCCAAAAACCTAGAAAATGTTTGTTTGTTAATTTTCATTTTAAATGCAATTAAAGCTCTTATTTTTATATGATCTTATAGGCCTATGCCACTCTACCTTAAAGAGAAAAATGTATAAGAACTGCAATTAGAATTGATCAAGCATCTGAGGCTTATTGAAAGGAGTTGTATTATGGATCTTTAGCTTTTGCTATTCTTTAACCTACATTATAACATATGCATATACATACCTGCGCAATTTTTCTGAAATTTCTTCTATGGTTTGAAAACATAGTCATCTTCTATGTTTAAAAACACAGCTTAGGACTACCAACGGTGCTGAGATTTGACTTCAGATTTTTTTCTATACGTACCCATTTTGAGAATTTCAGAGGTGATTGAATTAAACATACTTTTAAATTCACTTTAATTCTTAATTATCTTGCAAAAGAAAATTACATCTAATTTCTTTGTTCATATATGTTACGAAGCAACAAGAAAAATTTTCGGAAATCACCCGTAAATGGTTCTACTACTGTGTACTCACGACGCAGCCTTGGTTCTCATTGCACTCTTATATTTCATTTTGCTTAAACGGAACACAAAATAAATGTGAGTATTAGGCATCGTTATATGTTGTTTGAGAGAAACAATTTTACTAAATATATTCGGAACTATGAAATGCTTTATTGATTCTGGTTCATTTACAGAACTTGAAGTGTAAATGGAGCCCATCTTTTAAGGGCTATAAATGGCTTTTTAAAGCATTCCACATGTGTAAGAAAATATCTAAATGTACTTCACAATATTTCTGATAAATATTTTATTTAATTTAGGCAATTAACCATGAAGAAGAATCAATATTTCACTAAATAAAGAGGAAAATTTTTCTTATAAGTGACAGGAAGAAAAGGTTTATAAAGATTTTTTAAATTTCTTCCAGTCTTGTGAATTGGGAGTCATCCCAGGCTGGATGCCCTTTGCCACTGTCTCTGTCTTAATTTCTGTTTCCTGGATGCTGTTCCTACCTCCTATCTGTCTTGTGGTAACAGGTGAATGGTAGGCTGATTTCACTATTCTGACTTATGGTACTGAACACTAGGGCCATTTGCTTATATTAAAAGCTGAAGAGGAGGGGGAATATTACAGTCTATTATTCATGGATTCGTGATCTCATATAGGACAATATACAAAGTATAATCTTTTACTAGGAAGTAGCCTTAAGATTTCTATTTTTTCTGCTAATATAGCCATAACTTGGTGCTCAACATGCAATAGCTATTAGTAATGGCCAGATACGTTGCACAATTCACTTACTTGTAATAATAATGACCAACACTTATGGAGTGTTTAGTAGAACTGCTGCGGTAGTAATTCAGATGGGATAAATAAGGGCCTTATATTGTCTACACTAGAGGCAATTGTGTTCCATCTCCTGAAATGAGAATATTTTGAAGGCAAAGACTATGACTCATTTATCTCAGCATCTTTAATGTCTATAAAATGTCTCCTAAAAATAAGGACCTCAATAAGTACTTCTGATTGTTGTGCCTTTTACTTCTGATTTTGATCTTATATATTAGAGATGGTGTCAAAGCCCTCACTTCCTCAGGAGTCACTTTTTAGTCATTGTCTTCCCAGTGAATATTTTTCTACACATTTTTCAATATCATAGATTATATATGTCTATAAACAATATATTTTGTTTGCTAAGTTCTTAAACTTTATGCAAATGGTACATAATAGATGTTTCTTTCTTTCTTTTCTTTTTTTTTTTTGAGACAGTCTCACTGTCACTCTCGATAGAGTGCTGTTGTGTCACAGCTCACAGCAACCTCCAGCTCCTGGGCTTAGGTGATTCTCCTGCCTCAGCCTCCGAGTAGCTGGGACTACAGGTGCCCGCCACAAGGCCTGGCTACTTTTTTTTGGTGGTTGTTGCCGTTTGGCCGGGGCCGGGTTCAAACCACTTACCTTCAGTGTATGGGGCCGGCGCCCTTACTCACTAAGCCACAGGCGCCGCCCAGTGGTACTTTCCAACATTTTTCCCAATATTACATTTCTTTCTTCCTCTTCTTTTTTTTTTTTTTTTTGAGACAGATTTTCACCCTGATGTGTAGGAGACGCCACCATCTGAGCAGGATGATCTGCAGCTGAGGCGTGGACCTGGGACCATTCCTCCACAGGAGTTCCTTGTGGAGAAGGAGCCCGGGCCCTCAGCACACAGTCATTGTTAATTTCTCCCCTCACCTGTGTTGTTCTGGCTCAATAAAAGGCTGGTGCGGAGGTTGCTCGGGGCTACCCGGAAAGTAAGGGCCGGCCCGCCTTCCACGAGCTTGTACTTCTAGTCCGCCTCTCGCCTGCTTCCTTCCTGCGCTAACCGAGACCAGGGCCACCGGAGCCCGACGGGTCACGACACTAATGCCTCTGGCTAGAGTGCTATGGTGTCAGCCTAGCTCAGCTAACAGCAACCTTAAATTCCTGGGTTAGAATGATCCTCCTGCCCCAGCTTCCCGAGTAGTTGAGACTACTGGTGCCAGCCTCAACATGCAGCTAATTTTTCTATTTTTAGTAGAGACTGAGAACCTCTCTTGCTGAGGCTGATCTCAATGACCCACCCACTTGGCCTCCCAGAGTGTTAGGATTACAGCCATGAACCACAGTGGTTGGCCTGAAACAGTTCCTTATGTATTTTTGAATACATTTCAAAAATATATTCATGGAGGGATGCTTTCAGAGTTTAATTAATTGATTTTAACTGCTACACAGCAACACGATGTCTCCATGTTGAATTTTGTCAACTTATTGATGTTTGCTATCTATTCACATAATAATATTTCTTCTTTAATACATTAATATGATGTTTTGTGTTATTACATTTTTTCTGATGGTATAGTCCAAGGATAATTCCTAAATTAACTTTATATGATATTAACATTGCCAAAATAACTGACTTTGGACTATTGTTTTTAGAGCATAAAATTATCTTTTTTTATTTTTCAATACTAAGTAATACATTTTTAATCTAGTTGATACTAGGGTTCTTTTAATAGAAGAGTTAAATATGTTTGCACTTGTTATTGATATATGCACCCATATTTCTATCTTCTTTATTTTTCACTTTCCAATTACCATGTTGTGTTTGCTTCATTTTTCTTTCTTTTATCTTGAATCAATAGTTTTCAGAGCTTTAAATGCTATTTTATTTTCTATAACGTTTTTAATTCTTTTCTCTTAGTGGTTATTTTTAAAATTTTGACAGAGAAACATAGCTTTAAGTTTTCTTAGATGAAAAGACAAACCACGGCTCGGCACCTGTGGCTCAAGTGGCTAAGGCGCCAGCCACGTACACCCAAGGTGGCGGGTTCAAATCCAGCCCAGGCCCACCAAACAACAATGACAGCTGCTACCAAAAATAGCCGGGCGTTGTGGTGGGCGCCTATAGTCCCAGCTACTTGGGAGACTGAGGCAGGAGACTCACTTGAGGCCAGGAGTTGGAGGTTGCTGTGAGCTGTGATGCCACAGCACTCTACCCAGGGGGACAGCTTGAGGCTCCTGTCTCAAAAAAAGAAAAGAAAGAAAAGAAAAGCAACCAAAGAGGAGAAAATATTTATAAAACATAGGCCCAAGAAAGGACTTGTATCCAAAAGGTACAAAGAACTTTCAAAACATAACAAAAGGAGATAGGATTATGATGGCTGACTAGACATAGGAAGTACCATCCTCTTCCATCGAGAGGAAGCAGGATAATAATCATATTCTCACATTGAACAGATCATGTGGACATTGAACAAATCATGTGGAAGGGAACACTAGGATTCACCAGGGAAGTAAGAAACAGCACCCAAAGTGAGTAAAGACAGTGTTCGGGACAGCTTGCCTCTCCAGGAACCAGCTAAGAGGTGAGAGAAGCTCCCAGATGTGGTAAATTGACCCAGCTCCTCTCTCCAAGATAAACTTTAACAATTTGGGCTACAAAAGAACCCTCCACCCATGCAAGTCTTGGGCCTAACATAGGGAGCTGTTTGCAGAGTGTATAGAGACATTGTTTCAGAGAGGAACTCACAGGCAATCCCACAGGCATCCAAGCCAGGGTGGTTTGAGCCAGGCACCATTCTGAGAGTCTCAATGCCAAGGAGCCACAGCAGCACCTGCAACCACTGAGCAGCCCCAGTGAGGAAGACAGAAGCCAGGGGACTTCCAGCCATCCTCAGTAAGGTTGCCACCACCCTGTCATGGCTGCTTCTAGGATTGAAACATAAGCAGACAGCAATTTCCACAGTTTGTCACCATTCTGCCACCCTGAATGGGGCCCATCTTTTCTGGTCACAGATCCAAGGCACCATTTGACACTGGGCTTGACCCCACCCTCAAGCTGAGTTTTGGCTTATCATGGCTGCAGCCTCTGCCTGGCTGGGAGGGCAGGTAACCAGGTTTTCTAGCACACATCTGGGACAGTGCTGACTGCTGCAGGGTGCAGCCTCAAGCAGACTTCACTCCCTACAGTGTCCTACCAACCAGCCTACCTGAGAAAGACCTCACCCTCCCTGGGCACAGGTCCAAGGCATGGTTTTGAGAGTTTGAAGCTGGGCGGTACCGTGTCCTCAGGCTGATGCAGAGGCTGAGGACAGACAGGGGAGCCCAAGCTCTCTAATACACACTTAAGACAATACCACTGCCCTGCCCTGGGCTATTGTGGGAACAAGTTGTGAGAAGATGGCATTCCCCCCAGCATTGTGCAATATTGTTTGCCTGGAAACAGCCCCCCCAGTCTGGTCACAGGCCCACAGTGTTAGTTCGGGGCTCTACAGCTGAGTAGCACCTCCACTTTCAAACTAATTTCAGATTGATGCAGCTGCCACTCTACCCAGCTCAGGAAGGACAAGGAGTCCAACCTTTCCTACCTACTCTTAGGACAATTCCCATTGCCTTCATTTTTGTGAGCTGATGACATGTGACATTCCACCCAGCATTTTGCCCATGCTATTTGCCTTGAACATGCCTCACATCTTGGGCTACAGGACAAAGGTATCATCTGGGGAGTTTAAAGCTGGGCACTACAGGAAGGGATGTTGAGATGGGAGCCTCCCCTATTCCAGCCGCCCAGTGCTGCAGAAGAGCCACCTCCGCTCTCAAACATGGGAGTTTGGTGCATGTGAGCTACCGAATAACCAGATCTAGGCTTGCAGAGGGGTACAGAGCTGTACCCAAGTTCTGCAAGAGGGTGCAGCTCATTTCCCTCCCTTCAAAAACAGGCAGTGTTTTGGCAGTTGTCCCAACCAGGGAATCTCAACCCCTGGGTCTCTACATTGCTGGAACCACAGTCAACATCCCTGGGAGCACAGCAGCCTTCAGGGAGCAGTGGGTCTCAGGGGAACTGTGAGTCTCCTGGAGATCCCCACTATTTGGGGCCTTCTCCTCCTCCTCCCTTACCCTGCCTGCTGCTGCTAAACAGCCACAACTGGCTGTGCTGGCAAAGGTCACGTGGGATGATTGATCCAGGGCACAGGGGAGCAGCCACCTCACCTCTGACAGAGTACCTATCGTACCTAGAATTCCATGAACCTGGAAGCTCACTCCTTTCCCTCTAATAAGTCACGTCAAACACTTTTATGTGCCACTCAAGACAAAAGCTATCACCTTCCCTGAAGGAGGGTGGGACTAGCAATCCTCTCCCAGTCCTGCCTGTCTCTTCTGCAGGATCTTACCCTCCTGGAGGCAAGTCACAGCGGGTTGAGCTGAATCTACTACATCACCTTCAATTTGATCACGGTTGGAGCTGGGGAAATGGGTGCTTTTTTGCCTCCCAAAGAGAAGAGGCTTTTGTCACCACCATGACATGGAGTTGTGAGCAGCCAGTGAATTCCAGTCTCATCAAGAGGGCCATTCCTGTCCTAGACTCACAGGGAATCCACCCTTCTGCCTGGGCATGATTCTGGAGCAGGATCATTCCACCAGTCACTATTGTAGCCAAACCTGACCTCAGGGAGGCTTAAGGACAAGTTTGCCAGCCTGATCTCAGTCTGGTCCTCCCAGGACTCAAGTCTGTCTTCCAGCAGTCTGGGAACTGGGGATCACCGAAACTGGTGTACCGCTGCTGGCGCTGAACACTCTCCCAGGGGTCTAAGGCCCAAGTGACCCAAGCTGCCAGCAGCACCCTACAGGGTACCTACCAGTATAAGCCAAAATTACCTCTGTGTCTCTACACTGAGAAGCAGAGTTTCTAGCAGAGGAGAAAAGGTAAACCACAAAGTTCCATGTTTTGAGCTGAGCTGAGAGGTTCCAGAAGAGAAGGAACCAGCATAATGACTCTACCCATATGAATAAAACAAGCTCTGTCAACATCCCCAAAAGATTAAACCAGTTCGCAAGAAATGGACTCCAACCAAAAGAAAAAATTAACCATTCAGATATGGAATTTAAAATATGGATCACATACAAGTTCAATAGGATTAGCAACAAAGTTGAGAACCCTACATGAAGAAAAAAATGAGAGTATGAATGAAAAATTCACTGAAGAAATAGATAGTTTTGTAAAAAACAGAACTTCTGGAAATGAACGTCAATTAGGGAATTTCAAAATATGGGGGAGTTATGTCCTTAAAAAAGACTAAACCAAGTAGATGGAAGAATTTCAGAGCTTGAACACAAGACTTTTGAATCAATGCAGTTAATCGAAAATACAGAAAATAAAAATAAAAGAAATGAACAAAGCCTTTAAGAAATACAGAATTGGCTCGGCACCTGTGGCTCAAGCAGCTAAGGCACCAGCCACATACACCTAAGGTGGCGGGTTCAAATCCCCAGCCCAGGCCCGCCAAACAACAATGACGGGGGGTTGTCTTAGTGTACGTGGCATATATACT
>NW_003852399.1:33825357-33990357 GCF_000181295.1 Otolemur garnettii
AAATACAGAATTATGTAAACACCCAAATATAAGAATCATAGGTAGAATCTCCTCCCCAAGGGAGAAGGAGGAAACGCAAAAAGCTTGGAAAAGCTATTTGAGGGAATAATGGATGAAAATTCCTTGGTCTTGGCAGAGATTTAGACATTCAGACACAAGAGGCCAGATGAACTGCAGAAAGACTCATTGCAAAGAGGGCGTCACCAAGGCACACAGCCTTCAGTGGCCAAAGTCAGAGTGAAGGAAAGAATCAACTAGTAATTTTGTACCCTGCAACACTTTCATCAGTTAAAAAGAAATAAAGTCTTTCCCACACATGCAAACACTAAGGAAATTTGTCACCATTTGACCCCTCCTACAAATGCTCAAAAGTGCTCTACTCCCCTAAAAGAATGGTTGATATTTGCAAGTGTAAAAACACTCAGCGGTAAAAACTCACCGATCTTATAAAACAGTAGCACAGGGAGAACGCAAAACAACTAAGTAACACTCAACATGATAACTGGAATTGTACGTATGTCGCTTATCGTATTAACATCGAATGTAAGCAGTCTATATGCCCCACTTACAAGATACGTACAGACTGACATAATGGGTACAAACACACCCCAAGTGTCTGCTGTCTCATTCGGCTCATAAAGAGTTGCACAGACATAAAGTAAAGGGGCAGAAAAATATATTCCACACAGTGGAAACCCAAAGGGGCAGGAGTAGCTACTCGTATATCAGACAAACAATATTTTAGATAAACAACATTTAAAAAAAGACAAAGATGACTGTTATTTAATGACAAAGAATCAATCCAACAAGAAGGTGTAACAATCCTAAATACATGTGCGTCTATACAGGGGCTCCCAGATGCATAACACAAACACCACCAGATCTAAGGAAAGAAACAAACAGCAACGCAATAATTACAGGCACCTCCACACTCAGTACTGACAAATCTAGACAGATCACTGAGGCAGAAAATCAGCAAAGAAACAGTGGACTTAAACAGGACTCTAGAACAAATGAGGCTAGTGGATAGGTATAGAGCATTCTGCCCACGAACTGAAGAATATACATCCTCCCAATCAGCACTGTGGACATTTTTTAACATAGATCACAGGTGAGTTAACAAAACAAGTCTTAGCACATTTTATTTATTTATTTGTTTATTTATTGAGGCTGAGTCTCACTTTGTTGCCTTTGGTAAAGTGCGGTGGCCTCATAGCTCACAGCAACCTCAAACTGTTGGACAAAAGCAATCCTCATGCCTCAGCCTCCCAAGCAGCTGGGACTACAGGGGCCTACCATAACACCCAGCCAAGGCGATGTTTTATTTTAAAGATGATTTTATGTTCCTTTCCAGGGCAAAGATGAACTGGAGAAGAGATTTAAGAAAGAACCACACTAATAGTAAATAAAGGGAAAGTAAAAACTCAAAATTTAATAACCTAAATGGATTTTGAGTATTATTTGGTGTATTCACTTGTGGACAAGCATTTTGCTCTGAATTTTGTAAAAATGAAAATTTTTTTTTTGTCCTTGTGCAATCTTAGCAACCTAACCCTAGACTCCTAAAGGATAAGGACTGGGTTGTGAATATCTTTTTGTCTTTAATTTTTTGCATGGCAACTGGCATAATGTAAGGTTCAAGTAATATTATTAAACTATAATGCAAAAAATTCCCCATTTATTAGGAATAAATTATCTTCTTTGTACAACAGAGCAATATAGAGAGCAATATAATAGCAATGACTATTAATATAGACTTTACTATGTTAATAGTAAAGAGTCTCACTATGTTGCCGTTGGTTGAGTGCTCTGGCATCACAGCTCACAGCAACCTCCAACTCCTGGGCTTAAGCAATTCTCTTGCTTCAGGCTCCCAAGTAGCTGGGACTACCGGTGCCCACCATAACACAACACCCAGCTATATTTCAGTTGCAGTTGTTATTGTTGTTTAGCAGGCCCCGGCCAGGATGGAACCCACCAGCCTCGGTGTATGTGGCACCCTATTCACTCAGCTACAGGCACAGAGCCTACTATGTTAACTTTTTAAATGTAGATTCATGCTTAATGTTCTAAACAGTTAAGAAAGATATGAATGAAAAAATCTGAATAATCACATTTTATCAGTGCAGGGAAATTAAATACCTTGTCCGAAGGTGCCTAGAGAGTTGCAGCAATCCTGAAATCTGAACATGGGTGGGTCTAACTTCCGACTTCTTGTCTGTTCTCTGGACATAACTCTACACGATGTATTCCTTCTGAAATTCTTATTCATGGGCCTATATTTCCTTTATTTCCTCCCAGTAACACCTTTATAACATTCTATGTTAACATTGGGGGCACAAAACTTGATATAATTATGGAGTGAATTTCTTCTATAACTTGGGGAGGGAAGGCCAAACCTCTCTCTCTCACACACACACACACACATACACACATACCTATATATACATATATGTCTATACATAGGTAGACATATGTGTATGTTATACAGATGTATATATGCATAGATATTCATATGCATATGAATAATCATTTAATGGTCCCATCTTAAGTAGGACAGGACAGGTATTATCATATGTGTCTTTAGGAGGTCGACATAGTGCCCTAAACATAAAAGGTAAAAAGAAGAAAATGGAAAGTAGGGCTCGGAGCCCACAGCACAGTGGTTACGGCATCAGCCACATACACCAAGGCTGGCGGGTTTGAACCCAGCCCCGGCCAGCTAAACAACAACAACAACAACAAAAAAACAGCCAGACTTTGTGGCGGGTGCTTGTAGTCCCAGCTATCTGGGAGGCTGAGGCAAGAGGATCACTTAACCCAGGAGTTGGAGGTTGCTGTGAGCTGTGGCACCATGGCACTCTACCGAGGTGACATAGTGAGACTTTGTCTCAAAAAAAAAAAGAAAATTGAAAGTAGATCTAGAATCTGCCTCAGAAGTGGCTCCACCCTCACACAGCTGCAAAGGTCATGTCCGTGGAGATGTTTCTTGGAGATAAAGTCACTTGGGGTGAAGACACCAAATCACTCATCTGAGACAGAGAATGCGCGTGAGAACAAGAAAGAGCTTGCTCAGTGTTGGCAGAGAACAGCAAATAAACTAGATAGACCCTGGCAAGGAATTATGGCAACGAGGAATGTTGTATGCTAAGCAGAATAAACTTCTTTAAATTATTCCACTAAGGACATAAGAGGATTAAGTCTTTGCTGGCTAACTTGTTATCTCAGTTATGGACTCTCCAATTGGGGTATTTGAATTTTTACGAATGAAGGGATAGTTTCACACAACAGTCCACCAGGGTGAGAGATGAGGTCAGCCTTGCGTACAGCACCATTTTTCATGCTATCGTGGAATTCAGTAAAAGCCATGTTCTCCTGTGAAAGGTTATCCCTTATTCCAATGAGCTCTAGACTGTCTGAGCAGCGAACATTTTAAATCAGCATAATTATATTTCACACGGCAATAAACACTCTCAGTTTAAGTGCGCATAATTTGTCTCTTTGTCTGACTCTCTTTGTTGCATTAGTTTTTCTCCATGGTGAGCATAAAATAACAGGATTGATGATGATTCCCTAGAGATTACTCTCTTTCTGCTCTCTTTTAAAAATGCTCATGATGCTTTGTTTATTTTTTAAAAGAATGCAAAAGAAAGTTGGATTTTAGAGAAAAAAAAAATCCCATCTTTGGGCCTTTGATTTTCCAAAAAGAAAAAAATGTAAGCAAGTTCTGAGAGTTAAAAGTTGTTCTTATTGCAGAAAACCAGGCTCCCCAGCTTTTTCTGGATGTCTTCTCATTCTCTGTCCTACGGCCAGGCCTGGAGTTGGGCAGACTCAAGGTTGGTTGTCTGGCTTTGATTGGTATTCAAGTGGAGTGGTGAGTGTGTAAGGCTCTAATCCCTGCAACACATGGTAATTTTTTCATTCTCTCTCAGCCTCCACCTGTTCCATGGTCCAGTGGAGGACTGCAAATCCTATCAAGGGAGGGCAGCCTGACTAAGCCTGCTTCCCTGGCTTGAGTCCATCACACGTGCACTCGGGCTGCAGAGCACCCAGCCAGCTGCAGCCCAGCCATCATGTTATCAGATGACGGATGGCTTCATATCAGGTGTTTAAACCGACGAGCTGCCCCATCTGGGAAATGATTCGGGAAGTCTGGCCTCGCTTGATGAATGGGGAAAGTGACAATCAGAGTGACCCCTGCAGCCTCCCTGCTGCTGCCCCAACAGCCACCGTCTCGTCTCTCCCACTGGTTTACTTTTTCAATTCTATTGTCACTCAGCTGAGGTTAGACCTACTGTCACTAAATTGTCACTAAATTATATCATTAATCCAAATATTTTCCTTGCAAGAACCTTCATAAAATGGATGCCAGGCCTCCAACAGACTCATGATCAGAATTAGAGGGCAAGGCACAGGATCCAGTCCAGTAATTTTAGAGGTTGTTTCACGCGGCTTTTTACAGTCTATTTTGAAGTAATTGTGGCGTGTTGGCAGAAACTGCATACTTTACCTGGAAATCAAATCAGGATCCTCTGTAACAAGAAAGTCGGGAGGGTTCAATGTATACGACATGGGTCTGAAGATGATAAACTCCTCCGTGGCATTAGCTGCCAAGTACTGACTGGGTCCCTTTATGAACAGGCACAGGACATTTTCAAAACAGCTTTCCTGAACTACCTTTAGAAGAATCACAAGTTAATTTAAAGTTATTAAGAACCTGTGCTTGGCATTGCCTACTTTTGCTCAGTACCATGTGCCTGTAGGGAATATGTATGCTTAAGGCTAGATTCACAGAGCACAGGAGAAAATGGAAATTTCAATCAGTGGAATCAATGTTCCATCACCCCCTTGATGTTGTACTGTGAAGATACAATCTATTTATAGATGACGTATCATATCAATTACTCATCATAGCAAGTATTAAATAATAGAGATTAAGCACAATGCATGAACATTTCAAAAGCAATTTTCCATGCAATATTTATTTTCATCAACAATTCCAAATGACTGTGGAAGACTCATGAGCCAAACACCAATTGTTTTATTTTTAATTTAAGAATAGGCTGTCATGTAGGGCTTCAGTGAAAATCCCACTCTGTCCACCCGGTGGAAAGCACGTCATTTTTTGCAACCATGAACAGTGAATAAACAAAACAAAGGGGGAATTTAATAGGAATGACAGCACAGCGGGCACACTGATGATTTAGTATCATTTCAGTTTTCATCCAGGAAAATTGTCAACCATTCCAAGAATAAAAAATAAAATGCTATGTACAGTATAGCATAACCTCTTTAAATTGGCAATTTGTAGCTGTTTGATAATTCATCCTTAAGCAAACCTGAACTGCTTGCTACCTGCTGTATTCATTAGCCTGTCCATCTTCCTCCTCCCTGGAGAGCACGTAGGACCAAGATTGTTAGAGAAATGTGCTGCTGTGTATATTTGCTACTTAATACGTGTATATATGTTTACCACGTATTTTTATGCAATTGTTTTAGAAAGATGAGAAAATTCTTTTTACTTTTTGTCTAGGAGATAGTTATTAATGCTTTCTGGATGTTTTGCGACAGATCCACTTTAGATAAATAATGCATTGCACACTGTGTCATCTGCAGTAGATTTTTTTTTATTCAGCTATTGAGCATCATATGCAAACTCTATATAGAAACTACCAAATTTTAGGAGCAACAGCTCTCTGTATGTGGCACATTTGCAAATATGGGTATTTCAGGGTGCAAATTAAAATAGTTTGATGCACCATATCACACTTTCTCAATGAAAGGGAAACTTTCCTTGTGCTTACTATAAACACTTCATTTACACATTTATTTGAGACTTTGTTAAATTAGATTATGTAAACACAGGCTGGATAGCAAGTCAGATTTAATACACACGAGTTTTAAGACTGACTTGCATGCTGAACGTAAAAGTATAAAGGACTTCACCAAGATTTATTGATTCATGTCAAGGCATCATTACTTTTCAAAGTGTGAAAAATGATCATATATTTATGACCTGCCGACTAAAGCTGTTTTGTGAATTAGCAAAAGCTCTGGAGAGGAGCAGCCTAATTGCATTATCATAGAATCAGAGATGGTTGTCAATTTCCCCCATTTAGCTTTTCTCCTTTAGTTTGTTAAAATGAAGGTGCCATACGTTGGTTGAATTCACTAATACCCTGATGAATGAGGCATTTTCCCAGTAGACTGGCTACCAGTATAAACAGTGAATTAGGAATGATAGACCATCAATCATATCTCCTTCAAATGGATCTCTGCCCTGAGATTATTCATAATATATTAGGGCCACTTAAAAAGTTTTCACACAGGATTCACTGATGAAAAGATTTAAATTGTCCATAATCTTCAATGACTCCTGTTGAAAGAAGACTGGTAAAGTAGGTCACTTTCTTCATTAACACAACTTACATTAATTGTCTCTTTCATTGCAGTTGTATTATTTCTTCTTTAAAAATATATAATACTGTCCACATGATATTAGTTACAATATAGCAACATCCTAATTGAGAGAGTGGATTCTATTGTTTGGTAGTTATTTCTTCTTACAGGAACCACGAGTTAAAGGCTTAACTCTGGGAAACTCACACCATCTGAATACAGATTGAAATACTTGTTCACTAACCTCATATTTTTGGCATCTGCAAGTCCAGGATGACCCGATGATTTGTGCCATGTTTTTTATGCAGAGGGTCATATCTTGGCCTCGGGCGCCCATGTATGGTTCCCCTGGGGTTTTGTCCCTTTAATGGAAATTACGAGTATGCATCCAAGGGCAAGATTCCTCCCAAAGGGATTTATCCTGCCTCAATGTGCAAACATAATTCTCATTAAAATTAATAGGAATTGTACACATGCATCTAGGGAAGAAATAGACTCCTAGGTTCAGATCACCTCATTCTGTCTCGTGCAAAAGATGACAGGGTCTGCCCTGGAGGTGGGCACACAGCCAAAGATGTGAGAGTTCAGATAGGCAGTCAGAACTTCCAACACTCACCTACACCATGTGTGAGGCTCTGCAAATTCTTTTGTTTGTTTTATTTTCTTTTCCATTGCAAGAGATCGTACAGGGACCCTAGCTAGTATCCCTATTTGCTAAGCTTTTCCCCAGCATTATAATTATTTCCATGATTTCTTCTCCAGGGAGCTCAGGGAAAATTGGGCATTGCTTATACTTGATTCCTGGGTTGAAGGTTTTGGATCGTTTTTATTTATCAGAATCACTGGACCATAATATTTGTCTGTTCTTTCCTTTTGTAATTCTTCAAAAATACCTCTTATTTGACTGGATAAGTGGTATTTAACTCCTGGCATGTTTTAGGGTCTGAGAAATCAGCTCTTTATTCAGGAGAAATGCAGCTTTCATGCACACATTGCTAAACTTGTGTAAATTTAACCAAACAACCTTTGTGGACCAATTGAATCTGTGTAGCATGAAAAAAAGAAAACTTGACATTCAATTGATGTGACCATTTCTGTTGTTGAAACCACATGAATTAGCTCATAAAAAAGAATAACTCTGCCCTTGTCAAGAAAGGTATTGCTTTGAAAAGCTTAATAAGTCCAAAAACATTCATTTAAGTACTCTGAAGCTTATCTTAAGAATTTCTCTACTTCTGAAAGTTAGCATGGGGTAGAAAAAAATTAGGTAGTTTTCATCATTTTAAATAACATATTTAAAATTAAGGAGTTTTTTAATCTCCTTAAGAAGTGGACATCCAAACCCATTTTGACATCAACAATTAGCATCGATAACCATAAATTTGCATTAATAAAGGAGGTGTGTATACAATGAGTTTACTTGGCTAAGATATAATAGGTGCAAGTTATCACATCTTAAAAGAAAAAATTACAGAAAAGTAGAACACTCAAGTGACTACATAAATAGATAAATTACACATTTCAGATTTTCAGTTGCAATCAAATTGGCAAGTAGTTCACTGAATCATAAAATATTTCCAAGCAAAACCAACAAACTAAGTATTCAGACTGAACTGTGTAAATGAGACACTTGCATTTTGAACCTGTTTATATCTGGTAATGATTGTAAGTCTGAGGAAAATAGCTTTAAGATGAATATAACAAGATGATGTTAATTTTTTAGTAATTCAATTTCTTTTTCCAAGAAAAAGAGAGATTTTAGGTTATATCTTGAATACTTCTTTCTATTGCCAGTGACACTTTTATCTCTTGATTCTGTTTCTTTTGCTGGATACTCTTCCTTCCACAATCCTGCCACCTTTGATGCCTCCCAAGTTAACATCACCAGGTGCCTTTCCCTGGCTAATCCTCCATTCCTGTCTAAGCTGTATGTACCATTTTTGTACCAGAGACTCTCAAATTGTTATACAGTAGTCCTCCTTTCTGCAAGGGATATGTTCCAAGAAACCTAGTGGATTCTAATAGCATCAACTCTATATATACAATGCTTTTTCCTATATATACATACCTGTGATAAAGTTTTAATTTATGAATTAGGCACAGTAAGAAGTTGATAATAATAATAAAATGGAACAATTATAACAACATATTGCAATAAAAGCTTTGTGAATGTGGGCTGCTTCTGTTTCTCACTAGAAATCTTGATTGTACTATACTCACTCCTCTTCTTATACTGATGTGAGATGATAGCATGTCCAACATGACAAGATGAAGTGAGCGCAATGACGGGCATTGTGACTTCATGTTAAGCTGCTACTGACCTTCTGATGACATATCGCAAGAAGTGTCTTCTGCTTTGGGTGACTCCGGATCATCCAGCCAGGACTATGCCAACCGTTGGATATTGGGAACAAATGATGTTGATGACTAATGGGTGATGCTGTCTCCAGTAGGGAGATGCTGAGCAAAGGGAGAACTCATGTCCTAGGTGGAACAGACTGAAAAAGGCAAGAGATCTCATGACAGTGAAACATAATTTGAAATGTATACATTGTTTATTTCTGGGATTTTCCATTTAGTATGTTTCGACCCCAGTTGACCCCTAAGAAAGTGAAACAGCAAATAAAGGAGGATTATTATTACACTGGGGCTGCTTTTGTGACGTCTAGATTTGACTACAAATTGCCATCTCCATCTTTCTACTTGACCCTTTCCTCAAGTGCTTCAAACTCAACATGGACTAAAAAAACCTTTTCTTTTGCTTGATAGTTATTTAGACCTACTTAAAGAATTCAGATTAATAATGACTAACAAAAGGTAACAGAAAAGCCTTAAAAATGGTTTTATTTTCTCTTGTACCATATTTTGCAGAATATATTTTAGGATAGGAAACTAACTTTATATAATGTGATACATCCCATGAAAAAGAACTAGACAAATTATAAATGTTGTATAAACATAGGTATAATTACTTATTTTCGATGAATATGCATCTGCTTAAAATGATAATTACTTGTGTGAGCTCTCTCTTCCCACAAAATATTTTTTGCCTGCCATTTATGCCCTAGCTAAGGTAACAGAGAATATCTTTGAAAATTATTAGCATCAATATGACCCTTCATACTGATTTCTGGATGTGTCTGAAATTGTTTCAATCTATAACATAAATGAAAGCAGACTACATTTTTAATCCTGTCTATCTCATTGTGCAAAAATAATCTTTTAGTCCCTTGCTGGTAGATAAATAAGCAAAAATAAATGCAAAATTCATAAATAATTAATATAAGATTAGCTAAATTTGGTTTTATGCCTACAGAATCCTAAATTTCAAATGGACAAGAACTATGTATGGGTTTACCTTTTCTCTTCTTTTTTATATTTTATTTTAAATTTATAAAAATGGTATATGAATGTATACTGATCAAAAATTTTTTAAAAACACTAACATACAGAATAACAATGAAAGTCTCTCTTCACTATCCCAATCCAAAAACATAAAGATGAATAAAATTAATGGTGTTATCTGTCTGTTTGGTCTTACCCATAAATCTAGCACCTAGAACAATCAATAGCATGCATAAGGGTTCACTAAATATTTGACAAATTAATTAATATCTTTCCAATAATTTCATACATATTTGCATGTATATGCAATGTTTATATGAACATAATGTCTCTACTATGTTGTGACTTTGTTGTTGTTACAACACCATCTATAGGCTCTCTTGATTGAGCTCATTTTTTAAACAGATTTCATTGTGTGTGATAAAGACATACAATAAGCTGTTATAAGATTTATATATATATATAATAAAATGTTTACTATAGTGAAACAAATAAACATATTCAAAATCTCACATAATTATTCATCTTTTCCCTTTGAGTCAAGAATGGCTATGATCTACTAAACAAAAATCCCAAATAAAATATACTATTTTTAACTTAACTATAGTCCTTATGTTGTACATTGGATCTTTCAACTTGTTCAGCCTACATATCTTTTACCTTGAATGCTTTGAGCTAGTACCTATGCCTCTTGAAAACACGGTTTTATTTTCTATACCTAAATATTCAGTCTTTTAAATGATTCCATATGCAAATGAGATCATGTAATATTTTCTTTCCCATACCTTGCTTATTTTATTATTTTTAATAATAGTTTTACATAATATGGACAAAAATAATTTCTTTAATTGTTCTCCCTTCTATTGTGCCTCAACTCTTTCACAACTAGAAAAAAAATGCTGTAATGATTATCTTAAAGCATTACATTAATATACATGGGAATATTTTTACAGAATAGATACCTACAGATATAATTCAAGAGTACATAAGCACTTGAAACGTAGTTGAATAAATGTCAGATAAGAATTTTGTATCCAACAAAACTAAGCTTCATGAATAAAGGAGAAATAAAATCCTTCTCACACTAGCAAACATTAAAGGAATTTGTTATCACTAGACCTGCCCTATAAGAAAGGTTCAAAAGTGTTCTACACACCAAAAAGTACAGTAGATACTTGCCAGAATAAAAACACTCAAAAGAAAAAATGCACAGATTCTATAAAACAGTAACACTGGGAGAATGCAAAGCAGTTAAGTAACAATCAACATGATGACTGGAACAGTACTTCACCTATCAATATTAATATTAAATGTAAGCAGTTTAATTGCCCCACTTAAAAGGTACAGATTAATAGAATGAATGAAGAACACATCCAAATATCTATTTTCACCTTCAGATAAATTGATTCATAAAGAGTTGCATAGACTCATTATAAAAGGGTGAAAGAAAATACTCCATGGAAATCAAAACTCAAAGTGAGTAGTAACAGTTATTTTTATATCAGATAAAACATGTGTTAAGTGAACAATAGTGAAAAGAAATGGCCAAAATTGTCCATTATGTTACATAATAAAGGGTCAATTCAACAAGAAGATATAACAATCTAAAATATATCCGCACCTAACAATAGAGTTCTTAGATTCATAAAATAAATACTACCAGCTCAGAAATGAAATAAGCAGCAACATAATAATAGTTAGGGACTTCAACACTTTGCTGAGAGAACTAGACAGATCGTGGGGGGGGGGATCTATCAATAAACTTAATTACGAACTTAAATAGGACTTTAGGAAAGATAGACCTAACAGATATTCACATAACATTCTACCCCCAAAATGCAGAATATACATTCTTCTTATCAACACATTGAACATTTTCTAAGATATACTATATGTTAGACCACAAAACAAGCCTGGTAAATTTTTAAAAATCCAAAAACAATTATACCATATATCTTCTCAGACCACAGTCGAATAAAACTAGAAATTGATTCCAAGAGGAATGCTTTACACTAGAAAAATACATGGAAATCGATAACCTGCTGAGAATGATCCTTGAGTCAATCAGGAAATGAAGACAGAACTCAAATAGTTATTCTGAAATGAAAGAAAATAGCAACAGTAGCACCAAAATCACTGGTATAGACAAAAAGTAGTGCTTACAGGGTATTTCATAGCTTTAACTGTTTACATCAAAAAGACAGAAAAGGACAGATGTGATGGCTCATGCCTATAATCCTAGCACTCTTGGAGGCTGAGGCAGGTAGATTGCTTGAGCTCAGGAGTTTAAAACCAGCCTGAAAAAGAGTGAGACCCCATCTCTGCTAAAAATAGAAAAAAAAAAAAAGCTAGGTGGGTGTGGTGGCACATGCCTGTAGTCCTAGCTGCCCCAGAGGCTGAGGCAAGAGGATCACTTGAGCCCCAGGTGACAAAGTGAGACTCTGTTTCAAACAAACAAAAGGGAGAGATTACAAAAAAAAAATTAATATCACAACTCAAAGAACTAGAAAAATAAGAACAAACCAAACTAGAAGGTAGTAGAAGAAAAGAAATAACAAATACCAGAGCAGAACTAAATGAAATTAAAACAAACAAAAATATAAATGATCAATGAAACAAAAAATGGGCTCTGTGAAAAGATGAATAAAATCAACAGATCACTAGCTAGATTAACCATGAAAAGAAGAGATAATATTAAAAATAAGCTCAATGAGAACTAGAAAATGAGACATTATAATTAATACCACATGAATATAAAAGATTATCCAAGACTATTATGGCACCCGTATGAATACAAACTAGAAAATCAAGAGGAAGTGGCTGAATTCTTGGAAAGACACACATTCTGCCATGCAATCAGGAAAAAATTGAAATTCTGAACAGACAAATAACAAGTAGCAAGACTGGATCAGTCATAAACACCTACCAATAACAATAACAACAACAAAAAGCCTAGACTAGATGAATTCACATTCAGATTCTACCATACTTACAATAATGAACTGGTAGCTATCCTACTGAAACTACCACAACATCAAAGAGGAGAGAATCCACCCTATCTCATTTATGAAGGCAATATCACCCTGATACAAAAGCCAGGAAAGGACAAAAACAACAAAAAAGAAAACTACAGACCAATATCCCTCATGAATATAAATGCAAAATTTCTCAACAAAATGCTAGCAAAGTGAATATAACCAGACATCAAAAAAATTATTAATAATTCACCATCATCGACTCATTTTATCCTAAGGATACAAGGATGGTTCAGCACACACAAATCAATAAATGTGATATGTCATGTAAACAAAATTAAAAACAAAAACATATAATCACCCCAATATATTCAGGAAAAGCATTTGATAAAATCCAGTTCCCCTTCATGATCAAAACCCTTACCAAACTAGGCATAGAAGGAATAAACCTCAAAATAATAAAAGCCATATATGATAAACTCAGCCAGCATCACACCAAATGAGATAAAGTTGAAAGCATCTTCCCAAGAACTGGGGCACAAGAAGAATGCCCACTTTCACCACTTCTACATAATACCAGAAATCCTATCCTGAGAAATCATGCAAGCAAAAGAAATAAAGGGCATCCACATCTTAAAAGAGTGGATCCAACTCTCCCTATTTTCCTGTGGTATGATCTTAGATGTAGAAAATCCTAAGGACTTCTATAAAAGCCTCTTAGAGTTGATAAGTAAATTTATTAAGACTCCAGGTTATAAAATTAATGTACATAAATCAGTAGCATTTCTCTATAATCATAATAACCAAGCTGAGGAGCAAATCAAGAAATCAATACCATTTATAATGTTTGCAAAAAAACCAACACAAACACATAAGGATAGACTGAAACAAGAGAATTCTCCTTATAATTATTAATGATGAAAAATTATTGACATCACAATATAATCTCATACTCACGGATTGGGAGAATCAGTATTGTTAAAAATCTCCATTCTGCCCAGAAAGTAATTTACAGATCAATGCTATCCCCATCAAAATAATAATGTCATTTTACACAGAATTAGAAAGAACAATCTTGAATTTCATATGGAATCCAAGAAGAGCTTGAATAGCCAAAGCAACCCTAAGCAAAAAGAATAAATCTAGAGGTAGCACATTATCAGATTTCAAATTATACTACACGGCTGTAGTAACAAAAACAGCATGGCACTGTGTAAAACACACATAGATCTGTGGAATAAAATGAATTATCCTTAAGTAAAACTATATACTCAAAACCAGCTGATCTTTCACAAAGCAGACAAAAACATACACTGTGGAAAGAGTGTGTAGTCAACAAATGATGCTAAGAAAATAGGAAGACCATGTGCATAAACAGGAAAGAGACTGGATCCCTGTCTTGCTATACACACAAATTACCCAAGATGGATTAAAGAGTTAATAGACCTAACACCATAAAAATTCCAGAAGAATGCTTGGAGAAAAACTCTTCTGGATATTGGCCTGTGCAAAGAATTTGTGACTAAGACTTTACAAGCAAAGAAAACAAACAAAAAATAAGTAACTTGGATTTAGTTAAACTAAAATTTCTGCATAGCAAAAGAACCCACAAATAGAGAGCCTACAGAATTGGAGAAATGTTGTATTCGTATAGTACACATCTAATGGAGGACTAATATCTGGAATTCACAAGGAACTCAAATAAATCAGCAGGAAAATGCCAAATAATCCCATTAAAAAGTGGGCAAAAGACATGAATATTTTTCCAAAAAAGGACTAAGCCAACAGACACATGAAAAAATGGTCAACATCACTGGTTATCTCAGCATCGCTTGGCTATCATCCAGGAGGTGCAAAATAAAACCACAATGAGATATCACTTTATCTTTTTTTATAATGACTATTACTAAAGAGTCAAGAAAAGTGGATGTTGGTGCAGATGCAGTGAAAAGTAAAGGCATATACATTCTTGGTGAAAATGCAAATTCATACAGCATCTATGAAAAACATTATGCAAATGCATTAAAGAACTAAAAGCAGAACTATAATTAGATGTAGCAATCCTACTACTATATACCTACCCAAAGGGAAAGAAGTCTTTATATCAAAAAGACACATGCACACATATGTTTATCACAGCATAATTTACAATTGCAAAGGTATGGAATCATCCTAAGTGCCCATCGACTGGTGAGTGGATGAAGAAAATGTCAGGTGTTTATACACACGCATACACATTCACCAGTAAACACTACCCAGTCATAAAAAGAATGAAATAATGTTTTTCCTGGCAACTTGGATGGAACTGGAATCCATAATTCTTAGTGAAGTATCTCAGGAACAGAAAAACAAATGCCGCATGTGTTCACTTCTAAGTGGGAGCTGAACAACGAGTATACATGGTTACACAAAATGGTAGAAGGCAGTGGTCCTCAACCATTTTGGCACCAGGGACCAGTTTCATGGAAGATAAGTTTTTCACAGACGAGGTGGGGGACTGTTTCAGGATGAATCAAGTGCACCACACTTGTCATGCACTTTATTTCTATTGTTATTACACTGTTATATATAATGAAGTAATTAAAAGCTCATCATAATGCAGTGTCAGTGGGAGACCTAAGCTTGTTTTCCTGCAACTAGATGGTCCCATATAAGAATGATGGAAGAAGTGACACCCAAAGTGTACTGCTCATGTCCAGTCTACTTTGTAATCTCATTTTGGTTGCTGTCACTGCAGAAAACCCCACTTCACCAAGTGGGGGATATTAGAAATAAAAGCGGCATTTTAGTGCTTTCTGGGAATCACAGGATATTCCACCTTGACTTTAATCCAGAATGTATGGAGATTTAAAATTGACTCAAACCTACTGTTAAGGCTGCCATCATCTGCGATCTCAAGCAGTTTATCTTCTTCTAGCATGGATAAAGTCGACTCGCCTGGCTTATTCACCAGTGAGTGGTGGATCCACTCCTTCCTGGTTGGAGGGTCTTTGGTAGTTGGGAAGTAATGCTCAAACTCTTTTGAAAGCTGAGATAGGTGGTTGAGTAGCATCTGGCAGAAAGAAGTCCCTGGCTCAGTCTCTCAAAATCTCCGCTAATGTTTGAAACATGCCAAAAAATCCCAGTGTTCACTCACACCCCCGTAATTCCAGCGTAGCTTTGAATGTAGTCACTTATCTATCAACTTGAACACAGTTGTCATTCCAACCTGTAATGACAGATTGAGTTTGCCCAGCAGGTTGAATATGTTACACAAATAAGCGAGTTTTTGACCTATTGTGTGTGTGCTGCCAGGGATGACTTTTTCTAAAAGGAATCTCTAGAGCAGCTCACATATCTCAAAAGCTCTGGCCAGTGGTCTCCCCTTAGAAAGCCATCTTGCTTTTGTGTCTAAGAGAAGACGCGTGTGCTCTGAATCTCTCCTCACAGAGTTGCATGACCAGCCCTTAGTGAAGGGCACTTTAATGTGGTTGGTCATTTTAATCCTATCCTGCAAAATGTTGTTTAGTTCAGTTAACAATTTTTGCTAGGCAGCATTGTCCTGGGGGTGACACAGTGTGTACACTCACATTGAGAAGAGACTTCCTTGACCCAAGTAGTGAAACCAGAGAGCCATCCAGTCATGCCAACTGCTCCATCTGTGCACGTACCAAATGAACAATTCAATTTTCCTGATGTGTAATCATTCAAAGACTTGAATAGTTCTGCAGCTGTGGTGTTGGTTTGTAACAAAAGTGCTTATAATATATCCTCACGTGCATCCTCCTGAAAAATATATCACACGCAAAAAAGCATGGTTGCCTGTCAACACTGGTAGACTTGTCAACCTGGATTGTGTAGCACAGTGACTCATTAATCCTCGAATAACTGTGCCTCAATATCTTCTGCTATTTCATTCATTCACCTAGTTGTGGTGCCAGCCAAAGAGGAACACATGCCACCTTTTGAAGTGCAGCCTCTCCTCAAAGTTGGCAGCAAATGTCCTGAGCAGCAAGAGAATCCACTCTTCACTAATGGCAAAAGGCTTCTTAGCTTTAGTGATGCAGTTAGCAAATGACAGTGATGGTCGGCCTTCAATACTTGCCTCTGTTCTTTGTGTTCACGTTTTTTTCTTTTAAAAAACTCCAAAGCCTTGTCTTTTAATTCAGGCTATTCGGTCTCCACGTGGCAAAACAGGTTTGAAGGTTTCATGGTTTCATGAGATAGCTGGTCACCACATATTATGCAAAGTAGGACTTGGAAAATGTGAGTCACCTGTTATAATGAACTCGTAATTTAAGTAGGATTCTTGGTATTTTCTCTTTAATGTAGATTTCATGCTGTTGGGGTCTTAGAGTGTTTTGCTTGCTCTTCTTTCCCCCTTTTCAAAGGAGGTCTCCAGTCACATTTGTTCTTTACTCGTTTTCTCTAGAAAACTGAGACGTGTGCATAGTGCAGGGAAGAGGCGTGGGTGGAAGTAGTAAACAAAATAATGGGCGGGCTGAAATAAGTGTTGAATTCTGACTTAAAGCATGCCACCAGATGCAGCTGTACAAATTGAAGTATATCAATTCACTTGCCACTATAAAGCCTGCCACCAGATGCAGTTTAATTGTTGCTTGCAACTCACTAATAGGGTTTTGATATGAGTCTGCAAGCAATTGATTTATTATGGTCTCTGTGCAGTCAAACCTCTCTGCTAATGACAATCTGTATTTGCAGCCGCTCCCTGGTGCTAGCATCACCACCTGGGCTCCACCCCAGGTCATCAGGTGAGGAGCAGGCAACCTAGATTTCTTGCATGCACAGTTTACAGTAGGGTTTGTGCTCTTAGGAGAATCTAACGCGGCTGCCGATCTGACAGGAGGGGCCCAGTGATGTGAGGCATGGGGAGAAGCTTTAAATTCAAATGAAGTTTACACTCTTCACCAACCCCCTTTACCTCCAGCTGCACAGCCCAGTTCCTAGCAGGCCACAGAAATCTACTGGGCTGTAGACCAGGGGTTGGGTAAGTATAAGGGACTTTGGAAACTCAGCTGTGGGAAGAGTGAGAGGAGAGGAGGGACCAAAAAGCTCCCTATTGGGTATCATGTTTACTATTCAACGATGGGTACACTGAAACCTTGACTTCAACACTATACAAATCATTCATGTAACAAAACATGACTTCTACCTCCTAAATCTTTTGAAATTTAAAATATAAATACATATAACTTAGATGATGCTTCTATACTGCCTGAAATCAAAGTGTCCCAACATATACTCTTCACAATAGTACATAAAAATATCATTTATCCTAAAACTTTATAAATGTTATGAATACAATAGATGAATAATATCTACAAATCTGTTGCTGGAATTTACATTTTCTTGTTTTTCATTAAGCTTGAATGACTTTTCTTTTTAAGACTTATCTATTATTTGTGTTTATATAAACTATCAATTAACTAATTTTGGTTATATTTTTCTTATTGACTTGTTTATGTTCTTTATATATTATGAATACTGATTTTTGGCTATTATCCTGTTAAAAAATATTTTCTGCTGCTCTGTAACTCTTTTATATGAAGCTTTAAATTGCATTTGCCTACATCTATGAATACATTTTTATGTTTCTTGGGTTTTGTGTCTTACAAAGTTAGAACTTTATGCATAGTTCACAAAAATATTACCTTTAGAAGCTTTCATTTGTTTGTTTAATGGTTAGCCCTTTGTGCTACCTCAAACTTAGTTTGTGTGTAGTATAAATAAAGGATCTATTTTTTTCTAAATCAATATTTAAATATCCCAGCATTAGTTCTGAAAATTTTATACTTCCCTTGCTAATTTTAATAAATTCTTTGTGATATATTTTCTTTTTGTCCTGTTTACAAATCCCTTATTCTGTTTCGTAAGTCCATTTGTAGATAAATACAGAAAGAGAATTAGCTTTAATTAAGATACATGAATATCTGCTGAGGCAAATACCTTGTGATTATACTTCTATACACATTTTTCTGAGTTAACCACCTTATGAAATATCTCAACTTTTTTATAAAAATATCTTTTTAGAGATTAGTTGAGATTTATATGCTTAAAATATTAGATGTTTCAATCCTTATGGAGAATAGTCCTATTATTCATTCACGTTTTCCTTTATGTCTCGATTAAAATTATGTAGTTTTTTAAAAATAGTAATAATAAAAAATTATCAAGCAATCACTATGTTCTAGACATCATTCTAAGCATTTAATATGTACATTAAATCATTTTATCTTTCCGTTTTTCTCTAAACCTACTATACCTTAGAATAAGTCTTATCTCCCTAGAAGCCTATGATATAGATACTATTTTTATCCTCATTTACAGAGCATCAAATAGTATAGCGAAATCAAGTGATTTACCTAAGGACTTACAACTAGTAATAGTTGAAGACTGGATTTCTAACAATTTATTTAATAACAGAATCCATCATCTTAAACATTATGCTATAATTTTGTAAAATTATTCCTTAGAAATTATTTTTTGCTATTAAGCAGGTTAGAATTTATTAATTCATATTATAGCATCTAATTCATCTATTATTGTTATATACATTTGTATTTAATTTTATCAGCACTCCTTACTCAATTTTCTAGTTTTCACATGCATGTATCCTTCTACCTTTCCTCATTACTTAGACTTTTTGAAGGTAGACAGCCTGTAACGTAATAACACTTTTGCATCTTCTTTCTCAATATTTAAGCTTCACAATTCATTTCTCTCTTCCATATTCTTCCTTTGTTTGAAAACATCCACCCCTCTCCCTTCCTAAAAAGAAAAGAATGCTCAACAATAGTGTCTTGTCTTCCTCTTTAATTTAGTTTAAGAGAAACGATTTAATGATTCATCATTAAAATGTAATGCTGGCTTTTGTGTCTTGGTAGGTATCTTTAGTTATGCGAAAGGCTCCGGAATCATTTTTATGAATATGTATTTCTTTTTACTCAATAATTTTGGCATTCTTTATTTTGCTCATGTAGATATTTTAATATAGTTCATGTGTTGAGCAACTGTGTGTTCTAGAAATACATTCTACCTAGTCATAATGTGTAATTATTTTAATACACTTAGGCAGTATTTTATTTAACATTTTGGCATCTGTAATAATAAGTGACGTTGGTCTTTAATTGCGCTACTGTATCCAGACTTTCTATCAGGGTTAAGGAATGCACATAGATTGTATGAGTTTTCTCTATTTTTATGTTCTTTTTTAAATGTTTAGATTTTAAGCAATATGAAGTTAGTCTTTGATCTGTTGGCTGGGTAAAATTTATGAGACTGGTCATTTATTTGGGTATTAGATACATAACTAACTGCTTAATATTTAATCGTTCATCCAGTCATTATCTACCAACTTTTATTGGTCATGATCATTTACATTTTCCTAGTTAAAAAAGGTCCATGTCATCCTGTTTTCCAAATTTGTTTATATAAAAACAGTAGAACCTCTGTAGGTTGACCACCCAAACTAATCAACACATGGAAGTGGTCAATGGTCAGAAGATGGTCACTATGAGGTTTTGTTGTATATATGTACCATTACAATTTAAATAAACTTTTTTGGTTTTGTCCCTTTCCCCATTCTAAATTTTTTGTGGTTTCTGTCTTATACATTGCCATTATCTTTTTTATTTTTTTTTTTTTGAGACAGAATCTCATTTTGTTGCCCTGAAAGTGCTGTGGCATGATAGCTCACAGCAACCTCAAACTCTTGGGCTAGGTGATTCTCTAGCCTTAGCCTCCAAAGTAGCTGGGACTACAGGTACCCAGAACAATGGCTAGTTTTTCTATGTTTGATAGAGGCAGGTTGTCACTCTTACTCAGTCTGGTCTCAAACTCCTAAGCTCAAGCAATCTACCTGCTTTGACCTTCCAGAGTGCTGGGATTACAGGCGTGAGCCACCAGGCCCAACCCATTCTTATTATAAGAGATTTACAACAACTTTCTTTTTTTGCATTGTAATCTTTTAAAAAGTTTTGAGTTTTATTAAGATAATCTAATTATTACTTTGCCTTCTATTTCACTAATACCTATTTCATCTCCATTTCTTATACTTGGATTCTTTAGGACTTTAGTTCCTTGAGAGAAACACTTAACTTATTTATTTTCAGACGTGTCATTTTTTCTTTTTTTTTTTTGCAGTTTTTGGCCAGGGCTGGATTTGAACCCACCACCTCTGGTATATGGGGCCAGTGCCCCATTCCTTCGAGCCACAAGTGCCATCCGCCAACACGTAATTTTTAAAAACAAATTTATTTAAGGCTTTATCCACAGTAACTCTTTGAGTATAATTTGTAGTTTTTGATATGTAACTAAATTGTCTAAAATTTCAGTTTTGTTTTTCATTTTAACTCAGTTGTGTATATAAAATAACAACAACACACCAAAAAGAAAAACAAAAAATTGGTTAGGCTCAGTGGCTCATGCCTGTTATCCTAGCACTTTAGGAGGCCAAGGCAGGTGGATTGCTTGAGCTCAGGAGTTCAAGACCAGCCTGAGCAAGAGTGAGACCCCATTTCCACTAAAAAATGGAAAAATTAATGGACTACCATGACCAGGCACCTATAGTCCCAGTTACTCCAGGCGCTGAGGCTAGAGGATCTCTTGAGCCCAAGAGTTTGGGGATGCTATGAACTATGACTCCATGGCACTCTACTCAAAAATGGTAGAAGAAAGAGAAAAAAAGAAAATGTCAAAGAAAGTACCCAAGGTGATGTTAGTACTTTCTGCCTAAAGAAATAGAATTTTCGGTGAAAATCCAAAGAAATATTGCTTTGTTCAGGAAATAACTACATAAAATTCAAAGACGTTCAAAAAATGAAATAAATAGCCATTTGAGGAAGCAAAATCTCTCCTTACCAAAGTGTTGGGCCACAAGAATGGCTGATTATGTGGCAAGATTTGCAAATGGGATTCAAATATGGAGCAGAGAAATTACTTTTGAGATCTTTCTCACTGTTTGCGTCCTATCACATAATTCAGTCTATTATAAAGTATGGCAAATGGTGTCACAAAACTATTTCTAAGGAACCCCCACTGTAATAAATCCATAGGAAATCAAGAATACTTTATTGAGATATAATTGTGTTAAAATTAAGTTTGCTTAAAACCACATTCCAAGTCTGTAGGAGTTGGAGAAGAAACAGAGATGAGACCAATTTTCTCTATGGTTTCTTAACAAGTCAAAAGAAGTAAGAATAAAAGAAGCAGCAGCATAAATTTGTCCTAGATACTGGGTCTTTAGGAAAGTCCTGTTTTCCTTTCCCCAGAGGTTTGGACTTGGGGAATGATTGGGATGTTCAAGGTGCTGATGAAATCAGGAAGCATAGACATTGCTTGAAATCACAAAGCATAAATTGGAATCTGCTCAGCTATAAATCAGGTTAGAACTTTCATTTTTTGCCTTTACCTCTGTTCCTAGTCCCGCACTCCAGCCTGGGTAATTTGCCATTTATCCGTCAAGTCACTCACCAGCTGCTATCTCAGGAATTAAACTGGCCACATGAAGGACCAACGCACATAAAAAATGTGCTGCAAGACTCACTAATTCCCTCAGTTTCCAACAACACCCCTCCATTTTGCATCTGTGCTGATGTATTCTGTTTGTCTGAGGGTTTATGCTCTAATTTACCACGGCATCCTCTGCTAGTCTCTTGCCAGCGTCCTCACCTCTGGCTCTGAACGGAGAGAGCCTGGTCAGATCTCAGCTGCTACCCCTTATTCCAGGCTTTTTGTTTCTCCCTACGTCCTGTCTCCCTACCCTTTTTCCCTAAACCAGTACTATATATCTGTAATTCTCAGTTAATATAATAAACTTCACTGTGTTAGAAGATGTGTCAGTTACAGTATTTTGCCATGTATAACGTGCACTTTTTGCCCAAATATTTGAGAGAAAAATAAGGATGCTCATTATATATCAGCAGTGTACTTTGGGAGCAGGGAGACCAGTGGGCCTCTTGGGGCCACAAGGAGGATCTGGGATATGGTGGGAGCTGAGCAAGTAAGGCAGTGATCAGTGGGGTGGGTGGGCAGGACTAGTGAGGAGGGTCAGAGCCATGCAAGCCAGGGCTGAAGCTGGAGGCCTGGAAGTGCAGAGGGGTCCAGGAATCCTAAGCAAGCCCCAGGGATCCACCACGCTGCCTGTGGGTCCAGTGGCCTCAGAAGATCCTACCCTACTGGCCACACATGTGTGAGGGAAGGGCTCCTAGGAGAGAGAGAAGGAGCAGCCATCAAAGAGCAGGCAGCTGAGGGAGGGTAGTGCCATCTGCACACTTATCAGGTGAGCACTACCACTTCCCAGATGTGTGTCTCCCATCTGAGAGCTGGCCACCTTCCCAAGGGGCGTTTACCTGAAAATTTGGGGCAAAAACATGAGTGTGCATCAATCACACACAGGAGTGCCTTTTATGTGGCAAATCCTGGATATAAACTGTCCTCATGTATGGATGTATTGGAGCCTTTCCTCTGGCCATTTGTTTGACCAATGGAACTTTATTTTACATGAAGCCCTTGGTGTTTACTGATTCTGCAATAGCAAAATCAATTGGCTAGTCAATCATATGGATTAATGTATCTCTAAAGAAAATTATTATAAACAAAATTTTAAGATTGTCTACATTGTGAAAACAACCTAAATAAAGATTCAACTCCTTCACTTTTTGAAATTCTGCCTCTATTCTACATGCAATCACAGAATTTCCTTCCCCAAGTGGTTCTGCTTTCACTGAGGTCAAAATAAGATGTCTGATTTCATCCTGGATGATTGTGGGTTGATTAATATATCATGAAGATACTTAAGTCCAGCATTAATAAAGATACCAACTTTAAAAGGTCAGTGTGAGAAATACCAATGAGCACTCTATGTCCCCAGTTCTGAGGTGACTGGTGTGTAAGTTTCCATGTTTATCACTCAGGAATCTATGAGAATACCACAGACAGGACTTACTTTTGACGTCTTGATATCCTAAGCACTCAGCACAATGTCAGATACATAAGAGATGCTGAAAATAGGTGTGCTGAATGAAGGCACTTATTTTTTCTTTGGTACTTTGAGTATAATTAGTATTTCACTGCCACCATTTCTGGTACTCTGGAAATTCCTTCATCTATTCATTTCATACAGTCTTCTGCAGCACCTACTCTGCTGCCAGCCCCTGTTCTAGGCACTGATGATACAGGGAACAAAACAAAATCTCTGCGGTCGTGGAGCTTGTGTTTAATGGGAGAAAGAAACAGTCATCAAGCAAAGGTATTAAAAAGCATAATGCATTGTCAAGCATTAATAAATACTATGCAGACAATTAAAGCTGCTAAGGCGATAGTGATGAGTGGCAGCTATTTTAGACAGGAAAGTGATGTTTGAGCAGGGATCCAAATGAAGTGAGAGAGTCGGCCCTGGGACTATTGGAGTGGAGAGCATCCCAGCAGAAACAACAACAAACGCAAAGCCTTCGAGACAGGAGCGAACTTGGTGTGTTTGAGGAGAGCAGCTGAAATCAAATGAGCAGTAAGAGTGGTAGAAATTAGGGCAGAATGGTAAGCGGGTGTCGGATCACAGAGGGCATTCCGGGTCATTGTTAGAACTCGAGTTTTATTCCCAAATGGGAAGAGTTTTGAATCAGACAGTGAAATGTGATCATGCTGGTTGTGAAAATAGACTGGATGGGTGGAGGGCAGTAACAATAAGGAAAAAGGAGAGTATTGCAGGAATCCAAAAATGACGACGTTGGCTAGAATAAAAAAAAAATGGAGAAGGGGATAGCAAAAGATTAGATTTTAAAAATATTTCGCTGGGATAAATACATATGAAAAAATGATAAAGACATATGAAGGAGGATGACTCCAAAGTTGTGACCTAAGTTGCAAGATGAAGCAGGGAGCTGCTAATTGAAGTAGAGAAGAGAACAGAGGACTAGACTTGGAGGACTTCAGCTTTGGACATACCGGCTAAGTGGAAAAATTACGTAGGCACATGGCTACAAGGGCCTGCAGGGGTGGCCCAGAAGCCAGGTCAAGAAAGTCTTTCAGAAATGATTTGTGCCAAAGGCCAAGAAGTTCAAATAAAATGGAGACTTAGAATTGACCAGGGGATTTGTTAACATGAGAAGTCATTAGTGATTTTGGCAAGAGCTCTTTAATTGGAGTGATACAGACAAAAGCCTGACAAAAGCAGGCTCAAGAGAAAATGAGAAGAAAATGGAAAGAACAAGTATGGACAACTCCTTTATTTCTCTCTTAACACAAAGAAAAGAAATGTATCCCTATTTTAACATATTTTCTTAATTTTTTTTTTTTTGAGACAGAGCCTCAAGCTGTCACCCTGGGTAGAGTGCTGTGGCATCACAGCTCACAGCAACCTCCAATTCCTGGGCTCAAGTGAGTCTCCTGCCTCCACCTCCCAAGTAGCTGGGACCACAGGTGCCCACCACAACACTCAGCTATTTTTTGGTTGCAGCTGTCATTGTTGTTTGGCGGGCTTGGGCTGGATTCGAACCCGCCACCTTAGGTGTATGTGGCTGGCGCCTTAGCTGCTTGAGCCACAGATGCCGAGCCTCTTAATTTTTTTAATGTATGACTTTGCAACACGCCTGAACTCCATCACTTTATATCTTCAAATGTATTTACTTAAGATAAAATTATATGTATTTATGTATGATTGTATATAAGATGTATTGAAGTATATGTATCTACATTATGAAATGATCAAATCTAACTAATTAACATATGGGTTACCTCACCTAGTTATCATTTTTGTGGTGAGAACTTACCATCCAATCTCAGCATTTTTAAGAATATAATATATTGTCAGGCAGCGCCTATGGCTCAGTGAGTAGGGCACTGGCCCCATGTACCAAGAGTGCCAGGTTGGAACCTGGCCCTGGCCAAACTGCAACAAAAAATAACCAGGCAGGCATTGTGGTGGGCACCTGTAGTTCCAGCTACTCAGGAGGCTGAGGCAAGAGAATTGCATAAGCCTAAGTGCTGGAGGTTGCTGTGAGCTGTGATGCCACAGAACTCTACCAAGGGTGACAAAATGAGATTCTGTCTCTTAAAAAAAAAAGAATATAACATATTGTCATTAGCTATAGTCTCAAAGCTGGACAGCAAATCTTTAGAACATGTTCCTCCTGTATCACTGTAATTTTGTGTCATGAATTTCATTTCTTCATTCACCTGTATGACCAGATAAGACTCAATAAGTACCCAATGAATAAATAACCAAGTTTTATGGACCACTGAGTGATAATGCACTTTATTTGTAGAGAAAATATGAAAGAAGAAAACTCTGAAATACTATACTTATAAAATTGAATAGAACATTCTGACAGCAATGAGAGAATTTTTATCATGGCTGCCTCCGTGGTAAATTTGATATGGTGAAAAGCAAATTGCTTGGAGGCAACATGGTTTCAAGGCTGGTGGGTGTCACAGTGACATGGCAGTGTCCAGAGAGGAAAGCTTTTCCTGACTTATTTTCTCTCTTTTGCTTTTTTGAAGAGTATTAAGAGTACTCTATAAAATGGTCTGGAGATTAGAGGGGAAAGCAGAAAGAGACAAGAAGACGTATACATCAAATGGGGATAATGTCCCAAATACAGGATTAATATTTTTAGAGCATTCTAAATGTCAGGAGCTGTGCCAGGCCCTGGATAGAGCATTGACCAAGTCCACATGGCCCTGTCCTCATGGGGTAAGCTTACTCTGCACAGAGTAAATCCTTAAACAAGCAAATAGACATGCTTTTAAGTTAAGTTCCGTGAAAGAGGAAGAACAGAGTTCTCTCAGAGCATACTTTTATGAGGTATTTAATAATCTAAGAGGCCAAAGAAGCTTCTAGAGAAAATGGTTTTTAAACTGAATCTGGAAAGATAATCTAAAGTTAGAAAGATAGTAACTATGACTCCGACATAATCAGTTGTCCATTGGTTCATCACCTTCAAAACTACTAGATTGTTTCTCTTATACTTTTCTGTAGGAAAGGATGTTTTTTAAATGTAAGCAAAAAAAAAATAGAGGGTATAACAACTGTGTGCTTTTTGAAGAGATGTACTGATGCTTTAAGGAAATGGAAAATGCATTATTTTAATGTTGCTGTGAAAACAGAAATGAATGGGTGCTCTTCCTCATTTAACCGTGGGTAAGCTGTTTTCCTGAGTGTACAGAGCTGCTGCTTTTTGTCTTCACTGAACTTTCCCTTTTTGTCATTCAGGTAATGTAATTGCCTCCTTTTGTGTGATAATCATATGTAATTAATTTTGTAACTGTTCCTGTCCTGTTAATTGAATGTCTGTAAATCACACATCTATCTCTTGACCCTTCAAAAAAGGGAATATATTCTAGTTTTTAAAAACATGGTTGCTTTACTGATTCTGATTGCCAGTTATTATTTTAAAATACTTGAAATACTTTAGTGCTTGCGTGTAAGGCAATATATTTTATTCTATTAAGATGAATAGGAAAGTCATAATGAAAAAAAAAATTGCTATTATTTACTGCCACCGTGACGTTTAGGCATAAATTCATTTTATTTAATCCCATTTCCTTAGGTTACAAAGCTAGCAAGTGAGATATCTGATATTTGAACCTAAGTCTAAATATCTGAAAATTAAATCAGTTTCACATACCAAACAATAAAGACTGATTCAGATGTGGACAGTATAGCCTAGAAGTTAGGAGTCCAGCATCTAAAGTCAGATAGCTTTGGTTAAACTCCTGGCCAGATCACTCGATACTCTGTAACTTTTAACTCTTTGCCTAAGCTTTCTATGACTCATATATGAAAAAGATGGCAAAGGAGCAATTATTTAATTCATTACTTTTATGAGGATTAAATTCAGAAATAAGTTAATATACATAGAGCTCTTAGAATAATGCTGGCAAATATCTATTACCCAATAAATTTTGATTATCATTATAATTATAATTTATCTCTATGTAACATATAATATATGCACATGTAATTGCTTTAATTCTGATCTAATGTTATCCCATATTGACTATATGCTTTCATTTTCCTGCAGCACACGTTCGTTTACTCTGACTTTGTATAAAAAGAACCATCTAAAATTGGGAGGACAATTCTTTCCATCATTATGGCCTTATGACTCTCAATCTTATGCCCTTTATCAGTCCTGTGAGACACAGATTGCCAAACTCACACATTTCTATCTTCAAAATATTACATGCAAATTTTGTTTCTACATATGTAGATATATACACATACACCCCTATTACCATAATAAAATACAGTCAAAACTTAGACAAAAAATGGGATTGATCTGTACTTAAATGTACTTACATGGCACTTATCAACCTTTAAATAAAATCTGACAATGTGCCTACTTGTCTATGTAACATATGACATTTCTATGTCTTGTCATAGAGATCCATATGATTTCTAAAACTCTCCATCAAGTATCTACAGAATTGGTCACCATGATGCATGTACGTAGGTATTTAAAATAGCTCTATGATAGTCTCACATCTAAACCAGAACATTGAGAGGTACAAAGTATGCTTTATAAAATTTACCTGTTTCTTCTTATTTTTAATTATCCAGTTGCCCTATGGAACCACAAAGATGACTGAGATAGTCTCTGTCCTCAAAGACCCTTCAGGACAGCAGAAAAGCAAAGAGGCACGCAAACACCAGTAACGAGTGTGTAGCTACAATAAGGCAGGTAAAGTATTAAAATGTATTTCCTATGTGTTGTTTCTAGCAACGTAAAGAATAGCATCACTCAAATGAGAAAGAAAGTAATGCAAAAGAAGAGCACACAGGGTGCACGGAGGCAGGTGCCCAACCAGAGGAAGGAGATAGAGAAGAGAATCCCCAGGATGATGATCGAAGGAGGTCCCAGAATATCAGTTCTACCTGACGCCGAGATGACCAGCTAAGATTGAAGTAGTCAGAGTTCTCCAGAGTGATTCCCCCCCAAATGAAAAGGATAGAACATTTGGAGTGCCTGAGCCATGAGATGAATCAACAGATCAAGAGTTTGGGATTTGATTATTGTGAAACACACCCACACACTTAAGCACCCAAACAAAAGGCAATTATTGGCTGTGTGTGGTGGCCCATGCACGTAATCCCAGAATTTTGGAAAGCTGAGGCAGAAGGATCACGAGCCAGGAGTTCTAGGCTGCAATGTGCTCTGATCACACCACCGTAGTCCAACGTGGGTGATGGAGGGAGACTTTGTCTGTTAAAAAACAAGGTAATTATTAACTATGGGAAAATAAATATGCTTTGCCCTCTGGCCAATTGTGAATAGCATTTATAAAATCCTAACAATAAAATTATGAAATAAAAAAACTTCTATGAGGGAAAGGATGTTATGTGTGGCAAAGATAAGGAGAAAAAAAGATATATTCTCAATTTTTATAGTAGAGAGTCAATGAATAAAAAGTAAACCAAGAAATCAAGTAGCAGATACATCAACTAAAAGAATAAAATGTAAAAGATGCTGAATAGCATATGTAGTAAAATATTCATACAAATTGTTTTAAAAACCTCTGACAAAAATACTCTATTGGTCTATATAGACACGATTACATATGTGGATGTAGAAACATATAAAGCCAACTGGAAGAAAAAGTGTCAAATTCATGGTTGTGTCTGTCGGGGGCAAAGAAGGGAGGACGTGGGGATGGTGGTGAAAGAGAAGTTATTTTTATCTGTAATTTCTTATTTCTATTTTTTAAAAGACCAGAAACTGGAGGTCAACCTAAGAGTATTTATTGCTTTTTAAACTTTTTTTTTATTTCTCAGAGTAAAAATATATACATTTTTTGAATGAGAGAGTTGTATAAACAAGGCTTCTAATTAGAATTTTGCCAAATGAGAAACAAAGGTTTTTGGAACATGTAGACTTAGGCAAACCTTGTTTATCCATAGTAGAAGTAGGCAGTAGAATAGCTGTGAATGTGGCTGGGACTACAGACACGCACAGTCACACCAGGCCTTCTTTTGGGGGGCTGGGGGGGTTGCTTGGTCCCAAGAGTTTGAATCAGCCTCAGAAATGTAGTGAAACCCTGTCTCTGGGGGAAAAATTTGAAATACAGTAGCACCTCTGTAAGTTGGCCACCCAAAGACGGTAGCAAATTGGTCAACATACTGAGGTAGTCAACATAAGGAACGAGGCCGACTGCACTGATCTATGACACGTGGTGCATGTCGAGTCTCTGAACATGGTGGTCAGTGCAGGGAGGCGGCCAACTGTTCTATTGTAGTAGAGAAGGCACAGCAAATGAACAATGTGTGCTGGATACTTCTGCTGAGTCTGCTGTGTACTGCACATTTGTGGGATATAACGCACTTTCTTGCCTCCGGGTCTTTGTACATGTTAAAATCCATGCCCTCCACTGCCCCTGTACCCAGCTCACCCCTGGAGACATGTCCACACCCACTCAGTTAATGCTTCCTCATCTTTGAGACCCCAGCTCAAATACCACCTCCTGAGAAAGTGTCCCTGACCCTCCAGCCCCCCCAAATTAGTAACTGCAGTTCATTTGGGCTTATTTGCGTGCTGCTTTCCTCCTCACCAGCATTTACGTTCCACGACAGAACTTTCCCAGTCGCCAAATAAAATTCCTCAAGTCATATTTCCCTGCTCTCTTTTCCCCACTTTCCATATCCAATTGTCAGCAAATCCTATTGACTCCACCTCGAAAATATATCCAGAATCTGTCCTGCTTTTCCCCACTTTTAGCCCTCGGAAAGTAGTCCAAGCCAACTCCATCCTGTGATAACCACCTCCCTGCCTCCTATAGACCCTTCTCCACTGAGCAGCCAGAATAATTATTTTTTGAAAACAAAGTCAAAAATGCTACTTCTTCACTTTCCATCTCTCACAGAATGAAAAACAGATTGCTCACCTGGGCCTACAAGGTCCAGAGCAAACTGGCCCTGCTACCTCTTGGTTCTGTCCTAACCCTGCGCCTTCCTCATCTCTTTCTCTCCACTGTCCAGCAGACCACCCATGTCGTGGCATTTGGCCGTGGCACTTGGTTTCGCCTCTGCCTGCAGCCTCTCTTCTTGCAGATGCTCACAGAGCTCTTACCCAATTTGGCATTCTGCCCAAGGGTCATGTTTTAGACACCACAGTCCCTTCATCCTGTTGTGTCTTCAAAGGTCTTAGTGCTAGGTGGCATATTTTTTAATTGGGGATTAATCAGTCAGCTGCCGGTTTTTGCTAATGGGAACTATTAACTTCATAGGGGTAAAGTCTTTTGGTCCTCTCCTATACTTTCACTGCTTAGAGCAAAGCCTATTACTTGGTTTACACTTTGTAAATAGTTGTTGAAATGCCTTTTTAATTGAATGAGGAAAGCATCTTGTCTCTTGTAAGATAATCTTAACCCCATTACTCACAGGAAGGTTTGGAATGTAGCAGATCCTGAATATACATTTTGGGATAAATGGATGAATGAAGTCAATGTGAAAGTAGAATATAAATGACGAAGAGCTTTTTCTCTCCATTGGGATTAGTCTGTCATTCTGATAGAGAAAACCACAGGAAGACTGCAAGAAATGGGCAAAGGGGGGTAGGTGGGATTAAAGAACAAATATAATAAAACAAAATTATCTAGAGAGTGAAAAAGTATGCAGGACATTTAGGAAAGGGATTGACATTTATTGTTACAACTGTATTCCCTGTATTGTAAACAGAGGAGTAGACCCATAAAAAGGTATGTTATTGTTCTCAATTTTCAAAGCTCTGTGAGATAGACTCAATGGGCTCCATTTTACAGAGGAAGAGACAGACTCAGATAAGTTAACTTATTTAAGTAAGGTCACAAATCTAACAACTAGAACCTATCTTACCAGCAGGCTGTTCAAAACTAGTCTTGGTTTTGCTGTCTACGTCAGCTTCATTTTTATTAAAATTTTCTTTATGCCCACACTATGTTGCGCAAGGTAAGCACACACCAAATCTTTGTTGAATGAATGAAAGATTTCTCGACTAGAAATGTTTTAAAGGGAGAGAAAAGGGCAATAGGAAAAAAAAATACTTAGGTCGATTATGATTTTTAATTTTGATGCTTTCAAAATAAAAACACACTTGGCAGAAAAATAAGAACAATAATATATGCCAAAAGATTAATTGAGAATGTAGTATAATCATCTTCCAGAGCATTAAGCCAGTCTAAACAGAAAGGTAATTTCAGCTTTGAAGAGTTGTTCTTGTGCATGCAGAATTATAAATGGCCTAATTTCCCCTATATCTCCATAATTAACAGAATAATTATTGATCAGCACAAAGCACAAAGTCTCTGGAGACATGATTTGTGTGAGTGCTTAGCTTTTTGAAAGCTTAAATCACTGTAGTCAGTATTAAAAAATGAATTGATAGTAAATGTGGTATAATTAATCCACCTATTCTATTTGCACATGAACATCTTTTCATGCTAAATATCTCATTCATTTAGAAGAGAATACAAATGGGTTACAATGACAGAATAAAAAATAAATTAGAACTTTTGTTTTCTTGGAGATACTCCTTGTTTTTAATTTACTCAGACTTCTCATACATTGTGCAAGTTTAAAATATTTCTCAACTTCAATCTGTAAATTATAGGTGCAAAGGAGAGTGTGGGTGGAGTAGTCAAGCCATCTTCTGAATCTCCAAGAAAGCACGTGAGCTAATGAATCTGAACTCTTTGCCTGCTCCTTTCTCCAGCCTTCCCGGCTCTGCTGTGTATCACAGCGGATCAACACCTGTACTCTGTGTACCTGCCCATGGCAGCAGATTCTTGCTGGGCTTGGCCAATGGGAGGATGGAAGGAAGAAGAAAGTAGCCAGGATAAGCCTCTCCATCTCCTCTGACCAAGTGGCCTCGGGTCTCTAGCGGCTTTTGTTACTCCTTTGTGCCTCTTGCTGCCTACAGACAGATCTGCCAGGTGACACTGGCCCCTGAACCCTGACAGCACCATCTCCCCCTCTTTCCGGGCCCAGTGCAGTTATGACTCCTCGCTGTTGCCAGTCTCTGAGTTATCTCATCATTTCATGTTGTCTTCACAGCTTTTCCATTTCTGTGTAATCAATTACTTTATCAAATTTCCTGTGTTCTGGATATTTAAAGACATCTGTGTTTCCTCTGATCAGACCCAACTGATAGAATATACTTGAGGGGAGGGACCTAGCTCACCCGTTAAGTGCTATATCCTAATATCTATGAGAGTGCCAGGTGCGTATTAAGTAATCACCGAAAATGTGCTGAATGAATGAATGAAAAATTCATCCTTTAGTCTAGCAGTTCTCAAACTACATCAAGCACCAGAATTGCCTGAAGAGTTTGTTATGACACAGATTGCTACCCTTCTACAACCCCCTTCCCTGAGTTTGTGATTAGTAGGTCTGTGACGAAGCCCAACAATTTGCATTTCTAACAAGTTTTCAGGTAACGTCAATGCCGATAGGATAAGAAGCACACTTTGAGAGTAACTGCTTTAGTCCATGATCTGTTCTACAAATAATCCAATCCAAACATCCATACTGGAGTAAACATTTATATCAATGAACACTAACATTTTATATTTTAAAAGAATACATATATATGGATGGAGATATATATATATATTATATATATATATTATATATTATAATATATATATATATTTGCCATAAAGGCAGGAAATCCTAATATCTTCCTACCAAGAGTCATTACTAAGTTGAGTCCTTTTAAAAATTTCATTTTTAAAAAACTTTCCTCCTTTGTTTTAGGTGATATTCTGCAGAAGGAATGGCCCCCCTTCATAATATATGCTAGCTAGTTGAGGACTTAATGTTCTTTTATTCTCTTTAAGTGCACCAAAAAAAGAAGTTATACAAAATAACACTTAGAAATTCATCCATGATCATTAAAAGCAAATATCACCAAAAAGAGAATTGTCCCTCATACATTAGTATAAGGTAATTTTATTACCCAAATTTATTTCCCATATAATAAGTAATCTCGAACCAATAAAGATGAAGCATAGTGTATGTCAAGCACTAGGCTCCATAGGGATGGTGAGATTAGGTTAATGCTGGGCCCACACTTTGCTGTAAGTTCCATCAAAGTATAGTCCATATCTGTGTTGTTCTACAATATGTCCCCCAACACCCTGCCCACAGCCTGGGATGCGGAAGTCACTCAGTATTCATTGGCTGAATGATGAAATGAATGGCTGAATGAATGAATGATTACTAAAAACCAACTTGGTTTTTGTCTTAATTCATTCTTGAGAGAATTTTCTTCTTGTCAGTTTCTCGTAGCCCACCTATTTCTCTCTACCCACAAAACTACACTTGTTTTCAGGAAAATATTTATCTCCAGCAAGGATGAAATAATTTGGCAAGGCTTTTGCTAACAATTGTTGGGATGGCATAAAGCTATCAGACTGGGTTAAATCCCCAATAGCATGAGAAAGCACAAAGGTATCATTCTCTAGTTAGATTAAGATAAAATTTAGGAGTTATCTTTGATTTCTCGCTCTCAACCTCCATAATCCATTACCAAGTCGTATGGAATCTTTTAAAAATTTATCATGATTAGCTCAAGCCATCTTCTCTGACCTAGACCTCAGCATATAATCTCTACCCCCTTGTAGTTTTTTATTTTTCCACATGGCAACCAAGGTGATCTAAAAAACATACAAATTTTAAAAAAAATTAAAGCAAATCTATCTTCCAAAGCAAAATGGCAGCCGAGTAACCGCTTCTGTGCAACCAGGCTCAGTGAGATTGGGGAGAGGACTCCAGGCATCTCTGGCTGGTGGGATCTCCCCAGAAACTTCCGTCTGGTGACACAGGGAGTCAGCAAGAGACTTCTGGACCCCATGAGGAGGACAAAAGCAGTAGAAAACTGGCAAGTGGTAGATGTGTTTGTTTAGTCGGAGGCCGCTCGTGGCTGTAACCATAGCAAAAGCAGGACTCCAAGCAGGAAAAGCCTTACCTGTGGGCTGTTTTGGTTTTTTGGACTTGGACACTCGATTGAACTGCCTTTGGAGATCTTGGGCGAGTGTCCTACGACTTTGGGCCTTGTCTGGGGCCCAAGACGGAGCTGCTGAGCCAGAAAGAAGCTAATATAGTTCAGCTGTGGGCTGCCCACACACGAGCTGCCTCTGTGAGTCACAGCAGGGGGAATCCACTGGGTGAACCTTGGGCGAGGAACCTAGTGACTCAGCTGCCCAAAGGCAGGGACTGAGATGCTGGGGAAGAACAGAGATCTAAGTGTTTGGGAGACTACAGCTTTGGCCCTCAGGGGCATAGAGTGAGACTCATTTTCGTGCACTGGATAAGCGGGCAGCTATGCCAAGAGAGATCCCAGTGATAAGTGCTTTCCTTGGAAAGCTTCTGCTTAGCCAAGGTTCAGAATTTGGAGTGTCTTTTAAGTGAGTTGAGGAGACATTTGGGCTCCCAAGCCTGCAGGGTCTGAGAAATCAACAGAGGCCTCCAGTCTCCATCTCGTACAGCTGTATCAACATTGTGATTAATATCTCACGACTCAGAAGATCACCTGTTGCCTGGACAATATTCAACAATATATATATAATGTTTTCATTTTTGGTTTTGGAGTTTGGGGGGTTTTTTTGTTTTTTTTTGTTTTTGCTTGTTATTTTTTTTCTTAATTTCAACATTTTTCCTCTACATTTTTCTTTTTTTATTTTTTCTCTTTTTTCTTCACTATTCTAGTTTAAATGCAATCTTCCATTTTTGCCTTCTTTAACAATTAGAACTTCATTTTTGCTAGTGTTTCTGTCCCTATTATGTGGTTTTTCTACTCCCCAATCTTATCCCATAGGGTTTTTGTTTGTTCATTTCAGTTTGATGTGTGATATTTTTGTCTTTACTCTCGACCTGGTGGAGGTGGGGTACTGTGTCTGATTAGCCTGGCAAAGAGCTGCTGACCACAAGGGAACCACCCAAACCAGCACCCCCAGATGTTAGGAGTTTTTAAGGTTGGGTCAAAGTACCTGTCTTCTTGTTGTCAATATTTCCTTTTACTTGCCCCCTTCTTCTTTTTCTTTTTTAAATCTTTTTTCCTTTCTTGTTTTTCAATCTTCTCATCCTTCTGTACCTGTACCAAAAGGACTCATTAAAACTTTAGGCCAGAGGCACAGTAACTTAAAGAGCAAGACAAAGTGAAAGGAAAATTAGGGCAAGGAAATAAATATAAGAAAACACTCATAAAGAAGAATCAGCAGAAAAATCCTGACAACATGAAATACCAGTCCAGAGAAACCCCTTTAAGGGACCATGAGGTAGCTACAACAGAGGATCCCACCTATAAAGAAATGTTAGAAATGACAGAGGGGAATTTAAAATACAAATGATGAAAACAATGAAGGAAATCACTGAGAAAGTAGAAAACAACCAAAAAAAAAAAAAAAAAAAAGGAAATTGCTGATAAAGTGGAAAATAACCAAAAGGAAATCCAAAAACAGAATTAAATAAGAGATGAACCATATGAAGAATATAGAAATGATATAGCAGAGCTAAAGGAACTGAAGCAATTAGAGAACTTAAAGATGCAATAGAAAGTATCAATCACAGATAAGACCATGCAGAAGAAAGAATTGCAGAGGTAGAGAACAAAGCTCTTGAGATAACTCAGATAGTTAAAGAGACAGAAAAGAAGAGAGAGAAAGCAGAAAGTTCACTGACAGAATTATGGGACTTTATGAAGCATTCAAACATACAAGTTATAGGTATCCCAGAAGGGGAAGAAGAATGCCCCAGGGGAATGGAAGCCATTCTAGAAAATATTATAAATGAAAATGTCCAAAATATCACCAAAGATTCTGACATACTCCTTTCAGAAAGATATCAGTCCCCTGGTCACCTCAACTCAAGCAGAATTTCTCCAAGACACATTGTGATGAATCTATCTAAAGTCAAGACAAAAGAAAAGATTTTGCAAGCTACCAGGAGTAAGCACCAACTGACCTATGGGGCAAATCTATCAGGATGACCACAGACTTCTCTATTGAAACTTTGCAAGCAAGAAGACAATGGTCATCTACCTTTAATATACTTAAATAGAACAATTTCCAACCCAGAATTCTATATTCTGCTAAGCTAAGCTTTAAAATTGATGGAGAAATCAAATCTTTTACTGATATGCAAACATTGAAGAAATTTGACAAACAAGAGCAGCTTTACAAGAAATACTCCAACCTGTTCTACACACTGACCATCACAATGGACCTTCAACAAAGTCAACAGCCAAAAATTAAAGGACAGAATCTAGCTTCCACAGTGATGCAAAAGACAAAACTAAGCAATGGATTTTCACAAAATAAGATGAATAGAACACTACCACACTTACCAATTATCTCAATATAAATGTCAATGGCTTGAATTCCCCACTGAAGAGTGGCTGACTGGATTAAAAACACAAGTCATCTATTTTCTGTCTGCAAGAAACATACCTCACTTTAAAAGACAAATTAAAACTCAGAGTTAAGGGTTGGAAGTCGATTTTTCAGGCAAACAGATCCAGAAGAAAAGAGGGGTTATAATCTTATTTTCAGATACATGTGGATTTAAAACAACTAAAGTCAAAAAAGACAATGATGGTCACTTCATGTTGGTCAAGGGAAAGTTACAACAAGAAGACATTTCAATTCTAAATATTTATGCACCCAATTTAAATGCTCCCAGATTCTTGAAATAGATCTTACTTAGTCTGAGCAATATGATATCCTATAACATCATGATAACAGGGGACTTTAACACACCTCTCTCAGAGCTGGACAGATCCTCTAAACAGAAATTAAACAAAGATATAAGAGATTTAATTGAGACCCTAGAACTGTACTTGATAAACATATATAGAACACACCATCCCAAAGATAAAGAATATGCATTCTTCTCATCATCCCATGGAACATTCTCCAAAATTGATTATATCCTAGGCCACAAAACAACCCTCAACAGAATCAAAAGAATTGAAATTTTACCATGCATCTTCTCAGGCCACAATGCACTACAAATGGAACTCAACTCCAACAAAAATGTTCATCCTGACACAAGGGCATGGAAGTTAAACAACCTTATGCTGAATGATAGTTGGATGCAGGAAAAAATAGAAAAGAAAATCATTAATTTCCTTGAGTATAACAACAATGAAGATACAAGCTACCAAAACCTGTGGGATACAGCAAAAGCAGTCCTGAGAGGAAAATTTATTGCTTTAGAAGCCTAGTTTCGAAAAACAGAAAGAAAGCACATCAACAAACTCACAAGCCATCTTATGAAATTGGAAAAAGAAGAACAATCTAAGTCTAAACCCAGCAGAAGAAAATAAATACCCAAAATTCAGAGATTAATTAAATTGAAAACAAAAGAATCATTTAGAAAATTAATGAAACAAGGAGTTGACTTTTTGAAAAAATAAAATAGATAAACCTTTGGCCAGACTAACTAAAAATAAAAAAGTAAAATCTCTAGTAACCTCAGTCAGAAGTGATAAAGGGGAAAGAAATAACAACTGATGCCACAGAGATACAAGAGATTATCTCTGAATACTACTAGGAGCTCTATGCCCAGAAATTTTGACAATGTGAAGGAAATGGATCAATATTTGGAATCACACCCTCTCTCTAGAATTAGCCCGGATGAAATAGATCTCATGAACAGACCAATTTCAAGCTCTGAGATCAAAGAAATGATAAAAAAAAAAAAACCTTCCCCTTCCCCCCAAATGCCCTTGTCCAGATGACTTCACACTAGAATTCTATTAAACCTTCAAAGAAGAGCTTATTCTTGTATTGCAGAAATTATTCCAAAAAATTGAGGAGGAAGGAATCTTGCCCAACACATTCTGTGAAGCAAACATCACCCTGATACTAAAACCAGGAAAAGACCCAAATAAAAAGGAGAACTTGACACAAATTTCACTAATGAATATAGATGCAAAAATTCTCAATAAAATCTTAGTCAATAGATTATAGTTTATCATCAAAAAGTCATACTTCATGATCAAGTAGGTTTCATCCTAGGGATGCAAGGCTGGTTGAATTCCCCTAAATCCATAAACGTTATTCACCATATCAACAGAAGCAAAAACAAAGCCCATGTGATCATCTCAATAAATGCAGAAAAAGCATTTGATAAAATCCAGCATCCTTTTATAATTTGAACACTGAAGAGTTTAGGCGTAGTTGGCACATCTCTTAAACTGATCAAGGCTATCTATGACAAACCCACAGGTAATATTTTAGGGAATGGAGTTAAACTGAAAGTTTTTCTACTTAGAACTGGAACCAGACAAGGTTGTCCTCTGTTGCCATTACTATTCAACATAGTGCCGGAAGTTCTAGCCAATACAATTAGGCAAAACAAGAAAATAAAGGGCATCCAAATGGGAGCAGAGGAGGTCAAACTCTCCCTCTTTGCTGACGATATGCTCTTATACTTAGAGAACCCTAACAACTCAACCACAAAACTCTTGGAAGTCATCAAAAAATTCAGTAATGTCTCAGGATATAAAATCAATGTCCACAAGTCAGTAGCCTTTGTATACGCCAATAACAACCAAGATGAGCAGCTAAGTAAGGACACAGCTCCCTTCACCATAGCCTCAAAGAAAATGAAATACCTAGGAATATACCTAACAAAAGAGGTGGTGAAGGACCTCCAAAAAGAAAATTATGAAACTCTAAGAAAGGAAACAGCAGAGGACTTTGACAAATGGAAGAACATACCATGCTCATGGCTGGGAATAATCAACATTGTTAAAATGTCTATACTTCCCAGAGCAGTCTACAAATTCAACGCCATCCCTATTAAAATGCCAACATCCTATTTTCAAGACTTGTTAAAAAATGATTCTGCCTTTTGTATGGAACCAGGAAAAACCCCGTACAGCTAAGGCAATTCTTACTAATAAAAACAAAGCTAGGGGTATCACCATACCAGATTTTAGGCTGTACTACACAAGGCCATAGTGGTCAAGTCAGCATGGCTATTGGCACAAAAATAGAGACATAGACATTTGGAATTGAATACAAAACCAGGAAATGAAACCAACAACTTACAACCACCTATCTTTGATAAACCAAACAAGAATGTACACTGGGGGAAAGACTCCCTATTCAATAAATTGTTCTGGGAGAACTGGATATCTACATGTAAAAGACTGAAACTGGACCTACACCTTTCTCCACTCATAAAAATTGATTCAAGATGGACAAAGGACTTAAATTTAAGGCATGAAATGATAAAAATCCTCAAAGAAAGCATAAGAAAAACACTGGAAGATATGGGCCTTGGGGAAGACTTCATGAAGAAGACTGCCATGGCAATTGCAACAACAACAAAAATAAACAAATGGGACTTAATTAAACTGAAAAGCTTCTGTACAGCTAAGGAGACAATAATCAAAGCAAATAGACAACCTACCTAATGGGAAAGGATATTTGCACAATTTGATTCAGGCAGAAGCTTAATAACTAGGATCTATAGAGAACTTAAATTAAGTTTTCTATACACGTGAAAAAAACCAACACTCCCATATATCAATGGGGAAGAGAGATGAACAGAACCTTCTCTAAAGAAGACAGACGAATGGCTAGCAAACATATGAAAAAATGTTCATCATCCCTAATTATTAGAGAAATGCAAATTAAAATCACCCTGAGATAATATCTAACCTCAGCAAGAATGGCGTATATCACAAAATCTCAAAACTGCAGATGCTGGCGCGGATGTGGAGAGAATGGAACACTTTTACACTGCTGGTGGGACTGCAAACTAATACGTTTTTGGAAGGAAGTATGGAGAAACCTTAAAGAACTCAACCTAGACCTCCCATTTGATCCTGCAATCTCATTACTGGGCATCTATCCAGAAGGAAAAAAAAATCTTTTATTATAAAGACAGTTGTACTAGGCTGTTTATCACAGTTCATGTTACAATTGCTAAAATGTGGAAACAGCCTAAATGCCCCTCAACCCAGGTATGGATTGGCAAGCTGTGGTATATGCATACCATGGAATACTATTCAGCTATTTTTAAAAAATTAGAGATTTTGCAGCATTTGTATTAACCTGGATGGAGGTGGAACACATTATTCTTAGTGAAGCATCACAGGAATGGAGAAGCATGAATCTGATGTATTCAACTTTGATATGAGGACAATTAATGACAATGACTCAGTGGGGGGGTGGAAGGTGAGAGCAGACAGAGAGAGAAGGGATGGGGTGAGGAAAAGGAAAAGAAAAAAAAAAGAAAAGGAAATAGTGACTAATTCTCACATAAATTGGTTGTAATTTTGACCAAAGTACATTACCTGAACAATAATTTTTTTTGCTGGGGCTAGGTTTGAACCCGCCACTTCTGGCATATAGGACTGGCGTCCTACCCTTTTGAGCCACAGGCGCCACCCTGAACAATAATTTTTAATTCAACTTTTAATATGTTGTTTTGGATTTTGCATCCTCACTTATAAGTGAAAAATGTTTGTAATTTCCCTTTAAAATAATATATTTTTTCCAATTTTAATATCAGGTATATCCAGATGAAGTAGAATGATTTTGAAGTATTTCTTCTTTTTCTATAGTCTATAAGATTTGGCATGATCTATTTTTTAAAACTATCTTCTATTTTATTTATAAATATTAGTTGTCTATTTTTTGAGACTTTGGAAAAAAAAATAAAAGAAGTTAACCAATGACTCCATACTGAACTTCAGAGTCAAAGCATTCTATGATAGACATACTTTTATCTGTCAATGTGAATGTTACTTTTTTGCATTATTATCATTATTATTACTTAATAATAATAATTTTATTATACAATAAATAAATATTATTATTATTATTTAATAATCATAATAATTTTGTTGCAGCAATCATCTGATTTCTTTTCCGAACGTATTTATCTTTGTTTGTTCTTTACAAGGTTTTTGATTCCAGTTCTTATCTTAAACATTATTATTGTTATTAAATTTTAAGCCTCTTTAATTTTGTGAAGGCAAAAAGTGGAAACCAAATAAACACATGTATAGAGAAAATAAAAAAAAATTAAAACAAATCTAATTACATCACTTAGAAGCCTCCTCCTCACAGACTCCTTCTCTCTTCTACTGGATTCAAGTTCCTAGAACCCTCCAAGAGCATTCCCACCTCAGTGCTTTTGCTCTTGTTTTCTCTACCCAGAATAATCCTTCCCAAAACCATCCCCCATACATATTTTTCAGGTTTCTGCTCAGAGTTTTCCTGTATAAAAGTTCTTCTCCAGCACCCTGTCTAAAATAATGTTCCCTGCCCTCCTCCAACTCACTCTACCTTTTTCATATAGATATATTCCATTTGAAATTACATATTTGTATATTGGTGTATTTGTTTATTACTTTTGTCTACAAAGTAGAATGCAAACTGCATGGAGACCACCTATAACTTATCTACTGCTGTATCTCAGGGCCTTAAATAGTACCTAGCAAAGGGCAGGTTCCCCATAAGCATCTATTAAATGAATAAATACCAGGTGCAAACCCGGCTGCACTCCAACTTGACAATAGAAGAAATTTGCTTGACCAACTTCCCTCCTTTGCCTCAGACCTCCCCCTGCCCCATGAATTCTTGCCCACCCTCAGGAACATGCGCATGCCTACACACACTAAATTAGTGTGCTGCTGTGCTTCTTACATTACCATGAAAGAATGTTGTCCTATCATTAATTCACAGCAGGATATAAATGACTGAAAATAGCTTCAAGAGTTATGGTTTCCATGCTTACATTTTAATAATGATTTTAAACTAAGAAAATGAAACTCCTAAAATTTAGCACTTCAACACTGTAGTGTTATTTGTAATTGTGCAATACTGGAAACAATCTGAATGCCCATAGACAGTAGATTGGTTGAATAAACATGGTCCAAACACACCATGGAGTCCAGGCAGAATTTTTTTTAAATGAAATTGATTTCTTACAAAGGATAGTTGGGATGGGATAGAAGACACAGAAGAAGCAACGATTCCGAGTAATACTTCTTTTTTTACAGCTTTCACGTCTGGAACCATGTCAACATTGTACATAGTTGACATTTCAAATTAAATTAGCACAGATAGGGAAACAATGTCTAACCGTATATATACAAAAAAAACCAAAAGGAAGCTAACTATATTTCAAAGAGATAATATAAACCCTTTGAGGAAGTGGGGAAAAGGGACTAAACTAAGCAGGTTTTGACCATAGTACTTTAATTATAAACCCTCCGTTTAAAAACAAAAAGAGTTTTAAATGGTGAGATCACCATTGTGTAACCCTCAAGAAATAATCATCAATGAGTTATAGAACAATCCAGGAGATGAAATTCACAGCGTGAATGGAAGAAACAATATCATTAAAGAGATATCTTTGGAACAGTTAGAAATATTGAAATGTAGAGTACACATTAAATAATACTATTGTATCAATATTAAATTTATTCGGATTGATCATAATTCTGTAGTTATATAAAGGAATGTCTTTTGTTCTGAAGAATGTCTCACTAGAGAAAAGAATCATGATGTGAGAAAAGTACCTTAAATGGTTTTGGTAAAATAAAAAATCGATGATGATGAATAGATGGTAAATAGATGATAGGTAGGTAGATAGGCCAAATGTAGCAAAATGTTGGTAACTACTGAATCTGAAAGTACACAAAAGGGCTTTTTTAATACCACTCTTGCAAATTTTCTGTGAGATTAAAAGTATTTTTGATGTTGTTATTGTTACCCTATGCCCTGAGCGAGTGCAGTGGCGTCACAGTTCACTGCAACCTCAGACTCCTGAAGCTGTTGGGATTACAGATGCCCGCCAGGGCACCCAGCTGGGTTTTTCATTTTTGTATTGAGTGAGGGTCTCACTCTGGCTCAGATAAGTCTCAAACTCCTGAGCTCAAGCAATCCTCCCGCCTCAGTCTCCCACAGTGCTGTGATGACAGGCGTGAGCCCCTGTGCCTGCTAAGATTAAAAGTATTTCAAATAGAATAAAGTATTTCAAAATAAATAATTTTAATAAACTAACACTTCAAACATTTTATAGCGTAGTACAACTCTGATAGCCATGATCTGGTTATTAGTAGAGTTAACAGTAGAGAAATTAGTTAATTAGTAGAGTTATTAGTAGAGAAATTACGTTGATAGACTATTAATTCATTTATGTATGCATTTATTCTATATTCTATTTCAACGGGACAGACAATAAACTATAAATAAATAAATAAATTTATAAGTTTAATTGAGAAAAATGATGAAGGTCTAAGAGATTGAGAGTTAAGGGGTGGTTTATTTTAAATAGTTTCAGGGGTCTTACTATGAGGGTCTTTCATAAGTAAAGGCTGAAAAAACTGAAGTGGGGGAGGTGCTCCTGCAGGAGGAGAGCCTTTCAGGAAGAGAGAATACAGTGCCCTTCTGGTCAGCGTGTAACAATAGGCTCTCTGTGAGATGAGCAGACATGATTTTAGATTTTGCCAATTTTCTTGGTGTAAACATTGCCACTTTGGCTAAGTTCCAGCCACCACTGGCTTACAACTGGCGAGCACAGTTCCTGGCAATTGAACAATTTCCTCTCAAAAGCCAGCAGGCTCCTACCCCCAAACACAACTGAGAGAATAATTGGTAGGGGCAGCAGGCCGAGGCAGGGGGCTTGTGCTGTGCACACCGGGCTTGTGACCAGTGAAGTGGAGAAGGAGCCAGCAGAGTGTAGGAGGTGAGTTCAGAAAAGGAGATACAATTGTGTGGGGCCCTGTATCCTGGTAAAGACTTTAACTTTATTTAAAGTGAACTTGGAAGAGTTTGATCGGGGACCTGACATCATCTGACATTTCCTTTGACAACATCTCTGGAGCTACTGTCTTGGAAACAGACTGCAGGCGGGGAGAGGAGGAAACAGGGACACAGAAGGCCAGTGTAATAATAACAGGTGAAGGCCTAGAAGTGCCTAGGCCTAGAATCCTAGCAGAGGAGGTGGCGACCAGGGGTGCCCAACCTGTGGCCTGCAGACCACATGGGGATTATTTGAGGACTGTTTTGCTTATCTGTGGGATCATTGTGAAAATTATGTATGGACCTTTTTGTGTGTGTGTGTCTCATTAGCTTTTATTAGTGTTTGTATATTTAATGTGTGGCCCAAGACAACTCTTCTTCTTCCAATGTGCAGCAAAGAAGAAAAGAGTTTGGATGCCCCAACAGTCATGCCTGGGTATCCACCATGGATTATTACTATGACCTGTGCAGATACTAAAATCTGCAGGTGCTCAAGTCCCAACATAAAATGGTGTAGGATTTGCATATAATCTATGAATACCACCCTCCAGTATATCTTAAATCATTTCTAGATTACTACTGCAATACCACTGCTATGTAAATAGTTGTTATGCTATATTATTTTTTATTTGTATTGTTTTTATTGTTATATTGTCATTTTGAATTTCTGAGTATTTTCTATCCATGGTTGATTGATTCTGCAATATGGTACCTGTGGATGCCAAGGGCTGACTGTATTTTGGACATAAAGCTCACAGAAGTTGGTGATAGATGAGATGGGGGTATGAGGGAAAGAGAGAGATCAAAAATGACTGCAAAATTGATTTACCAAAAGGACAGAGTGATATTAACAGAGAAAAGGCAGACTGTGAGAGGAACAAGTTTGAGGGAACTTGAGTTTACATACAATTCGCTTAAGATCCAACTGGAGAAGTTCAATAAATAATATTCGAATAAACTCAGACTAGCAGTGGACTGGGAGGAGCGACTCAGAATCCAGAGGCGTCTCGTCCCCTCCTCATCAGTGTACAGCTGCGTCCCGCCCACTGATCACAGTCAAGTGTTCTCTATTCTCTGTCTTCTTAGCCTATGGAAATCTCCCAGTTTTAGGACAGAGTGTTTAAAGATGGACACTAATGCAACTAACGCGTTCTAAGTGCATACAAACATGCTGGGTTTAAAGTGGATGCTCTCCCCTGCTCAGCCCAACTTTCTGAAAACATCAAAAAGAAAATACTTGAGCTATTTACATTATCTGCTTTCTAAAATAGAGCACAGAGAGCATACATGTAAGAAAGAAATCAAACAACACAGCCAAGAATTTATTTTTCTTCCCATAATAGTACCTTAAAACATAGTTTTGAAAATTTTCATTGTAAATAGCATTGTGTTTTCTTTTTTTTTTTTAGTCAGTGAATATGTCAAACTACATGTATATTGGGGCAGCAAGTGGGCAGAAACTTCCGGATGAACTGCTGAAGACATACATGACTTTAAAGCAGACTATGGTATTTTTTCACTCTTAGATATTAAAAAAAAAAAACAAAAAAAGAAAAAGGCTCCTTACTTCCCCAACTAGAATGGCTTGAGAGATGATCAGCCGTGACTAGGGAGGAAAGAATGCCAAGTTTCCAGTGGGTGTGTGCACATTTCTTTTGCTCATAATTAATAGCCCCTGTGCTGGCTAAGTTTTTGGAAAGCAGCTCGAAGCCTACCCAGGTAATGCCTTCTGACAACGTTTTAAAGATCAGTTATGTCATATGGCTGCCTTTTAGAAAAAAAAAGTCATAATGCATAGCTGTGCCATATGGCATCTCTGAAGAGTCAGCCGGATTGGACAGACATTCATTGGATAAGGTCCCACAGCACTTGGAAAAGAATGTAGTCCTGTTGCCAAAATGTGGCCTTTGTTAATCTCCTAACTATTATTGTACAGAAACCAATTCATCTGTATTAATTATAAACAAATTTTAATTACTTCAGTAAAAGCCCATTATACCGATATCTGATGCCAAACAAGCTGCATTAACTCTTTGTGAGTCTCCAAAGCAAACACGAGGTGTTGGAATGTAGGTGTTTTATACAAGGCAGGAATTTCTCTAGCTGAGTGTAAAAATGCAGTTCTGACATTTAGTTTCCCAGTTCTTTTAAGAGATCCCATGATGCTTTTGCTTTTCGCAGATGATATCAAAAGGCAGCTGATGCGTGTAAGTTGCTACAGGCAGATTATTCCTAATGTCGAAGCGTCTTTAACTGCACTTTGTATTCTTTTGCTTAAGATTTAAAAGGTACCCAAAGAGGGGAGGGGAGGAGACAAGCAGTCCACATTGTAAGGCAATGATTTGCAGTGACACAAAACAACCTGTCAAAATGTGACCTGATTCTGCTAAAACATTCATCAACCAGTCATTTCTGATAGTGCTCTGGACAATGTGAGACCAAATGTATCCTGGGCATCAAAGCATAATATCTTTAAAAAACATGAAAAAACCAAATCACTAGTGTGTTTTATGGCAGCAGCTTGGCCAAGAAAGCTGGCTGGTCTTTCCCACACAGAAACTATCTGGTTTGCAGATGACACATGGTGGTTACAGTGTGCGCAGCCGTTGGGGTTGGATGAGATCCAGCTAGAGGGCTCATCTGTGTGCAGCAGCGTTGGAATCATCTCTGAATTCAGTTTCACTAATGTGTAGTTTTATTTTATTAGGCCAACCATCAAAAGTTTCTCTTCCTCCTGGAAATCATTCCTTTTGGTATTCATATCACTCCCTGGACCTAAAAAGTTAAACAGTTTTAAACAAATAGAACCACATCCTGCCTTCTTCTTCCATTAGACTTTGAAGTTTCTCATGTAAACCTTACGTTATTTTCCCCTCATTTTATGTAACAAAATAATTTATTTTGATAATCATAATGGATAAATTCTAGAAAGCACTCTCCGTTATAAATGGCAAATAGCTTCAGACTCACATAGTATGGATGTAGAGCTGGCCGAGGATACGGAAATGGATGAACGTTTAAGTGAAACCAAGTATCTTAAGGTTTTGAATATTTTTATGTGTACAGATTACTTTACCTATCTAAAAGTTTGTTAAGTTTTTTCTTCTATTCAAAAAGCTGTAATTAGAAATCTCTACCATAGCCCTATAAAGTTTGTAGTTCAACTTCAGCGTAAAGTCATAGAATTTTAATTTTTGCATCTGAAAATGCCATGGACGTTTTTCCTGCTATAGCCCTCCCTTTACAGATGAGGAAATCAAGGCACAAAGTAAAATGGCTTGTCCAAGATCACAGAGCTCAGTAACAGCAGAGCACGGAAGTATGTCCCATCTCCCTGTTCAATATAATTTTCATTATACTACACTGTCTTATTCGGTTATTATTGATCAACACAGCATAGATTTATCTTGAGCAATGAAAACAAAGTGAAATAATGATCATAAATTGCAGAACTTATACACATATTAATTAATTACCTGTTTGAGTTTTTTTTTTTTTTTTCAGCCATGATGGGGATCGATTCCATTCATTTAGCAAACATCAACTGTTAACACACCTGGCTACATAACCTGGAGGGGAGGATTTTAGGAGGGGCAGAGGGCAAGACACTATGCATCCTCCAGCATAGAACTCTCCAGCCAGTTTGCCATTAGGTCAGAACCACATTACTTCTCCCCAAGTTTAAATGTTAAAAGGATAACTTTAAGGTAACCTATACATATAAATGAGCCATATACGATCACATTCATAATTGTTAAAATGGGAAATTCTTGGATACAGGTGAATGAATAAAGGAAAAGCAGATTCCAGAAAACAGGAAGGCTCATTCCGCGAACTTTGCCCCACAGCACAGCAGACACCTAAGTCCTCAAGTAGAACCTGATGCCTGAGGATTTTGTTAGACACTTTCCAGTATATGGGTGTGGCTCATCCACATTTTCTCCTAATCAAAGCAAATGCCCTATGTCCCCACCCCGTTGGGTTAGATCATCAAAACTAAGCCTGCTTATAGAAATCATAAAAATAATTATGAAAAACATTTTTTTTCAGTAGTACCTTTTTAAACATAAGTCTGAGGAGATTCGCAAACATCATCTCTCCTCATTTTTATAGCATTTCTGTCTAATTAAAAACTGAAATGATAAGGATAAAATGCTGACCATGGTATTCTACATACCAAAACCACAAAATCATATCAGTACATGACAACACATCACTTAGGAACTTCCCTGCACCTGAGAAGGCCGGGGCTTACTCAAAATGGTATGGGCTATCTCCTTGAAACTTTTTCTGCTCCCAACCTCAGGAAAGGGTTTCTCTGTGTTTACAGAACACAGTGTTGAGCAATGACCAGGATGAGGGTGAAGTCAGGACAAGATAGGGTGCGGGTGAGGGAAGGCAGAGGCAGGGTGGGGGAGGTTAGTATAGGATGATCCACCATAAAAATTCTAAAACACATAGGCTTCTGTGTCTTTCTCGGTCTCTTTTTTACCTTCCCGTTTGAATCTGAGTTACTATGCAATTTAGGAAATGCTGTGGACTTCAGCAGCCATTGGACGCTCCAAGGAGAAACAGAAAAGAAAGTCAGGAATAGACCACATACTGGCACTGGGATGTGGTTTGTCCCTGTCCAAACTCATGCTGACATTTGATCCCCAGTGTGGCAGAATTCAGAGATGGGGCTAATGCTCCAGTGTTTGGGTTATGGGGGCAGATCCCTCATGAGGAGATGAACATCCCGTCTCTGGTGAGTGAGTGTTCTGTCTCAGGGGAATGGATCAGTTCTCTCCAGAGCAAATCTCCGAAGACACCGGATTCCTCAGCCCCTGTCTCTGGCTTCCCCTCACCACTTGGCCTTTTTGCACGTGCTCCCTCCCCTTTTATTTTCTGCCAAGAGTGGAAATGCCATGAGGCCTTTGCCAGATACAACTACCAAATCTTGAACTTTCTTGTTATAAGAACTGTGAGCCTGGCTTGGCACCTGTGGTTCAAATGGCTAAGGCGCCAGCCACATACACTTAAGGTGGCAGGTTGGAATCCAGCCCAGGCCCGCCAAACAACAATGACGGCTGCAACCAAAAAATAGCCGAGTGTTGTGGCAGGCACCTGTGGTCCAGCTACTTAGGAGGCTGAGGCAGGAGACTCATTTTAGCCCAGGAGTTAGAGGTTGCTGTGAGCTGTGATACCACAGCACTCTACCCAGGAGGACAGCTTGGGTCCTCAAAAAAAAAAAAAAAGAAAGAAAGAAAAGAAAATTATAAAAGAACTGTGAGCCAAACAAGCTTCTTTCCTTTATAAATTGCGAAGTCTCAGGTATTCTGCTACAGAAACATGAACACCAGGTCTGAGGAGTAAAATGACCGACTTAGTGGAGGCTAAAGCAGCTCCATCCTGGTTGCTAATCTGCCCTGTTGACTTCTCATTAACCCCAGTTCCTGAAATGCCTCTAACATTTCTATTTTATCTACTGTTACTATAAATCTTGCCCTTAGGTTGATCAACATAGGCCATAAATCCTGCCCTTAGGCAGATTTGTATAGCATTCTTTTTTTTTTTTTTTTTTTAGAGACAGAGTCTCACTTTGTCGCCCTCGGTAGAGTGCCGTGCATCACAGCTCACATTAACCTCCAACTCCCGGGCTTAGGTGATTCTCTTACCTCAGCCTCCCCAGTAGCTGGGACTGCAGGCACCCACCACAACGCCTGGCTATTTTTTGTTGCAGTTTGGCCGGGGCTGGGTTCAAACCCGCCACCCTCAGTATATGGGGCTGGTGTCCTACCCACTGAGCCACAGGCACTGCCCTCGCCTAGTGTTCTTGTTCTTCCCAGATGGATTGACTTTCATTGTCCTCCACATTCCTTCCCCTCAGTACAGAAGCCCAGGGTGGGGTGGGGGTGGGGTTCACGGCATGGGGACCCACCTTTTCTTCTCTCTGGGGCCCAGGACACGGTATCTGTAAGATCCTCTTAAATGTTTCTTTCCAGAACAGTGGATTTGTCAGCCAACCACTTTCTTTGGCCTCTCATTTTCCTTAGATGTTGGGCGTGGGTCTGAGTAGACCTGCGGGAATCAGGACACCAGGCCTCTACCTATTGGACGCCAATAACATATCCCCTCCTGGTTGCAATGGATAAAAATGTCCCCAGACATTGCCAAATGACACTTGCAGGGCAAAGTTGTCCCTAGTTGCTAACCTCTGTGGTATGGAGATATAGCCCAGAAAAGTGTTTTCCACCTAACAGCACAGGGAAGTCTGGCTGCCTTGCTCTGTCCTGACCTCACCACTGCTGTTACACTGACCGCCCTTTCTCTCACTCCACTTGGCTTCACAGTGAAGAGTCAGTGGGTGGCCACAACCATTTCCCAGAGCTGTCACACACGCTTGATGTGCATTTTTTTTAAACTGTCAACCTACCTACTGAGCCATATTGCCTTCCATTGAAGATGCAGTTGCCTGTGTGCAAAGGGGAAGAGGAAATGGAAAAATGGGTATGAAAAGATGATCCTGTGTGACGAGTAAAATGGTCCATATTCTGAATGGAACATCAAGGACGCGAGATGGGCATTGCAGAGGCAGCTGGGAACACCTGGACGGTGAGGGGCCGGGAGATGGCAGCCTGCCTCTCACCTGGGAGGTGTGCAGAAGGCTCGCAGGGGCACAGATTAAAGACAGAACGTTTGCCAAAAGCAGGCCGTCGAATTTCATTCCTTAAAAGGGTAGTCACCACTGATAAATATTCTTCCCATCCCACAGGAAACATGTTCATTTTAACTAATTTACATCTGAATTGTGTGAAAACCAAGTTGATAGAAAAATATTACTTATGCCTTGACAATAAATTCAGTCTCATTTCACATCTTCTCCACAATATCCCCTCCCCCCGCCCCAGCATCTCCCCTCCTCTTGGGTCTGTCCCACATGGTGTCTTACAATTGGGCCTTGGGAAGTTGAGAGTTACAGCCAAAAGCAGCAAGAAAATGCCATGAAACTGGCAGTGTTCATTGGAGAAGGAGCCAGAGCATCTGCTTTTGAGCAGGGCTATGAAACAGAGCCACAGGGGGAAGAAAGGCTATTAGGCCACCAGCAGCCAAGGGGGGAAAGCCACAGGAACACAGATTAAAAGTCTAAAAAGACTTGGAACCCTGAGTAAAGCATCAGTGGAAAGGGGCAGTAAAGCCAGGGTTGGCATATGGAACCACTTGAGGGGTGCTGGTCGTCGACCCAATAAAATCCTGCACAGAGCCTGGTGTGAGAATGGCTAAATACGGGGCAAGCAGGGGTTCTAAAGCACCTGCCCAGGAATTGTGGCAAGAATAAACAGAGGGGCCAGACTCAGCAGAGCAGACAGCAGACATGGCCTTGGACGCCAGCTTACATAAGATAGAGAGCTTCCTCTTCAAGCCAAACCGTGTTTTGAAACGTCCTCTGGATCCTTTAATAGGTCATTGTCAGAGGTACGCTTGGCCCAGGTGGCTTCTGATTTTCTTTCCTCTTTACACTCAACATTCTCCTCCCTCTGCCCCCATCCTAGACACAACACCTCACAAGTCCTAACGGCAGCTCTGCCTTTTTCTATCATGATTTTATGTTTTTCATGGGTCACATTCGCATTCCTATTTTCTTATCTGTTAATAGAAGGGGATCTTCCCAGACCCGGGAAAAACAAACAAAATAAAGTCGTCATCATCTGTTCTACTTGTTTTCTGCTAGGCATTGGCGAGTTACCTGTATGGACCTGTAGCTGGAGGATAAACTAGCTAATGTTCTCTAAACCCCGATAGCCGATGATTCTCGCCCTCTTTTCTGTCTCCTTTGACTAATTCTTTGATGCTGCAAACTGATGGGGTAGAAGAAAACCTACAATTTCTGATTGGTAGGACTACGAGTGTCCTTTCGTCTCACCCCTAGTTTACAATGCCTCGCTTATATGAACTCAGATTCTCAATGCAACAAAATGCACAATTTGTACAGAACTGTGTCCCAGATTCCTATGACTGTCTCTGTCCTGCCAAGTTATTCAGGGGATTTCTTATTTCTAAATAAATGTAAAAAGATGACAGTGGTAGTAGAAACCAGTACCACGGTCGCTGCAAAGACAGTGCTCGTGCAGAAGAGAGGTGGCTGCCTTATACCCAACTTGTATAAACCACTGATTGGGGGTGGGGGGTGGGGCAGATGCCTTTCTAGCTATTTTGAAATAGTTTCTGTTTCATGCAACAAAATCTAGCTGTGCTTTGAATAGAAGGTAAGACTCTCTTACCCTCACCGCCACTCCCAATGGTGATGTGTGTTTTCCTTGCTTGCTATAGTTTAGAAGAATCCTGTTTTGAAGCTGTTATTCAGCTACTATTTTAAAGTAGGCCTCTTTGTGATACGTAGTTTAAATATGTTGCCTTCTTTAATAGGCTCAATAACCTGAAGAGGCAGGAATGTTTATCTTTGTAACCATTTTGGGCTTCCCAGGGTCCACATCTACTTTTGTTGACAGAATCCTGTTTTCTTTTGATAACTAGCTGTCTCTCTTTTGGTGTAGCCTCAGACTGCGTGTATGCCCTAATCAAAGTGCTCTGTCTTATCCCTCGTCAAGAGGTAGCCCCAGCTAGAACTAGAGCATGCATCTTTTGTAGAGGAACGAGGCCAGAAAACACTGTTGAAGCCTGTTCACTGCGGCAGTGCCCCACTGCCTCGCAATTAGCTCCTGCACTCTGTGGAGGAGGACAGAGGATTCTGTACCTCCAGTGCTGACCTAACACCTGTCCTTTTGGGGAGAACCACTGTTCTCCAGCCCTCCTTTTAATTCTTTAAGACCTATGGCTACCTTTCCATAAGTACATTTCTTAAAATGGAGCCAGGAGCCAGATCCAATCTTTATGAAATATATGATTTTGGTATCCCCTTTATAGAAGGGTGAAAATTGGTGACCAAAATTGTTCAGTACATTTGCAAAGTACCTTCTGCCTAGAAAATTTGCTTGTAACCTAATTAGTTGCCAGAGTTTGTTTTAAGAAAATTAAATCTGAAGCTGGACCACAGTGGCTCACACTTGTAATTTTAGTACTGTGGGAGGCTGAGGCAGGTGGATTGCTTAAGCTTAGGAGACAGAGACCAACCTAAGCCAGAGCAAGACCCCATCTCTAAAAATAGCCAGGTGCCTCTAGTCCCAGCTACTCTTGGGAGACTGAGGCAAGAGGATGACTTGAGCTCAAGAGTTTGAGATTGTTGTGAGCTATGACATCACGGTACTTGACATAGGCCAACAAAGTGTAACTCTGTCTCAAAAAACAAAACAAAACAACAAACCCCCTCTTAAATCTTCATGTATTAACTGCATGATTATTTATTTATTTATTTATTTACTTATTTCATCTTAGAAACAGCATTTGGCTGTGTCACTTAGGCTGCTGTGGTCATAACTCACTGTAGCCTCAAACTCCTGTGCTCAAGCAATCCTCCTATCTCAGCCTCCCCTTATAGGCACACACTATCATGCCCAACTGTATATTTTTTATAGAGACAGAGTCTGGTTTCTGCACAGAATGGACTCACATGCCCAGCCTCAAGCAATCCTCTTTCCTTGGCCTCCCAACACCTGGCCCCTGATTATTATCCTAATGCCCAGAGGTTGAATCTTTCTTTCTAATTTGGTCTTCTTTTACCCTTATCCTGAAAGGTGAAGAAGTTTACTTAATGAATTATTCGGTCCCAAACCAAACAATGTCATTGACACAACTGAATAATTTAGAAATAACTACTACCCATTTCAATGAAGCTGAGAGAGAATATATCATCCAATAATTCACTAGAGAGAAAAAAATGTATTTTTGATTTCTCTAGCAATGCTTGAATTGTAGGGAAAGATAGAGTGAATATCATCTAATGGGTTTTCAGGACACTCTGAATTTTTCCCTTAACCTTAACTAGAGGTATAAGACCATAGATAAAACATTCATTTTCTAACTTTGCAAAAAAATAGGTACATAGCATAGACTTTTTTTTTAATTCAAAGCTAAGAAGTTTACAAAGGCTACATAAATTATATCAAGCTCCTATTACATAATCCATATTATTTTAGTTATTTTTAGTCTCTGGTCATAAGAAGCAGTGCCTAAAATCAAGGGCAAAGTATCAACTGAACAGACATTTGAATGAGAAAATGTATTTTGGGCTTGCTATTTTTATTCAGTATTTCATTTGGCAATTTATTTAGGAAATATTTGGTTTTTTATTCCCTAAAAATCAACACTTAATATTGGTTTCCTCGGGAGACAAATTTTACAAAGTAAAACAATTTTGTAGCATAATAGGAGATTGCTGTTTTATTTAGTGATTTTAAATGATGTTTCTCTATCCGTTTCTGAGAAATAATCTTTGTCACCATACATAATTTAAGTTTGGGATGATGGTCTTACTACTAATAAAACTATATCTTATATATTTTCTGTAAAAGGTCAGGTAGTTAATATTATAGACTTGTGGCTCATGTCTTCCATCACAACCATTCAACTCTGCCCTTGCAGCTCAAAAATGGATATAGACAATATGTAAATTAATGAACATGTCTGTGTTCCAATAAAACTTTATTTATAAAAATAAGCACAAGCTATAGTTGATAGGCTCCTTACTGACATTCTAACTGCTTTTGAGTATAGATTTAACTACTGCTCAGTAATTTCTTATCATATATGAAACATTGTAGCACTTTATTCTAAGTTAAATTTCTCTGCTCTCTTAAATGACAAGATACAGGAGTGGTGTCATGAAATCAGAAAAAAAAGTTAGAAGTAGCTCTGACTTTTTTGGGGTTACTGATCCCCATGAAAATGTAATGATGATTGTAGATTTTTCTCTCCAGAAAACAGACTTACACATTCTAAATACTGAATTCTAGGAGTTCATGGCCTCTAAACCTATTCAAAAATATACTAGTTATCAAAGGACCCTGGCTGACAAGTTTCAAGTTAAAAATTGCAGTTTTAGTTGCCATTTTGTTATTATTGTTATCCAGTTGTGGTTAGAGTCCAGTGAATAGTTTTATGAACAAGTAAATTATTTGATAGGAGTCTATTTTAACTATCCATTCCTGTGTTACAAAAAGGAGGCAATGATGGTGCTTAATCTTTGTAGCAAATGTGTAGACTCTCTTGCTCTTGATAATTTTGTATCCAAAGTTCTTCACACTTACAGTGATTTTTTTTTTTTCTGTGATTGTGGCTAAAAATAATTCTCTGCAGCTATGTGCACACACCCCACATTGTATGCCTGGCAAGGATTTCCTTTGGCTTGCTGCTAAGACCATTAATTATAGATAATAATAATGAGGGCAAGAGCGAGGAAGATAATAATGTGATTGTTAAGTTGAAGGACTCCAGAGTTAGACTAAGTTCATATCTCAACTCTCCCACTTACTAGCTATGTGAATTTTGGACAAACCAGATATACATGCTGAACCTCAGTTTCTTCACCTGTTAAGTGAGGATTATAATTGCCATCTTGTATTTAGTGCTTACCATGTACAAGATTCTATGCTAAGCATTTTAAAGCTATGGTGGGTTATTCCCATTATATAGATGAGGAAACTAAGACACAGAACATTATATTATCCTTGCCCAAGGTCACACGATGACCAATCTGAACAGTCAGTCTCGGATTGGTCTAAAGACAGGTGGTTTAAAACAAAGTTTCTGCTCTTAATCACTATACTTTACTAATTCTCTGTTTCCTTGTAAATATTAATTAGATAATACATGTATTAATAAACATATATTGTAGTGCCTGACATAAATTGAGATGTACTGTTGCCACAGAATTATCTATTTTAGGTTACTAAATTTTGGATTAATCTGGCAACTGCCTAAGTTTTCCAGGATATGTACCTAGTCTGTACCATTTGAAGATGAAGATAATCAGTTGCATTTTTAAGCTGAATTTTTAGCATAAAAACACAATTTCAAAAGATCCAAAACACCAACAACAAGAAACACACATAACATAGGAAATTCCCAGGGGAGAGTCCAGGTTCTGGTGACTGAAGCTATGACTCCTGTTGGATGGGATCCTTTCTGCAGTTTGCTGATCACCAAAGAGTGGCTTGCTCCATTGTAAGAGGTGGGCAGACCCGTGCTGACTAGGAAGGCTCTTCATTCCCTGCCCGTGGAAACATTATGCTTAGCTTTTAAGGTAGGTAGGAATCCTATGCAATAGCACTGACATTATGAGAAATAGAATAAATTAACATATTTCCTCCTGATTACTGGCTTAAAGATGGTCTATTGTAGGTTCTGCTTCTTTGATCTGTTTAATGGAATTCTTCCTTTAAAACATTAGCTTTTGTTAATATCTGGTAACTAACAAAATAAAGCAAAAATAATAAAAGATTAAAAAAAAACCTGAGGCCAGTGCTCTAAGTGCAAAAATATAAAATTATCTCATTTATCTTCTTCAGTATTTCACAAACATGCAATTACCATTCAACCCTCATTATCTTATAGTCCATTAAAATATATCGTAAATCTAAAATTCAATGATAAGTGGCTTTACTGAATTTCTGACTGTGATTCAACCACTCACATATTCATACTACTTTCTGTCAAAGAAAAAAAGAGTCAAATACTGTGAGAAACAGACAAAGGAAAATTATTTCGGTGAATTATAGAGAAGTGGACCAGAAAACAAACAAACAACAACAACAAAAAACTTACAGACTGCCATAAAAATTTCTTGGCAAATGTATCTAAGCCACACAGGGGTAAATGAGTGAAAATTTTCTCATTCATCCTACAGATCCCAGTCTAAAAACCAGCTTGTCACCTTTCGGTCTGGATTAGGCTCCTTGATAAGTGCTACCTTGAACTTGTTCTTTACTGCAGTTAGAACAGTTTGCAACCAGGTATTTATTGGAATGATGATTTGTTAATATCTGTCTTTCCTTCTGGGTCAGGAGTTGATAAACTATGGCCTGTGGGCCAGTTCCGGCTTCCCACATGTTGTATATTCTGAAAACTAAGAATGGTCTTTGCATAAATACGTGGTTAAAAAAACAAAGAAGAAGAATGATATTTTCTGATACAAGAAAATTATATGAAATTCAAATTTCAGCGTCTATAAATCAAGTTTAATGAGAACATGGCTGCACATATCCATTTATGTATTATCTGTCTTCTGCTACCCTGGCAGAGGTGAGTGAATACAACAGAGACTATAGGGCTTCAAACTTCCACAAAAAAACTTTGCCAACTTCTCTTTTAGACTTTAAATTCCGCAAGGATCATAATAATAATCTGCCTTATTTAACACCATATCTCCAAACATCCCTGGATCCTAGCACAATGCCTGCACTAAAGAAATTGCTCAACAATTTTATTAAATGAACGAATTATGACAAAAGAAATAAATAGCATTGATGCTAACGTTAGTTTATATCCCAAATTAAGTTTTGAATCTGCCAAAAGGGTAAAATCTTTATGCATTTGTCCAGGTTTTAGCAATGCAAAAAGACTAGGAAAGTTTTTTGTTTGAGAGGGGATAACCAGTAGGTGATAACAGGTTACCAAGTCACCGACATAGCTATAACTATAGCATCTTCCCACCCAAAATAGCAGTAGTCAATTTCAACACTGCAGTCACTCTAAAACCAGACCTATCACTGTCAGTATTCTTCCTGAAAGAGTTTCTGAGCCAGATGGGAAAGGCGGAGGAAGGGTGTGTGCATGTGTGCACATATGTATGTGTGTAACGGACACGGACAGACATGGACAGAAAGAGAGATGGGGAGAGAGGATGGAGTATGAGAGGAAGACAAATGTGCATAAGGGTTTTAGAGAATTTTGTAGACTTTATAGATTAGATTCAGAAATCCAGAGTTTCCTCAATGTGCAAGTGTGTAGGGGATGGAGATAGGTAATTTTAAAAATCATCTTCTTCAGACCTCTTGAAGTTAGAAATTATTATAAAGTAAATGAAGATATAGGTGAGAAAAGACTCCAGGTGCCAAATCACTACCAATGGTTTTCATTCAGTGATCTACAATGTTATTTCCCTAGATTGAGCTCTGGTTCCTATTTGCTCTTCAGTCAGGAATAGTGTTCTCAAGAAGTTTTGTCAGTTCTTTTGTTGTGTGCAGAGAAATTCTTCCTCAAGATGAGAAAGTAGAAACGGATGCTTCCTCTTAAAACTAAATTCTACATTTTAACTCTGACCGTATGTTTAGCTTCTCTGCAAAAGTAAATGCCTGTATCTCTTCTACTTTAGAAAACTTCAGAAAGAAACTATAGTTCTTCTATTTTTTTTTTTAGATCACAAGAGCTATTTTATTACTGGAATGAAATTTCCTGTTAGTTTTAAAAATTTAAAATCACTATAAAATTCGCCAAAAGATGTTAATCAAAGACTGATTTCTAAATATAAACAAGTTAATACAAACAGGTTAATGTTTTTTAAAGTCATTCAACCCACTTTGAATGACAGGTATTTCTGTTTTTATAGAGCACATTTTTACTTCTTTTTAAGTAATTTACTTGCTTACGCTCCTCACCAATGAGGTTATTTTAAATTGCAAAAGAAGATCCATAAATGAAATCTTGTGAAAGATAATGTGATGTTTTGTGACAACTTGAATTTAAAGTATTTGCATAGTGACAGAAACAATGTAAGCTCTTGCTCTGAAATAATTTTTAAGATGATGAAGCCCCAAACTAAAAGGCATCATGTTGTGAGTGAAATACACTTTGGCAACATGCCTACAATGCCTGAATCTGGCAAACTGGATCTCACCTGTCCTTATAAAAGACCAAGCTGTACTTCAGAGAGGATAGGCAACTTGCCCAAGGTCACAAGCAGTTAGAAGGTCAAGCTAGGAACGAAACACGTGTCTCTCAGATGCCAACTTTCTGTATTATTTTATCATTCTATCTCTGGCTAATAGAGTTTATTGCAAATTAACTTTAAATAGTTGTTCTCATTTGGTTATACTTTAATAGGCATTAAAACACAGGTGGCAAAAGATGCCTAAAACTGGTTTTGGAAATATATGCAGAAAAATTTACATGAAGGACATATGTGGGGAGGAAACATGAAAATATAGGTAACAACAGAGTCTTGGACTCAGGTAGAGCTGCGTTCATTTTAGGCCACACCAATTATTATGTCCGTAACATGACAAGTGGTAAAGAAACCTCAGACCAAAATTGTAGAGAGGATGAAAATCTAAATTTGACATTTGAGGTTGTTTTTTCCTGTGGGCATTTGTCCATTGGGAAAGGACAAAGTAGGAGATATGTAGGATGAATAACTCTAGAGATCTAATGTACAACGTGAAGATTATAGTTAATACAATTATATTGCATTAGGGATATTTGTTAAGTAAGTAGATTTTAGCTGCTCTTGTTACAAAAAAGTAACTATACTAGATAATAGATATGTTAACCTGATTCATTAGAGCAATCACTTTACTATCTATAGGTATTGTATAGCATCATGTTATGAACCTCACACATGCCAAGGTCTGACAATTAAGTTCATAAACTTGCCACCATATCCTTCCCTAAGAAGCACCATATAAACAACTCAGGAAGGTTTCAAAACCTTGGCACATCAGTGTCTCACAGCTCTATTCATGTCAACATGTGGCATTGTCTTGCTGAGTGACGTTCATTATTGTTGCATGTTTTGGGGTTCCATTTCAAGAATGTTGGAGCTTGAATTAGAGCAAAGAACAAACATTAAATTTCTGTTCAACTTGGCAAGAGTGGAAATGAAATCAAGACATGTTAGTCTAAGTTTATGAGGATAATGCCATGAAGAAAATGGCAGTGTACAAATGGATTAAACATTTTCTGATGACAGAGAAAGTACCGTTGATGAAGAGAGGTCAGGGTGGCCAGTAATGAGTGAACTTGATGAAAAAACATTGCAAAAATGGGTGGAGTTATGCATCACAATCATAGGCTGACCAAGTAAACATCGATAGAGAAACAGTTAGGAAAATTTTAACTGAAAATCTTGGCATGAGAAAGGTATGGCTCTTGCATCATGGCAATGTGTCACTTCCTATGTCACTATTTGCAAGGAAGTTTTCTTGCCAGTAAATAAATAAGTGTATCAGAACACCCTCCCTACTCACCTGATATGGCCTAAAGATAGATAAAGCATTGAAAGGAAGACATTTTGATGACATTTAGAGTAGCATGTGTAATGCAACCGCAGCTCTGATGGCTGTTTCAGAAAAGGAGCTCTAGAATTGCTTTGCAGGGTGGACTACGTGCTCGCATTGGTGCATAGCTTCCCAAGGGGAGCACTTTGAAGGTGATTATAGTGATACGAGCAATGAAGTATGTAGGATGAGTCTGTGAACTTTTTAGGCCTGTATACAATAAAATCTTATTTTAAAAAAAGAAAGGAAAGTCGCCTTAAAGTCCAAGCTGAGGTTTTGATGTTCTCATGGAACTGACGGAAATCCAGGCCTCACAGTGTTGGGAAATCCAGCAAGACACCACTCACTTTACAATGAGTGCTAAAAGAGTACATCTTTAGCATAAGAATGAATCAGAAATAATCTATCCCTCAATAACCTAAAACCGAGTTCTAAAAAATGAAAAAATTCTAAATTATAAAACTGGGTTGTGGTGATTCCAGACTGATACTGCCTCTAGTTGCCTGATGGGAATACACAAAAATATACATTTCTCTTTCCAAAGGAAGATAACATCTTGGTACAAAATTATTTTAACACATAATTTTTCCAATATGACATTCAGCACACAAAAATAAGTGGTCCTATAAAAAATAAAATACTGAGAACACAAATCAAAAGAAACAATAAGCAACAGAAAGAGACACATACCAACTCCTAATTTTGACTTAGCAGACACAGATCATAAGACTTATGCTTCTTTTAAGCAGAAGACCATAGACTATGCTTATTTTGACATGAGGTTTAAATGAAGAATTTTGGCAGATAGCTAGAAACTATAGTGTTGTAACTTTTTTTAATCAACTAGAAAATAATAAATGTGCTTTACAACAAATAAGAAACAATGGAAAAGAAAATTGGTGAAATGGAGCATGATAAGAAGAAAATTATCAAGAATAAAGTATGAGAAGACAAAAGGTAGAAAAATATAGAAGAGGGAGTGCAGAGAGAGAATGCTGGAGTCCCAGAAGAAAATGAAGTATGATACTTTGCCATGTAAACTGTACTCCTATGTGTAACACACACCCATGTTTTTGGACCAAACTTTCAGGAAAATGAGCCTTGAGGAAGCGGTAGACTCTCAGCCAGGAGAGACACATCTGGGGAGGGCTAATGCACCCCTGGTAAACCTGCAGGATGCAACATCTTCCTGCAGGCACTGTCTCTGTTCTCTGAGAGTCTTTTCTTCCTGCTGTTTTGTGGGCCATGGCCAAGATGATCATGGAGGTGGATGACTGGAGGGAGCTTCTAAGGCTGCTTGGCCAGTGGGCAGCCAAGTGGGTCCCCAGGGCCTGTGCGGGGTTCCTAGTCTCCTCAATGCAGCCAAGCCTTGGGCATCAGCTCTCACCCTGCAGCCACCCTGTCAGTCCCACCAGTACCACTCCCACTAGATGCCAGGTCCTCCTAGACTGGAACTTCCTCCACATAGTGGGCCTGGGGGTGGTGCAGTGACCCTGGGAGACCTGCTGGGCTCACCCACTCTTCCAGCCATGCTACCCATGTATAATGCACATCCTTATTTTTTCTTCAAAAATGTGGGCAAAAAGTATGCATTTTCCATGGCAAAATATACTAAATGGTTTAACACATACTGGTATTAATTGGAGAACCCCAAAAATGAAAAGAGAGAACATGAGGAAAAAAATGTTAAGTAATGACTGAGAATTTTCCAAGCCCTTTGAAAGAAATTAAACCACAAATTCAAGAAGTGCAGGCAGGGTGCAGTGGCTCATGCCTGTAATCCTAGCACTCTGGGAGGCCAAGACGAGCAGGTTACTTGAGCTCATGAATTTGAGACAAGCCTGAACAAGAGCGAGACCTCGTCTCTACTAAAAATAGAATAACTGGGGGAAGAGGATCACTTGAGCACAAGAGTTTGAGGTTGCTGTGAGCTATGATAATGCACAGAACTCTATCCAGGGCAATAGCGTGGGACTCTGCCTCAAAACAGAAAAAAAAAAAAAAAAAAAAGAAGTACAACAAATTCCAAGCAGAATAAATAAGAAAAAAATCTACAATTAAACATACGTAAAAACAAAGAAAGATGAAACACATTTTTAATAAAAAGAAATGAAAAATGAACAAAAGAAAAAATAAAAGCTAAAGGAAGGAAGAAAATAAAAGAAAGAATAATTTTTAAAGTAGCAGAGAGAAATAACAGATGATAATCAAAAGAGAACAGGTAGATTGAGAGATAATTTCTCAACAGCAGAAAGATGAGAAATATATTCAAAGGGCTTAAAGAAAATAAGTGCCCATCTGGAATTCTGTATCTTTCAAAAACAGAAGTCAAATAATTTTTGTTTTAACCAAAACAAAACAGAAACCAGATATTTTTTTTTACCACCAGCACAACTGTATCAAAAGAAATTCTAAAGAGTGTTCTTTGGGCAAAAGGAAAAATTAGTGAAAAGGTGGCAGTTGCAGAATGAGGAAAAAAATCAGTAAAAATAATGTGAAAAATCTAAGTAAATAACAACCATATAAAACAATGGAAAAAAATAAAACACCGATAACACGTTGTGGGCTTATATATGCAATCATGCATCACGTAACAAAGTTTCCATTAATCACAAACTATGTACACTACAGCGGTCTCATAAGATTATAATATCATATTTTTACTATACTTTTCTATCTTCAGATATGTTCAGATACATAAATATTTACTATCGTGCTACAATTGCCTCCAGTATTCAGGATAGTAATAGGAGCAGGTTAATAGCCTAGGAGCAACAGGGTCTAATACATGGCTTAGGTGTGTAACAGGGGGCACCACCTAGGTTTGTGCAAGTGTACTCTATAATGACACACACAATGGCAAAATCACCTGATGATGCATCTCTCAGAACATATCCCTATTATTAAATGATGCATGACTACATACACGTATGTGAGCCTATGTATTATACATGTTTGTGTGTGTGCACAAACACATATACACATGTGCTGCTCAGGTTACAATGGGGTTACATCCTGATAAACCCATCATGAGTAGAAAACATCATGAGTTGAAAATGCATTTATTACTTTGATAAACCCACTGTAAAGCCAAGCACAATAAGCCAGAGATCATCTGGAGAGAGAGCGAGAAAAGAATATTAAAATATTCAGAATTTTATAAGTTTTCCAAGGTGCTTCTTTCATTTGGAGAAAAGGTAAAAATATCAGTAAGTCAAGGATGGGTGTGTAATTTTTAGAGAAATCATTTATTGTAAGACCACAAATTGAGTATATAAATTACCAACTAACAGAGGGAAGAATTGGAAAAACAATGAATGTAATTTAAGGTGTTATTAATCAGGATAGCTTAACTGCTGTAACAAATCACTGAAAAACTCAGTAGTTTAACACTGTGGAAATTCATTGCCCACTGATGATGCCATCCAGTGGGGTTGACAGAACTGGGAGTGGAGATGTTGCTTGTTGCTCCTTCGTTAAAAGGGAGAGATTACTTCCTTCTAATAGCTGTTTCTTTTCAACTTATGGCCTCTAAGGTCACTACAGAAGCAGAAAAAAGAATAGATGACAGAGCATGGGAAACTGTTACAGATTATCTCTAGAGTGCTATATGTCACTCATATTCAAATTTTATTACCCAGAACCCAGTCTCAGAATTTAGTCCTAGAGCCCATCTATTTATAAGGAGGATGAGAAATATAATTTATTTGTGTGCCCAGAAAGAATGTGAAACTATTTTGGTAGTGCCTATTATTGTTTTTGCTACAAAGAAACAAGTAATCAAGTAATTGGAGGATGGTAGTTAAAAAAAAACAAAACCCAACATAATTTGAATTTAAGTACTTTAATGTTGAAAACGTAGTTATCACTTTGTAGAATTCTGTTTTTATAATTCACCCTGGAAAAATACATGAAAAAGTGAGATATTGGTCATACTGGTTTTATACTATTACTTTGCTTATAGGCAGATAAAAATACATGCAAATATAGAAAAGTGTAGTTATCTGGGGACCAAGACCTGGTGCAGCACTTCACCATTTAACCTTGATGAAATTGCTGTGATGTATGTATGTATGTATTTGCCAAACCTAAGGATTTTTTTTCCCCAAATCAGGAAAAAGAGTGAAGTAATGCTAGCCTTTTCTGCTTTCAACACTATTAGTCTCAGATGAGACACATAAAGTGGACTCATCTTACAATTCTGAAGTGCTACTCCAATGTAAGCTATTCTTAGCACATTCTCAATTTCACCCACAGCCATGTGCTTTTGAATTGTCCTATACAGATTCATTATAGGACATAGATTTGGAAAACATTGTAGAAATAATTTAGAAGAAACTTCACAGATACAAAAATTAAGACCTAGAGAGGCGAAGTAACTTGACTGAGGTCACGCAATGACCCCCAACTCTTGAAGATGATTGATAAAGTTTCTGTGTTTCCAAATGGAGATGTGCTACACTAGTGGCATAAGACCCACTGGGAAAGGCATTCAAAATACAAGGTTCCAGGATTAAATTCTTGTAGATTTTTATTCAATAAATCTGAAAGAAGGCCAGTAAATTGTATTTTTAAAGTATATTGCCATTATAAGTTAGTGGCTCAAAAGGAAGTTGAATTGTAGGTTATTTTAGCTGCTCTGAAAAGTGAGAATCAAGATAGTACTCTTAATTATTTTTGTCTTTAAAAGACAATTCCTTGTACTTCTGAGAGGAGCAGCAGGCCAGTCCTCTACCAATCTTTCACTGGACAGCTTAGTGAAAGTCAGCACATATTTAGCCAATTGACAGAGTATGTGTGAAATTAGTAATTATGTAGCTAACTTTTTTTTTAAAAGTATGTTTTACTCCTATGTACTAATACATACAGTTTCAAGAGGTAAATGCCAGGTAATGTCTCTGAATATATTTGATTCTTACCTATTTTTTTTCTCCCAGAAGGGCACTTTCGTTAGGATAGTAATAGCAAAAAAAGAAAATATTTGTTACTTAGGCTAAATAAATAACATTATAGTGATTGAGAAGGATAAAAATTTATAAAACCCAATTATATCTAAAGCAGACACATATGTAGGATATATAACCTCTAGTTTTCTCATCTTCCCCCTTAAGAAGGCCCTGGGAAAGAGGAGCTACTGTAATACAGTAGACCTTCTAGGCAACTACCTCCCTACATTGACCACCTCCTTAAGTTGACTTAATTTTCATAGACACACACCACATGTACTCAGTGGAAGACTGACCTCTATATATTGGCCACTTCTGTAAGCTGTATCTTGTTCACTTGGACTGTGAAATACAGTATTAATTTATCCTCTATAACTAGACAAGTTGAGTCCACCCTACGCCAAGGGGTAGAAGGTGTGGGCTTTGCCCTTTAGTTGCATTATTTTTTCTTTAGTATAAATTCTTTTTTTCATCTGTTATTATTATCACATGTTGCATTAGGCTTGATGTCCTGTTGTTTATTGTTTATCACATGTTGTGGAAGTTTTTTTTTAATGTGAAGGACAGGTCTGAATTTGAGGTATATCCTGCAATTACTGAAAAATTTGATAGTTAATTGAAACATTATGGCCCAAAAGAAGGAACTCAAAGAGCTGACATGGAAGGAAAAGGTTGATGTTCTACATATTCCAGAAAGCAGTGGCCAAAGAAAGATGGCAGAACATTTTGGTGTTATCAAGATCACACTCAGCAACATCCAACAATGTAAACACGAGCACTTGGAGAGATATGGTAACAAAAGCAGAGCCTACAATGGAAAAGGAAAAAATTGTCCCTTGATGGAGTCAACAAAGATATGAAGCTGGTCCAAGCAAATGAGGGCAGTTAATGCCCAAATCTCTGAGCCAATGATCCAAGAATTTGCTAAGGAAAATAATACAGGAATTCAGGGTAGCAGATTTCCAAGCATCAAGTAGCTCAAGAAATTTAAAGTTTGATACAAGATCTCCCAGAAAGTCCTATAGTTCCAGTAAAAGTTGTAGAAGAGGTCATCAAAATGTTCCTGGGCTTCACCAGAGGCTTCAAGAATGACATCTTCAGGGCTTGGTGCCTGTAGCTCAGCACCTAACACGTCAGCCACATATACAAGAGCTGGCAGGTTTGAATCTAGCCTGGGTCTGCCAAACAACAATGACAACTACAACCAAAAAATAAAATAGCCAGGTGTTGTGGTGGGTGCCTATAATTCCAACTACTTGGGAGGCTGAAGCAAGAGGATTGCTTAAGCCCAAGAGTTGGACGTTGCTGTGAGTTGTGACGCTACAGCATTCTACCCAGGGTGACAAAATGAGACTCTGTCTCAAAAAATAAATAAATAAAATAAAATAAATGACATATTTAATGATGACATGTGTGAATTCTTTTGCAATGTGATGGCTGACAGAAGCCTTGTATGAAGGGTGACAAATGTGAGAGCTTTTCAGTTGTGCTTTGCACTAGCTCAGTAAGAAAGAACATTTGGTTCTAAAATCCTTGGTGATTGGTAAATCAGCAAAGCCATGTGCATTCAAGCACCTGGAGGCTCTAAGATTCCTATGTCACCCAAATGAATCTGGATAACTGATGCACTATTTGAGGTTGGGTAAGGAGTATCAACTGAGAAATGAAGAAGTGGAAATGGTCTAGGCTATTAACAGTAGGCAGCTGTCCTGGCCACCTACAAGTGAATCATTTCACAAACATGGCATTGAAATTTGTCTCCGAACATGACCTTGGTAATTCAATCTCTTGACTAAGGCATTATCAAAACATTTAAAATGCACTACCAAGCCCAGCTGATTACAAGTTTGTGTTTAGTCACTACTAAAACACCAATCTGTGGTCCTCCTGTGGGAGCAACTTCATCCTCTGTTATCGGTTGCTCTGAATGCTATCCTCTGGATCAGTTCTGCTGGGAATAAGGTTCAGCCACAAATGATAGAGAAGTGTTTCACGAAAGTTGGACTTGTCACAACCCAGGAGCATTCTGTTTCGGCCCCACAATACAGTCCATCTCCTATAGTAGAATTCTAAGGAGTAGATTTTGAAGGTTTTGTTTGCAATAGATGATGAGGTGGCAACTCGTAATGAACCTGATCCAGCATCAATTTTCCAAGCAATATTAACTGAACTACAAGTCAGTGTAAAAGTGCATGAAGTGAAAGAAGCAAGTACGGATGACAAAGAAATTGGAGAGACTCCAAAAGAAAAGGATGTCAGACACCTGATTATGCAGTTGAAATCATTTGCTGCGGAAAAGTGCCCAGCTATGCCGTGTGGTTGTAACCAACGTTGAGAGTGCTTTCTTCACTTATGTTTGTTATAAGAATATGAAACAAATCAAGATTGACTCTTGTTTTCAGAAAGAATGATTAAACCATTAGAAAACAGTAAATGTATTGATTTTGCATGATATTGTATGTATGATTTCTTTTTTCTTTTTTTCTTTTTTTTACTTTGTCACCCTTGGTAAAGTGCCATAGTGTCACAGCTCACAGCAACCACAAATTATTGGGCTCAAGCGAGTCTCTTGTCTCAGTCTCCTGAGTAGCTGGGACTATGGGCACCCGCCACAGTACCCAGCTATTTTTAGAGATGGGATCTCACTATGGCTCAGGCTAATTTTGAACCTGTGAAATCAGGCAATCCACCCGCCTTGGCCTCCCAGAGTGCTAGGGTTATAGGAGTGAGCCACTGTTCCTTGCTGATGATTCTCTAATAAAAGCTATACAAGAATGTGAGTACATGACTTATCAGTACAGTAGGCCTAGTTCCTTATGTTGATCACTTTTATATGTTGCCCTTTGGGTGGTCAACTTACATAGGTTCTACTGTACTTTCCCTTACTGTAGCAACCTTGAGATTTTTCTCTGCCCAGGGTTAACAGCCACCAGCTAACAGTTGTTTTACCAGCATTATGCCAACTTCCTTTTAAGAGGTGAAAAATAGGCTGGGTCTAGTGGCTCACACCTGTAATTCTAGCACTTTCAGAGGCTGACGTGGGTGGATCACTTGAGCTCATGAGTTCAAGACCAGCTTGAGCAAGAGTGAGCACCTGTCTTTAAAAATAGCCAGGTGTTGTAGCAGGAGCCTCTAGTACCAGCTACTTGGGAGGCTGAGACAAGAGAATTGCTTGAAACCAAGAGTTTGAGGTTGTTGTGAGCTATAATGCCACAGCACTCTACCAAGGGTGAAAAAGTGAGACTCTGTCTAAAAAAAGAAAGAAAGAAAAAAGAGGTGAAGAATGTTACCAAGGTTCCAGGTGTTGAGATTTGTGACCCCACATGGAAGACGTAGATTTCAGTGGACTGCAAGGGTTCTTTATCATTTTATTCCACAAGGGCATGTCTATTTGAATCGTATCTCTGTGGAAGTAAGCTTAGAGACATTTGTTAATCTTTTTCTACCCTTGGACTTGCCCTGAGAAGTTTAGGAAAAGAGAACCAAGATTTTCCTTGGTGCTTAGAATCCTAACCTCAGAAACATGAGCTGTGACTTCTAAAATGGTAGGAGAACCCCTACCAAGACCCTTGAGACTGGACTAGATTTATGTTAATCTAGACCACAGTGGTTCAAATCTTGCTTCTGCTATTTATGAGTGTAAGGCTTTACTTAGGCAAGCTGCTCCATCCCTAGGCTCAATTCCCTGGGTGAATAATATTACCTCTCTCCCCTGGTTGTTTTAGGAATGAATGAGGTGATACTTGGAAAGTGATGCTTAGGATAGAGCCTCATCATATGAACTATGGTGAAAGGAGGCCATTCAATTTCTTGGCAAATATTCTTATCCCTTTTGTAAGATATTAGAGTCAGGTTGTGATTTCAAGAGATCAATTTGGCTTAGGCGAGAGAAATTTCAGTGGTAACAAATATGCATGAAAGAATAAACTTGCTTCTTCAAATATTTTCTCAGTAAGACTTAGGGATTCCTGTAGAACCCAAGGAATAAGGAGCAGCACCCCCCTCCCAAATGGATTTCCTGGTGGGATAAGGACTAGGGGTCAGATATAATTTCATTTAAAGAATATCAGTTCACATCTCCTTTGAAGAACTATAAAATGAATGCTAGCCTGCAGGGACAATGGAGGCAGAAGACCCCATTCTTGGCAAGGGAAAACAACCCCAGAAAAGGGGAAAAACAGAGAAATAAGCATAGCAAGGCAGAATAAAAACAGTTTAGCTAGCTTACTTTTAAGCTAGCAGTTAAATTACTTGTCTGAGCAGTTTCTGCTTTTACTGGAAGCCTGGCTTGTAAAGGATACAGTTTATAAAAACCCCTACTGGTCTGTAAGCACTTTGAAGAACAATGGCTATAGCAGAAGCTATGTGCAAGGCCTGGAAAGGAAGGTTAACCAAGCTGACCCCTGCCCAGTCAACAGTCAAAGCAAGTACCCATTGTGGGGTTTGTATAATGGCCAGGGAAGAGGTCAAAGGAGCAGCCCGAGCCTTGAGATATAGGCAGAGGGCTTGTACCCTAACAACCACAAGGGTGGAGATAAGGTGAAAATTTCTCTTTTCCAGCAATTCTTCAGAGGAGAATTGACACCACTGCTGTCTGCTCCACAGAGAAACTAGAGCAGCCTAACCTGTCCCAAGGAGTCTGTGTGTGTGACCACAAAGAGGAGGCTGCCCCCACACAAGGCTCAGGTTCCAGATTTCTCAAGACTGCCCAGACCCTTAAAGTTAATGCTTATAAGTAGAATAAGAACTAACATGCTTACTCAGAGAAACCACTGATGTTTTCACTTCTTCCTCAGCTTACCATCTCAGCTAAATGAGAAAATAGCCTTCAATAAAAGCTGAGTAGAACAAACATTTCAGCAAAGGGCCATTGTCTTTGGCAAAGGGCCAAGTCCCACAACCTAGTAGTAGGACTGTGTCTCACCTTTGACAATACTATTCTACTCAAGTGGCTAAGACGCCAGCCACATACACCTGAGATGGCGAGTTTGAATCCAGCCCTGGCCCGCCAAACAACAGTGATGGCTGCAACCAAAAAATAGCCGGGCGTTGTGGCGGGTGCCTATGGTCCCAGCTACTTGGGAGGCTGAGGCAGGAGACTCACTTGAGCCCAGGGGTTGGAGGTTGCTGTGAGCTGTGATGCCACGGCACTCTACCCAGGGGGACAGCTTGAGGCTCTGTCTCAAAAAAAAAAGAAAATACTATTCTGCATGTTCTGCCTCTTTATCTCTTACTGCTTTTAACTTTATTGTTTTCTCAGTCTATTGCTGATGGTTCCACAGGTCTTAAAAAACCCTGGCCCTGGGGCAGGCCTTGGTACTAGATATCCTGTGAAGTAAGCACTTCCAGGTAAGAAAATGGGAACTTGAAGGCAAGTTAAGTGAGTTAAGTTATCCAGCTGACAAGTGGCAGAAAAGGAATTCAATTTCCAGATCTCACAGACTACAAAGCCTAACATCTTTCTTTCTTTCTTTCTTTCTTTTTTTTTTTTAGAGACAGAATCTCACTTTATCCCCCTTGGTAGAGTGCCATGGCATCACAATTCACAGCAACCTCCAACTCCTGGGCTTAGGTGATTCTATTGCCTCAGCCTCCTGAGTAGCCGGGACTACAGGCACCCACCGCAATGCCCAGCTATTTTTTTTGTTGCAGTTTGGCTGGGGCTGGGTTTGAACCCACCACCCTTAGTATATGGGGCCAGCACCCTACCCACTCAGCCACAGGTGCTGCGCTAAGATCTTTCTTTATACCAACTGCACTGTCTGTATTGAATGCCACTATAAAAACTAAGGAACATTCTAGGAATGAGCAAAATTTCTTGAGTACTCATTTCATCATTAAATGTCGATGATTAATTTATATTTTCCTCCTTGCTCACATCAAGCAAATAACTATAGTTTAAAATGATCCTATTTCTTAAAAAGCCCTTTAATGCCATTTTATGTTGGAGAGGAGACCACTATACTCATGAGGGGCTTTCTTTCAAGGAAAGTTGTCCATAGGACCCTGCTACCCTGACCACTGCTGATTGGACCAGGGATGGGCTCTGCCTCAAGTTTTTAGCCAATGATATGATCTGGTTCCAAATTATAGATAGCAGATGATTGATCCAATCAGCTTCTCTGTTGTCCTCTCTGTTTGCATTTTGGAATGGTGTGTGTCATTGATAAGAAAACAGAAGTTGAAAGACAGACATGACAATAAGCAAAAACCATAATTATTAGAAATCACAGAATGGTCAAAGCAATGAGTGAGTGGAGTCCATGAAATAGGGAGGACCAAGAAGCCAGTGGATACTGGAATGAGCATTTGCACAGGGATGAAGAATGAGCATTGTGATAAGTCTGGATCATTCAGGCCCAAAGCCACGGGGCACTAAGGAAGGCACTCCAGCAAAGACAAGAATAATTGGGTCACTACCTCCTACAATTCTACTGTGGTATTCTCTTCCGTGTGCCTGTGTATACACTGGTAGTTTTTTCTGCCTTGTGCATGTCCCCCTGTGGCCTTGCCTCCAACTCCATGAACGAAGTGAAATAACCTGAGTGTATCTCTGTTCTTTGCACCTTGATCAAGCTTAATACATTGGCTTATAATTTTATATAAAAGGCTTTAAAGGTCTAATTGACAATTTACTGTCACTCATGAGGTACATCTAAAGACAACTGTTCAAGCTATTTCTATCTTTAGATAATTCTCTGGCAAAAGTGGGTTTCAAAACTGAAAAATTTAAAACTGCATTAACATAGACAAAAAAGGCTTTAATTGGGTAACTATCAGATTCTACTATCTAAATGAATTTTCCACTCTATTAAAATAACAATGATTTAAACTTCAAAGCAAACTCAGCCTAGTTGTTTACCCTGCCACTCTAAGTACTTCTGTAAGAGATCTAGATCTTTTGTTAGCCATTTGTTACTGAGCTTAATTTGTCTTTGTTCCTTTTAAAAGTCTTGATTCACAAAGAACAGAAATGCTTTGAATCCACTTTTTAGCACAATTCTGTTTTATACCTGTACGAAGAAATGTCTAATTCTGACTGTGTACAAATAAATGGAACACACAAGTGAATGTGAAGATGTTCAGAAGAGGTTGGAGGAAATTGAAATACCAAAAAGCTCTAAGGGAATTGTAGAATATTTATGAAAATATGTGGTGCACTTTGAAATGCAGATGTCTCTGAAACTGGAAATGTAATCATAGGAGTGAAAACTGTCTTTAATAAATCTTTTTAATTAAAATCTATTGTTCAGAAAAAATATAAACCCCCCTTTAATATTAGAAACAGTAGCAGGAGGTGGGAAAAGTACAGATTCTATCAGATTGAAGCAAAGGATTGTTATTAAGCGTTCCTGGTTACAACGCTTTTTTTTAAGCTAAAGAAGTAGCATTTTGGTAGATTGAACATAAATTGTTTGTCATTATGGTACCCAATGAGGTGAAAACAATGGAGACGTGTAGCATGAAAATATATCCAATTATCGATAGGGAGAGAGAGCGTGTTAGAAACACTTTCAAATTGCATAAATTGTATTTTTTTCCAATTACAAGAGCTTTAGATTCAAAAGTCAATTACAAGAAAGAAACTCAGTCTCTCCTTTCTCTCACTGTTCAGTTCCCCTCCATGAAACCCAAACATAATGCTTAAAAATAAAAATATATACATGATTGCATTTAGGAAAAATACATAAATTTTTCTTCTTAGTCTTCCATTGTCATTAAACTTTAAAAGCAATAGGTCTTTCAGTTAAACCAGTACACTATGCATTATTGTCACATCCATAGGATGAAGTAAACTCATGTCCTAAGTAGGTGAGCTGAGGCAACCAGGGCTGAGCCCTGCCTTGCCTAGTAGATGTTCCATAATCTCCGACTTAAAAACCACTACAAAGGAGTGGGGTGTTGGAGGGGCCTGTGGCTAAGCACAAAGAAATTGTAATAAATCACACACTTTGAATTCATTAGTGTATAGTACATTTTCTTAGTTACACATTGCAGATGGCAGATGAACCTAGTAAAATACTAGGCAAATAGAGTTGCAGGCAAGGGACAGCTATAATTGACCTCTTAGGAGAGAGTCATAAGTGACCTAAGCCTTCTGCAGTAATCACCCATTTAGGGCTCAACTTTTGAAGAGCTTCCAGTCTTGTGTAGATAAACAGCTTTGTGACTGCTTATTTTATTATTGTCCGATAATGGGCCTCCATTGTTGATTGCAGGTGTCTGAACAGCAGGTGGGGACATTAGAAACCTTATTCATATGTGCTTTTCTCCTGTCAGGAAGGCAGTGTCCTGCATGGGGTTTTGTATGTGTTGTGACTACATGAAGGCTGTGGGCCTGTGCAAAATGTGAAAGTGGAGCTGTTTATATAAGAAGGATGGTAACTTACATGTTCTCAATGCTTCCAGCAATCTCTCTAAAACCTTGCTCCTGACAGTGTGGACCCGCATCACTGGCGTTATCTAGACCAGTGATTTCTCAACGAGTGTGCTGTGAGAGGATCTTAAGTGTGCCACGAAAAATGATAAAGATCATTAGTTAAAATATTTTCAAAAGAAGTTCAAAGCACAGTAAGTATATTCTTTTTTTACTCTTTTTTTTTTTGATCAACATAATAATTGCTATGGAAGTTTAACTATAAGTTGAAGTGTGCCACGAGATTCAAAAAAAAAAAAAAAAAAAAAGGTTGAAAAACACCGATCTAGACACTGGTTAGAAATGTAGACTCTCAGGCCCAGCCTAGACCCACTGACCCAGATTTTGCATTTTAACACAGTCCCCTGGTGCTTACTATGTACCTTAAATTTTGAGATGTGCAGCTCTTAAGTAATACAACTATTCTTCTCTGCTAGAAAGAATATCTAGTTTCCTTGAGATATAGTAAGACTATAAACAATTGTATGCATATATAGGTATACATAGATTTATATATTTGTTGTAAGTATAATAAGAGACGTATACTCAAAATTAAAAATTTGGAGATTTGGGACAAATGTCAGCCTAGAAGCGATTCCCCCCCCCCCGCCAGAGAACATAGCAAACCAAAATTTCCTATCTTGTAGAATTTTTTTCCCCTCAAGTGAATCGAAACAAATTGCAAGATCTATAGGGTCAACTGGATAATTGACATCCCCAATCCTGTGTCTTTGGCTAACCTAAAGGGTACCCTGACGATTTGACCGACTTTCTCAGAGGCACAGATGGAGTCTAAGGAGAAATGTAGGTGAGGGAACCGAGGTGGACCCAGGGGACGGATACTCCCCTTCTAACTAAGTTGCCTTCCAGTGGGACAAATGATTGCTCAGTTGGTGGCCAGCCCTACTGAGAAAAGATAAGTAAGAAAAAAGTAAGAACTGTGCAAAACAACTTCATGCTGAACATGATTAACAGCAGTCTATGTTTGCTACAGATTTGTTGGCCAAAAATTTCTTCTCTTCCTACTGCTGTGCTGTGAGCCAGTTGGCTGCTGTTTTCTCTCCAGAGGTGGATGCTCTACAATGATGTGGTAATTCCCGCATGAAAATAGTGTTGTGAGGTGATATAGGATTCATCAGACTGGAGTGCTCTATGGTGTAAATTGATTTTTTAAAAAAGGTTTAGGAAAAACATGAGATGAGTAAAGTACTGTAACATGTGCATCTTTTAAAGGGTAGAGTGACTGTGGACAGAGATACACGGATCCTGAATAACTAAGCATACCTTTCCAAATAAAAATGATTCTGTGCTAAGTAAAATCACCATTTAAATAATTCTGATTGTGTAAACTATCAGTGGTGTCATAATTAAAGAATGAGAACAAGCCCTAGACAAATTAAACAGCTTGTGAGTTTTTACTGCATATTTTTGTGTATACTGAAGAATACATATTTTAACTACCATAGTTTAGAAGAAAGAATTACTTACCTCTAAGATCCTGCTGGCTTCAAATTCTTTTCCATAATATATACTTTTTGAGTTATTTATTGTAGAAAGTAAAATTTATTGCAGAAAGCAAACTGAATTTTCAAAACAAACTTGTAGTTTATTACAGAATCTCAATTTTCTGCATAGTAAAATGGAAACACATTAGAGTATATATTTTTCACATCAAATTCATTATTTTAGGCCGTATTGAAATACACCTATAAAACACCACAGAAGACCCTTTTCTCTGTATTGGTTTCATTTAAACTATTGGCAATGTTAAAGTCTTAGGTTTCTTAATAATTCAGAGAAAAATTAGTCAATTTGCTGGTGTCATGTAGAGAAGGCATTTAGGTGGGGAATTTTTAGCCTCTCATTCATTCATCATTCACCAAATATTTATTGAGCTCCTAACATGTGCTAAGCATGTTCAGTGAACAAAAGCAAACCTTTGTCTCTATGTAGTTACTGCAAAACAATATGTACCTAGTTGACAATTAAATAAACAGAATAAAAACGAAGAAAAATGCAGCCAAAAAAAAAAATGTCTTCACTGGGTACTTTCAATACAAAATGTGCAATATCAAGTTTTCATGTAGAAATACTATGTGATTCTATTCTGGTTTATAGTATTTTAAAAATCAACTTCAAAAATAGAGGTGAGAAATATTCAATTTAAATGAGAAACATGAATAAAAAATTTGACATCATTATTTTTTGTGAATTAGCTACAGGAGATTACACACGAAATAAATTATTAGACTGCAGATAGTTGCACATAAAAATACTTCTCTGTGTATGACGGTGATGCACGCATATTTCATTTTATGCAATAAATGAATTCTTGCAGAGTTTAATGTGTCAAAATCTGACAAATACAAATGTTTAAAGATTAAAATTCATTTTTAAAAGAAATACTGATACATTATATTTGTAAAGCCTTCTGGGCTTAATGTTTTTTAAGAATTAAATAAGTAACTGAAATTTTGCATCTTTTGTTTTTTGCCTGGAAACTGGTTTTAAAGGAGTACAGGAGAACACGGACTACCATCTGAGCACAGAGGGATCATAAATGAAAATCAAACTCACTGCCAGTTTGCGGCTAAATTGAAACAAACTATCAGTTTATTCCAAAGGATGATGCGAGCTATTTTTAGGTTAATTTATAAATTTACTGTTTAACCCAAATCAATTTGTTGTCTTAGGTTAAAAGTCTTCAAACAGCTAAAAGTATGTATACTACATATAGAATGTGTACTTAGTATTTGTGGCTCAGTGACTACAGAATAAAATTAAAAGAACTCTGAAATGTATTCTTTTTAGGAGGGATACATTTTAATATGGAACATTAAACAATTTAAATAACAAAACCAGAAATGTGCTGATTAAAATATGTCCATGGGAAGCTGGAAAAGTAAATTCTATAAAATTATACAGCCCAAGGTAGAGAAATTGCAAATAGTGGTAAATCTAAATTTATGAAAATTTAATTATGGCTTGCCATTATGTTTATCATAGTCTTTTTTTTTACGAATACAATAATAAAAAATTTTGTTAGAAGTAAGTAATGTGGTAATTAAGGATTTTCCTCAACCTAGGCAAACAGAAGCCCTTTTTCAAGGAATAGAAAATCACAGCTTGGGAGTCATTTAAACTTTAAGATCTATAAGAAGGAATTTTAAACGTGCTAATTAAGTACTTGTTAACATTTTGTATAGGAATTCCTTTTTGTGAGAGGTGAATCACACATCTCTACAGAAGGTAATAAGCACTCATCTGAAATTTGTATTGAAAGCTCTGCTTTTTTCAAGGATTGGTATAAAGGAAAACAAAAAGCATCCTTAGGTAGTATAACGGAAATTAAACCTGCAAATTGAAAGAACTTGGTACCTTTACAAGAATGGAAAATTAATGATGTGAGAAAAATATCTTCTAAAGTGTAAGAAAAAGAAAACTGCTGGTAGGAATAATTTAAGAAAATAGTTCGAGTGATTATTGTTATTTTATTTTTTAATTTAAAGCTTTTGTTTTGTGGGTAGATGCTTACATTTCTAAGTAATCTCCTTGGTTTTTAAGTTTTATTTTTGTTTTGTTTTACTTAGCAGTCTCGTGGTCTTAAAGGTATACTTGACATCTCCCATGAATGTACAGATATCATTCACCCTGGTCTCCTTGATTGGTTGTTAAAAAGTATCAATTCATAGTTTATTGCCTTTTAAACTTTATGTCATATGTATCCACCACTCCAAAGCTAAGGAAACCATACATTTTATAGACCTGTACTGTTTTCAGGTAATTCACACCCTCCTACCACTCAGTTTCAATGAGCTCCTCCTCCTCTTTCATTTAATATGTTTTATTTTCCTAGATTTTGCAATTCAAGAATCATCTCATGCTTGACTTGGCCCCTATAGTTACTGTTTGTTCCAAATAAAGGAGTTAGGAGATAATATGACGATAAACCCTATAGGGAAATATGTTCTACATTTTGTAGAACACAGGCCTTTCAAGAAGGTGGCAAGTAGGATTAAGGAGTATACTAGGTCATTCTTTCTACATCAAGTTAAAGATGTATATTCTTCAGCTGCTCTCAGGAATCTTTTCAAAATCTCGGATTTAGCAATATATTCTATCTGACATAATGCCAAATTGAATAAAGAACTTTTTTTTTTTTTTTAAGAAGCATAACTAAAGAGTGATCATTATTTTTCCAGAAGTGTGACTGGCAAAAAGGAAGATCCAGTAAAATTTGTAGGATCTTATAAAATATGCCTTGGTATCATGAAGATAGCCTGAATGTGTAAAATTCTAATGTGATTTCCTGCTAGTTCCTTCCCATTGATTTGGAAGTTCAAAATTTCTATTATAATTTCACACCTACACTGAAAATAATTTACAGGAAGAAGAAAAATGTGGCATATGTATATTTTATTTCTACCCTGGCTTTTTTTTTTTTACATCAGAAAGCCATTATTGATTTACTTTTTATAAATTTTAAATTATGATTTTAGAAGTAATACCATTTCATAAGAATTATTTCTGAATCAGATGTCATTTTATTAATTTTAAATAAGGATGAGTTTAGAATCTGGATTATTTAGCTTCAATTTGGAGGAATAGAAGAGATAACAGTAATAGAATGGTAACATTTCAACATGTTTTTTATTTTAAGAACATATAAGTTTTGACATCATTTCCTACAAAAGGAGTAATAGTATAGTGTACATAAAATTTTATATTTTAAGATTATTAATGCTGTTAAGATTTGCAAGTATTGCAAGAAAAAGAGTGTAATGCAGAAATTACTACAGAATGGACACCTTGATAAAATTAGAGATTCAAATTAAGAGCATCATAATATCAAACACCAAGCCTTAACATTGCAATTCATTAATCCATTATAATTCATTAGACAAATGTCCCAAGGAGAGGGCAGAACGTGCGATGAGTGTTTTCTGGAAATGAATTGCTAAAAATTAGTAGAGTCTGAAAAGACTTCAGAATTGGAAGCTCCAGCTGGGTTTAAAAGAATGGGGGAAGGGATTTTGCTCACTATTAAATATTTGAAACACCACTTCAAAAAATAAAGCCCACAAATGTCTCATCAGTTCTTACTGCATCAGGCTCTCACTGAAGCATTTTTTCCTTTGTAAAGACAAGATTTTAAAACATGCACAAAGGACATTTTACATTGATTTAGGCCAGTTGGAGAAAACATGGTTCAGAGTAGGATTTCAAAATGTTCCACTAAATACAATAACATTTGCAGTCGGGATACTGTTCCATAATAATTTTAAAAGATTTCATTTTACTTATCATTGCAAGCCATTATCTGATCATATTTGACCTACATATTAATATTTTCATTATCATTCAAGCCTTTTTGCTCTGTACACACAAATTGTCAGTCCTCTTCACTGAGAGATTATTTATTTACTCTGGAAATATCTGGAATTCTTTCACCCTATCTTTTCCTCTGGGACTTCATCCCCTTTCCCCCAAGTATTGATATTAATGTCTGAGGGAGAGGGGAACACATTTAACAAAAACGTGAGATGGAAAGCGGCCCCTTTGAATGGTATACTATGGGAGAAGTAGAAAAACAAAGGGGAAAAAAGAAAATGATAATTGTTTTCTCTAAGGCTATTATCTAATGCGAAAGCAAATAGTCAGTCTGGAAATCAGCTAACAGAAGGGGATTAGTGAGGAGATCTGAGAGTGGCTTGATTTCTAGCAGGGCTGTCTCTCCAGCCAGTGATGAGACACAGACAGGACAGGCAGGGCAGCCAGGAGCGCTCCAGATGGCCGGGGAAAGTGGTCGTCTTGGGTTACTGCAGGGCACTCGGGCCCCCAGCTTTAGGGAGCCAGCCTTACGTCCAGTCTGCACAGGCGAGGGCGAGGCCAGGAGCGAGGCCGCCCGCCCGCCCGCCCGCGCGCCCCAGCGAGCGGGCCTGCCCATTGTTAACATATACTTGACCTCCGTGATCCCCGCACGACACAGATGTCTCCCACCTCCACAGCCTCCCCACCCCGCCGCGGGCCCTCCCCCCTGCACCTGGTAGCGGCCGCGCAGCCGCCTCCCTCCTGAGCGGCCGCGGCGCCCCGGGCGCGGGCGCGCGCCGGAGCCGGCCTGGTGCGGGCGCTGTCGGCGCACAGCGCGCGGCACTCCTGCTCCCCGGCGGACGCCCGGCCGCCCTGCAGATAAATGCGTCGCCTTCCTCGAGAGTGAGCGAGGGCGGGCGAGGCAGACGCAGACGCCGCCTGTGACAGTGGCAATTCCCTGCGCCCCACATCACATTTGTCTGCCACAGCAGCAACAACAGAAAAGCGGAGGGAGGGAGGGAGGCGGGAGGAGGGGAGCGGAGCTCCGCAAGTCTTGGGCTCTGCGTGGAGGCTGCGTTTGGCTGGCGTCCCCGACCCCGGGGTTTTTGCACCGCAGCTCGCTCTGCGCAGAGCCGGGCGGCCGCAGTCGCTCCGCCGCGCGACTCCGCGGCCTCGTGGAGAGCGCGCTCGGGAGAGAGGCCGCGGACACTCTGGCCTCGCGGGGAAAGCCGCGCGGCGCCCTCACCCCTTCGCCCCGCGGGCCGGCCGAGACGACGGGAAGTTTTATTTGCAGCTCGCAGCCCGTGGCGGATGGTGGGACTCTCCGGTCCTGTGCAGTGTAAGTGTCCGCGGGAGGGCTGGGCCGGCGGGCGGGCGGCGGGGATGGGCCCCTGGCTGTTACTATTAATTACTGTTCCGATGACCGTCATCTTCGGTTGGATTATTCGAATGAGAGGCTCCGGGCTGTACTTGTAGCTTAATTAGGGTAGGACTACGCACCAGGGCAAGAGGAACATCGAGAGTGACTCCAGTCTCCGATGACACTGAACTTCGCGGGTCAGCCAAGGATGAATTTTTACTATTAGATTACCAGCACGGTCTTTTTAATTTTACCCTCTGTCCACGATCACGGTATGCGAACGGGGAGATGATGAGTAGGATACTCCCCAGCCCCCCCGACAAACAACTGGTCAAGGTGTACACAGCGTATTTGGCAGGTGGCCCTGTACGCATCGTGGAGTTTTTAAACGGGAGGCGAAAGGCTTGTTTTGATGGTGGAAAACTTATCCTTAGGAGAGGCTGAACCTTAACTTTGGGACCCAGCCCGGACTAGGGTGGGGGTTTTCTCCGATACCCAAGAGGTTTGCACCCGCCTGAGAACTTTCCCTCTTATTCTGTGCATTTGGGGTCTTCGAATCCCTTGGATGAGCTAGCGGGCAGCGCTCCACCCCGGACAGGTCCGGGCTTCGCAGCTGGGGACCGGAGGGCAGCATGGACTCTGCCCGACCTTTGCGCGCCCCCGGCACCACCGCAGGGATCTCCTGGGTGTTCCCATCGTAGCCCCGATTCGGTGCCCGCTTCTGCGGAGCGGTAAGGACAACCTTGTGCCCTGTACCTCTCGCCCGGTGGGGCCTCTACGGGTGCCGCGTCTGGAGAATTCCTTTCGTTTTCCAGCAACTCATCTGGCGAAGCCCAGGGACTGGTGGAGAAGCGCTGCGCGCCCTGCCGCTCACCGCCCTCTTTGCGAACTTGATAGGACCGGGTTGGTTGGCGCACCCAGACCCCTCTCCCGGGGCGGTGACCACGAACCCTAAAGCAAATACATTTGTCAGCAAAAGGCTCTTAAATTTATTTTTTGAAACTTTTTTTTTTTTGTAAGGGCGGTCAACCCTTGGAAAAGTTTGAGTACTATGATTCCGGGAAGTAGGATGTGAACCACAACTGTTACTAAAAATAGCCGCCTCCCTCCCCCTTCCACCAAAAGGCCTTTCAGTTTGGAGAATTTGGCTGGGGAGCCATGCAGCCCTTGGTCTCTTTATTCCTTGCAAAGTATGGGCGAGAAATCTTTTGAGCTTTGTTTTCCTCCAAAATTGGTCACCACAAATCCGAAAGTACCCCAGCCTGGCTGCTGCTTCCCGGGGGAATCTGCGGAAGGTCGCTTTGAGGAATTGCTAGGATTCGCGTAGAGGAGGTCCTGTAGAACAGTCGAGGAGGCCAGGGCGAGGGAATGGAGACCTGGAGAGCTGGAGAGGCCACTCCAGACTAACTTTATGTGCTTAATGTAACTCTGAGCCCCCTTGAATTTTTAACTTCGCTTCCCTTAATTAATCTGCCCAGAGCCTGTATATAAATGGCTGTCCCCAGCTGCTGCAAATTGATTTATCTCCTGATAAAGGTCAGATTGCTGACCAAAGCATTCTTTCTACCTTCTGTGTGAACTGAAATGTGTTTTACAGGGTTTTCCCCCTCCTGGTCTCCTTTTAAACATGTGTACCGTTTTTAAGTGCACTCAGTGGCTTTTATTATCATTGCCCTCCTTTGCATAGAACAGGAGTGGAACTGGGTCTGTGCCCAGAGAGTCTACACTCCCTAGAATACAAATTGACCAGCTTCTCTGTGATAAGTGGTTTGCTAGTGTTGGGGGCCTCCTTTTAGTTTATTGTAGCATTTTGCCTTGACCATGTGAGTATTTTGTTGTGCCCAGTTTCTCCTGTCACACAGTTCTTAAGAAAAGATCAACAAACACCCTTGTTTTTTAAACCATCGTAGCTCTAACCTAGGTGTTTATGTCAGCTGTGATATGTATGGACAGAAGCAAATTCATAATTCTATGGATTTCCCCCTGGTTTATCCTTAACGACTAGTGTAGTTTTAATATTATGGTGGTCTTCAGATACTATATAGGGTTATATGATATCATTTTTTAAACTGATTATTATTTTTCAGAAAAGTGACAGTTGTACTCAGTAGAAATCAGAGTATCTTAGTTTGATCCAGGTTTTCCTTTTTTACCTTTTGCAGCCAGGATGAACATCAAGTTGAAGTCTGTCATCGCTTATATGCTGTTTAGCATTTGATATTCCATTGGTTTATTCATTTAAAAGACAAAATTCCAACAAAATAACCGAGGGATTGGTCTCATTCTGGGTGCATAAAAACTGACTTTATACTGAGAACTTTATAATAAGTATCTTTGTTTAAGCATTAATCATTATATTGCATATCATTTAAGCAGCAGTCACTTTATTTGAAAAGCTAAGTAATCGCATAAGAGAATTTCAGGATGGAGCTTCTCCAGTGTCCAGTTCATGCCTAATAAAAGCGGTGCAGAGACTAGTCTGTTTTTTCTTTTATGTTGGGACAACTCAAAGCAGACCAGAAATCTTTGAAATGGTATTTTTTCCTTTATAAATTTAGTCTCTGCAACCCACTAATACCCGCTAATAAGTTGATTTAAAAATGATCTTTCAAGATTCCTTCCTAATAAAAATCATTTTACCCACCATACAATGCAAACTCTTCAATTCAAGTTACTGAAAGGAGAGTCTGGTTGCAGCTATAGGATGGCAGCTTGTACATATTTTCACAATTTTCCCTCTCCGAGAGAAGTAAAATATTTCTCTTGATGTTAGAATTTGATGATGAGCTCTCTCTTCGAGGTGTTAGTCTAAATATTTGCAGATAAAAGAGCAGTTCATAAATTGCAAAGAACTAACCAAATGTAAGGTGCCACTATAATTTATTTTATTGTAAAATAGAAGCTTAGCCAAAAATACCTCTTTTTTTTTTTAAACATTGAGAAAGGATCACAAGAAAGAAATGCTGCCAATAGGAATGCTGGTCAGTGGTTGTCAGTTCAGAACATTCTTCACTGTCAAATCCTGTTTCTCACTTCTTTGATATGAACATCAGCTGACAGGCACTGAATGCAAAGCCTTCTTCATTGAGGTTTTATGCAGGCAACATAGCCCTTCATAGCAAAGCAGTCTGAAAAATTGGCACCTGCAGGATTTGCATGTGAAAAAAAACTGAGTCAGTTGCATTTTGCTGGAGTCTATTACTGTAAGTTATGTAAGTTCAGTGAGAAAGGCTATTTATTTGTTGCTGTTTGAGCATTTAAAGCTTCTTTGTTTTATGGACACCTTATTCATCATGTAGTGATCCACAGACTTTATTGATAGCAGGAGCAGAGAGAAGTGAGCTCTGTCTTTATGGAAGTTATTTATTATGAAATGGTGTTTTTAACCATGTGCTTGCAGAGTGAACTTACATTTCCAGTTACATATTTAGATATGCCTTAAAGAATGAACTCATTCAGCTTTGAGAATAATCTATCAGAAGGTGAACAAATACATGAAACAATCTAGGATTTTTAAGAGTGCTGTATTTTCATAACTTAAAATCTGTAAGAAAACTTAAGCCTTTCATTCTCCTAAACTTCAAGAATAATGTTACATATTTCCCCCTATACTTGTTAAATTGTCACTCAAATGTCTTTAAAAAATCATATGTGAGCATTTGTGCAAAATAACTAACAAATATTCAATCCAATAAAATACCTCTGTGAACCACAGGGTATTATCCATCAGTGGGAACATTTTATCCATAGTGAGCTGTTTATTATCATCTAAAGAGACACTTTCCAACTTCACTTTTTTACAGCCATTAATATAAGAGTTCCTAAATAATGTTTAAAGAACAGTGAACATTTTATTAAAGCAAACATTAGTTCAGTTTAATGGAGGTAATTGTAAGTGATAAGACAGAGCAGGTTATCTCTGTGTTGTTTAAACAGAAGGAGCTACTTTGCACCATTTCCAGTAGCCATCTGTAGAAGAGAAGGGTTTGCACCTGTCTGTCCACACTAATTATAGATTAGGGTCAAAGAAATGAAATTGGAGGAGGTTTTCAGCTAATGAAATCCATACTGATTTTATTGTAAATGTGTTTTATTTAAAGAAGTTGATGGTTGAGTTATGAGTGAATAAATCGCTATGTAGCTGCTATTGCACTTGGTTTTGAAGCCCAATTCTGCTGCATTAACCTTTGATATTAAAAAAAGACAAACAACTTAGACACGGAGGCTAGCCTTTGTTTGGCATCCATAGCTACAATTTAGTGAGGTTCAGTGTGCAATTTAGAAATGTGATGCAAAGCAGCTTCATCATTAAGAATGCTCTAATATTCTGAAATGCAGATGAACGAGAAGGTAGGTTCTGTTTTAACTTATGCATAGAAAACATTAGAAAATTAGAAAGCCTTTTTCTTTCCCCCACATTTCAGCTTCACATACATGAGAAATGAAAGCAAAATGAGTGAAGAATGCATTCTGCAATAAAAGGTCACATGAATGTCTACCACATCTGTTTATAGTAATTATGAACATAATTAACATAAGAATTACAAATGAAATAATGACAAGCTGAGCAATGAGATACTATGCCATAATGGTCATATGTTGGAATTCTCACATTATAGCACAGTAGAATTCACATACTCAAAGAAAGAAAGAAAGAAAATGCTAGATTTTTATCTGAATTAATGCTTCAAAACTTATCTGCCTGGGGCAGATGGACTTCTCGCTTTTATAGGAAGGTAACCCATTATTAAGAAAAGAAGTAGTTGAAATTAAGATTTCTGGTCTCTAGCCTGGACTTTAAGACAGCTGTGATTATAGAAACCACTTTCTTTCTGTTGTACACTTATTCCGTGATTACGCTTCTTGATTATTGTATTGCCTTTCTTTCTTTAATTGAAAGCTTTGCAGCAAAGTGTTTGCTTTGGAAGAGAGTCATGGATTCTTCCCATTTGAGAATTGGTTGATCTTTTCTATAACTGTAAGCCAAAAGTCAATGAACAAACAAGGTAGTAATAGAAATACTGTGCCTTTACAGAATGAGAACATTGGCAGATTCGCTCTTGCACAGATTTCTTCATGCCCTTAGTGTTTGCCATGCCTCTTAAAGAAAAATGTAAGCCTTTTCTGGGTTTGAAAGCAGTAGTGCTGTATTTTTTTTTAAAATAGCACTGCTTAAAAGAGCACATAATAGAAAAATCAGTGGGAATTTATATTTCTTATTCCTAGATTTTTGTTGGATTTTTAGGCGTTTGTATGTAGTCTGTGTCCGAACTGATTTAACTAAAACGTAAAATGTAATAAAAGGGAGGGGGTGTGTGTTGCTTCTAGTTACTCTGAATACATTTTTCTATGGCAGCTCTAGAAGGGGTGAAAGGTGATCTTTTATGAGGGCTAAAATGATACTGCAGAAATCTGTTATTCAATTTAAAACACGTAAGAATGACAGATCTTCGCCCATGTAGAGCTCCCTTGGTTTTGTACGGTAGCCTGGCAAGCTTTGCACTGCCTACCCTTGCACCCTTCTCTAACTATTGAGCCTGGTCACTTTTTGAAGATTTATGGAGAAATATTACCTTGTTCTCGTCTCAGGGATACCACGAGGTTTTTCACATTATTGGATTACTGGAGGATTGTGGCAGACCCCCTTTTATCTGACATTCATTGCATGACAAGATTTTCACACATGCCCTTCCCCCACTGATGTCCAGCATCCTTGGCTTTGTGTTACCTATCCAATTGCTTTAAATTCTTTTCTTAGGGTCAGCGCATTGGGGTGGGGGTGTCTACTACGCACAAAATGGTTTTCCCTAAGTGATTTGGTGGGGAGTGCTTGATTAAACAATACCTCTCCTTATTTTCCAAAGAGCCTCTTAAAATTTGTCTCTTCTAAAAGGCAGCTGCTAGTTCTCTTGCTCGCCTATGTTTTTCTCTACTCACTCACCCTGCCCCCCACTCATTTTGTCTCTTTTCTGTTGAGACCCCATACACAAACTATTTTATAATCCTAAATTTCACAGCAGCTGGGGCTGCAGTATGTGCCATGAAAAAATTATGTAGTTTACTGGCTGCTTCATTCTGAACTCACTCCTCATACTGTAGTGAGAGTTCTTAGCCAAGCTTCAGCGCCTGGAAACACAACACAACCAAATACCACCCCCTACCCCATCCCCACCCCCCATAAAATAACCTTATTTGTGGCATTATCTGCACGCCATTAGGGATCTGATCAGATGTTCAGATTGTCTGATGGGCGCATTTAAAAGTGAAAAGGGGTTCCCAAGGGACTACCCAGGTGTGTCTCTGTCCTGACCCTGTTTGGGAGGGGGATGAACTCTGGACTGATGGACGGGCATCAGCCCCTGCTTGTTCTCTGATTGATTGCCAGGCTCTGGGTGGGTGAAGAGCCATGAGACAGCTCAAGCTGAGATTGATTGCCTCAATTTCAGATTCACACCTCCAAAATAGACTCTCATATGTACACATAAGGAACCCCCTCCCCCAACACAATTTCTGGAGGTGGAGCAGGTGTCTAAGAGTCACCTGTAGCTACCAATCACAAGTGGTCCTCTTTATCACAGTGATGCTGGCTGCAGGAATCTTCAACTGGGACACACTGAAGCCCAGGGAAAGGAGCTCTTTTACATTTCTGTATGGGTGGGTGTGCAGGGGGGCTGCCAAGAAAGGGGCAGGAACTCCCACTGGAGGTCGGTCTGGAAGGCAGCTTAACTGCTGTGCGGACTCACTAGGTTTGTTTTGCAAATTGTGGCTGGTTAGATGGGGCTGAGATAGTGAATGTCTCCTGTATGCTCTAGATCTCTTGATCCCCCTCTGACCTTGACAGAACCTCTAAAACGTTCCAGTCCAGCCCTGGAGCAGGGACATACAGTTTGTTGGTCTGGACTCCCCCCTTTCTTCTTGGGGTAGGTGCAGATGTGGGCATGCAGGCACCTCGGAGCCCTGCCTCTCATCCCCAGCTAGCCTCAGGATGCTTCTCCCCCACTTTCCAGCTCCATCCTGGGGCCTGAGCCCCCGCCCCCTCCATCCCTTTCGGTTCCTTCCCTCCTGCCTGTGTCTCTTCCCTCTCTCTCTCTCCCACTTTTCCTCCCTCTCCCGCTCCGTCTCACACGCACCCTCTGTTTATTTTCCTGCCTCCATCTGGGCCCTGCTGATATTGTAATCACCCTGATGCACGTTGGCTTCTCTCCTCTCCCTCCTGCGCTCACACACTCACTCACACACAATGTGCCATCCTGACAAGCCTTTTACTTCTGATAAGCTCCGATGTGTGTTTAATGAATACAAAGCCGCGGTCTGGGTGCCGCGCGGCCGCGGCCGCTCTCCCGCGCTCCTTTGCCAGAAGGTAATCTCCGTGCAGGGGGGAGCGCGGGCGGAGGAGGGGCGGCCGGGGGGCGGGCGGCGGGCGGGCGGGCGAGGCGGCTTTCTCTCTCCCTCTCTCCCTCGCCCAGCGATTCAGAAGTCGATAAGACCAGGAGAAGTGAAGATGTAACATGTTATCTGTCGCTCCTCTTAGCTGGCGGAGAGAATTTACATTTAAAGATTAGCAGAGGGAGAAAGAGAAATCTGCCTTTTGTTGTGCGGGGTGAGCAGGCGGCATCAGCCCTGGCCTTGCGCTATCTCCCATCACCTCTGCTATCCAGACAGGACTCACCGAGGTGAGATTACCGGAGGGCCTTATCTTTAATTGGGTTTAGTTTTGCCAGTCTGAATAGGTTTAAAGAGACTCGATAAAGGGGGAACAATAGATTATTTATTGACTGGACGCCGAAGCCTTTAGATGGAGAAGGGAGCGAGAAAGCCGCTTAACAACTTGATTAGTTAATTTTTATTTTATTTTCAAGTGTGACTCTCTTTCGGTGCAATGAAGGGCTACAGAACTTAGGTGCGATGGGAATGACTTAAAAAGGTCTTATTTCTTCCTCTGCCCGCCCCCCACCCTTGCCCTTTTTAGCACCACACACCTACCCGATTTTAAGCAGAATTTCATTCACCCTTTCCCTTTCGGATGGATAGACTGAGTGAAGAGGCTACAGTAGCCGCTGGGGGGATTGATCGTTACTGTTGGATTTTGTGTGATTTGTTTTGAATGGAGGACGAGTTGATGCTCAGGGCACTCTAATGAGGGGGGAAAGTGAAAGAAGCTGACTTTTAAGATGGAATTAGTTGATTTTATAGTGTGGCTCAACTCTGGCTGGAGGGAAATAGAAATCTAAGTCTGTTAGGTAGATTTGTATTTTGGATTTGAACCATGAATTTTTTTGCTCGGGATCAGTTTAAAAGAAGAGAAAGTGTCTTATTACCGCATAAGTGTATTTCAAAAAAATGGGATGTCAACTTTGGAAGGTTCTTAAAATGAATAAAAGTAGAAAAATGATTGTTTTGCTCCTACATGTTGTCAAAATAGGGCTTTTCATAGATAGATAAGTACGACTGGTAACTAAAAGCCTAATTAAAATTTGTTTAAAGCCAGGGGGGCATGTTTCCTTGTTGACAGCGGCAGATCGATTGGGTAAGACAATAGAGTCCCATTATTTCACTTCCATTGACTGAACATATTGACATTTCAGGTTGGCTGTTGCCTCAGTGAGCATGATGAAACACTGAAATTCACAGACCAACTGGCCAGAGTGGCACATATATTACTGGATGTCATTTCTGCCTTCAGGTTGCCTTATCACCCAGACAGAATGGGAAAAAACAGCCTGGAATCCTTCAGAAAGGGTAGGGCGCTCTTGGCTGAGAAACTCACAGATTGCACGTCTTAGGAGCATCTTTAATTTTACTCAGAATTAGGTGTTCTAGAGAAATGTGGGGAGCACATTCATTGAAGATCTGAGAAGCAACCTGGCTAACAATCTGGCAGATTTTACATTTAAGAATACCCATTTTCAAGATTTGCCTTTACCTCCCCAGGAGGTGGCCTGTCACTCCATTTAGGTCACCAGTGTGTTCTGTGAATGGCATTGGTTCTTCCTCAAACAACCAAGCACCTGCTAAATCTCTATCTGGTAAAAGGATGTAAAAGGTGCCTTCAAGGGCCAGGCTCTGACTTTCTGTTTCCAGTTTTCTTTTAGTGGGTGGAATGCAAAATGGGATGGACACGTATTTCACACTCAGGTGCATACATAGGCAGTAATATGTAGAGATAAATTTATGTGTATTTCAGGAAGAGGCACAGAGAATATTAAGTATTCGTTATCTTCTTAGTGTAATTTACCCTGTTACATATTTTATGTCGTAGTCTTTACATAATGAAACCATTAGGCAGGCAGGCATTAAGGCAAAGAATTTTGGACTGTACAAGAAGTGAATATAGAAAAATATCACAAGGGACTTAGCATATTTTTTTTTAAAAGTTTAATGAAAATATGAGTCTATTATGGATGTGACTTATACACAACAATTGTTGCCATCAAGTAGGCAACTGATGCCCTTCACAGTGTTGAGAACAAAACTAGTCTTTTATACCATTTTCATGAAAATGTTAGGTTTCCGTTTGATCGGCAGGTGCTGTTGAGATGAAAGCCATGTGTAAATTTTCAGAAGGCCAAAAGTGTCAATTCAGAAAAGGAAAGTGATAAGAGAAAATGCAATCAGTTTTCCTGTTTTCAATTTGTGCAGGATTTGAAGAGCTGTTTTGTTAAACTGCTACATCTGCTCCAATATGAATATTGAACTACTCCCACTAAAAATAACAACCTATAATTTGGAAGCTACTGCAGTCTTTTGTTAATGTGAGTGGGTTATTTAAAAACAAAAAAACCAAAAAAATAAAATAAAAAAAATTTCTATTCTGACAGTCTCTTGCCTAATGTGCATTTTCATTTGTTGGCACTTTTATCCTCAGCAGATAAATGGTATTATGCAATTAGACCTCATCTTGTTTGATTGTGAAAGAAGTTTCCGTAGGTGAAAAATCCTGGTAATAGAAAATGGGTTGACACAAAACAAAATGTATTTTAAAATAACTTGTTCCAATGTATTTAAAAAGAGATCATTATTTCTTACGTTTTCTAATCTACAACTTTTAACTTAGTGCCAACTATTGTAACAAAGTTAACGCTATTCATTTGCATACTGAGCATTCTGAGATTTATTTCACCTTTAACATACCTGCAAATGTAAGTTTAAACTAAGCAGGGATATTTTACCTAACAGAGCTTTCAGAATAATTTTTTTTCATGCTTAAATAAAATGATTAAATTATGCTTGAGTGCCTACATACAAAAGCTTTAGCTTCTATAGTACTGCTAATCAAATAAGTTTTATGGACAGGGAAAGCACCACGTTAGAGAAAAATTGGATCCTTTTTACCAGTGACATTTCTAGGAAAGACATATTCTTTTAAAACCATCTAATCTTAATTAAAAAGAAAACTAACACATCTTAATCATACTAAAAATAATACTTTATCCCTTATTAGAAAGTAAATGGCAGTGTTATCCATATGAAACATGGGCATAGATAGAGAATTAAGGTGGAGTGAAGACTTAAGAAATTTGGATAATGTTTAATATTAACTTAATTCTCCATTGCAGTTGGGTTGACTTATACCTATAGTAATTTGTCTAGGGTAAGATTTGACTCAATTAGGCCCAATTAGCTGTGTAGCTTGTGGCTTCACATGTGAATTACTAGACACACTCTTCACAGATGAATTCAGAGTATTTCAAGAATGGGTAAAGGAGAAGAGAGACACGTTAGTGTGTTTGATATTAACAAATGAAATATTTCTCCTGAAACACCAAACTCAAGAGAAGTGTTAGTTTGACTTCAGTGTGAATATGTGTATTTGTGATTCCATGTAGGTAATTAACCAAAAAATAATGCTTTTAAGAAATGGAATTTCCAATTTGAAGCCCAAACTATATTCCAATGTGGCATGTTGTGCTGAAAAGAGAGCCAGGCATTATGTAGGTAGATTTCCTGGAATAGCACCAAACACTTTGGCACCCAGGAAAAGACGCTGGGTCACCTCAGTATTAAAAAGTTCATTCGCAGGCATAATCCCGTCCCTTGTGATCTGATGAGTTTTTTTTCTGTTGAAGCCACAGTACCTTACGTGGTACCAACAGGGGAGAGCTTCCTAGAACTTTGTTCAGAATCTTCATAGTTTATGAAATCATGTCCAGGCTCTCCCATCAGAAACACTGGTAAAGTAATTGCTCCATGACTGATGTTTAAATGGGACCCTTTTGTTCAAAAAAAATTTAAAACCATTAGTGCTGTGTATAACTACTAACATTTTCAGTGACTAGGAGAGACCAACTTAAAATCCTCTGCTTTGGTAATTCCACTGGTGATGTCTGCATAATGTAATGTGTAAAGGAATAAGGTAGGCATTTGTTTTTGTAGTTTTCATATTGATCAGTGTCTCTAAAGCAAATCAGTATTTGGGTGAATAGGGCTTTTAGAATATAGATCCCAAAGAAGAGGCGTGCCAAAGGGCACAAATGTAACGTTTTCCTATTGTGTCACCAACAATCCAAGCACTTCTAAGTGCCTTAGGGAATGTGATTGACTGGGTTCGTTAATCTTTTAACACCTGGGGCGCAGACCACTTCTAAGTGTGCTCAGGGCTTTCAAGGGCTACCACTTAGTTGTTGGGAGAGAGGGGAGGAACATATAAATGTTAGAGACCTACTATGAGCCTAGCCTTAACCTTCACATGCATTTTCATCATTGATTTTCAGTAAGGGATTCATTTTCGTCTTTCAGTAACTTCAGCCCCTTGTTCTAAGACTGTGGCCATAGTTGCTCTTTTGAGTTGACCTTTTGCCTTGATTTGGAAAATTGAGGTTTCCTTGTGTTCTCCAAATTAATGACTTCCTTTGTGCTTGGGTTTTAATAGTCAAGACTTTATTCTTTGGATATGTGGCTTGAGATTTTCCTTAGCAGCCATGATCTCACTCACTATTTCATTTACCCTCTCCTCACCCTTCACATAGGAACCAGAGTTAGGTACTAGCAGACATGCTCTTAGATACACCTAATTGTGTACCAGTCTGTATTCCTCAGTGTCTGCTGATCCAGGCATCTCCATTGCTGAATTCTGTTCCTTCATCAGAATACCTCCATTGTACACTGCTCTGAGGCCATGAAAAATCAGTCTACTCCCTTTGTTGATGTTACCCCGCATGCTGGAGCAGTCTTCTGTCCAGCATCCCTAGTCCCTGAGGCTCGTTCATCCCATTTTTGTCTTGATCTCAACATCTACCAGTTGGCCAGGTCCAACCTCCAGGTCACCACTTAAGGTAAAGGGAGAAGGATTCTGTACCATGTTTTGCGGTAGAAAAGAGAATCTGTAACTAGTTGCATAGTGTAAAATATTCTATTATAAAAAAGAAGGACCTGGTGTGTGTAACAGGCAAACTGGAGATCTCCTCCCAGTGCATTCGTAGACTTGATGGTTAGCCTGGGGTGCATCCCAGCCCTCAGGTGAACCTCTCATTAGTAAGATAACGGGCAGACCCCATGATCTTTAGGCTTTCTGACTCCCTTATGTATCAGTCTACAAGTGATATCAGGAGTAAGCTTTGGGCGTTTTCCATGGTTAGAAGAGTGAAAAACAAAGCCGTTATATTTTTTAATTCTAACATTGAGGTGAGGGGTCGCTATACATTTTCATTTGGCTGAGAAATGGATCAGTGTAGTAAATCACTAGCTTCCTGCTTCTCTCCATTTTAAAGAAGTAGCATTGGGAGTAGGAATTCCTTCTTTCCAAGCCATCCTAAACCTGAGCATTATCTGAAATTTAGTTAACTGTATTTTTTCCAAAAGTGAATGATGAAGAAATGACTCCACTTATATAGTGAGTAGGAACTAAAGATATTAGGTTTAATTCAAGGAAAATTACCTTTATGTTTTTCTGTTATAGTAACTGGACAAGATGACGGATGTACTAGTGTTTACGGTTAGAAATGAGGGGTCTGGAGGCTGACATGGGTGGAGGTTAGTGTTGCTACTCAGGCATCCACTGTGCCCTGCATTCTCAAGTTTGGACCCAGGGCACTTGGGGAATTTAGAAAATGACCTCTTTGAACCACTTGTGGACAAAACCCAGTAACAGCTTATTTAGATGAGCAGGGACTTTATCATCTGGCTGGGCATCAGATCTTAAGAGATACAGACTGAAAATTGTTCTTTTGCTTTGTCTGAAGAAATAGTCTGCTATTGCTTCTAAAAACATTCAAAAATCTAACCATTGCCAATAGAGCTTTGGTTTTGTACTTTGACTTATAGAATTGCTATAGGAGATTAAAATATAAGCACTATTAGATGTCAGATTCAAATGTGTGAAGTATTACTGATGAACCCAGACTATGACTATGTTTTGGGGGAATTTAGGAGCTATTGCATTTTTCTAGTTTTATTAAGGTGACCACTTTGTCATATCCAGGAAGGCAGTGCACACTTCTGTTGGCTGAGAATGTCTGTGATTGGCAGGGCTTAGAAGTAATGTTATTTTCATCTGTTGCTGGAAAAGAAGCCACTGGAACCACTGTTGCATCATAGGTTGTAGAATATTTTTGCATGGGCATTCCGAGTTCTATGGGAAACCAAGTTGAGGTTCTTTGCCACAAAAGAGAAGGTCTTGAAAATATGTAGGTGGTGAGTTGGTACTTCACTGGATTGGATATGGCAGCAGAAAGATATTAGAGAAAACACTGCCAGGAGATGTAATGATAGTTTGTTTCAAGACATAGGTGACCACCAATAACAGGGGAAACAGCAGCAGAGCCGTGCTCAGCTGGATGTGGCCAGGTAATGAGATAATTAGAGCACTAGGAGAGAGAATTAAATGGGAGGTATTCTAAAGAGTGCTTGGGAGGACTCTTCTGCTAGACTTTTCAGGGAATCAACCGAGGGAGGAGATCAGAGTCTAATAGTATTAGGAAAGAAGATAGATAGTGGTACCTGAAAGTATTGGCACAGATCATGGTGCTGGGGAATTAGTACAGCACTGTTGAGAGAACATTTCAAATGCATATTTGATTTGGCAGGTGGAATATCAGAAGCTGAGAAGTCGTCCTCTGTGGTTATAATCACAGTACAAGTTAATGCTTAAAAAAGTCTTAGGAATATGGCTAGTCTATCTGGGTAAGTACTATACCCCTTCCCCTAATTTCAGGATATAGGATGATGTGAGCTGTAAGACAGGTCATGAAAGGCTGCTGGTTTATTTTCTGAATCTATGAATATGTTATGTACACAGTGATGAGCAAACACAGCTGGGAAGAACAGCAGATGATATTGGGACTGGAGCTGGGGTGTTTATCAGATTGACATAGTAATTCTTCTTTCCTGTGAAAGGGTTCTATTTAAGTGACGGTTAGGATCCTCTAACTTTTATCATGTCTCAGGCAAGTATTATTCTTTAGTCTCCATCTCCTTTGCCCACCTGAACACATTTTCATCTCCAGATAGATTTATTTAGAAATAACATCCCCATTTAAGCTCTGACGGGAAACAAATACGGACAATGAATTCTCATCTGTTTGTTGAAATAAGGGTAGGACATCATTTTGTGTCTAAAGAGAGTAGATGTCTAAAGAGAATAGAGCAGTCTCCATTGCTGGGTCCAAGTTAATCTTTGAGTTGGCCAGAGGGAGCGGGTATAAGATACTGGAGGACAGGAGGAAAATACATGTGAAGAGCAATAAAAAGAACAACCCATTAAACCTGATTTGACTATTTTTTAAAGAAAGTTATGGGCTGTTTTGGTAGCCATGGTAAAGATATCATTTCGAGTATCTGATAGAAAAGTAAAATATTTGCTTGTGGGAGTGAATCTAAAGTAACCTGATAAATAATAAATGCCTCCCAGGCATACAGCAGTGTGTGAGGTAGAGGCACCTGTGAGTGGGAGGCTTAGCTCCCACTGAATGGCAAACCCATTCAGGACTAATTAAGTAGCTACAAAGGTGGTAGATCTCAGCCACTTACCAATTAAATGGTAAAGTGAAATTTTAGAGGCAGGAGTAAGTGGGAATTTAAGCTTGTCTTGAGACAGGTGGGATTTCTCTAAGCGAAGTTGTAGTAATAGGGTTGTGGTGAGTTATGAAGTAGGATTGGGGAGTGCAGAAGATGTGGGAGGAGCGTTGGGGTGGGGTAGAGATGGAGAGAGAATAAATTAATGATGCGGCTGCAGCAAAAAGACCCTGGGGTGATTAGAGGGAAATAAGAGCAAAAAGATCATAAATGTCTTGAATATCAAGCATTTTGATTTAAGCTTTATCTTCTAAACTCACCAGACATTTGTACGCTGTGTTCTGTGGGGCCCCAGAAGGTGAGGAGGGGCCAGGGAGGGTCCCCAGATTAGGAACAGGGCTTTCCATCCATTCCTTTACTATAAAACAGAATACTCCTGCTTTTATGATAAATTATTTTGTACATTAGACTTTCTGGCTGAACTTCTTTTTAACTAAAGGTTCTGTGGTAGTGTAGATCTTTTTTTTTGGAGACAGAGTCTCACTTTATTGCCCTCAGTAGAGTGCCATGGCATCACAGCTCACAGCAAACTCCAACTCCTGGGCTTAGGCAAGTCTCTTGCTTCAGCCTCCCGAGTGGCTGAAAACTATAGGTGCCCGCCACAGCACTCAGCTATTTTTTTGTTGCATTTTGGCCGGGGCTGAGTTTGAACCCGCCACCCTTGGCATATGGGGCTGGCCCCCTACCCACTGAGCCACAGGTGCCACCCAGTAGTGTAGATCTTAATAAAACCAAACTTAAAAAAAAAAAAAAGATTGTGCTAGATAAGGGGAAACCATGGACCCAAATAAAGCTGTGTTTGTAAAGAATTTGTTCTTACATATTGGGCAATATAGACTGGAGGCCAAGGTCAGGTAGAAAGCTTATTGCAATTTTTGATATTGTAGTAGGATGACCAGGACTGGGTATGTGGGATGAGAAGGAAGAGGCAGATACAGAAAATATTGCAAAAGAAAAATTTAAGAGATTTTAGTTTTGGAAGAGATACCACCACCAACAAAATCGACCTGTATGAAGACTTTAGGATGTGATTCATCACTATAATATTATTTTAAAAAGTCTTTACCTTGTTTTGTCTAATATTTACTTTAAAAACATGCTGGCAATTCATTTTATCCTTCGAACTTTAACCAATTGGAGGTTGTGGTTTCATTTTAAAATCTGTCAGAAATGAATTTTTCGAGACCTCTGTTGTGAACTTTGTTTGATAAAAATTAATCATTGCCAGTCAAAAAAGAACTTCAGCATAAAAACATCAATGACTTTTTTTTTGTTTAAAGAAAGACTTTTAGGTGTCTCGATTTAGTATCATTCCTGAGATATGTTGTTAAATGAGAAGAGCAAGGAGCAGAAGAGTGCATGTAGGATGCTGCAGTTCTATGAGAAGTGCCTGCCTTTGTACTTGTGGAAGTATATATGAGAATTTGACAATAGTGCTTGCTTTGCCGGAAGAAAAGGGGCCCAGGTGTTAGTGGAGGGAAGAAGTGTTTTTACTGTGTGTCCTTTGGAACGCTGAGTCTTTTTAGAAATCTTGTGCCTGTGTTCCCACTGTACACCCTTCATACCCACTGTGAAATTACAGATTGCAGGGTCAGCCTAGGGTCAACTGATCTGGGATTTTACTCTTCTGGGGAAAGTGATGCTGCTGTCTTCTTTGCTAGAAAGCAGCCGAGTGCAGTGGTGAAGAGACATAACTCCCAAGGGCTTTAGCATTTGTGTAATCTTCTTTTGCTGCCCTTCTTCATCTAGAAATAATTCCATCCAGATTATGCTGATAAGATCTTATAGGCTTGTTGTGAGGATGACACAGGATGGTGTACGTGAAGCCCGGCTTTCAGGAGAGGCTTGCTTCAGAGCCTCTGACTCAGCTGCCCTGGAACTGTTCCCCACTTTCTTCTCTAAGCCCCCATGGTATCTTCTCTGTCTGGCTGTTCCTTCATTCAGTGCGTACTTAATGGAGAGTCTGGCCTTGTTTGGGGGATATGAAGATGTTCAAGACAGACAGGACCCCTGTTTTGCCAGCCTTCCCTAGACCTTTCCCTCTCAGCCTTCTCTAAGAGGGTGGGTTGTGTCGCATCTAGGCTCCTAGGCTCTTTCTGCAGGGAAGCCAACCTTAGTCCTCTTTGCCTTCTCCTAAGCTCCTGGGGAAACTTTGAAGACTTCATGACTTCCCTTCCCCAAAGGTAAAATTTATCACAACCACCTTTGCTATCACCCATGTGATTCAGACTTCTCTACTAGTTTGTAAGCTCCTTGAAAGTAGAAGTCTAGCATAGTTGGGGAGCTTTTGTTTTGGTATGACAGAGTCTCACTCTTTTGTCCAGGCATCAGCCTAGCTCACAACAACGTCCAATTCCTGTTCCAGCAATCCTCCTGCCTCAGCCTCCTGAGTAGCTGGGACTATAGGTGCCTGCCACAACACCCAGGTATTTTTTTCTATTTTAGTAGAGACAGAGTCTCACTCTTGCTCAGGCTGATCTCAAACTCCTGAGCTCCAGCAATCCACCTGCCTTGGACTCTCAGGGTGCTAGGATTACAGGCATGGGCCACTGTGCCTGGACCCTTGGAGTACTTTTTGATGCTTTAAAGAAAATACTTGTTGAAAGCTTATTCCTTGAACTCAGGTTATTTATTTAAAAATTTTCTGAAAAGTGTCATTGCTGAATCTAAAATGAAATTTTTGATTCCAAGATGTTATTTCTTTCCCAGCCTCTTTCCACCTGGGTCTCCGTTCCTTGTGTTCTCTTATCATAGGATACATAATTTCTTGCTGCCAAATTTTGGCTTGTAAGTTTCAGGATGAACAAAAGCAAAAATACAGAAAAAAATACAATAAGACAAAACCGTATCTCCCCTGCCTTCACAAAACATCCCACGTGCAAGATCCACTTTAGGCAAACCATGAAGTGATCAAGCTACTTGGATCTTCATAAATGCAGATCTTAACCGGCTTTTCTTTTCTTACCTGGAGGTTCATAAGTGGGCTTTTATGAAGTGTGAGACCCCCGAACTTGAAAGCAAAATTTTGTGCATATGACATTTTTATGAGATATAACTGCTCATTTGATCAGGAATCTAAATAAGGCTGAAAACCTTCTAGTGGCTTCCAGCTTCTCCTTGCTAGAAGCTCTCTTCCTCCCTTGTTTGCTGGTGTGGGCTTTCTGGGTAGACCCCTAGACCAGGAACCTCCCCTCCAATACCCTACCTACCACTGTACCTCCCCTCCCCAGCTAGTTTTGTCTTTTCTTTGACATCCAGTTGCTGTGATGGACCAGTCTCAAAACCAGACATGTATTGCACAGTAGTACAGGTGCTAAGATTCCTTGGCACAGAATGAATAAGTTGAGTGGAGAGTCTCCCTGTTTATCCTTCAGGTGGTGTTTCTATTTGAAGACATAACTTCAGAAGTGCAGCCTTTAGTTAACTCCTTGGCTTGCTCCTTCCTTTGGTCCTTCCTTTCTTTTCTTTCCTCTCTCCCTCCTTCCTCTCCTTCATTCCTTTTTTCTTACCTTTTCATATTTTAATAGATCTAGGGGTATAAGCGGTTTTTGGTTGCACAGATGAATTGTATAGTGAGTTTATAGTGTACTTGTTACTTGAATAGCGTACATTACCCCTGGTAAGTAGTTTTTCTTCTGTCACCCCCCTCCCGTCCTCGCCCTCTGAGTCTCCACTGTCCATTGTACCACTCTGTATGCACCTTTGCAGCTGAGTGAGTCTTCAGTTTCTTAATGCAAGTAACTGAACAATTTCAAAGAGAAATGTGTGGGGAGGAGGCATCTTGGAGGCCTTTATGGAGTGAGGTTTACATATTGTCTCCTTTAATAGTGATTTGGGAGTGAGCTCATTTTCTCAGTCACTCCTAGGGATCTACCTACTTGCCCAAGATGATCCTGCACCAGTGATGGGGCAAGGTTTGAACCTAGATTTTCTTCCAGGCTTCGTTCTCAAATCCCAACACCTAGGAATTTTCCCCATGGACAGGGCCAGCCACACAGACTGCTGGTGGGAATTGTACTAAAGTAAAAATGGAAAGCGATCAAGACTTTTCACTGCCCTTAGGAAAGTTTCCATCTAGTGTACAAAGACACCACAAGTTTGAAAGTTTCTGAAAGACAGAGACCAAGGGAGGGAGGAGGAAACGAAGGAAGGGAAAAGAAAGAGAGAGAGAGATCAGCTGATAAGGAGCAGCAGCAACCGGGCCATGTGTAGCTGGATGGTTGTAGTAGCCTGTTGAGATACGTGACCATCAGCCATGAATGTAGATGCTTCCAAAGTCCCATTTTTCTTTCCCGTGGAAGTTGCTGGCGTGAAACAGATGCCTTTATTTGGAGAAACCAGTGTTTGGAAATAATTGGTTTTCTCTTCTCTTATTCCCCAGAGAGAGTCCTTCACAGATGAAATTAGATAAGGAAAAAAAATGAATTGTAGAACAGTTTGTTGTTTTTCTTTCTTTTTTTTTTTTTTTTTTGGTCATTTCAAAATGCATTAGAACAGTGGTTCTCAACCTTCCTAATGCTGTGGCCCTTTAGTACAGTTATTGTGGGTTGCGACCCACAGGTTGAGAACCGCTGCATTAGAACCTGCGGCTCACTTATGCATATTTTGGTTTTGTTGACTGATTCTAGGTACTTTATTTTTTTTTACTTTCATTGTTAATATTACAGTAATGATTTACAGAAAGAAAAAAGATTATGATTGTACTACGTTACTTTTGAGTAGTGACCTTTGATTTTATTTTAATGTTTTAAATCATAATATTGAGATAGGTACTACCCCTTTTCTAGTATCAATGACAGCTGAGTGCCCTGGCTAAAATTATACTCTCCCTAGGAGCACTAAGATGGGCACTTTATTATCTCTTCACATCATCCTGTTAAGTTAGGTATTATTATTCTACTTCGGAGATTTGAATCTGAGGCTTACGGAGGCTAAGTGACTTGTCCGAGGTCAAATAGCTGTTAAGTAGGTCTAGGAGCTGAGATTCCAGTCCAGCCAGACTATGTGCATAGTAGGCTTCTAAAAGGTTAGTGCATGCAGGCCACATTGTACAGAAGATATTTGAGAGATTTCACCATTTACAGTTGGCTGGTTTATTATTAACTCATTAAGCAGACTGCATTATCGGTCATCTGCCTTCTGATTAATTTTTTGTTTAAAAATAACATTTGTAGGGTTTTGAAATAATGCCTTATCACAAGAGAAAGGGGGTTGAAAAAAAGATCAGAGAATATTTGATCTTATTTATTCCCTATTCACTCTGCCAGTATGGAGTGAACACCTTCAGTGTCCCAGACACTGTGCCAGGCACTGGGTATAAGCATTCTTGGATAAATTCGCCCTGTCCTTGTGGCTCTGCCAATGGAATGAATATAGTTCATCAGTGTAGGGACCAAAGGTATAAAGAGAATAAGATGGGAATTCTTTTCTGCAATAGCTGACAGACTCAATTGGGAGATAAGTCTATGCATAGAAACTGCTAGAATGCATTTACACCCTAAAGGGTGTATGGACTAATGCTGTGGTTCTCAGTCACATTATCCTGCTGCTTCGGTCAGGGAGGGAGGATGCTGTGGGTGATTTTTACATTGCCTTATGTCTGTACAGCACCTCTAGGAATGGGGTGCTGGCCTGATGTAGACAAAAGTGCTATTACAAATAAGAGAAAAAGATCATCAACCCTAGGAGTAGCTAGGGAAGAGTGTGTGAAATTGTGCCTTTGTGGCATTTCATTAGGTGGGATGTACTTGTTTTTATTTGGGGTACTGTGGTGTACTGAGTATACTTCCCAGTATGCAAGGTAGAGTAATAAGCAACACAGACAAGACCCCTGTTCTCATAGAGCTTACAGTTTAGGGGTGGGAGAAGGCTAAAGATAATCAAGAAGCTAGTGAGATTAGTTCACATGGTCTTACATGTAATGAAGGCAATTAAGAAACAGTCTTAGAATGATGGGGGTGGTTGTGGTGAGACTTTCTTTTGGATGGTTGGAAATAACATCTCTGAGGTGATTCTTGAACTGCAACCTGAGGGTTGAGAAGGAGCTGGCCCTGCAACAGTCCATGGGAAGAGTTCTGAGGTTGATCATGAAGTCATCCGGATGAGATGAAGCAGCCCATGGGGGAGTTTAGCCAGCAAAGAGCTGCACTCTGTACGGCCATGGTCAGAGTGGAGGCTGAACACTGTGTATTAGTGTCAAGTTATGCTGGGTCTCGAACGTAGGACTAGGACAAGGACTGACTCTGTGCTTCTGTGTGTGTATCCAGGATATGAGTAGGTAGAATACAGAGGAGAATCTGGATGAGTGTGTGTCATGGAAGGTTAAGGAAGCTTGTTAGAGTAGGATAATGACATTTAAATGTTCACGTGACCTACACGGAGAGACACCCAAATAACACAGTGTCTCTGTCGTCACTTCCTGTTGGAAGTTGCATAGAGTCAAGAAGTGAGGCATGGGTGTTGCTGTGTTGACTGCTACTTCAGATGGGGGAGACAGATACAGGAGGATTGCCTACCAATAAATGACATGCTGAAGCTTTGACAAAGGTAAGCTACAGAATCCAGTGCCAGGGACGGTACTTACATGTGACCAAGGTCGTGTTTTCCCATATGATATGATATAGCAGGTTCGTTTTGTGGTAATTTCCCTTGGAACCAGCAAATGAATTGTATTTTTGTTAATGTAAAGGAACATCCTTTACGCTATTAAATGTTTTTAGGAAGGGAAAGAGAAAAGTTAGAGGTAAGGTTTGATTAACCCAGGTTGATAGATAAAACGAGGTGTGATTAAATGCTCATTTTTGGAATCACTATATATTATTTAGTAAAGGAAAAAATGCCCAAATGTTGATAGAACTCTCTAGGGCACTGTGTTTAGGCAGTGAGAGGATTCCTGGCAGTGATTGAGAATACAGTAATGGGGAGCTGCACTTGATCTCTTTCGAGGTTGATTGTGATGTGTGTAGTCTTTACATCCTATTAAATTTTTGAAAGATAAACTGATACAAGAATGATTTGCCAAGGCCAGCAACTCTTCCTTTTAAAACCTTGGCTCGGTGTACACATTGAAGGGATGGGGGAGTAAGATAAAAGCCTTATAAATATGAGGTTAACTGAATTCAAATAGAAGGTTCTCTCAAGTTATTGCATTCCTTAGAAAGTAAATACATTGCGCATATGGTTAAGATTGATCAAAAAAGTATTCTGTATGCCAGTGATTACATTCCCATCTGTGATTAAGGTTTTCTGTCTGCATCTGGTTTTCACATTATATTTCTGTAACAAGAATCCTTTATATAGCAGAGTTCACTTTCTGTATTTTCTATTAGCTGCAGCTTGAACTACTGCACGGATCGCAGCTTTACACATGTGGTTTTCATTACTTCATACCATTGAGAAAAAGTAATATTTGTTTGGGAATGTATGTTTTCCACAATTTCCATGGTAATACAACATGTTGAGCCTTTTTAATAACACTCTTGTAGGAGTACAAATTGTTGGAGGCATTCTGCTCTTGGTGGAGCTTAGCTTTTAAACTTTTCTCAGTCTGTTCGCCTCATAATGAGGTCTTACAAATGGGAGGGCTGAGGATTCCAACAAAGCAGTTATTAAAGGTAGGGAAATTTCCTTATCATTTGCACGTGATACAGACTTTAGTAGAGACTAGGTATCAGAAATCTCTGAACATGGATTGCGTAGGGCTCATTACCATTCTCTGTTTTATCATTTCACATTAGAAGATCATGTAACGTGCGGGATGGATGAAGCATACGCATGATGCTCCAAGGCCATTATTTTGAAAACTCTAAAGATTAGCTCATTTTTTGAGTTAGTTATCCTGTTGATTATGATACATTGTTTCATATCAAAAATAATGGGGAAAATTTTTTATGGGTACTTTGCGGTTTACCTTGTGTATAGTTTGAATGTGTATTCGTATGCTGTGTTAACATTTAACAATTTATAAGTAGGTTCATGTAAAATATTTCGTGACACTGTCTTCCTGCCAACTTTTCTTTATTCACTGCTCAATACTCTGATTAAAATAGATAACCGCAAGCTGAAACAGTGTATTCTATAGTGTGGGATCATCTCTAATTGAGAAATTTTTCTTGTAAAGGGAGTTTATCCATGGGATAAACTTATGTGCCTCAAAACCCAGATTCACTGCACAACTTTTGTTAATGAACCCAGAAATTAGCCTGGCATTTAGCAGCCCTGAGGGTAAGGAGTAGACGTAGACCCTGGAGGATTGGTGTGCACTTGCCTGCTCCATGTGTTCAGTGGAGATTATAACCATGGCCCACGCAGGGCACGATCCACTTATATCTGCCTCTCTTGCGTCTTGTGTTGATGGTTGCTGATGCACAAAATATCAGCATATATCATGATTAAATCTAAGAAAAGTATCTCTTTTCTTCTTTTTCCCAATATAGTATTTGTTTAGCCTCTATTTATACATTGTTTTTACCTTGGTATAGAATCATTGGAAATAACAGAATTGTGTAGAAAAATCGCCCATATTTCCATCTTCCAGAAATAATATTTAACATCTAACGTATTGACTTCCAGTCTGCCCCTGTGTGCACCTCCCCCACCTTAGTATGACAGTATTTAGATAATCTGCATGTTTATATATATCTATGTATCTTGGTTATTTTTATATTGAATTCTTTTGCTTTATCATTTAATACAATTTTAAGTTTCATAGCAAACTAATATTTCCAAGTTTCTACTGATTATCTTTAATGGTCTTTGCTGAGCTTCAAGGCAATTTGCAGCTAAGAAATATCTGGTATTATATTTCTCCTAATCAGTACTTATTTATTTTTTACCTTAAGAACAATAAGGAACAACTGGTTGAATCATAGTAGAGTCATCATGTAGCATCTAAAAGGACATTAATTTTTTAATAGAATCTGTTTTTTATACATTTGAGTATGTTCACTAATTTTAATTCCTAGGATGTAATTTGGTCTCAATAATAACAACTGTTTCAATGCTTTTTGAAGAACTTTTGTACATTTAGAAGTCTTTATTCCTTTGCATTTATTGAGTTCCTGCCTTATGTACATAAGATTGTGTTGGCCCCTTGTATTACAGAGATTGTAAGAATTAAACAGTGATACTTTTCCTATTCATAGTGGTGCTGGTAGTAGTAGTCATATTCATAGTAATAGGTGAGTAGTAAACATTCAATAAATATTTGTGAATGGATGAATGAGCAAATTCTCAACCTGCCAAATGTAACAGGGAAAAAAATGAGAAAATTTAGATTGCTTTAGAAAAAAGAAAAGAAAGTAGAAGTTTATTGATTTTGTAAACTAATTCACCAATAATTGTTTTTACTGGTATTTTAAAACTCCTTAATTCCATAAAGATTATTCTTTAGTGTCATTAGTCGTTTTAAACTATGTTGGCTAATAATGGCTATATTGAAATTTCATAAGAGTGGAACAATGTAGATACCACTTGTTTTGGAACAGAATTAACTTGCATGTAAAATTTCATGAAATAAAAACGCGATGTCTAAAGTGTTTTCTAAAGAAACCGTTATATCTAAAAGAGTATTTAACTTTTCTGAAACAGGTAAAATTGAACACATTCTCTTAAGGTATTGGTATACGTATATGTTAAAACCAATTTAACAAAAGAAGAATTTTTAGGTGCAGAATGTGTCCAGCTTTGAGTCAAATGACTGGAAAAATGAAGAGCCTGTCAGAGCATCTCATTTTAGGAACTTAGATGATGAGAATTGTCTTGGATTCGTCTAACATTTAGAAGAGTTTGTGTCTGTTTTATAAATAAAACAAAACAAAACTGGCTTGTATTATGTAAGTAGGTCGGTATGCTACCTCAGCCTGGTTGTGATATATGCATTTTTTTTCCCTTTGTTGTTGTCAATAGAAAAGATTGATCTCTGGGCTGGTGAACGTAATCTCTGTCCCAGTCAGAAAAGGAGAGAGGAAGTTAGCAGAGCGATTGGTGGAGAATGATATCTGTCAAAAGAAACACTTGGAGAGCACTGAGTTTAGTAATAGGTGACTGCCGGAAAAAGGGGAACTTTGAATATTGTCAAGGTAAGGAACAGACAAATATTTTGATTTTGCAATTTGCTTACCCGAAAATCCATTACCTTTCCAATATTAATTGTGAAGATTTTCTTTTTCTCCCCCCTTATTCTAGTGCTTGTTGATAAAAAGTTTGTATTGTATGTTTTAAACATTTGTCTTTGAAATCTTTGGGTGTGGGAATTGGCGGTGGGCACCCTACTTGATAGCTTTGGGTCTGAAGATATCAAATGATCAAATACCAATTTTTTTCACCCTTTTCTTGTTGCAATGCTCCTTGCCATGTTTCATGATACATCTGTTATAAGCTGAGCAATACTTGGAGTTAAAGAGTAAAAGCTATGCCATGATTTCTGTGTTTATTGTCGCAAGGAGATGGTGTTTTCTGAAACAGTTTGTTGACTAAACAGGCAAAAACGTGTTTTTCAATTGATTATTTCTTCCGGTTGATTTTGATTTAAAAAGAAAATTTTAGGCAAATGTCACTTTCTAAGCAGATTTTAGGCAACATTTTGGGCAAATGTCACTTTCATATCCATAGACACGTTTAAAAAAAGTGATATCTAACTTCAGGAAAATAGCAAATATAAATGAAGCATTGCCATTTGGCAAGTGACTTCTTAAAGCCTGCAATATTTGAAAATTCAGGGAAGCTCTGAATTATGGGTTCAGAGAGCCGATGTCTCCTATTTCAGGTTTAGCCGATAGTGGGCTTATACAGAAGCACCAATGAATAAGGATAAACTGCTAAGAAAAAGTTGTGAGTCAACACAAATGTTGTGTGATACCGGTTGGCACTCTGGGGATTGGGACTTGAAGTTCTGTGACTGACTGCCTGACTATATAGCAAGAGGGGTAGCAAAATACTGACCCTCTCTGGCCACTGTGCTGGAAAGATCACTGCTGGCAGCCACCCTACAATCACTACTGTGGCCATTCCCTCAAATACTTACTGGCTTGTTTTTAAAGTTCCCAGGAAGGTGTTGGCAAATGAGAGTTTTCTTTCTTTCTTTCTTTCTTTTTTCTTTTAGAGACCAGAGAAAAGGAAATAATTCCCTGTAGAGTAGCCCATTATTACTTTTGGGAAGCCTTCATTGTGATTTGGATTCTGTATTTTGCTTCCTTTCATTTCTCCTCTTCCTGTTCCGATGATCTTCTACTGTAGTTGGTGAGAGACCTTAATAGACGGGAGAAGGCAAGGAAGGAGTTCAGTCGTCTTAAGCAAGTGAGACATCTCCAGTCTCTGCTTCTGTCTTTTTACTTTACATTCGAATACTAAAATTTGTTCTGTTTTCAGAACTCAAATCTTGGTTGATTCGATTTCTAAAGTCTTCCATAGAGAAAAAGAATGCTAGCAATCTCTTATCTTAGAGGAAACAGACTAATAAAAATCACCCCAACCACTAACTCTGCTTCAGAATTGTTTTCTCATCATCTTATGTCAGATCAAGTATCTTTTTCCAGAGTGTATGTAATTCTTTGCCTCCTTCCTAATTTGTCTCTGGGGGGCCTTGGCATTAATATGATAAAGATAAGTAATGTGCAGATTAAAAATTGGAAAGGATATTGGGTTTTAAAACTTGAGCATGAAGAGTACATATAGTTATTATCTTCATCCACACCCATCTCGTCGTAAACATATTCTTTTCTCGTCATATGGCATCATATGGAATAGATCTGTGACCCACTGGCGATGAACCATGGTAACAGGGAAGAGCCAAAATGCATGGCAAGGACATAACATCTTAATATAACTGAATGCGTTTATTTATAGTTGTTATAATATGCAAATACTGAATCCCCACTGTCATATTTCAGAAACACTATGTTAGACTTCTTCTTTTTTTCTTCCTTTTCTCTCCTGCATGTGTGATGTGTATGTATATACTTAAGAGAATACACATTTGTGTTGGCCTGTTGTAACTGCTGAGATCTTTATTTTCTATGTGGCCTTACAAATTTACTCCTGATTTCTTCTTCCTTTGTAATAAGAATGTGTATATAGAAATAAAAGATTTAGACTCAAGTTGACCGTGAAGTTGAGAGGAACAGAAATCACATACTTTAAATTTGCAAATAACTCAACTCCATTGTGTTCTTGGAGTTTGGGAGTTGTAATTTGGAAGTAAAAAAAGCCTAAGGACCATCAGAAGCTGAACAGTTGGCTCTGTGAATGAGAATGGCCCGAGGTGGCGCTAGAGAGTCTGGTCTGTGTGGCAAATTTGAAGCAGGTGGCAGCAGGGGAGGTGTGGTCTCCGAGATAGGACTGTGCCTCTGTTAGGTTGGTGACTAGGGGGGAAAGAGAAGGAGGGGACATGCCACCAGCTTGGGTGGAAGCTGGTTAAAGCAGAACACTGGTACGTTTGCCCCCTGGTGTTTTAAAGCATACCTAAAATACACACAGTGCTTGGTTCTCTAGAATGCCCTTTGGAGCTGTTCCCCTGAAATGTGTGCTATTGTGAGGCCCAAATGGATTTGGGACTAGGAGTGGTGTCTGGCTTAAGGAACTTGCTCTTATAAACCACTAAGGAAAATTGTAAGAAGGGTCTAATATTTGTCATATTAAAAGGAAAAAAGAAAAAGATCCACTGGTTCTCTAAAAGATGCAAGAGAAAATAGCATGGCAGGAACATAGACAAGGAACTTGTGTTGCCAAGTGGTGTGTGCTTACAGTTATGCTTATCACGGAGTGGGATATTTAGGTCATATCAGTGTTTACATATTGTTCCAGAAATCCACACTCGTATTTTGAAAAAGGATTTATTTTTAAAACGTTCACATAGATGAGGCTGTGCACTTTTAAATGTATTTTTGGTAGGAAAAGAGGGAGAGTTATTTTCTTAAGTGAAATTGCTGTTTTTAGAGTGTCTGCTTTTATTTTTAGTTTTTCTTGGGCATGTTTGAGGGGTCTGATAGCATTAATGGGCTTTACCCCACATGGAGCTTTGAGCTTATTGTAGCACTGCACACTGATCCCAGGTCAGTGTGATGCGTGAAATCAATTTATTTGAATCTCTTTGCCTCTATAGGAATTTGGCAGCATGCCAGTTGTTTTCATTTAATGTTCTTTGTGTTGAACACAGACAAGCAGGCAGGCTTTTGTGTTCTCCTCTCTTTTGGTCTCTGTCTCTTTCAGCCAATATTTTACTCTATGGATTTCCAGATGAAGGAGGAATGTATTATTTATATGATTCTAATCATTGCTTAATATTTATACATCTATAAATGTACCACCGTTTTATCTTTTAAAGGGCATTTTTGATATTCCTGAGTTTTAACGGTGACTTTGTACACAAGTACTCGGATTTTAGAGTTTTGTTTCAAAAATATTTTTGACGGAATGTAGTAAACCAGAACACAGATCTTAGCTAGTTGACTACAAGGACTGTCATCACAATGTAAAATAACAGCATTCATGGTGCAAGGCAAGCAATCTTTAATTTGTAAACTGGACTATCCAAATCATTTCTGGAGAAGCTTTCTTGACTTTGAAGATTCATACTTTGGTCAAGCGCACGTGAAAAAATTATTTGACCAACTCATCTTGATTGAGACACCAGTGGATTTGTTATGTATGAATATTTATGAAGGTCTGGCCATTGAGGTGGGTTTTTTTTTTTTTTTTTTTGCTTTATAAAATGTGGAGGATTATGGCCAGGAATAGCACAGAGATTTTTATTTCAAATAAATGCAGACCTTTGTGTGGATGTTTTTGTAAGCAGGATTTGTTTCTGGGTCAGCTGTAGGAAGAGGAGGGGAAGGAAATGAGAGAGAGTGAGAGGAGAATGCTGTGTTGATGCTCCGGGCAGTTCTTGCGGAAGTTGATATGCAGAACCATGGAGCCGCAGCTTCGGGGTCAGGCTCAGACCCAGCAGCCCTGCTTCCTTGTTTAATTACCTGAAGAGCAAAACAGTCAGGCTGGGAGTGTGTGAAAACCCAGTATCTCTCACAGCCGCCTGGCGCTCTGACATCCTGCAAGGCCAGCCCTGTCTGTCCGCCAGCGTCAGACTGGCTCAAACCCTGGGTTCCTTTCTTTCAGAAGGCATTGTGTGGAAGAGGGTTTGGTCAGGAATTTGAGGTTCCTGCCAATGCTGTGTCCCCTGCTCCCTCCTGGACTAGAAGGACAGATATGCTTGATTTTTTTAAAAAAAGATTGAAAAATTTGGCTCTTTCAAGACACACTTCTGGCCTCGCTGTGAAGCAATCTCTTACAACAGCCACAGACATTAACAAATGGAGGACTGGCCTTCGTTTATTGGTTCTTACTTTCATAGTTCCTTTACACACTGTCCTGGGTGTGCTGCTGTTTCTGAGCCAGACTCACTAGTCGTTCAGTATGGAACTAGTCTTTCAGAGATTGTTTTTGTGAGGCAGTTTTGGCCTCTTAATCTGTCCATGAAAATAGCATAGTCCATCGTTAAAGAAAGGTGATAGAACTGTTAAGGTTGGATTTTTTTTTTCCCTTTCCTTGTAATCTGAGTATTGTCTTTTACATTTGCTGTGGGAAGGGCCATACCCTTGGATGAAAGTGGAGGTGGTGATGAATGATATTTGGACAGCAAGGTTTGATCGGTTTAGTGTTAACATGGGATAAATATCCTGAGAAATGCTTGGAGATGGAACCATCCATGAGATCCCCTGAACATAACAAGGTGTTACCTTACCAAGAGGAAACCCAGTAGATTCTTTCTCCATGCTGTGGGCTGATGACATGTCTTTGCTGTTGATGGGGGAGGGGAGGTGGTGGCAGTGTTTCCTGCAGAGGGAGGGGACTCTGTGACTACATGTGCCTTGACTTGGTTTTTCCAACTACTTCATTAGGATTCTGTCATGCAGGCTGAAGGGCATTCATCCTTTAGATGCACATGTGTGCCTTGCATTAATGGTAATAGGAGTTATGGGCATGTAAAGAGCACAGCATATAACTTTGCCCAGTGCACAAGCATAACTCCAGGGAATTGATTCCGTCCTTTGCAAAGAATAAAGAGATTGGGCTTTGCAGGAAAGAGTTTGGTAGGAATTATTCTAAAAACTTCTCTTTCTTACTACACTTATAGAAGTAATGTCAATATTTTATATATTTGTGTACCACTCCAGTAAAAAGCATATAATCATTTAAATAATTGGATTAGCCTGGTGCGCCTCGTGATGGAGTTGGCATCCTCGTGATCTATTATGCACAAGTGTAAGTAGCTCTGCCATAAGTGTTATGCGTATCCTCAGGCACGCGCATGTTTATTTATGTGTCAGCCTGCTGCATTTCTTTCAGAGCATTTCTCTTCTCAACATCAGTACAAATATGAAAAAAGGAAACATATAAATACATTTTAAGCTGCAGTCAACATTACCAACTAGTGTCCCCTGATAGACTCTTGGTTCCCCTGCACTGATAGACTCTTGGTTCCCTTTTTTCAAGCTCCTGCTTTTTGGGTGGTTCTGTCCAACTGGAACTTTCTTAAAGGCAGGTAACATGAGCACCATTTGCAGCATTAAGCTTTGGCAGCGGAGAGTGTATAATGTAAGAAAACTTGGAAGACTTTGAAAAGTGGATGGAGAGAGTGGTGGCTTGCAGGTGGTATCAGGAATTAAAGAACAGAATGGGAACAAGAAAAAATTGGTTTAGTGCCTTGTGCTGAGTGTCCTCAGTAATTGTGGGGTGAAATGCAAGGAAGAAAGTCTGGGAAAGAGACTGGGAGGGAAAAGGGGAAAAACATCATATTAGTAATTACGGACTTGTGTCAGTTTCCCAACAGTAATTTTAAAAAGGACATTTTGAGATAGGTAGTGAAAAGGGCATAGTATCCCTAAATTTGAATAACATGTTGGTATATATAATTAAACATAATTTTAATAAGTTGAGGGCAAACATTGAAATTTCCATGCAGGGGAAGAGAATTGAGCTGAGATTTATAGGCTCTAAACACCCTACAGTGCATTTCGGAATATACAGCATTAAATTCTGTTTGGCCTGATCATAGAAAAATATTAATTTAAAAATTTACATTGGTTTAAAGACAAATATGCTATTCTGAGTATTACTCCAACAAACAAAGCAATTTGGGGATGAAAATTTATGATAGCATTCATGATAGTGAACAGTCATTTCTGAGTAAGTTCGAATTGTTTATAAATGCGACAAATTAGTATGTGTGCATAGATTTTGATAATTTGCAATGTGGAGGGATGGAAGTGGAGAGTTTGTTAGAGATAAAAGTTCTGTGAAGGAAGGCTATGATGCAGAGACATGCTGGTTTTTTTTATTGCTGTGTATTTGCTCCACCTGGTGGATTTGGTTGAAAGTGTTTTAATCCTTGTTAATGAAAAGAATACTCTTTAGCCAATTTTCTAAACTCTGGGAACACGAATCTTTTATTTTTGTTGCTATATAAAATAGCATCATTTCTCTCCAGGTCAAAACATGTGTAGGTCCTTTGTTCAGCTGTTCCATTGCCCTTAAAGTAATATTTATTGTTTTCTTGGTTCAAAATGTAATATATGTTCATTTTAGAAGATTTGGAAGATACACAAAAGGGAATCAACATCATCTATAATTTCACCGCCCAGAACTATTATATTATTTTAAAACATAGATATCATCAGAGGAGAACCGGTTTGCATGTGTTTAAAGATATTTGGAATATTAAATATGCTGAAGTATGATGATGATGATAATTGTTTTTGGACAAATGCTGTCCTTAGAATTCCCAGGATCCAAAAAAAAAAAAAAAAAAATCAATGTTTCGCAAAAATCGCTTTCATTAAGCTGCATGTCTGCAGACGTGGAAGGTAGCAGAGATTAAAGGTACCTCATGAATTCATAGGGCCGTTCATGGGGTGGGAAGATGTGTTGTCTGCTAGGCTTGCACAGATTGCTTTCTCTGGAAGTCTTAAGGATTCAGTTGTGCTTTGATCATCTTATTGTTTTCCTTAGGTTATTCTTTTTTTCCCCTTTAGTCTTTAACAGCTCTGTAACAGAAGGTGAAGTTTTGAAAACAGTGTCTCCATATGCAAGGGATTTGGAGACCTTTTTATTGTCTTTAAAATTGTCATTCATAGTCCTCATTAGCATTTATTGTTGCAAGCGTACAAGCAGAAAATGTGAAATTGGTATGTCATGAATAGCCCCACAGAGCTCTGGAGCCCTCGGATCTTGCCTGCAGTGTGGTGTGGGCTGGGCTTTGAGGGAAAGCCGTCCAGATGGCTGCCTGCACAGAGCAGAGCTGCAGGTTTTGTCTCTGGTTCTGAGAGGAAGGGAAGTTCACTGGAGCATACGCCATCACCCTTGCGTTTTAACAAAACCAACTCGCCATTAGTCAAGATGAGGAGGTGGTGACATTGAAACAAAGGTTTTCCATATAGCATTACAGCCCTTGTCAAATGAATAAGAGATGGGGAGGTAGCGTGTCTTCTGCATTATCTGAGTGATTTTTGTAGTTAGACAAAATAGGAGGAAATTATACGTGATAACTTACTTGCAGAGATACATGGCAAGGGTTTAGTTTTTAAGATGGATTGTTTTTGTGGGAAATTGCTTTTATTTGAAAAGACAAGAGTGAATACAGCAGGCGTTCAGCCTTCTGGAGGAGGAAGACAGTGTTTGACTTTAAAATAATTTAACCTCTTGTTAATGTCTGTGGAAGAACCTACGTATAACTGTCTGAGTAGGTTTAAAGTTTGTGTTTCACATGCATTCAATGAAATGTGAAAGCTGTTACAGCATTTCAGATTGTTTTTTAATATCAGGTATTGAAAATTCAAAGTTGTTGGTGGAAAAGAGATACAGTATATTGTGATGTGTTAAAGGGATAGTCATTGTCAGAAACAATTCATCATACTTACAAATATATCTCAGATTTGTTATGTGGGAAAAAAGATGAAGGATAATTATAAATATAGACTTTGTTTATTTTTAGCAAGTGGTATTTTATGTTAAACAGACTTTATTTTGCACAAATACACATACATGCACCCTGCATACTTAAATACACTAATACGCATCCTTTTATTCATTTGTTTAGAACATTATACTTCAACCAGAGTTAACAATCAAATACATTGCTTGAAAAAGGTGTTTGAATGACATAACTAGCTTTCTGTAGACACTGAAGATGAAAAAAAGAATATCATAGTGGCTTTGTTCAGGGAGTCATTATTTAAAATACTTTAAGATTGGAACCTTCAAATTATAGTTGTATATCTCATGATTAACCCACTTTAACTAACAGAGATAGAAAAATCAAAGTGACCTGAGTCCCCGAGTTAGACCTAAGTCATGGGTGAAGGCTAGGGCTTGTGATGTCTAGCTCTTGGCCTGCCGCTTGCCCTGGTGGGCTAGGATTTCTGGACAGGCCACTCAGCATGTTCTCCATGGGCCAGTGTGTTGCAAGTGAAGCTTTTGTGGCTCTATAATTTCCGAACAATCACCTATTAAGACAGACTTCCTCCAGCTTGTTTTCTTTTACTTGCTTCCATCTTATTGCTCGCACTTAGATCCTCTAGGACAGTCCTAAATAACCCTTTGACCCCACCATGTTTATACACCCCTCAAATTCTTAAGACTGCAATCATGTCTCCTGTTCTTTTGTCCTCTAAGCAGAGTTCTTTGGAGCTTTTCTGTGGGTCAGTTGAAAGTTGAGGAGGTGCAAATGCTTGCCAATCATTTCCCCCAGGAAATATTTGAAGAAGGCATCTAGTTGTTTACAGCAGCCATTTGTAGCGAGGAATTAAAATGACAGATAACCTCTTACCTTGATGGAATCCTTCAAAAACTTTTCAAACTTCCCTTTTTCTTCTCTATCCCACTCATTTCTTTGTGGTTGGCCCTGTCTTGTCTTACAGCATAGCCTAAATACAACATAAACATTTATTTGTTTTTGTTTTGTTTTGTTTTGCAGAGTTTAATTGAATTTATCTTTGTCAAGAGACAGTCTATTATGGCTTTTATTTAATACAGTTTCAGATGTCTATCAGTGGCAGAAACAAATTAATGTACATTTTTATTAGGTGTTGTATCTATTTAATTGACTGTCAAAGTGATGCGAAGTTAGGAAATCATCCAAAAGACAGGTCCATCCCCCTTAGCCCAACAGCGCACACATTAGGTAGGTTTGCCCTGTCAGTGGGATGCCTTTAGAAAACACTAATAGCTTCCAGCTGGGTGGAAAATCAAAACCTTTGGGGTCTGACAAAACTAGCAGATTTGAATTTGAAAGCAGAGCTAATGCCTCCATTTTATTTTTTACCACTCGCCCATAAAACATTATTTTCCAATATGTCAGCCTCATTTGGTGGCCAGTGGTCTGAAATTGAAAGTGGAACAAGCAAGCGGAGAAATCTGGACATTAGTGAGTCCGCCCTTTCAAGCTGGTGTGCCACTTTGTGGAAGGGTCTCCCCTAAGAGCCAGGGGGGTCTTAATGACCATTCATCAATGCTCCTTGGCTGATCATTGAGTGCCTTCTCATTCAGTTTATCAAGTCTTGCACATAAAAAGTCAGAATAAGGCTTATTCAGCTTTGTTAAAGCCAACGAGGAGTAAAATGCTCCATTTGAACCCATTTTGCCCTTGTTTTTTCACTTTGTTAATGCAGCCCTGCTTAAATGAGTGCCTTTATTGGGTCGGTTAGAATATCTGAAACTATTAATTCTCTTGTATTGAATAGCTGGTGGCAGGCCAGAGCAGATGGGGTAGGAAAGTATTTGGTTGGGTGTATTGCTTTCAATTAGGATCAATGAGGTTTCAGCTCCTTTGAATTAACTCACTTAATACCCACTGTGTGAAGTCAAAATGTATCACAACAGCCTGCTCCAGGCAGAGAGGAAAGTTGAGAAGACCTGTGGAAAAGCTTTAACTCATATTCTCCCTTCACCAGGGTAGAGCCTTTTCATTAACTGCAGACGATGTCAGTAGGCTGCTAGTCCCTCTTGGTAAGTCAGGTTTGAACAAAAGAAAAATTTATACTGCAGGACTGTTTTGTTCTGGAAATAAGTGAAAAATACCTTGGATTACTATCCAAATACCATGCCTTTCTAATGAATGATCTAAAGGTATTGTCAAAAGTCAACTTATGTATTTACTTTTTTTAGGAGCCCAGAGTTTTGTTGTTGACTAAACTTGCCAACTTGGAAAGAGATGATTTAGATGATTCTCCTTAAAAAAAAATTGCCTTAAAAATGATCTGTGTTCTTAATTAAAAGACCTGTATTAACTGGCATGGCTCTCTTGAGGAAGTACTTAATCGGTCAGTGATGTATTCTTTGTCATTGCTTTGGATGTATTTTGATTTTATAAAAGCATGTTTCTTAATGGCGGGGCAGGACAGTGTTTTGTGCTGGAGAAAACATTTGGAATACATATACTTTCCCCCCCATTCACTTACATAAATGCATTCATCATGGTATTGATTGTTTTTATTATACAGTTTGGATGTTAGAGATCTTGGCTCCTACTCTTCTCTCTCTTTTTTAATTAAAGGAAAGTTATTTCTGTCTAAGTCACTGTGTGGAACTCCGTATCCAGGTCTCCTTGTTAAGGGAGAACTGCCACGCGGGGATGCTGCTTCTCTGGCCTCCATGGAGTAAATAATGAGAGGGAGAAACTGGTTCCTTGAGAAAACGCTGAACTAGTCTCAAATGCACACACATTCAGTTAGGCCCTTTTGCAATCAGACTTCTAGGTGAGAATCTCCAGGGATCCAAGTTTTGTTGACGTGGATCAATTTAAAGTGGCAATTACTGTAGTCAGATAACAGCTTAAAAAGCCTTTTTACACATAGAAAAGATACATAATCACACAGCATATGGAAGTTCAATTTTCTGAGCTGTGGTTTAGGGACTTGCAGTGTACCGATATTAAGACCCAGTTTTAAAACCAGATATCATCCAGTTTGCTCAAAGCGTATTGCATTTTTGTCATATGATTTTCTATTTTAGAAGTGATTCACCGTGCATATTGATGAAAGGTTGGGTTACCCACTGTGAAAATGTTTTCTTTTTAACATAAGTACAGTATTAGAAAAAAAAATAGTGACGTGTAGCATTAAGTGGCTTTTTAAAAATGCTCCCTTTAAAAAATGAAAATCTGATTTGAGAGGCTGGATTCCATAAAGGCCCTTATAGCAGGACTTAATTGATTACCACACTCATGCCTGCTATAAAGCTTTCTGTCATAAGAATGTTTGAACTTGGTGCTTAACTGTACTGAAATCCATTACATAGAACCTCATTACAAGTGACATCTAACTAAGATGAACAAAAAGATTGGCCTCATAAATAGAGTGCAGTATACTATTAGTGACAGAACAGAGTAATCATTATGAATTGTAGTCTTTTTGCAAGTTGTCTCTGACAGTGATGGATTTTGAGGGGTTCACTGGATGAAGCAGCACTTCATGGGCACAATATTTAGGGGCTATACAAGTTCTTATTGATTGACACTGTTTATCAAAGACCACATTTTAGTTCAGTGTTATGGGTATATTTTGAAACAGGTTGTGTGCACTCTTGGGGAGAGGTGTAGGAAAAGTGTGACAGGTAGAAGTCAGGGTCGCTGCCTCTGCTTTCAGATGGGCTTTTAGAAATTTTTGGAGGTAGTGGGTAGGGGGAAAAATCAATCTGGCAAGGGCTAAAAACGTATGAAGGATGGACTAAGCACAGGGCATTCTGATGACAGAAAAGGAACAGTAAGAGTTAACAGGGGATGCGCCTGTCTGTCATCATTCCTTGAGCTCGCAGGCTGGTCAGAGGATCCTGAGTAGCTTTTTTTCTGTGTTTATAGTGGATTGTACAGACCTTGTAAAGGTGAGGTCTGAGGTATCCATCTCATCACTGGGCCCTGTTGTTAAAACACACATACACAGACTTAGGAAAAATTTGCAAGTGTAAAACTGAGGAAGAGTTTCAGAAGAGAACAGTGTTTTCCTTCTGCCTGGCATTGTTGTGTGTTTAGAAAAGGCGTGCAAGGCAGGCAGGCATGAGTTTCTCCTATGAGGCAAGGATGTTTTACAAAGGACTAAAGAGGGACTGCTGAGAAGAAAATAGCCAGCTTTAGATAAAGCACTGTAACAAAGGCTCCTCGGTTTATATATCATGGTGTCCATTAAAGCTTAATAGGGAAGAGTCCATTGAACCTGGCTGGGTATGTGTTATTCATGGGAAGGATAAACATTTAAGGGTGTGCAAAAAATCAGAAATCAGGAGGACATGATTGTTCAGCTTTTGAAAAGGCTTTACAATGAAGATTTTGTTTTTATCTCCCATGGATCTCTGTGCAAGGTAGAGGAAAGTAAGCTGAAAATGTTTGGAGTATATCAAGGCAGGGATCCCAGGGGGTTAAAAGCACTCTAGTAAAATAAAAGTGGTCTGCCTCTGCTTCTTAAAAGTGTTCTGTTTTACATATACTACTGAGGAGCTGACAGAGGAATGATTCTGATACTTTGTTCAGGATGATAAACTGCCACAGTACACCAAGTCTCAAAAAAAAAATGTTTTTGGACTGTATGGAATTTCCAGTTGAATAAACAAGCTTTGAGGTCTGTGCCTGTTTGTTTGTTTTTAATATAGTTCCCAATTATGGCTGTTAAAATGAGAACATGAAGGGAAGCCTTTCATTGTGAGCAGTGGTAGGGGGCCAGGTCCACGTTTCTGTCTCCTGGCAAAATAAGGGTTAACTTTTAATGGGCTGGGGGTGGCGGTGAATGAATTATTCGGCATTTAGCTTATCATTCTGCATTTCACTTTCTGCGTTTTGGTGGTCTGGAACTTGCGGAGAGAAGGAGAGTGGATAAGGGGAGGTAGGGGTTGTGATACTTTGCACACACATCCCTGTCATTGTTCTGCCTGAAGAGACAGGGCTGGGTTCAAGGCCACATGTGCTCCTGTCATCCTCCACATTTCTGCTCCAAGTGCAATCCGGAGTGTCAGCTCTCCATCTGTCTCTGCCTGGCAGGCGCACGCGCCCAGCACCCTGCCTCCGGCGATGCCGCCCCAGCCCCTCTGATGGCCCTCTTCTCTGCTGCCACTCATTCCAGAACAGGAGGCATGAGTCCGGAACACGCTTGCTTTTAGGAGACAGCCACTTTCCGTGTGGTATGCTGGATTCAAGGATGCCTGGTGAGTTAGCCCCGTTTCGCCTGCTCTCTGATTTTGCAGTGAAGAAAGCTTACTTTCTATTATGCATGGAAAATACCTTCTGTCCCACAGTGTGCTGTATTTGTTGTGGGCAGGAAGAAGCTGGGGGTGACAGAGGTGGGACTGGAAGGTGGCATAAAGAGAGCCTTCAAGATCTGGATATAGGGGTGCAGGGTGTGGAGCCCTTGCTTTTAAAATTTGGGAGGTGTGTTTGAAAGGCTGAGGGGGAAGTACAGCCATGGACGTTTGCTGAAGCAATTTATTGGAGGGGTGTTAGCTCAAGTCAGAAGTGTTATATCTGTTCTGCATTTGGAGACTGTTATCTATACCTTCTATTCTGGAAATTTCATCTGTGGAGACAGTTTTCAGATGATGGCAGAATCCTGGGATGAGGTCTCTTTAAAAAGCTGTTTTTGTGAGAGAAAGTGACGGAAGCTTCGGAACTACAAGGAATTCCAGTGTTGCTCTAAATCACAGTCTTTAGATGTCATCAGGCAAATAATTGCAAACGGTTAATTAAAAGAAAAAGTCTGCTGAATTAGTGAAGCTGTTGCGGTCTTGGAAATTTAGTGTATGTCAATTTCCTCTGAAAAATATTATCTTTGGAGCCTAGAGTGTTTCTGTGATTATGGCCAGTGAAGGCTCTGCTTGTGGAGCAGCCTGGCTGGGGAAAGGGTTGTTTCTCAAGAACTGTCTAAATTGCCCTGTGTCTAATGTGGAGCAGCCTATCTTCAGATAAAAAAGACAGGGCAGATCGAGATCCTCCAGCTGGCCGATTTGGGTGGATTATTTGGGTAGGACAGGCAGAAGAGGCTGAGCTGGGTCTCAGAGTTTGTCTACCTCACAGATGGTGTTTTGAAACATTAGCTGGCAGTTTTCTGCAACCACAGTTGTGTATAGGTATTGCCAGTTGTTTGAAGAATGTTTTTGCCTTCGGGATGTGTCTTGTAGCCCGGCCTCATCATTATTGATATATGTGCAGAAAGGATGCATTTGTGGCCGAATTGCACTTTTTCATTAGCAGACTGGGAATGTTTGTCACTGAAATATGGGGAAAATCAATTGACAAAAAGACAATGACTGGGGTCTTTGAAAGGTCATTTTAACTCTTTAAGCTTTCATCTTGATTTATATGCACCGTGTAACTAAAGCTGTAACATGTACTGGGTATGTCATACAGAATCGGTGTAAAAGTGCTTATGTTTTCTTCATAGCGCTGTTTGATCTGATTTTTATGTCATAATTTAAATCTTTGATTTTAACCACTTAATTATTATGTGAAATGGTCTGGCTTGTTAGCATTTTGAAGAGTCTATATCTTCTTTTGATTAAAACAGAACCCCCACAATAAACCAGCACTATTTGTGAATGACAGTGTGTGAAAGAGATCAGTCAGGACTCTCGCTACTTCTAACCAATTACATGATTTTAAAGTAAGCTTCAAAGCATCCTTATGTAAAAAGCATTGAACTGTTTTTTAGGGCTTTATGTTGATAAGTTTGTTTTAGTATTAAGTCATTAATATGTCTGGTTCTGTGGCAGGAGCCTGAAGTGTGGGCACTGTTTCTCTCTCTCTGCTCTCTCTCATCAACTGTGTTAGAAAACCTTGTACTTGGATGCAGAGAATATATTAACAGCTGTGACTGTGAGCATGTGCCAGAATGGTGATACTTGAGCAGATTTGACACTTGGCTATTTTTGACACCCATCTGTACTTTTTAAACTCTACAATTGGGTGGACTACCTCTTAATACGGTTTTAGCACATTTTAATCTGTGTATATATTTATATCAGTGGGCAATTTTAGCCATCTTGGGCAGGTTTTATATTTTTCAATAAGATATAATGTGTAGAAGATCAAAAGATTGTGTTTTGTGTAATTTGATAGTGTCACTTAAGAAAATTTGACTATTTATATATCAACGTATATACCGTTGGGGGGATAGTTCAAGTGTCAGAACTGCTTTCCGGTTGTTCCACATTTAATGTAACAATTCTGAGATCTAGGTCCTTTTATTTTTTTTTTCCTTATAAAATTGGGATCCCTGGAAACAGATGTGCACAAATTAAACTTATTCAGACATACTAATCTTTGGGGGTAGTAAAAAAGTCCAAGGTTAGGGGTTTCTAGAACTATTTTGGCTGAAAAAACAAAACATGCCTTTTTGATAGCATACTGTTACAAAAAGAACTACGAAAAGTCAAAAGGGGCCACGCAGGCTTGAAAGAAATAGATTAAACTATTTTAAAATTATTTAACTCACTATAAGGAAATATCATTTCACTGCCTGTCACTTTGGCAACAACTAGATCCTTGTGCTTAAGAAAAGGAAAATGTTTTCTTAGGAGGAGGCTGGGAAACCTTGGATATTATGTTGTTTTAGGAGGAGATGACTCCAACCTTTCTGAAACATTTATATTTTTATCAATCTTTGTATAACATTATCAAAGAACATATGTTGACCTACAAAATGCTTTCAGGACTGTTTCCTTAAAAGGACAATAAGTGAGCACAGTCCCTGTAGCCCAGAAATAGTGCTGTTCTTTGAGAAGATGGCTAGTATTAGGTCAGACCACCCTTTCTCAATGGTCCTGGTTTCCAGATGTGCCTGGAACATTTTTTTTTTAAGTTCAAGTTTCCAAAAGAGAGAGAGAAAAAAAAGTTTGTTTTTAAAATCTGGTTTTACTTAAGACATCTCCATCCTGGAGTGCATTTCATAAATTGCCCACATATTTTTCTTAGCAGAGAACTTAACTGGCTGTAATTTTTAACACATGGCCATATCATGTGATATTTTCAAAACACTTACACATAGCTTTAAGAAGGTCCCTGCAGAAATGATCCATCCTCTCACAGCCGGCCCATTTTTTACCAGCATATCTGCATTTTCCATTTAGGAGAGCTATATATTATTAGCTTACATTTTTGGGTAGTAAAACAGTGCATTGCTGATTGTAAAACATGGACTTTATTATCTGCTGAAAATTGATTTGGCATTTATAGCCACTGTGTACTAGGCTATTTTTCTGTTTTTAACATCAATGCTTGCAAGCGATGATTTGTGTAAAAAACAGAAATGAAATTGCTATGGACAGACAATTGTTAGTATCCCTAGTAACTGAACATTTGGATAATTCACCTGGTATTTTTTTTCTTAGATAGATGCATCTAAATGCTATTTCTGTTAATATTTCTGAGTATTTGGACTTTTAGTTCTATATATTTAAAATGATACTTGGAAACTTTTACAGGGCATCTTCCTGTGCAGTTAATGGCCTTTTGAAAACGCGAAGTGTTTAATCTTTTGTTTGAGGGTAGTGGTGGTGGTGATTTCTGAAGGCTTCATGAGACAACTACTTGTTTTATTTCTTAAACATTTGCTTAGTGGGCCTTACACAGCCTAGAAATGTTTATTAACTATCCCTCCATACTGTACTGATGAATGACGTTTGCAAGGAAGACCCTGTAATTAGCATATTCTGAGCAGCCTTCTGAATTATCAGAGGAACAAATACGTTTTAGAGCTGGAAGTTTCATCTTACAAACACCTTTCGTTTACAGAGGTTGAAACTGAAGCTCATAGAGATGAGGCAACTTGTTCAGGTGACTTATTAAAGTAAGATCTCCCCATCTACTCTCTTCACCGCGCAGCTTCTAAACAGCCAGTACGCCTTAAATCACGTTCCTCGACTAGTGTCAGGCTTACTTGGTCGTCTCGTGTCTTCCTTCCTGCATCACTCTCATCATGTGCTTTCCCCCACCTCCTGTTCCAAGATTGCAGAACCACGTGGGAGAACATTCTATACTAATAATCACTTGGCCTGTGGCAAAAATGTGCCCCTTAAATTTATTTTATAATTGTTTGGGAATTAGGGGACCTAATTGTGGTTAATAACCAGAGTATTAAGCAGAATAAAAACTGTAAGGCTGTGACCAGTGGGAAGTTATTATGAGGAAATTCAGATAGTACACTGTAGATTGTTCAAAATGTGTCAGGTACCAGATGACTGTGATGAGTCCCCCCCATGCCCTCAAAAAGTTTGGAGTTCAAGTGTTCCAGGCAGAGAAGTTCACAGGGCCTGGGCACAGGAGGACAGAAAGAAACCCAGAGGTGAGGGACCCACCATGATTAGGAGTTGAGGAGATGGGGAAAGAGTAAGCCATAGACCATTCTAATATTTATTAGGATGAGAGTTTTCCAAACTGCATATAGAAGTAACACACTGTATCCTATGAGAGAATTAATGTACACAATTATGATCTAATAAAAAGCAAATTAAAAAAAAAAGAAATTCTTGCCGATCTCCTCCTACTTGCTCCACGTTGGACCTCTGTTCATGTAACTTAACCATTTTTAGTTGATACCATGGGCAGGATGTTTATTTTTCCTTTTATTCAATTTTAATTTCTCTGTGTTACAGTAGGTATAGTATGTCTTGAAAGCAATTTCTTTGTGTACAGTTGCGGTTCTTTGGTAGCTAATCGTATCTGGTGGAATAAGCCATTAACTTAAGTGACTGATAACTTGAGAACAATAGGATTTCACACCTGACCAAGAAGCAGGTTTATCACGCTGGCTTTCTCAAACAGCTGTTTGCATTAATTAATATTAATGTAAATATACTTTCTGAGAATGTCTAGCTTAATTATATTTTTCAACCCATAGAGTTCCAATCAAAGGAATCAGGAAATCCTCTTATCTCAAGGGGAATATATAACTGCCATCTCTGAACAGAGTAAAATCTCCAGTAGTATTCTAAGAGAACCCTTTTATTGAAAGGCTGTGTATGCCAGGCCCTGGGCTAGGCACTGTATATACTTTGTATGTTTTACTATAGCTCTGCCAGTTGTTTCTGTTCCCACCTAATCTGTTTAAAACCTGAAGATCCGATAAATTAAGCAATGTGCCCACTGATACACGGCTAAAGCTAAACAGTAGAGATGGGATTCCCTGGTCTGTCTGCTGACTTTCAATTTCTTTTCTTTTTATTTATTTATTTATTTTCTTTTTGAGAGAAAGTGGATGAGTTGTAGCCTCATGAGAAAATCTTTTGTGATGGAGGCTTGATGGAACATTTAAAGGGGAATGTTTGAAGCTGAAGTAGCATAGAAAGTAGAGTTCTTTTAGCTGAAAAAGATGGAATAGCATTAGCCTGTATCTTCAAGGATGAGCTTGGGTGAAACAGGTTAGGGTGTTGGTTATTCTCTGTGTGTCACTCCTCCTCTTTTTGAAAGAATACAATGGGGACAGTGGCATCAGGAGACTAATGTGTTTATTTGGAAAAGCCTAATAGAAATCACAAATTATTCTGTGACAGAGCTATACAGGTTAACTAAGATATCACCTTTCTTGGCTTCTGGAATGTGGTCATCCTACCTACCTTTTGCTGATCTAAGTTCAGATGGATGACTTTCTGTGTTTTGGATTAGTAGAGAATCAGAAAGTGGGTGATACATATTCAACACAGTGGCAGACAAAATTATTAAAAATTGTGTAGTTAAAAGAAAATCATGTCTGTTGGTGGTAAGACCGCTGAGTACCCAGGGCTCTGCCCTGGGACCTCCAAGCATGGGATGGAGTGTTCATCAAAAGATGAACGCGCTTTAGGAAAACAGATAGATACCTGGTTCACCATGCACCACCTCCAGGGGGCAGGGTGGAGAGAGAGAGAGAGAGAGAGAGAGAGAGAGAGAGAGAGGAGAAGGAGAGAGAGGCTTTATTCAGTTTTTCACATTTTAAGGACTGAGTGATAAGTGTAGTCTGGCTCCCTTTATTAGAGAGATTTTTTTTTAAATTCTGTGAGGTTTATTAACATTATACAGGGTACTAGGTCCTGATGCAAGAGGATAATTTTGAAAGTACCTGTGAGAACATGATACTGGGGAGAGCTATGTGACAGGTGAAGTGCATTTTAGGAAGAAGGGCTATTAGATGGTGCCTTTATCACAGGTTTATGACTTGAACAAGGGCTTTAAAGAGTTTGACATTTGAACATCTCTTTGCTTTTTGAGCATTGTTAATAATCTGGGATGATTTTGATGGGGATGGTGAATTACTTGGTGTGAATTTTGAAGAAAACAATGGTCTGTGCTTTTTGAGCACATTGTTATTTTGCATTTGAACTTTTCCTGATTTACCTTCATCGCCTTTCTCAGGACTTGTTTCCCTTAGTGAGTCTCAGGTTATTGGGGAGGGGGCGTATAACAAAGTTTGAGGGTCCTGAGGTAACAATTCATGCATTCTTGCATTTAAAATGCTTAACATGCGTCCTGACAAGGCAAGACTGGAATGGAGAAAGGCCTTGATTCTGACACTTTCCTTATGAAGTGGGTGTTGTTTCTTATTTATTGCCCTTGGATCAGAAGCTATATACTTAGCAGTTATAGTAACAGTTAATTTAAAAGGTCTGTTAACGTTTTCTTCCTGCTTTTTCCTCTAGTACTAGTTATATCTTTATAGCCTAAAGACAAAATATATAAAAGGCATCAAAATAAAGATTTGGTCTCTAGAAAACACTTGTTACAACTTTATATTCAATGTTCACTTTCTTCCAAATTTCCCAAACTATTCCGAATATGTATATGCAGGTGGGTAAGCATATTAGTGGTAGGAATCAGAGGCAAAACTCAATTACCCAGGCATTTATCACATAGCAGGGTTTGCTTACTAAACGTGAAATGGCTCCTCAATTGGTAAATGTTGGTGAAATCAGGCTTTCCAAACGTTTTCTATTTTGTATATTTTAGGAGTCTCTAAAGAACGCCATTGAAAGGGAGTGAGAGTTACCTGTTGTTGATGTTGCTTATTCACTACGTAGAACGTCTCTTTGCTTTTTATCTGTATCTACAGATTGATCATATATTCTGGGTAGAAAACATTTGGTACCATGCCATTGTGGAGTTAAACCCCAAACCTCTTGGCCAATCGAACCATTTTGTGGTGTTTTCCAGAGATTAGAAACTCTCTCTGTCAGCCACAAAGTTACTCTTGTTTACTTGATTCCAATTTTTGTTCTTTCTAGTAATTTTGAATGGCTGTAGTTTTCATACATAACTATATTCTTGATCAGTTTGTGCTGAGCATGTTTTATCTTTAGCTTTGTGACTTGGGTTAATATTATGAACAATTACTAGATTGTATTTTATGAGGCTGCTTATCAGAAGTACAGAGCATCGAGAAGGTCAGTTCCTGAGCGTGAATCGATGTTCTTCACGATGACTCAGTGATGTCACCATGGACAATTCGTTTTACTGTCTGCTTGGCTTTACTCCTTTTGTCTTAAAAGTAGACAGAATTATTCTGCCTTGCTTACTTCACAGAACGGTGGTAATAATGATTGTATGTGTGCTGTGTACCTTTATAAAGGGGTTATTAAAGGCAGGCGCCTGGTCTCTGAACTTAAAAATAGGGGATGGTGTTTGACGCCACATAGAAGTTCTAGACCTTTGTGTTTGGTGAGCTTTGTCTAGGTTAGGTGGGATTCTCCGAGTTTTGCCTCTGCTTGATGGATTTTCTCTCTCTTCTCTGTGTCAGCTTCCCACCCCTTCTCTACTGTGGTGCCCACCCCTTTACCCATTCCTGTAGTTTGCCAGCTTGGAAACCAGATAGTCAGACTTGGAATGGTGAGTCAGATAAGGAAGTGCAGGCGTAAGCAAGAACCCCAAAAGCCCACCTTGGGTTTTGCAGGTATTAGTAAATGGCAGTTTTAATTGGTGGCATCATCAGTTTAGGGTACTCTGAGGTTTTCCCTCTTGATGATTTTCACGTCTCTTGGTACGTGATGTTGCTGGAGAGCTGAGTTCTGCATCACCTGTTATTTCAGTTCTTTGTTATCCCAAGATACAGACTCTTTTTTTTTTCCCCACTGTTTAAAATAGACCTTTTAAGCATCATCAAGTCTCCTTGACAAAGCTGCCATTTACATTAAGATCTTGATTTCCTACTACTAATAATTTCCTTCCAGGCTACCTGTGAGCCTGGCATATAGTAGGCAATCAGCAAATGTTTGCTTAATGAGTGAGTGAGTGGATGAGAGGTAGACTGGGATTCATGGAGATTCCAAAGGAAGGAAATAGTATACAATACATGTTAATGAACAAGGGGAAAAATTAAGAAGTGAATCTTGTAAAAGTTTTTAGTAAATGGTTATTTATGAACCAAGCATTTTCTTTCAGAGTTAAGGAAAAAGAACACATTTAATTTTAGGGCATGACAGCTTTATTGGTGGCTCCCTGTATATTAGTTAAAATTGCATTTATAACCTGATAATTTATCATGATTGTATTTACTAAAAGTAACAACACATGGCACTTAAAACTTTCTTGCATAATTATTGACACTAGAAACAAAGTAAAGGATTTGTGACAGTCCTTGTGTGAGATATTTTGGGAGGTGAGTTCTCCTTCCTCCTGGGCACTTCCATGGAGTTCCGCCACCTTTCACTCTTGTCCAGTGGAGGGTGGGTATAATGTTTCAATCTGCTACCACACATACGGAGTAAGATTTTATTAAAAGGCAAATATTAATGAAAGATTTGTATCTTCTCATTTACATGGTAAATTCAGCCAATGGTTTCTTTCTTTTAATAATCCTACATGAGTAACAATTTGGTAAGCTGGTAAAATTTATCTTACAGACTCCAGAGAGATTACTAGGATAATTCATTCCATGTAGAATACATATGTTTTCTTGAAAAACATGACTACTTTTATTGCTGCCTTCTTTAAATATTTTTGGCCCTTTTAAACTTATCTTAAGTTTCACATTGGATCATTTGAATGTAAGAGGGTAAGTCTTTTGAGTTTCAGAGAATGTAATTGCATGATATACCTTGAAAGAACAATCTTGCTAATCTGGCCGATAAATTATAAGTCTTTTTCTTAATTCATGCACTTAAAATCTTGGAAGGTTGGTTTAGCTTATCCACTGGGAATTCTAAGGGGGCAGTTCAACACTTGGGAAACAGTAGTACATAACTGTGTAGAAAAGTTCTGAGAGTTCTTGGTGGGGGTCCAGTGGGCCGAGGCATCAGCCTTCCCTGGGAACTTGTTGGAAATACAAATTCTCTGTCCCGTCTTCATCCTACTGAGTCAGTTTGAACCAGCTCTCTCAGGGGATTGTCAGATATATTCAAGTGGGAGAATCACTTTTGTAAATTAACTTTTTGTATCTTTATGTATTATAGCGAGAATGCTTGTTTATGGTCATAAAGAAGCCAGTTGAGGTGCTAAATGAATGGAAATCATTTATTTATTTTAAATGACATATTAAAAATAATCCTGGAGAAACTGCAAATGATGTATTTGTTCAGAGCCTTGGTTTCTGATGGTGTATCAGATGTCTGTGCAGCTAACTCGACTTAGACAGTCAAGGGAGGGTGCATTTTACCTCCTGCTGTAAACCCCAGCTTTGCTGCTGTTCCCTTTAACCTCAGTGCACTCAGTTACCATTTAGTGTGCCTTAGATGGAGGTCTCCTTCTGCTTATTTCTAATTTTTTGAGTTCAGCCCATCTTCTTGAGAGCATATCTAAGAAGACCTCAGTTTCACAGTAATGTCAGAGAGCCTGGAAAGTTTAGACACACTCAAATTCCCTTTTATTTTTCCCTGTTCAACATAAACAAGCATTCAGCACAATTAAAAAATGTTTCCTTGGTAGTGCCTCAAGAAGATTTATTTCTTTATGTCTCCCAGATCTTCTGTTGTTCTCTTTTGTGCTTGGTAGGCCTTCAGTAAGCATAGTCTGACACGCTTTGTGGCCTTTGCCTCCTGTGATAAAATAGATTGAAATGATTCCTGGCACCATCTGGTGAAGAGGAACAGCCCTGGAGGACTGTGCTTTGAGAGAAAGTGACTGAATGCTAAGAAATGTGGAAGTCTAGGGACAGAGGCAAAGGATTTTTTTTTTTTTTAAGAGCATGAACATTAATACATCTTCTTGAGGTTTGATGGGACATGTACTGCCTACTGCCCCATCTGGTGCTTGTGATAGCATGGCATATTAGCATGCTGCAAGTTCATAATGTATTCAGGGGGAGGAAACATCCCTTGCATACCAATTGAGGCATCTTCTCTTTCAGAACTGCTTTTGAATTTCAATGATGTTTATATCTTCCTAGCTCTGTCTGAGCGGAGCATTTCCGCTCTGAGGAATAACACGAGTGAGTGTGTGTGTGTGTGAGAATGTGTGTGAGTGTGTTCTCTCCATTAATTTATCTTCGTCTCTCCTTTTTTGATGAAATTATAAGTAGCTTTTAATAAGTTAGCATATGAGTTTTTCAATTTTTTTTTTTGAAACCACCTAGTATACAGACTTTGTTCTCGCTTCTCCTTAAAATATTTTGGCTCATGGATTCATCTGTATAATTGTCATCTGATAGTAGGTTGAACACTTTTGAGGGTCCGGCTGGCATCTGATTATGCTTGTGTCTCTGTGGCACCTAGAGTTTGGTCAGCCATTTGACAAACATTTATTTATTGAGCTCACGCTGTCAGTCTGATGCAGTTATAGACGCTGGGGAATCAGTGGTGAGCAAGACTGGCACATCCCTCCTCAAACCATAAACAAAGAAAAAGATAAATGAGAAAGATAATTTCAGATAGTGGTAAGTACCATGTAAAAGAAAAAAAGCAGGCTAACCAGTGACTTGATGAGTGGGTCGGAGTTTAAATTGCATTGTCAAAGAAGGAATCTCTACTGAGGTGAGATTTTTGCTGAGACCTGAGTTGAGTGATGATGGGACAATTTAGTGGCAGAACAATACCAGTGTCATACCCAAATGTAAAGAACATGACTGGCATTTTCAAAAGTCAGGGTAGCTGGAGTCAAGTTCAGGGCCCAGACCATTGCCAGGAGTTGAGGATTTATTTTAAGTGTGCCTGGAAGCCATCAGAGGGTTAAGCTAGGAAGTACCATGATCTACATTGCCTTTTAAAAGGACAAGTTGAGCTGCTGGGAGGCTTGCACTTAGTAGGCACTAGGTAACCTTGTTGACAGAATGAGATGAGCCTTTAAATCCATTGAGGCACCTTGTTGAATTGGAATCAGCATGGATTTTAGAGGTAGAGAAATGTCTGTTGGATTCTGGCCTTGCCATTTTCTTGGTGCTTGATTTTGAGCCACTATTTAGCTTCTTATAGTTTATATCTTCTCATCTGTTGGAAGGGGAACATTGATGCCTAAAGCTGTGGTAATTGTGAAAATTAAATGAGATAATTTATTAAAAGACCCAGCACAGTACCCAGCTCTGAATATAACTTTTTATCATCGACACATTGATCATTATAAAATATTTGGGATAGTCTCGAAGAATAATTACACAGTTGGCACATCCCTTTCTTGTACTGTTATCTTTTTCATAAATCACCATTAAATTATCGGTATAGGCTCAATGCCTATAGCTCAAGCAGCTAGGGCACCAGCCACATACACCAGAGTTGACAGGTTCGAATCCAGTATGGGCCTGCCAAACAATGACAGTCACGAGCAAAAAATAGCCGGGCCTTGTGGCAGGCACCTGTAGTCCCAGCTGCTTGAGAGGCTGAGGTAAGATAATCGCTTAAGCCCAAGAGTTTGAAGTTGCTGTGAATTGTGATACTACGGCACTCTACCCAGGGCAACAGCTTGAGACTCTGTCTCAAAAGAAAAAAAAAAATATATCATCATGATGTTAGTGCTCAGCATCTGTATTCTCTCTTCTCTTCTCGAGAACTATCTAAGCAAGAAAACTTAAGGAATTCTATGGCAAAATTCACACCCAGTGAAAACCACCTGGAATATTTTTTTTCCTGATTTCTTTTTTTTTACCCAATATGTATATCAGTGAATTTGAAGGTTTTTTTTTTTTTACAATTAACATTCTACCCTTTGTTTTATATGCAGTTATATTTCTCTTTTTCTGAAGACATTTTAACATTGAAGAAGTCAAAACTGACTTATTAATGGGAGTGAAAATTGTGGTTACGCATGCATGAATGATATGCTACAACATTTTAATTCATAAGACAGTAACTTTATTAATTAGTCGCGTAGTTATTAGATATGAGCCTTGCAAAGATAATTTTGTAATGCAACTAAATGGAGAAAAGAAGGAGTTTCTTAGATTTTGCATGAGTTATACACTTAATTGCAAGGAGCAATGCTTCAAATATTCTTATAGTCTGTGAAGTAATGTTTAGCCTGTCAAACTTTTTTGTAGAAAGATCATGAAATTGGGGGTGGGCAAATGTTGCTGAGGATTGAGTAAATAGAGTTCAACCCATTTTGTTAGGCATAATTTTATAGGCTGGAGAGGTTGGTTGCGTTTGGTTTTCCCTTTCCTCAGTCAATACATTACTTTTTGTGTTTTCCTCCAAAATATTCAGGAAAACAAATAATGCCTAAGGAATGTGGAGGAGGAGGTAGTGTGGGTAATTCAGACAAGTTTAGTCAGCACTTACGAGATGCTTGAAATGTTTTTTGATGTCCTCCAGGACTGTAGAGCTGTTAGCATGGCGAGTTGTACGAGAGAGAATACCACTTATTATTGTTGTATTTTGGCTGGAATGTAAGAAAAAGGGAAGGAAAATAGAAGGGCCCCCAAAGGTTGAGAAGTAGGAGTCCTGGTTTAGAATAAGGCAACTCACTGTTGACTCCGAAGATTTATTAGTGTCTTTAGTTAGGTGCCAGTGAGATTCTTAACAGTGTCTCTGAGAAATGGCAGACAGGTACAGTTTCAGGACAGTTCAGAGGGGATTGTTACCTCACTGGAAACAGCCTGAGGGCAGGCCTGCCCGGATACTGTCCGCCAGGTACCCTGTGTGCCTTCTCACTCTCCTGCAGGATGCCACCAATACACATACTCGTGTAGTATTTGTTTTCCTCCAGAAAGGGAAGAGAAAAAACAAAACTGGGATGATCAGGTGAGACAGGCACACATTCAAGGATCTGTGTTGGGTTTACGGAGACATGGGCTTCACACCTGAGTAGAACCTGCCTGATGCAGGACCACACGCCTCAGCTACTGCACCACCTCCCTTAATCTGTGTCGGGTTTACAGAGACATGGGCCTCCCTCGTGAGTACAGACCTGCCTGATGCAGGACCACATGACTCAGCTACTGTGCCACCTTCCTTTAATCTGTATGGCACCGCTCAGTGGTCCCTAGACTTTTTGGCTCCAGGGACTGGTTTCATGGAAGATAATTTTTCCATAGACTGGAGATGTGGAGGGGTGGTTTCGGGATGCTTCAGGCATTAGATCCTCATCAGGAGTCCACAACTAGATCCCTCACATGCGCAGTTTCCAGTGGGGTGCAGACCCCTATGAGAATCTAATGCTGATGCTGATCTGACAGGATGCAGAGGCAAGCGGTGGAGAGCCACTGTAAATACAGTTGAGCTTCGCTTGCCTGTCGCTTACCTCCTGCTGTGCGAATGGGCGGAAAGGTTCTTACAGGCTTCAAATCAGTACTGGTCAGTGGCCTGGGGGTGGGAGCCCCAGGCTTAGGCGATACAGCATTGCAGATTACACTGCTGGGTTCCTCCTCTGTTGCTGCTAAGGACAATCCCCACGTCTTGGATAATATCCAGTTTGTGATTGTTCTCCATTTCAGTTACTTGGCAAGGGTGGCCTTTATTTTGACCAATTTCTCTCCCATGTATTTCACTTTCCAAGAGTAGAAATAGCTCCTTTGTCTCCCCTTGGAAAACTTGTTTTCTAGGATATATTAAAATATAGACACAGTGTACTTATGGAAAATGAACATCTCGCCCTCAAAAGACCGGTGTCAAGTGTGTGCTTCTCTGTCTGTGTCTCTTCCCTTCTTTTCTGCTGTCCTCGCGCCTTCTTTCTCTACAACAGACTTTCTAACAGAGCTTGTAGTTATTTTAGGGCGCAAAATTCAGGACAAGGTTTAGTCACTCTAAAATCATATTGCACATGGACCTTAATGATGATATGTCAGACGTTCCCCCCAGTTTAAGTTGGAATGGAGATAAGGACATAGATATCATTTATGCTGCCCCTATACATCACTAGAAAACTGCAAGTCCTTGAAATTGTAAAAACCACGTTGAATGTTCATGTAAGCAATGAACAGCAATTGTGGATGTTTACATTTAAAGTTATTATTGGAAATAGATCATTTAAATTAGTTCATTTGGTGAGCTAAACATTTGGCAAATTTTTTATAACTTATCACATACTGGACATACCAGAGGCTATGCTCTTTATCTGGTGCTTCTAGAATCTGCGCAGTGGAGTCTTAAAAGAATTATATGGGAACTTTTCACTCTCCTTAAAGGACTACTCAGCTGCTGCGAGCGCAGATCCCTAACATGTTTCCTTTCCATTGTAAACTTGTGCAGCTCAGGCTGGTCTGTAACAGATGTTGGAGGAAGTGGGTGGACGGATTAAGTGGGTGTGGTATCCTTTCTCCTAAATTAACCTACAGGGCAGTTCTGTAGCAGATTGTTTGAGGTCAAAGCCTCTTGTTTTTACTTCTTTTCTTTTCTTCTTCTTTTTAAGAAAAAACCCATAGTGCCCAGCACAGTGTTTCACATGTGATGTGAATGATGGCTGTTTCAGCAAAATACCCACTAGCTCAATTATGAGAGCTCTCTAATTTATATGTCCCTTTAATCCATCAGCAAGTATTTATTAAACTACTAATACAGTCTACACCCTTTTCTGGTCACTGGAGATGAGTCAGGGAATAAAACAGATGAAATTCCTTGCCGTTGGGGAACTTACATCCTAGTGTATGTAGGGGCTGGGAGACGGGCAGACAGTGAGTGAGAAACAGAAGATGTGAGTAAATTCTGGGGACCTCGTTCTCAAGGCCTGTCTGTGCCTCACGGTTATTTTTGTCATTTATTATTTCATGTATTATGCTGGTATTTATTTTATTATCATTGGCATTCGGTCTAGTTTGTCTGTATTTGATGGTTTTTTGTATGACAACTGAGTCCTTTAACCTCAACGTTACTTTACGCCGTGCCAGTCAAGGCTATGTATTACATCAGTTTTGGGATCCTGACTGCCATACTTTAGTAATTTTAAGCCCATTTAAGGTTTGAGGTACCAAGAAACAGGCACCTGCCAAAGGTAAATTAAGAATCAAGCTGGAATTATATTAAAAATTATTTTGATCTATTTTTATAGATCAAAATTATTTTTTTGTTCAGTTTTTGGCTGGGGTTGAGTTTGAACCTGTCGCCTCTGGCATATGGGGCCAGCACTCTACCCCTTTGAGCCATAGGCGTCACCCAAGATCAAATATTTTTACAGATAAAACTTCAAGGGGTATTATTTGCGACTGTTACTCTAAGCTGTGGCTTAGAACCTGCTTCTCTTAGCAGGCAGTGCCCATATGTCCCGTCAGCTTCTTAATACCCCTGAAGTGGGTAACCTGCTGGAAGTTACCCTCGTGTCCATGAACATAAGAAGTCAAATGTGTGAAGCAAGTCAGTTTTTTCCCCAAGGCATTGACATTCTGAACTGTTATGTGGTTATATAAACGCATGGGTGGCTATGGGCGAAACATTTGGGTCTTCTAGGAGAGCACAATCTATGATGTAGACTCCCGTGTTGCACAGGCATCTCTGCTTGAATCATTTTCAATGAGCCACTTAATTTTTCTGACTTTCCTGGGCTTCCTGTCTCATATCAAGGTAATCAAGTTGTAGTAGTACATGGGTATTATGTCGTATCATATCTCAAAGTATAACTGAGTTTTAGTGGTTATGTAGTAGATAAGTTTCAGTTAGATAGAATAATACTTGAGCACTCATTCTAGGAATGACTTCGTGCTAAACACTGAAAAGATTTCAGAGAGGAGGACACAGACTTAGCCTTGAAGGAACTAGTAAGCAGTATCAAGCTGAGATATTAATTTCTGCGGAGATTGATTAGAGATTCCAAGAGGCAGTAAGGGAACAGATCAGCATGAGAGAAGTCTGTGGGATAGAAATTCGTTGAGTTAATGCTATCATTTTGGAGAAAAGGTGGGAGCAGAAATAAGGGTGCTGCTGACATCCTGAGCCTCCATAACTTGTAGGATGGTCATGTCTTGATGGAAGTGAAGTCAGCAGGAAGAACTGGTTTTGTAGAAGGATCTCCCTGCTACATTCAATTTGAAACTCCTAAAATAACAGGAGCAATCGTGGCATGAGTGGGAAATGTGGGATGGTAGTTTGAGGGAGAGATTGAGTCCTGCGATAAATTGAACTGGAAAAAACTAAATGGTGCATGTCTATAGTGAGTAGACAATTTTGAGAAAATAGAAAATATTAGATTAATGTTATGTACTTATTAATCCAGTTGTCAAAGCTTTGAAATTTCATTGCAGTTATATCTTGGTTTGTTTCAATATGGTACATGAAGTCCCACTTCGAAATTAACTTTTATATTGTTTCCATTTGTAGTTTATACCTTATTCCCTGTATTTTTGAGATAGTATTTGTTTACTTATTTAGTTATCAGAGCTGTGGTTTCATTTGTCCTAATTATGAATACTTTCCCCTTCCCTTTCTAAATACCCTACATCGGCCCATTATTTCACTACTGCTTTTGGTTACTTATATGTAGCTTCCTTAGGGTGGCATTAGTTCACTCCTGAGTGTCCTTACGTGAACTAACATGGTTTCCAGGTGGAGGGTAATGTAGTGTAATTAAGAACTTGGGCTTTGCAGTCAAACAAAAGTAGGTTTGATTTCCTCCTCTGCCCTCACTGTGTCTCAGCTTGCTCATCTGGTTCTCTTGAGGATAAAATGAAATCATGGAAAGTATTCTATGTATCTACTAGCTTTCCATGAATGGCTGGTGAACTGTGGTTGTAGTGTTGGTGATGATGGCAAGAGTAATTTTCTGCCTGAGTCTCATTAGGAGTGTCCATGCTTCTTTATTCTGCACACATGGATGTGTGAAGTGGCATAGGGTCTTTCCGTGGAATGCACGTTGAAGGGGTACTCAGACCATCTCTTCCTTTTGGCATCTCTTGAAATGACTGAATGAGACCCCATACATTCAGGACCTCATGGTCTTTTTAGTGGTTTGTCTCCGTTTACCTCCTAGTCTGGCACTGATGTCTCCCCAACTGCCTGTCTGTGAGACAGTGTAGAAGTCACGTCAGTGTTTTCATTCACAAAATGTGAATAGGCCTAACTATCAGTTACAGCCTGTTTATTTAGAGGTAACTTGATTTTGACCTTTACTTTCCTGCTGCCAGTCTTTTGCCTGCATTACTACTAATTAATTTCTGTATAGGAGAATGAATGTTCACTCCTTTTAGCTACTCTTCAAGGATTCTTGAGAGCAGGCAGAGAAAGTGCATTATTTACTATGAGCTTTGATTTTCATTTTGCCTGTCCATATATCCATCCATGTGTCCATCCATCCATCCATCCATCCATCCATCCATCCATAGCTTTCCCAACTCCTATATAACACAGATGGTAAGCTCTGGAGTTATATAAACCAAATAAGCACTCTCTGGTAAAAAATTTAGAAATTTTGGGAACATTCAGCTTGAGGTTTTCATGATTATGATTATTTTTAAAATTGTGATTTTTTTGATACTGTCTTTCCAAAATTCTAAGGGAAATACAGTTGAAAAATTTTACATTAATGCCATCTTTAGTGTTACATTCTATAGTCCAACACTCTGTGTATTTGTTACTATAAAAAATACAGGGAATCCATAAAGTTCATGTGCAATATAAAATAGTCAACTACTTTATATTGTACTATTTTTTATGATTTCATTTAATTTATTTTACATTTTGTCTATATATATTTATTAGATGTTCTGAGATAATAATGCATGATAGACACTTTTAATAAAGTTTCTTATATGTTTGTGATCGTTTGCTGGGATGAGGTAGTTTTCGCCTTCCTTTAATAGATTTTTCTTGGTTGGTAAGACTGGGGCTCAGATAGGAAAAACAACAAAGTCTTTCATTGTCAAAATAGGATTTCACCAGCTTAGGTTGGGGACGTTTAAGGATATCTTGGTTAATCTTGGAAACTGGGATGTTTTACCTTAAAATAATTCCTAAGTTCCATAAAATTAACTTTTATTTTTGTGCAGGACATGATGCTGTATAATCAGGCTAGCAAAGAGGTCTGAGAAATATGTATGGATTGAGATACCCCCTTTTCCGTACTTACCCATCATCTTGTTCTTCATTTATTTATTTATTTAGAGACAAGGTCTTTCTTACCCAGGCTGGTCGAAAATTCCTGACCTTAAGTGATCCTTCCCCCTCAGCCTCCTTGAATAGCTGGGATTATAGGCACAAGCACCAAACCCAGCTCAATACTCGCCCATTAATTTTGTAACATATGAGAATTCTGTCTCCTTGTGAGAGAAATGGGAAATGGTTGAGACAGAGGTTTGGGTGAATCCTCTCCATATGCACAAATAGGGACACAGGAGGAAGGACTAAGAGAAAGCTCACGTATTTGAATGCAAATATAGCTGTTTCCCAACTCTTTTCTTTCTTAGTAACTAAGATGCTTGAATCTAAACACAGCTCAGGGCACTAAAATAATGAAGTAGGACATAGTGTCCCTATAAGAGAGCTTCATGTATTTAATCAGTAGGTGCTTATCTTTTCCTTTGTGGTATCGATTATACTCAGATTCTGAGGTCTCAGTAGCACAACCACTTATTAGTGCTATAGTACGTTCCAGCCAATGTGCCAATTCTTCACATTTATATTTACTTACTTATTATAATTCTCACAACTATCTACATAGGTAGTTCCTAGGACCACCCATATTTTAAGGTGAGGGAGTGCAGGTTGAAACAGATGAGTAATTTGGCCAGGCTCGCAGGTGGGGCCAGGATCCCACTTAAGGTCTACGGATCTCAAACCCACACTCTTAACTGCCTATCTCTTTCTGATGGATCATCAGGAAATCACAGGCAGCAGGTGATGCTTGTAATTTTCATATAACAAAAATGGAGAGATTTTACATTTGATAAAGATCTTAAAGAACCACCCCTTCATTTCACAGATTGAAAAATAAAAACAGATTAGAATCAGTTTTAAACAGTTTTTCATTCAGGTAGCCAATCAGCTAGCAAATACTTACTAAGTATCCACTACGTGACAAGAAACGAATAAGCCAGGCATGGCCCATCCTTTATAGAACCTTGGTGGCCTTCAGGATGTATTGGTGGAGGGTTGTTGGTAGGAGATGGTGGTCACATGGTATAGTACTGAGTCAGGAGCACACACAGGGCTGTGAGATCATGTACCTTGATGTGGGTCCCCTCCACTAGCTGCAGGACGGTGGGCAAATGGTGTAATCTTTTTAAAGCTCAGTGTTTTTCACCTGTAAAATGGTAGTACTACTGGTACCCACTGTATTGCCGTGTTGTGAAGATTAAATGAGTAACACATGTAAAGCATTTAGCATGATACCCAGCACTTGGTACGCATTTAATAAGTATTAGCTGCTATTAAGGCAGTTAGAAATATTACTAGTAGTAGTGGCATCATGACAAGGAAGGCATATGCAAAGATACTTAGAAAAAGATGTGTGTTGTTTGATGTTAGGGAAAGGAATGTATCATATAGTGAGATCTCGCTCCGGGTCGACTGAGGGCAGGTTCTAGTGGAGCAGCGCTAACTATTGCCTTTTTTGCCTTCTTTGTTTTCTTTTATTAACTTGATAACTTTTTTTTTAATTCTATTGCCCTAGCCGGGTATAGTATTTCATGCTTGTAATCTCAGCACTCTGGGAGGCTGAGACAGGTGGATTGCCTGAGCTCAGGAGTTCGGGAGCAGCCTGAGCAAGGGTGAGACCCCAGTCTCTGAAAGTAGCCAGGCAATGTGGTGGGTGCGTATGGTCCCAGCTACTTGGGTGGCTGAGGCAAGAGGATAGCATGAGCCCAAGAGTTTGAGGTTGCTGTGAGCTGTGATGCCATGGTACTCTACGAAGAGGGACAAAGTGAGACTTTTCTTCAAAAATAAAAAAATAAAAAAAATTTTGTATTTTGCCCTAAATCACAGAGTTCTTTGGCTTATAGCAGTTCCCCAGCAAATATTTATTCAGAGGTAGATAAGTACTATAATAAGCACTGCACAGAATGCTTGGGATGGTATAATCAATAGGATATGCACCTGGCCTTTTAAGGAATGCGTATGTTGGCACGTATGTATATAGTATGTGCTCACAGACACTTATCTACAAGTAGAAGAACTGTAATACATGTAGGTGATGCTAAGGTCACTAATATATGTAGAGTCTGAAGAAGGGGATAATAACTCTGATTTGAATATAGAGCAGGGTAATTAGGGAAGTCATCATGGAAGAGGTGGCACTTAATCTGTGTCTTAAAGGATCCTAAGTTTGTTGTAGTCAGAGGACATTTTAAATACAGGGAAGAACATGATCCAGGAGTGAATTGGCATGGCCAGAACACACAGCATGAGAAAGTAACAGAAATGGGCATCTATCTTGCAGGTAGGAGTGGTGGAAAGTGAAGCTACTGGATACTTTTAAACAGAGGAATCATATGGTTTTGAATGTTAACATCACTTCGGGGGTGATGTGAAGGGTAAACCGAAGGAGGAGCTGAGATTTGTAGTCTACCAGGTGAGATAGGAGGAGAGTCGGTCTCATGGGCTACAGCTCAGTGAGAAGGGGAGGGCAGGAGGTACCAAATAACAGAACGGAGAGGCTCTAGTGATCTATAGAAGCCCATCCAGGGCAGGAAGAGCAGTGGTATCTAGGGGGACAGCAGCATGTTTGGGCAACTAGCTGCCATTCACCAGAATGGGGGATAATAAGTGGAGAGAAGATGAGTTCACTTTGCAATGTCAGCTTTCAGGCTTGTCTGGTGTGTGACCATTGGAGATGTTCAGCATGCAGGTGGATCATAAGTTTGTTGAATAGAGATATGGGCACTGGAAATCATGATTCAAAGTCACTAGTGATAACTAAAACTTTTGCAGTAGCTCACTTAGGAAGAAAATGTATAGTATAAAGAGAGGAAAGTCTTCAAAAGAACATTCGAAAATATCAGGGCACGAGAAGAGGAGAGGAGAAGGGACTGTTACGGAGGTTTTCAGAGAGTCAGGTTCAGTTAAAACAAGGGACAAGGATTTCACACACAGCCATCTACCTGGGAAATGCTGCAGAGGGGCCAGTGACTGAAAAGTGTCAAGGCTGCCTGTGGATTTGGCCTTCGGGGGGAAGGTTGTCACAGGTAACCTCTGTCCCTTTGTTGGAAAGTGTCTGTGGTGGGTTGCAAAGTGGATGGAGCTGCTGAAATCTACCCTTAAGAAGAATAGAGGATGTGTCATCTACACTAAAGGAAGGGTTTTGTTTTTTCTTGATGGGAGAGACTCTAACAGTCCTTGGCTTTGGGAAGGGGCAGGGAGGACCAGACAAACTGAAGATGGACACCTGGTAGAACAAAGCCCCTAGAGGCAGAGGGTGCCTCTTCTGAGCTTGGAGGTGAAGGTGTAGTACAGAGGTGTTCTGAGAGTGGAGTTTACAGCTATCTATGCCTGAGGACCTCACTTTGCTCTCTTAAGTACAGTATGAGGTTATCTGCAGAGAAGAGTATCAGACCTTGTCTAGAGAATTGTGGAGTCAGAGGATGTATCAAGATTGATGTAACCTAAAAAAAAAAAAAGAAAAAGATTAATGTAACCTGTTTTTTTACTCAATGGCTGACTTTCTTTCCTCACCTTGTTTGGGGCTCTACCATGCTAGATATGGTTGGGCTTATTTTATCTTTTCTTTCCTTTTCTTTTTCTCCCCTCCCCTCCCCTTTCTTTCCTTCCCCTCCTTCCTTTCTTTCCCCCCTTTCCTTCCTTTCTTCCAACCTTTCTTCCTTCTCTCTCCCTCTTTTCTTTCTTCTCTCTCTCTTTTTCTTTTTCTCCCCTTTTCTTTACTCTTTTTTCTTTTCTTTCCTTTCTTTTTCTCTTTCCTTCTTCCCTTTCTTTCTTCCCTTTCTTTCCTTTCTTTTCTTTTTAAATAGAGATAAGGTCTCTCTGTGTTGCCCAGGCTGGCCTTGAACTACTGGGCTTTCAAGCTAGCCTTCCAGCTCCACCTTCCAAATAGCTGGGACTACAGGCACACATCACCATACCTGGCTCTTATTTAGTCTTGAATATCTTTGTTCTTCATTTTCTGTGGCCCATTTGGCTTTTCCTCTTTGCTTTATCCCACCTCAACTCTAACCTTGACCTCAGCATGAACTCACAGCTGCTAAGCCTCCCTTTGTGTTTCTGGTTTGTAATACCTCCCTGTTTCTTATTGGGTTTATAACCAATTCACACTCCATTGTTGCCTTGTTCAAGGTTAGAAGCATGCCATCCTCATTTGTTTTGGCCAATATTTTTTAGTACTTTTATGCCACACCTTGTGCTAGGACTGGGATATAACAGTTCCTTGGGAGGGACATTAAACTCTGTCCAAATACAAGAATATAAAAGAATTTTGAGTTATGTGAGTATTGTGAGGGAAATAGGAATGAAAACTTTGCATGAGTTAGGATGGTCGAGAAAGGATTGATTCCATGAAGGTGTGACACCGCTGTTGAAACACAGGTGAAAATGAGCTGACCATTTTTAGAGGGAAGGGAAATAGTAGTTTTTCCCAAATAGTGTCACATTTCATGAGCCTTGGATCATATATGTAGATGGGGAACTGCCTGGAATACTGTGATACCATCATACCTCCCCCTCTGGTCTTTTCTTGGTTCTTGAAAGCCCTATATTAAGACCTGTAACACACTAGTCTTTAAGGCAGAGAAGAACTTGGTATGTTTTTAAGAATATTAACTGGCTGGGTAGGTGGTATTAGACCCTTACTATATATGCACAGTGGGGCAGAAGGAAAGCAAAGGGCAGAGGTGTATTTCCTTCACTCGGGTGGTGTTTCCCTGCCCTCCCTCTCTACCCTGGCAGCATCAGTGGCATTTCAGGGTAGCAGTCATTCACAGGACAGGGTGGTGATGTATTTGTGCACTTACGGGAAAGTTTCCTTCCAAATCCCTCATGTGATTCTGATCCACTCACCCACTCTCCCTATCCCTTTGAAAATTAGCCATTTTTATTTCATGAGGAAGAAGGGGTGTGTGCTTGTATGGAGTGGCTGTTATTAGTTACCAGCATTATATGAATTAATCAAAATGATTATTGGAACTTCATTGCCAGAAATAGACATTTGGGACAGATCTGACCTTAGGTCCAGCTCAGGACCTTAGGCCTAGGTAGGTGTTACAACTTAATATCTTTAGTGAGAAGACAGTAAAAGAGGTAAAAGAGGTCTCCTGGAGAGGAGAGAGAGAAGTATTGAAAAGAAGGTAAACCGAAGAGAACAGGGAAGCCCTGCAGATCAACTGTTCTGACCTCTTATATTTGTCTAGAGTCAGGCCAAGTAAGTTGACATAAAACATCATTTACCAGAGCAAAATCTAGCTGGTAGGATACCATTCTTCAGAGAAAGGAGATGAGGATAAGAATTTGTGAAATGGAAGAAAAAGTATCCAATGTACACACCCCTATTATGAAACTAATTTATACCTTTTATATGAAAGCTATAACCTAATAACAGCCTAAGAATATGGGGGGGGAAGGGAGAGTGGAGGGGGAATGCGTGGAGGGAGGAGGATTGGAGGGATCACTTCTGTGGTTTATCTTACAAGGGTACAAGTGAATCTTTCTAAGAGAAGAATGTGAATGTTTTAACACAATAACTAAGAAAATGACATGAAGGCTATGTTAACCAGTTTGATGGAAGTGTTTCGGATTGTGTGTGAAAATCCCACACTGTACCCCAGAAGTGCATTAATGTACATAGTTACCATTCAATTAAAAAAAAAAAAAGAAAGAAAAAAAGAACTTGTGAAATGGTTTGTTGGGCTTTGGCTACCTCCCTGAGGACAGAGGCCAGGAAGGGAAGGTACTTACTAGAAGGTACTGTTCTGACCCCTCAAACACAGGTTCCTAAGGTATTTTCTTGGTGCCACTCAAGAAATGTTGACATTTTTCAAAATTAAAAAAGAAAAAAAGAAATTTTGACATTTGTGATCACATTCCTGGGGTGTTAGTGGTGTTCCAAAACTTCTGTCCTTGTGCCTTTTAAGGAAATAATGGTGATATTATAGCAATGATTTTGGATCTATCCTAATTTGAGTTATTAACATTAACAATAACACGATGGACCTGTGATTGAGAACAGCTTCCTTTGTATATAGACATTGATGGCTTTCGGGATTACTTTGTCTGACAAATAGCATCAGGAAGGTTGTGTTTTTGAAAATGACCTTACAGATCTCCAGCAAGCCACGTTTTTCATTTGTATAGAATGCTCTTTCCAGTTGTCTGTCAACGTTTGGTTTGATTCCCCCTATTATAATTCTTCTTAACCTCAGAGAAGACATCTCTAGTGCTATATGAAATATAAATGATTTCTAGTAAGTGGATGGGAATTTAGACTGTCATTTTAATTTAATAACATTTACTCACATTTAAAGTATAAATACAGATGAAGCTACATTAAGAACTCATTAACATGAAATTTATTTATGTGTTAACTTTAGATACATCCCTGGAACTTAAGGTGGTGTGTGAATTGTAAAAATGTATCATTCAAACTGTGGCTAGCCAGAATTTTATGGTTCTAGGTTCACCAGTGGTCTTCCAGAGATTAAAAGGTATGTTTTGTTTTTTTTAAAAAAAAAATGTTTTGAAATAAGAGTGGTGAAACTAGACTTAACCTAGATGTTTTTGAGTATATGAGAATGCAGCTATTTATTTGGTAAATAGAACTTGAGCTTCTGTCCTTAGGGAATATTTATTAGCAATTAATTAGGGCACCCCCTCTGAATTACTTGATTAATTTAATTAAGGTCATGGGCCTCCATGAAAAATTGTATTATGGAAAATATTAACTGATGCAGAAACTCTGGTGAGAAATGATGAATGTGAAATTGAAACAACAAAATGAAATTTATGGACTTGATCTCCTTATATATTGATTATATTAAGCCAAAGGGAAATATCTCTATTTAAATGCATTTACCTTTAGTGCAATTGGTGTGAAAATACAATTATATGTCAATAATTTGCTAATATAATTCATAGGCTGTCCACACTTGTCTTTGGGAACCCTCCAAGGGGCTTAACTTTTCTGTGAAACTTCTTTTATGCGGAGAGTTCTATTTCGTTACATGGTGTTTCTTGAATGTTTTATAAAGAATTTGATTGTTTATTTAGAGATTTCTCTTTTTTTTAATAATTTTTTATTAAATCATGACTTTGTACATTGATGCATTTATGGGGTTCAGTGTACTGCTTTGATACACAATGTGAAATGCTGACATTGAGCTAAGTAACACATCCATCACAACTATACTCATTTCTTAATACTTTTGAAATGTATCATTGCATCGTGCACATTAGGTGAGTCCCCCCCCAATACCCTCCCTCCTCTCCCACTCCTTCCCCCCTCCCCTCCCCTCAGAGATTTTTCTGAAGATACTCTAGTTATACTTGGGGATTTTTTCTTGAAGTGATCTTTAGGTTTTTTCCTTTCACCCTGCTAGTGTTTATGGACTTTCTTTTTACTAAAATCGTATTCATTCCTTTATTTAATAACCATCGATGAGAGGATGAGAGGCATTGTTAGGTAAGTGGGAGATGGAGGTGAATACGGCATTTTTTTACTGCCCCCTGTGTTTGGGCTTTCATGTACAAGGTCCCTGGACATAACCTCACCTGTTGGGCCCCTCTCCTTCCCCTCTGTTGTCATCTTGAATTCCAGTTTTTACTCCTGCAGTCTGATGCTGAACAGGCTTAGTGTATAGAGTTCCAAATAAAACAAAGCGTTTTCATCTCAATTTTTTTTTTTTGAAGGTTGTTTCATCCCTAGAAAAGTATAGGCATGCTAGATTTTATCTAAATTCATGTTAAGGTGCAAGATTATTTTACGAATCACTCACCAAGAGGAAACTGCTGCCGTAAAGCATGGCATGGCGCTGTGATTCCACGGTTTTATAGTACTTATCCCAGTTTCAGGGATGGTATAAGGAGACTATATAGGGGTGTAAAGTTTAGTGTTAAACCTGAGCAAAAACTTTCAAAGAGAAGGGTTTTTCCACTATGTGACTGACAGCGTATTTGAAAATTCTGCCCCATTGTGAACCACTGACTTAACAGAGAGCTACTTAATATTCTAATAGAGATCCTTTATACATATCCTTCCAGTTTTTAATTTATACATAAACATCTACATACACATCTATCTAAACTGTCTTAAAATAGTTTCTTAAAAAAAAAAAAAACAACCCAGGATCTCATAAAGGATGCGGTTCTGTAACTTCTTTTCCCTCAGTGTATTTTAAAGTTCCTTCCATATAAATATTGATGTCATTATATCCCACTCTATGTATGTTGGAATTTGACTTGTCAAATGCCTATTGTTGCATAGTTGGGTTGCTTCTAGTATCTTCAATATAAACATCTTAGTATACTTGATATTTGTTTAGAATAATTTCTAAAGAGTAACATTCTTATATTAAAGGATATGTATAACTTAGAGGCAGTTAATACATCTTGCTTAATTGTCCTACAGAGAAATTGTTGTCATTTTACAAAAGTCTATTCATGAGTTTACACTTTAACATCATTTTATCATAAAGAAAATTTCTTGTTTTGTAAGATGAAGAAGACCTTGTTTGAATAAATAAAAAATATCAGATTAAGTTGTTTCCCTCATAGCATTGTAGACCATTTATATTTTATTTATATGTTTTCTATTTCTGTTCTTTCATAATTTTTGTTTTGTTGTATTCAACTTTTATGAATTTGATGGAGCTCTTTCTATATCAAGGCCATCAATCCATTATTGTCACATACCAATTTTTTTCTGATTTTTACTTGTCCTTGTTGTACATTTTGCTATACTCACATTTATTAATGTGTCATTATTGATTCTGCCTTTTAAAATCATGGTTAGAATATCTTTTCTCCTTTTAAGATTAAATAAACATGTGCTCATGTATTTAGTACATTTTCCTTTTTATTTTACAGTTTTTATTCACATAGGAATGAATGAATTTGACCATGTGGAATGAGATGGGTTTACTTTATTTTTTCCAAAATTGTACTTATTTCTTTTCAAATTGTTTCCTAGTAATTCCTGTGAAAGTTTGTTAAGTTACTTTACTCATTAATATTAGAGATCCTCTTTGACATATACTACACTATACATACGAATACATATACATATGTATACATAAGATATACTAGCACATATACATTCTCAGATAAATGCAATCCATTTCTGAGCTTTATTTTTTTCTGCTTAAACTTTTATTCTGCTGTGTTGCCTGTCTTTTTCTGTACTAGAAGCACATTGTCAATTATTAGTTGTGCATTTTAATAAATGCTAGGGTAAATATCATTAAACTTCATTTTAAAAAATTTCCTGGATATCTTCATTTTATTTCAAATTAAGTTTTAAAAATTTGTAAAATTCTGGAAAGACTGCTATTGGCATTTCTTTTGGATTCTATTGACTTTAATGATTAGAGTATATACAGAATAGGGGTAGAATGGAGATCTGACCACGTTAAATTGTTTTAGATAGTGTAGCATAACAAACTAATTTAAGGTCTTACCATGTAAGATCTTTATGTTTAAACACTGGAGATGGAGAATTAAACACGTAAAGACTCTTAGCCCTTATCATGACCACCTTTTATAATTATAAAAGAGTCTTAAGTAAATTTTGTCAGGTGATATTTTAGAAATTTTGTCTGGAAGTAATGAGGAGGGCCTTTGGACAGAAAGAGAGTGGAGGGAGGGAAAGCAGTTCCAAATCCATAAGAGGTTCTGAAAGCCACATTGGAGGTGAACTGAGGTTGGATCCTAAAGGTCTTCAGAAGTGGAAGTGAGAGAATATTGGGTGGATTGTGGAGAGGGAGAAGTCTTTGGATGATTGTGGTATTGTGGGGCTTGGCAGCTAGGTGGATCGTGATGTTAAGCCTAGATCTGTAATATAGGAGGAGGTATATTTCCAAAGGAAGATGTTAGGTTTGGTTCTAAATATAGCTCTCAGTGGGATATCCAGATAGAGTTGTTAAGGAGTGAGATTATTTGGTGTGGCCCTCAGGAGAGTCTTTGGAGATACAGACTTCTGCCAGAATTTGTTGCATGAGATGTGAAAGAATAAAGCTAATTCAGAATATGAGGAAGTGAGAAAAGGCAGGTTTCAAGATAACTCCTTGAAACTCCTAGAAATAACTAGGAGAGGGATGCCATTGAAGAAGACTAAAAAGTGACTAAACATATCAAAGGCACCCAGAGGTCAGGTAAGATAATGACTGAAAGGTGTCTTTGTATTTTTGCTGACAAAGTTTGGGCAGAAACATTATTGTAATGGAGGCCCCCTTACAATGGGAATGAGGCATGAATGTGAGAAAGTGGTTTCATTATCATCACCAGTTATTATTTTGTTATTTCTATCACTAAAGAAACTTTGAAGTCTCTTCTAAGGAGATTCAGGAGTCCAGGTGATTTGCTGTACCTTCAAATCTGTACTTTTTTTTTTTTTGCAGTTTTTAGCTGGGGCTGGGTTTGAACCGGCCACCTCTGGTATATGGGGCCGGCGCCCTACTCCTTTGAGCCACAGGCGCTACCCTTCAAATCTGTACTTTTAAATACAAAATTATTTATTTGCTGTTTACTCCTACTAACTAGTTGGCAACATAATAAATTCTGAGACTGAGTTAATATGATACGATATGATATGTTTCCCCTCTTCCTTTTACGGTATGGCAGGAGGCGTTAGACAAACGAGTAATTTTACTATTATTTATAACAGTTGTGGTAAGCCCTATAAAGACAAATAAGATGGTACAATAGAGTTTATAACACAGGGAGATGGAGTGAGGGAGATCAAGGATTCCTTCCTTGAGCAAGTGAACTTGAACTAAGATGGGTTTTCCAGGCAGAATGAAGAGCCCTTAGATGAGATGAAGTTGGTAACTGATTAAACCAATGAGGCATGAGATAAGATAAGAGAAGTTGAGACTAAATCTATGTAGGTTGTTGGTCATTTAAAGGATTTGGGATCTTTTTGCCAAGACCAATAGTAAAGCAGTGCAACATGTTAATATAGGGGAGTGACTCGACCTGATCATTAGAATGTAAAGTAAAGTACTTAAGGATGATGATTTTCTTTCTATTTTTGTTCACTGATCTGTCCCTGGTATCTGAAATGGTGCCTAGTATTTTATAGATGGCTCGATGAATATTTTTGAATGAGTGCTTTCTTTTCAAGGTTCTAAAAGTGCATTTTAAAGTACACAAAGTTTTAGCTACCAAGAATAAAATTATAGGTTAGACCTAATATATACAGTTTGATAGATTCAGATTTATATCAAGTGGCTTTTAAAAAATTAATTGTATTTCAGATGAATATAAGGGTACAATTGATGAGGTTGCATTATTTGTGTTTGTTAGGTAAAGTTCAAGTTGTAGTTGAGCCCTTCACCTGGGGGCATACCGGGTACCCTTACATCATGCATGTTCCTTAGGTTCAAGCACACCAAGCCCCCTTCCACCTCCCTCGCCCACCACTAGTTTTTCTCACTGTTTTTGTAGTTGCTTTATCTGTTGGTTTCATATTAGGATTGTGTATATATCAGATACTCGCTTTTTCATTCTTGTGATACTTCACTAAGAATGTTGAAGAACATGGATGCTTTTGTTAAAAAAATGAATGAATACATTTGAATTTGCAAGAATGTTTCATCCGTTGTATGATAAACAGATGGCAGTGTGGTATGAGGGGTTCCAAAGAACACAGTAGCCCCTGTAAAGGTCCCAGTGAAAGTTGGTGGTGGCTTATATGTGAGTGGTGGCCATGGAAATGGAGAGGCATAGTTAGGAAGTAGAATAGTTTGCTGGGGGCACATGTGGGAGGGGAAGCTGCTCAGGATGTTTGTGCATGAACAGCAGAGTGTCCCTGATGAAATGGAACGGTACCTGCCCTTTGCCCAAATCATTCTTCCTGCAGGGTTTTGCTTTTGCTCTGTGACATCATCACGCACCTCTAGATTCCTACTTACTCAAGATTTATCTTATTTCTTACCCAGCTCTGTGAACTTGACAAAGACTTTTTTAAATACTTCCTGAATTGTTCCTTTTTTCTCTATTCTTATAGCCATTTCCATGCTTGATCCGTGCTCAATACGTGTATCATCCTTTGCCTGATTACTACTGTCTTCCACCCCCTTATCTTTTTTGTACTGTTTATTGTCTGCTCCCAATAGACCCATACTACAGAAATGAGCATGTCATTGGCTGCCTATAAGCTCAATGCTTTCTCATTGCCTATGACATGGTCTAAATTAGCAGTACATTTTTCTTCCTAGAGTACATTAAATTCAGGAAATAGTTCCTTAGGCTCTTGCTGTGTGTCTGGGATTTGACTGCAAATGTACCTTCATACTTTTCTGCCTTGATTTACTAATGTTGGCACTTAGAAGTCTATACCCCCAAATAATGGCATTTTGACTTATTGAGGAAGAAGAAGCCTCAAGATCTCTTTGACTTTCCCCTCACTGCACTGTCTCTCTCAAAGCACAGGATGAAGTTAAAATTCCTTCATCTGCCTAAGATCCAGACCCACCAAGGGGAACAAGTGTTCTTTCTTCTCTTCTCTGTAACACAAGAGTGTAACCACACCTGGACCAACTCTTTCATGAGAGAATGTATAGGTTAATCTCTGTTTCCAGATACATTCATGCTCCCTAGTAATCCTTTATTGCTCCTGGGCAGAATTCTCCTTGTCCCTCCTTTCCTTTGGCCCCTGTAGTAACTACTGTCTGTTCTGTAGTCCCGTAAGGAGCTACTGGAATATCACTGGTGCTACCATTTTTTTTTTTTTGGCAGCATCTCTCTGGGTTCTATACCCTTTTCCACAATCCTCTCTAACCTTGTCAAGTAAGACAAATATGCTAGTGAAGTAAAAATCGTCTGCACTTAAAGATTAGAAAAAGTTTGGATCAGTATGTAATGATTTTTTTTTTCCACTTTCTGAAATGCTTTGCAATTGGGCAGCGGGCTGTTAACAAGGATGCTTACTTCCCATTGATGGGTCCCTGGCATGTATCTTCCCCTGCTCTTTTTCTCACTTGGGAACCACTTTTCTTTTATTTGGGCAATTTAGATTTTCCTTCTTAAGTTTGTTAAAGTATTCAATTTTCCTTAACAATTTTTTTTTTTTCCTAATATCCACAGGACCATCCAAAGTCTTTTTAGCATGGTCATTCAGTGACTGGTGGCACATGCCAAGGATTTTAAACTTTTCTTTCTTAAATAGAAGACCCCCCCTCTTTTCCCCCTTAAATGCAATCTTAAACAGCACCAGTGTGTAAAGCAGACAGATGCAGAACTACGCTGGTTGAAGTGGAATCGCTGGCCCCAGGCTGCTTGATTCCACCTTGGGGCCTTCCAGCAGCTACCTCCAGGAAGTGGTTATTGCCAGAAGAAGCAGGCAGGCGTCACTGGAGTAAAGTGGTAACAGCTGTGGAAGGGAAGCCATGTCTGAGGGCCTTACACATACGCAGAATGCCTGGTGTCTACGTTAGCCACGACTAGCCATTCTTTCCTTACTTCATGAAATTAGTAACTGGATTTTCTACCTAGAACCACCATTTGGGTACTTGTTAGTGTTTACAGAGTTTTCTGTTTTCTTGGTAGTCAGCAGGCCATCTCTGTCTAAAAATAAGCAGATTGGCTCCTACTGCTTCCTGCCTCTGTCTCTCAGTACCTTGGCCTGCTAGCTGGGTGTGAGCCCCCATCACTGACCCCACCTACCTCGCTCACCCTTTCCCAGGACCAGGTAAACAGAATTACTAACACCTGTCCTGCTGTTTGGGCAGATGCTTGCTTTGGTTGTTTCCCCCCTTCCTGCATTAATTCACTCTGCAAATCTTTATCGAATGCCTACTATTTTAGACATCCTTCTAAATGCTGTGGAAACTGGAAAGTTAACAAAACAGGCAAAAATTGCTTTGTTCATGATATCATAAAGAGACATTCAAAAATAAGACCAATGTGTCACGTAATACAGCATTATAAGTCCTGTAGAGGCAGAACAGAAGAAGTCCTGTCATCCATATATGGAGATGGCCCAAAACATTTTTTGAAGGTAGTTTTCCAGAAACAGTGATATATTGCTATAGATTTATCTCATTCTTGTGCCCAGCCCTCCTCCTAACCCGGGTATGTTTCTGTTAAAGGCAGTGGAGATAGATGTGCGTCAGGCTGTCATCTCCGGTTTTGGAGATGGACCGGCTGCCCACTGGGCTGCTCCAGGATGGAGTCCTGGGCCTTCTCACCAGCATAGTCACTGCGGTGCTAACTAAGCAGCGGCACTGAGGGGGGTCTTATGCTCATGCTTGTGCAGAGCTCTTAGCTTGCGGATCGTAGGCTTCAGGTTTTAGGATTTAATTTTCCCTGTCTCACCCCCACAGACCCACCTAGTGAACCACAAGCAAAAACCCCAACGCGTAAAACAAGTGAAACACCCAATGACAGTAGAGAGAGTTGAGGATGAGGCCACAGCACTTCTGCGTCCCACCCCTGGAAGCTGCCCGGTCACTTCCCTGGACCCCTGTGGAGAGCATTTCAGAGCCATTGTTCTAGCGTGGCATTGTCCTTTTGTAATGACAGAAATATTCTGTAACTGAACTTTCTAATATGGTAGCCATCAGGCACACGTGGCTATAGCTGTTGAGCACTTGAATGGGTGGCTAATGTGACTGAGTACATTTTACATTTTATTTTATTTTAATTAACATTTAAATAGTCACATGTGGGTAGTAGTGACTGTATTTGGAAGGTGCAGTTCTAGCGTCAGGCTGGCTCTACACTTAACATTTACTCAGTGTGGGCTATTCTAGTTTTCTGGGTTGTGGATAAATGACATGAGTGATTTTACTCAACTACAAGAAGTTCCAGAATAAGTTTTGGCTTATTGCCTTGGGAAAATCATTTAACCCTTCTAGGCAAGACCCCTGTGGGTCTCAGCCCCTTTTTTATGAAGTGGGCGCCTGTACAGTCCCTTTTCACCGTAGGGTATAAAGTGAGATAAAACATGCACAGCGTTTGGCACAATGCTTAACCCTAATATTAGATGACTTATTGCAGTGGGTCTCAACCTCCCTAATGCTGCAGCCCTTTAATACAGTTCCTGTGGGTCGTGACCCACAGGTTGAGAACCGCTGACTTATCGTAGTAGGGTTTTTTGCATGTTTATATTTTGCTTATAAGAACAAAGCTTGCTCCTTGTAAAACAGAAAAAAATAGCAAGGACATAAGAATAAGTAATCCCACCATCCATAGACAAGCAACAGAAACACTTGTGGAATGCAGGGGAAAGTATGGTTTGGGTTCATGGTCGGCTCTCTTTGTTTTGAATGTGTACGAGTATGAGTACAGTGACGGTGTTGAACGGGAGCTTTTAGAGACTATAGATCATACGTGTATAAATTGTCTTACACAGCCTTTTTTTCTAAAATTATACATTAGAAAGTCTTAGGGAATGTGTTGAGATTACTGAGAGGTATTTAAAAACTGGCAAATTAAATAATTCGCTGGTTGTTTTTCTAGATTTATCTTTGGTGAATAGTTTTTCCAGAATGTAAAAATTCTTTTTAAGATTCTTTTCAGATGATGGGGAGAAAGAAAAGATACATGGATGGTCTTATCCTGAGTTAAAACTGTGTCGGGCATTGTGCTAAATGCTGGGAATATAAAAACAAATAAAATGTCATCATTGCTCTTAAGTAAATTATGGTCTAAATGCTGTGGGATCAGTGCTGTAAGAGGGATCTAGGCAGTGTAATATGAGAACAGGGCCCAGTCTGGGCCAGCTGGCACTGAAAGGGCTGTCAGCAAAGGATGTCAGCCTGAAGTGACACCTGAGTGGAGTTTGAAAGGAATGATGGGTTCAACCAGGTGGTGTTGGGGTAAAGAGGATTCTAGGAGACTGATGGAGGGAGTACAAGAGCCTGAGCTCCAAGAACTGGGGGCACTACAGTAGTTTCATATGGAGGTCAGAGGATGAGGGTGGGAGTCTGGAGCAATTATAGGGGCCAGATGGGTCGCAGATGTCTTTCTATGCCCTATTAAGGAATATAGCCTTTATACTTAAGGTTTTAAAAGCTCTTTAAAAATTACAAGAGGAGAAGGGCAGGATCTCTGGTCACATCCTTGACATGGGTAGAAAAATGACAGATGTAGTTTGGAGAATGGATCAGAGATGAATAAATAGTACAGGGCAGGGAATCCATTCAAAGGGTCATTGAATAGGGTAGGTGAGAGATGATGGATGAAGAAATTTTGAATTCGGGCTCCCTGGATATTTGGATCTAGCACTTGGGAGGGATGTTGAGTAGAGTTACACATATAAGCTGTCCACACAGTGGCCATGGTGTGACTAACACCACCCTTTCCAGAGTATTTACCATGTCAGACATTTCTCTAAGCATGTTATATATTAATATATTATCTGAGTTTATTCCCACGATATAGGGGATATCGATATACGACCAAATATATCGATATATGACCAAATTCTACTTTTGGTCTCCAAAGCCCAAATTCTTTGTGATTATGAAGTGCAAATGAAATCACTAAGGTATAAATTGAAAATGTGAAGAGGGCCTACAAAGAAACTTTAGGGGGAAATACCAGTAATTATTAAAGGAAACTGAGAAGAAGGAGATAGGAAGGTGCATGCACAAGATAGAGAGAGAGAGTTAGACTCCTGGAATACTGGGGACTAATGGTTAAAGGGTAACAGTGTCAGATGCTGCAGAGATAGGGCGCAGGGCTTGGGAACTACAGAATAAAAGACACATGTTTTTTGTATTAATAATGAAGTAGCAATTGAGAAGCGTTTCAGTGGGGCTTGGGATTACTTCAGTGTTACATTTCAGGGTTATTTCAATCAGGATTCTTTGGTTTAAAGAAAAATTAAGCTAGATTTTAGGCAAAGGAAGGATTGATTGACTAATGTGTAGAAGGTTTGGAATATAGAAATTTTAGGAATTTTAAAGATGCAACCAGTCCGAAGGGTCTAGTAACATGAAGAACTTTATTTACCATGACCAAGATGATCTCTTGTCACTTTGCTTCTCTCTGTAGTTGCCACCTTTTGTACTGCAGACCTTTCTAGAGGTGGAGGGCTGTAGATGGTATAGTGTCATACTGATGGAGAAGGATTGTTTTTCTTTTCTCAATTCTGAATATAAAAATCTTGGAAAAGGACTGATATTGCCTGTGTTGGACCAGGTACTGTGCCTATACCTGTCATTGGTTTCTTGGGTAGAAGATCATGAATAGACATGGTGACTCTCATGATAGTCTTGAGATTGGGAGAATGACAATCTTCAGTATAGGGAAAGAAACATTCCAGGCAGACATAGATTTCCACAGCTAGTGCATGAAAGATGGCATGAAAAATGAGAAAGAATAAAAAATGAGCATGGATTACTCTTTGAATAACTTGAGTTATGAAAGAAAATTCTAGTAAATGTTTTGGTGGTAACTAACGAGAGAGAACTGGACATTGATTGTAGGCTTATAAAATCCTTGGTGGAGATTTATTAATAAGGATCGAAAATATATTTATCAAGAAAAAATTGTTAATTTTAATGTTTATGGGAGAAACATTTCCAGGCAGATATTCTTATGGACGTGAAAATTTATGAGAATAGAGGAAGGCTAGTTATCATCACCAATTTTAAAATAATTCTTTTGTGGTCATTTTTGTTTTTATCAAATACATGTTCTCTGGGTAGGTGGTTTTATGTTTGTGATATCCACAAGTCATAGCAATAGAAAGAAATCACTGAATACCAGCATTTCCAAAGGACCTTGGGATCAGGCAATCCAAGATGCTTGATTCTGTAGATAAGAGAAGTAGCTTCCAAAGAAGTGGAATGAAGTAATCACTTACAGACAAAACAGACAACAGTGCCTCCTGGGGAGCATTTCCTCTTTGGGTCTCTGTTTAGAAAGTGAGGAAGTTTTTCCCAGAGCCTCTCCCTTCTGAACCCGTTTTCCAGAATTGTATCACAACGCCCCCTTTGAAACCAGCTACTGATAAGGGGAATGTGTTAACCTGATTAATGTAAAACATTGTGGGCAGAGGTTGAGCACATGAACAGAATAAGGGAACTCTCCAGCAAGGCCGAAAGCAGCAAAGGTTGCTGATTAGGAATTCCACAGTGTCTGCAATGTGGACTAAGCCAAAGAGTTTATATTTTATTCTGTGGGCAGTGGGACTCTCTTGAAGGTTTTGGATCACAGAGTAGACAAGCCCATATTTGTGTTTCAGAAATAACACTTCTCATAAGACCTCTGTGGTCTTAGTTTGCACTGCTATAATAAAATACCTCAGACTGGGTAGTTTACAAACGACAGAAATTTATTTTTCATAGTTCTGGAGGCTGGGTCCAAAGTCAAGTTCAAAATCAAAGCACTAGTAGGTTGGATGACTGGTGAGGGCTTGGTCTCTGCTTCCAAGATGGTGATGGAGCCTTGTTGCCAGAATGCTGTGTCTTCATGTGGAAGAAGCGATGGAAGGGCAAAAAAATCCCATGTAGCTCTCTCCAGCCTTTTCATAAGAGACTAACCCCAGCCAGGAAGGTGGAGCCCTCATAGCTTTATCACTTCCCAAAGTTCTCACTTCATATTGTCATACTGGAGATTAAATTTCAACATGTGAATTTGGGGGAAGATTCAGATCATGATATGATGAGACATGAGGCAAAAAGTCACTCTTACAGTTGCTTAACAACTACCCAAGTTGGCTGCAGAGTTGAACTAAATTTCATTTCCAGTATCTTCCCATAATACCTACATTTCATTCTCTCTGTATGTATTTATATGGAGTTGGTGGTGTGTGTCTCAATTTTGCCATGAAGTTAGGCTTGGTATCTTTGAACTGGCTATAATAGAGGGACTGGATTTCTAGAAGTCAGAAATGTAACAACCATTCTTCTTATGAGAACCATGATTATACATATTTATTAAGTGTCCTCCTAAGGAGGAATTAAAATAAATGTTGCCAAGAAGTCGCTTGCCATTTTCATTGTTTGGAACGTTGGAGTGTGTAAGGCACATACCCGACAGTCACACAGTCCTGCTGTGGTAAGTGCTGAGGCAGAGGTAATGTGATGGGGTTGGTTCCTAGGGCAACGTAGGAAAGCTGTAAGAGATATGTGACCTAGAGTGGCAGTAAAGAATGTGCAAGATGGTACAGATCATTTTAGATGAGGGAGACAATCGCATGAAAAAGAAGGGTAGAAGAGCCAGGGAATACTGAGGTTCCTATGCTGACAACGCCTGGCCTTGAGGGAAATGCCAGGGGTGGTTCATGGACGAGGTGGCTCAGGAGAATGCAGCTCCCACCTGTTGGTATCCGACACATGGTTAAGTAGACACCATGCTGGGGATTGAAGCATGTTATCTCATAAGATCTCCCACTTCACCTCTATGAGCGACAGAGGCTTGTATCTACATTCTTCCCATGAGGCCCTGAGGCTCAGGATAACTAAGTCGCCGGAGGGTCAGTTAGTCACTACTGATAGGTTGGGAGCGTCAGCATTTGGAATCAACCCTGTCTTAACTTGGTAAGTTCTTCTGTTACACCAAATGTACTTCTGCTGTATCGTTTCCTCATAGGTAGCATGTTAGCATTTGACTCTCATTCTCAGGCATTATTGAAGGGTTCTGAGCAGAAATACACTTTAGCAGAATGCTGATGGAGGAAGTGTGGTGGCTGGGCAGATGGCAGAAGCAACCATCATGGTTGTCCTCATCTGTGGACAGGCTCCTGTAACATCTCACCCGCAGACACTGGAGTCACTGAGTGGCGTCCTTGTCAGAACTATATTTGCCATCTTTCCCAGGGAAATAAAAATTAAGACGCTGTACCCAGCCCCATTCCTTTCTAGCTTCCTCCAGGCCCATTTCCTGCCAATAATCTCTACCTTCTATTGGGCTTGTCCTCTTGGTGCACACCTCCAAGCTGCCTTAACTAACACTTACTCAAGTATGACTGACTGTAGACCACCTAATTGCCAGTTGCTCAGAAAGTTCTTCGTAATCCACAACGCCTCTCAGACTTCTAATATAATTGACCTGATGAACTCTGATCGAAAAAGATGTCCTGCCTACAGGTACCAAACTTCTTTTTATACTAGTCATCTCGAGAATGATATATACACCAGGAAAATATAGGATACCTATTTTTAATCCTTAAGAACACATCTGGAACTGTTTGAACTAACTAAAAGTAAAATAAGCGCCATGGCAGATTATGCCATACCTTTTCTTTTTACTTAAAAAGACAAAAAAAAAAAAAGAGGAAATGGAAAACATACCAGTGCGAGAAGGCCCTGACATTGAACTGGATATTGAAATCGTATTGGTAATGTATTTATATATGCCACATTTTCTTCCATGCGTCAGCCATCTTTGCTACATATGTGTTGGATGTTTGCCATGTGACAGAAATGTTACTGCAGAGGAAAGATTGTCTTATTTAGAACTGGTATGAATCATTAGGGTAGAAGTAAAGTCAACCCTTTGTAACTTACTATACTGGCCTTCCCTTCTTGATCTGATCTTTTTTTTTTCTTTTCCTTTCTTTCTTAGATTTTTTCTTTTTTATCATTTCATGCCAGTCTCTGAATAAATGTCAGAATTCCCCTACTGCACCTAAAAAATAAAAATCACATCCCAGAACAGCATAATTTCCATGAATTTAAAAAATTATATAAGAAATATTGTAACTTAACACTGGTTTTACCACATCCTCTAATTTGAAACGGAGTGAAATGCTTCTGTGGTTAAATCAGAGCTCATGTGCTGTTGGCTATAAAAGTTTCAAGAATATATATTTCAAAAAAAAGTTTTGTTTTTTTTTTTTTTTAAATAATCCAAAACAAATGCAGCAGAACTCAGCATACTTGAAACACATTTTCCGGATTTATCTTAAATCTCTGTGCTTTGGAGGGTTTGTGCATGTGTAGGGATCAGACCTGGCCTGTTACTTCACCGTCTATCTTCATCCTGGATTGATTGCAGCCAGAATGAGTTACACATGGTCCCATTTTGTCTCCGTTTGTAGGATATTGGAACTGGGATATTTGTAGGACACTCAGCTTGTAGGATATTCCAACTGAGTTGGAACTCCAGTTGATCGGAGTGAAGCTCACAGTGGCAGAGATTTGATTAATGTCAAAACCCTAAATATATATACATATGCATATATTCCGGTTACAATGTTTGTATTCCTGCTGGAAGCAGTGATGTTTTCTATGCATTGATTAATTATATGTAGTCATTTTTCCTAAAATATTGATGACATTTCAAGAATTAACAGGAAAAAAAATCTACTAGTGACAATGTTGATGTTCTGGGCAGGAGTTGTGTTACAAATGTGGACCAATATTCACAAGGTTTTCAAACTAAAATTATGACCATGCCAAAAATCTTTCAAAGATTGTGCAGAAGATAGAAATGCGAAGTTTATCGTAAATCTAAACTTAAATCTTAAATTGACCCCTTGTCAACTTCATTGCTTATTTTCCTTTTTGTCGTAGGGTGGGCTATTTTAAAAAAGGAACATAGATTTGGATACGTTTTAAGGTTTCAGTATTACTCATTAGCTATAGGAAGGTGACTTAGGGAGGGACGGTGCCATGACGGTCTCAGCTGAGCCCTGCCAAGGTCGAGGCAGCTGTGCAGGGTACCTTGCACCCCTTCAGGCTCATGTCTTTTCTGTTTTGTTCTTTTCTCTCTTTTCTTCTTTTTCCTTCTCTTGCCTTATTTATTTTTTCATTACTCCCACTTCCCCTTCCCCCTCCTGCTCTTCCTTTCTCTGTCTGTGGGACCACGTGCTTCAAATCTGTGTATCTGGACTGCCTTCCCTCACAGTTCCCTGTGAGTGTTAGCAGAATGAAAACCAGATGGACCAGCAGTTCCCACTGTTATCTCCCAGCCGACTCTGGCAAGCCTCCCTTTTTCCCTCCCTCCTTGGCATGACAGAAATATTTGCCTTTATTTAGGGAGACTTGTATTTGCTGCTGTACCTCTTCCCTCAGCTGCAACATAAGCGGAAAGCTATTTATTCCCTTGTTGCTGAGGTTGGTTGAGGTGAGTAGAACGTGCAATGTAATTTAACTATTGAAGAAGCAGTTTTAAGCCTATCTAACTTCTACATTTTTCTAGAATAAGCGGCTTACTGATACTGGTTGTTAAGTGTTCTGGAATAGCAGTACGAAGACAAGTTTTTAACAATAAGCTAAAGGTAAAAATGCTTTCCACGTGAGCCTGTACCATCATTTCACTCAGAACATTTATTAACATTCATTGTTACTTACTCAGCAGCTGAGATTAAGGAATAGAGACCCAGGTACTACTTATTGGTAACTAGATCATCATGTAGAATGATCTGATTAGAATGACCATTTTCATCCTATTACTTCATGTGCTCTAAAATGGGATCAACATTGTTTCAACTTTCCAAGGTTGTGTTTTGTTGCAACCCAAGTCTTTAAAAATTGCTTTGAGCAAAGGTGAGGTAGGTTTGGAGTCGTCATACTGGTAATTTGGGTTTTTCATTTTCTTTTCATAACTGACCTTTAAGTACTTTTGAGAATTTCTCACTCTGGTTGTTACATGTGTCATATTTGAAAAGGCTTGTTCTTTTTAAATAGTGTCTGCGACTTTCCTGAAAGTCTGCCTGTGAAATATTTGTGTCTATGGCTGCAAGAGGTGCCTCAAAACATTTTTGGGGTGTGTGTATGCATGTGTGTGTACACATGTTTGTAGAAAATTGGATCTAAAGATGCAAACAAAAATCTGTCATTTTTACTGGAGATCTGTTGCTTTGATAAGTAGATTAGATTGAGAAAAACACTTCAACATTTGAAGGGAAAAGTATACTTAAGAGAAAACAGTTCTGAAGTACAAATGTCCATATTGAGTAAGCAGGAAATATCTCCATGTCTGTCACATATTCATGGAAAAAAAAAAAAACTAGGAGTATCTTCAGTTCTTTTTAGTTCTCATTTTGAAACTTTTATATTCTTACTCTAAGATTATTAATTGGCATATTGGTCTCATATTTTTAAAATAGCAGGTCTTAAATTCACACATTCTAAGAAAAAAATAGCTTCGCTTCACTGCGTCATGTACAGCAGTTAGGGAGTGGTGATTTTTTAAAACAGGGCAGAAAAATTGAAGTAAGAGAGAGAGAGATGTCTGCCAAACAGAACCTGCTTCCTCTAATAGGCTAGAAAACTGAGGCTAGAAAGGGGATAGCAGGTGTTACAGAAATCATCACAAAGAGCCAGCTTCCACCAGGATCTCACCTGCGTAACAGACTTCAGGTTTCTGTTATTTTCTAAGCTGTCATGAGGGGTTCATTATCATCCTACTTCCTCATCTATTTTCTACCTCTTGCTAACACTGGCTTCAGCTTGCAATGAAGTTGTGCTGTTGCCTGTAACACCACCAAGGTAGCATCTGCCTAAGCCAGAAATAACAATAGGCTATAATATAACCTAGTTACAAATGGGGTCCTGCCATCTGCGATACACCATCTTCCGTGGAGTTTGGGTGATAAAATCCTGATTTAAACTTCAGTAGATAAGCATATTTTATGGATAGAAGATGTTGTATTTCTTCTGTTCACTTGCTTTTAAAAAAGATAAACCCTACTTGAAAATCGAAGGTGCTTAAGGAGTAAACTAACATGTTCCTGGTGGCACCCTGCAGATCGTACTGAGAAGCTCTCCACAATGCCAGACTCACCTGTGGATGTGAAGACGCAATCTCGGCTGACTCCGCCAACGATGCCCCCTCCCCCAACCACCCAGGGAGCTCCAAGGACCAGTTCATTTACGCCAACGACGCGTAAGTGCTCCTTGCAGTCTTCTGAGTTTTGATTTCGAAGCTTAAATTAGATTGTTTTTCCTTCAGATGAAAAATCAAGGGAAAATTGGATTCAGCAACAAAGTATTATGTGGAAATGAAGCAAAAAAAAAAAAAATCATTTGTTTGCCCGTGAGTGAGCATAGAAGGGTCATAGCTTATGTGTCATTTGTAGGACTGCCAGTTTTTCCCTGCCTTTTCATTGTTGCTTCAAAGTTTTAGTTTGCTCATTTAGTGTAGCAAATGAAGCTAAATTTGGTGTCTAACACCAGTCATTGTCGTTAGAACTTTCAATTCCTCTGAATGTGGAGCTCTTTTAGTTTGTTGTTTGACTTCGAACATGGAAATGTGTTATAATTATTTCCAGGTTACTTCTGATCTTCTACTATCATTTCTTCTATTTCAAACTGCTCTAAATAATGTTAATGTCTAACATCCTTAAGGTAAAGAGTATGGGGATATGCAACAGGCTCACGCAGGCAACTCTGAAATAAGTAGTATCTTCCTTGACTCCAACCTGCGACACTCTCATTAAACCTTTACTCCATTCTCACGTGCTCTGATTAGGTGGAGGGCGTTGCTTTCTGTATTGTTGAAGGAAAGGACAGAACATTCTGATGGAATTGCCGCTTCTCCCTCATTCCTGGGTATTTCAGTAGGAATAGAGGCTCACTTTGTTTTAGCCAAGTGTCAAAGTCCCAATTCAATTGCCATCAAGGATTTGTAAAAGTAATAAACATTATCTGTTGCAGATAATTCTATTTGCAAGCCATGTGCCATGAAATCCATATGAATGAAAAATTAACAGGTAAAAATAGATCCATGGGACTAATAAGCGATCAGCAAAATACCCATACCCAGTTGTTTACGCAGTGTTGCTTTGGCATTTGAAAGACCTTTCTCAGGGTGTAAGGAGTGGCTACTGTGCTGTGCCAAGTTGTAACTCTGTCATCTTAACATTTGGTTTGTTGTCACCCAAAGCCACAGAGATAGACATAAGTCTCTTGGGAAGTACCCTGACGGGTTACTTTGCTACACATTTGAGACAAGAGAACCATTTTATTATCTTAAATGAAACTTTAAAAAATAACAGGGTCCTTAAAACCTTTTCAAACTATTATTAGAGATAGTTTGTCAAAATTATATTGAAAATGGATTTGACAGTGATCAGTTTGTCCAATTAATTGATCTAACATGCTAAAATCAATGGTGAGAAATATGCAGACTTTTTAGCCTACATCTTATACATTATCATCCATTTTGGTTTTTTAAAATTCATTTATTGTGTAATAATTGTACATATTTGTAGGGTACAGAGTGATAGGGATTATCATCTCAATGTTCAAATAAATTTTATTGGAAATAAATTTACTAAATTAACCACCAATCTATGTTCCTGGTTGGATTGAGATGTCCCCTTTTGACCTCCTCTGTAAACACTATGTCTATTTTGTACATAAAATTTTACATAAATTTTGCATTTTTCCTAAAGAAGTGGTTAGGAAGTATGGGGGAGGGGGAGAAAATGGCCTTCTAATTGGGTGGTGGAAGGTTAAAACTCGAAAGTCCTATTTCTGTAAACACAGCTGTCAGTTGTGTGTACAAAACATGATTAAAAATGTTCAGTGATAAATTTAGTCTCCACCAAATGTACGCGCTCTCTAGGGGAGCAGTTGAGAAAGGAAGAGTCCTGTTCTATCGATGGAGGCCCGAGACAAAAGGCTGACATCCAAAGCTGTCTGTTGTGAGCTTGAGACATTTCAGGTGGTTGGCATATGTGCACATGGAAGGCAGGCCCCGTTTATTATCAGCTTCTGTGCAGAACACCATTGCTCAGTAAGAGAAATAGGCCCATTGAGTTACAGAGTACCTGAGAATGTGGTGATGCTGGGAAATCTAAGCATTTTATGAAAAGTCCCAATGCTTTTAAAATTACAAACCCCCTAGATTTAAAGGGAAGAAAGCCTGGCAGTTTCCTTGCGCATGTTCTCTGTGAATTCATACTTTCCTTCTGATTTTGTGCCCTTGACAGTAACTAATGGCACGAGCCATTCACCTACAGCCTTGAATGGCGCCCCCTCACCGCCCAATGGCTTTAGCAACGGGCCTTCCTCTTCTTCCTCCTCTTCTCTGGCTAATCAACAGCTGCCCCCAGCCTGTGGCGCCAGGCAACTTAGCAAGCTGAAACGGTTCCTTACTACCCTACAGCAGTTTGGCAATGACATTTCACCAGAGATAGGAGAAAGAGTCCGCACCCTCGTACTGGGACTGGTGGTAAGCAAATGGAAATTCACCTGATTTTCTGGGGTAAGGGAGAGTGTGTGGGGGAGATTCAGAAATACAGCCCCTGTTCTCACAGCTGTTGTGTTACAATAGTTTCTGAAGCCTGTGTGCAAGTCTGATTCATTCTGTAAAAATCCTGTTTCAGCTCTGAACCATGTATGTACTGACCCCCACCGTGGAGTCAGTGTTATATTGGCCATAAATGTGTGTATATGTACTTATACATGTTTGTGTGTATCTGTACCTGTTCATATATACACATTTATGTGAGTGTATATGTACGTGTGTGTATATATGCATTAGAGGCATTTTGTTCAATGTTTTAATAAGTATCCTCTCTCAGCATGGCTAGTGGCTTTTAATACCGACAAAATGGTGTAGTTATGTTGATTTACTTAATCTAATTGGCTGCTCATTTAAACGTAGTTGCTCTGAGAAATTTTTATTATTGGCCTAGAAAAACACAGATTTATAACAATGCATTCTTTCTTTATGTAGTTTTATTTTTAAGGCTAACAACATTAATTTTTAAAAATTTTTTATACGTAAAGTTTATTGTTTTAACCATTTTCAAGTATTCAGCTCAGTGGCATTAAATACAGCTATGTGATTATACAGTCGTCACCACTGTTCATCCCTAGGACTTTTTCATCACCCCAAACTGAATCTCTGTACCCATAAAATAATAACTCCTCATTCCTCTTTACTTCCAACCATAGATAGCTGCTAATTGTTTTTTAAAAAGAAATCTAACTCTTTATTATAAGTAGAACTATTTAAACCATCAGTTTGAGAACAGAACTGTTGGTTTTGGTACATTCTACTACTTATTCTGTAGAATAATTTTCACACTGGAAATTAGAACATATATCCCCCTTTTTTTTTTTAAGACAGAGTCTCACTATGTTGCCCTCTGTACAGTGACGCGGTGTCACAGCTCTCAGCAACCTCCAGCTCTTGGGCTTAAGTGATTCTCTTGCCTCAGCCTCCCAAGTAGCTGGGATTACAGGTGCCCACCACAATGCCTGGCTATTTTTTTGTTGTAGTTGTTTAGCTGGCCCCAGATGGGTTTGAACTCGCCACCCTTGGTGTATGTGGCTGGTGCCATAACCACTGTGCTATGCGCGCCGAGCAATATATTCCCTTTTTCACTCTAAATTTCTTTTACATTTGTTGTTATTTTTGTGTACAAGTGGAGAATTTGCTAGTATTCAGGAAAGCCATTTTCTCATAGCAAACCCAATTGTGGAGTTAGCTGAGTCATATACTGAATCCTTTCATCATCGAGGCTTATGGTAGAACTAAAATTGAGATGATGGGCAGTAGTTTCCTTTTCCTTAAAATAGATCATGTTTTTTTTTATTATTTGGACCTACCATGGGCAAAGCCATGCCAGTTGTGTTTGGCACAAGAAGTCCTAGAATTGAAAGGCTGAGATACTAGTACAGAAGTCATGCTTTAAATTACTCTGTCCCACATTTGACAAAGATTTTGCGATTTGATTTTTAAGCATTAACTGCCTCTCCTCCCCACTCTAAGAACAGAAGACTCTCCTCTTTCCCACAATCTGCCAGCCCCACCTTGTGCACTTCTAGGGCAGGAAGGTGACTGGACAGAGGGGTCAGCACACTTCAGGGGCTTTCCTTGGTCACTCGCCATTTCCTCTGTACTCATTCTGGAGTTTTACGTAAGAGGCTTTTCACCATGTAACTGAGTTGGCCCAAAGAACTACATAATGCAAAGCAAATCAAGTCAATGCTGAATATGTTATTCTTAGTAAAATAAGATTTTTAAAAACTACCTTATTAATTTGGTATGTTTTTCATTAACAACGGTTCCATAACTTAAAATGTAGAAAAATTCAGTAGCTATAAGTAGTTTTTTATGCATAACAAAT